>NC_132938.1:79642000-80242000 GCF_034638445.1 Ciconia boyciana | reverse complement strand
GCTATCTTTTCTCATACTTGTTAAAATAAAGATGACATTAAGCATTGTAGCTGTTGTTGGTTGTTTGCCTAGCTGGCCAAAACTTTAATTGTATCTCAAATCCCTGTTCTGGAAAGTATGGGACCAGCGGTACTAAATTCTCCTCTTTTGATCCAACCATATACAAGCTTGATTTTCTTGATTAAAACTGTAAGTATTTCATATAATGTGAGGGTAAACAGAAAGTCTACCACCTTCCTTCTACAGCCCAGGTTCTCCTGCAAATAAAACAATTATTATAGGTACTGATTATAATTTTCAGTTTAAAAAAGAAGTAAGAGAGTGATGCTTTGCTATTGCTGCTGGCAATATAGAAAAAGCTGGGTTAAGTACAATCTCCATGATGTAACCACATATACTGGAGTGAGAGAGACCAGCCAAGGAAAAAATAGTTACCCTGAGGGAGAAGAGCACTGGATTAAAACCTAGATAAAGGGGAAAAAACCAAAAACCTTAAGCTAGCCATTTTATTTCCATCTATAAAATATAACCCTGAAATGTTTGTTTTTACCACTGCATAACAGATTTTTATCTTTTCTCAACCTGCAGTAAAATATACAGGTTAAAAAATACAAGTCTTGCTTTTGTCCTTGAAAACTTTCATGAGTACAGATAATAGTCACTGGTTTACATTGAACATAAACTTTACATTGCACGTTATTTTTTTTCTTTCTCTGAGCACTGGATTTTTTGAGTCTGTATACACTGAATTCTAGTTTTGACCCTACATTTTAATATTTTATGCTGAGGACAGGGAGTACAAAGAGAATGTAAAAGAAGCAGACATAGAAAATTAATTTAATAACAGAAAGACATTCCATTGAGAAAGCTATGTTAAGATTACATGATTTGCATAATTAAGTGCTGAAAAGTCATGAACTATGAAATTCAGCATTTCAGACAATTCTTATTCTTTCTTCTTTATGTATCTGTTACTGTTAAGTCTTTATACGATTTTGAATGTTAGAAATGCATGTTTTAATTAGAATTTTTGCTGCATGTACACGTATAGACTTTGTAGATCAAACTATTGTCAGAGCAGCAAAGCAAAAGAGAAAAAAAGGGTTTGAGTACAAAGCACCTTTTCCGTTTATTTTTAATATATATTTATATATTTAAACTACAGATTCATTCCATTAACTGTACAAAACAGAGCACTCTGGAAATATTGTCATTAACAACTTTATGGATTTAATGCCCAGCTCATTGTTCTGCTCTAACCACCATCACTTCTTTTTTGAAATCTTCCTATGACTTTTAGATGCAGCGCTCGCTGTTTCTGTCTTCATTTTGGGCTGCTCCAGCTTTATTGTTATTGTCTATGACTGACAACCTCTTTAAAACCTGACTTCAAGCCACCTACTTGGACCTTCTCCTTTGCTGATGCCCCAGCACTGCAGTCATGCCTACTGTCACAAAGCCTGAAAACCAGAGAAGAACAGATCTCAAAATTTTCTTGTGGCTTATAGTTGGAATAAAAATATATTTTTTGCCTTTTTCATGCAGGAAGGGTGGATGCATACCAGCCATGTCTGTTCATTGTGGTCTTTAATTTAGAACATCTGATCCCCTAAGCATTTTTTACAGCATTGCAGTGAGCTTGACCTCCAAAGTAGCTTTGTTATACTGAAGGAGCATAGAGCCCTTAGCCATTCTCATTTGGTTTTCCTCAGACGTTCCGCAGGAGTTTAAAAGATCTTCTTCTATGTCTGGTTTTGTTCTTATCTGAGCCATAAATTTCTGAGCCTATCTAAGAGCACTTGCCTGATATTCATGCATGAAACAGTCACTGAATGCACAGTCCTTGGAGGAGAGACCCACCAGGAACAGGGTCATTCTTTTTTGCGGTGGTCCCAGCAATTTTGCTTTTTATTGTACAGTGGAGCAGCTTACAGGAAAAAAAGCTGAAAGTAAAGCTATTTTACAGTGAAGCATAGCCCAGTGGTGGAAGCACTTTTCTGGAAAAGAGGTACTGTAGTCCTGAACCAGGTTTCCTGACTCTGTGATGAGACTACTCATCAGCACGCTGTTGAGAAAGGGGGTGGAAGCAGAGAGAAGTGCAGAGTGCCTCATTCTCCTCCGGCAGCTGTGTTTTGAATAAAAATGGGCACTCCTTCTTCCACTATATTTTCTGAAGCCTTGTAGGCTAAAATGATTTAAACTAATGACTAGTTAGTCATTAGTTCTGGGAAACCACCTGAGCCATCTCACAACCCTGTACCTCACCTCTACTGCGAGAAGGGCACAGCAGCTCCTTCACCAGGAGGAAACTTGGAAATCCATCAAGCAGATATAACTACCACTTCCAGATATAACTACCACTTCCAGATATAACTATCACTGCTTTTAAGTAATACAGTTAGGCTGTCAACAAAGGGGAGTTTTATGCTGTCATGCTCTTCAGTGTTACCTCACTTGTGCCACCTCTCAACACATAGTCCTAGAACAGGATCTATCAGCAGGCCTTATATTAATTTAATGGTACACAACAAATCAGTGGAATTCACTACCACATTTGTCTATATTCTGTGTCTGGCAAAATTCAAGTCATGGATTTTCAGTTTCAGGTAACAAACCAGATCTCCACTCGGTCAGTGACCTGTAAGGAAAGTATCGCTTCAGCTCTAACTAGCCTAGTCTTTGCTAAATTGACCATAGACTTTTAGTGATTGATGCTTACTAATGCTGACATTCATACCTCCGTTGATTTGCAGTAGCTAAATATCTAAAAGACAGCACCATCAGAATCAAACCTACAGAGGGGTGTGCAGGCTAAAAGCTTGTCCTTTTTCCCAATTCTATCAGCTGATCTAGGAAAGTATATTACTTTTCCCTGCAAATCTTGTTTCATTTTGAAAAAGAAGCTGTTATAAAAAGTAATGGAAGCACAGAAGGGATTTTGTGGGACCCTTAATCATAGTAGCCAGAATTCTTTCTGAAGTATTCTGCTGATTTTTTTCAGCTCTTGAACAATATATTTTGACAATAAAAATATTGTGCACAGGAATACATATTTATCTGCAAATTTAACAAGATCTGAATATATACCTCTTGCCGCAGGCCAAAGTAAATTTGTAAGTTATGTGAGATTTTTTTTTGTGTATGTAAAATGTTTGGTATTAACTACTAGGCAATTTTCTTTCTTTTCTTGGCTGTAAAATCTCATAACAGGAAAAAGCGCAACATTAATAATACTACAACAAAGGGAATCATATTTATGACTAGAGGAGAACACTGGCTAACTTCCTGGCAGGTAACATTTTACAGCTTATGTTGACAAGTAAATATTTACGACTAGGATCATAGAACACCAGGAAGCTCATCAATAAAGGGTCCTATAATGGTGCGAAAGAAAAATTCTTTATAAACAACATTTTGCAAACTTAGTTTAACTGGATGATGCCTTGTTAATTTTTGTAATGGATGGTGACATTGGCATGAATAAGATTTATTACGTTAGTCGAATGAAAGTGCATGTGCTGAATGCACAAGTTTAACCATCGGTACCTGCACAACAAACCTAATTAAATGGTGTGTCATTGAAGATGATTTAAATGAAAAGATAATGAAGCAAATCACATGAAAAGTGTTTAACAAAATTTATTCTGAAAGAATCAGAAAGGTTATTATAATTAGAGAAGTAGTCCTCCATGTTAATAATCTTTTTCAAACTGTCTCATTAAAATCCCAAGCCTAAAAAAAAGTCATGGAAACTTAATTTTTGGGTTGGGGCAAAAGACAGGATTTCTTTGTCACTTTTTGCAGAAATGGACATGTATTCTTACTGCTGAATTTTGAGGGAAAGTTTCAGGTCTACACAGAAATTTATGGCTTATGGCCATTTCTGTCTGTGTCTGAACTGGGTGAGCCCTTTACTCATGAAAATGGAGTCCTGTTGAACCATCATTAAGTCATTCAGGTCAGGAAAGTTTTTAATCAGGTATCTCACATCAAAACCAAAAATAGTGAGGAAAATGGTGCATGACATTATTAGATAGTAACACCAGTGGGGTATGAACAACAAAATGATATTCAGCGTTTTACTAGGTAAGGGAATAACTGTAAGACTTTTCACTAGATACCTAATAGGAGACATTTTTCCCAAATGCATAGCCAGAGAAATAAAATTTTGGAATAGGGTTGTCTTGGTTAGTAACCTGGGGGTTTTTAGGTCATATGCAAAGTAAAAACAACACTGGTCAAAATACTTTGATTAACAAGCCAATAGTTAGGCAAATACCCATTTTATTCTGATGGGTTCATAAAGAATACATGTGTATATTCGACATGTATAATCTATAGGCTCCATCAGCAGTGCTCCATATGCAGCAATAGGAGTGAAGATGAGGAATGAGAAACCTCTCAATTCCCCTGTGAAAGTTACCCATACAGTTGGTTACGAAATCGCAAGCGTCCCTTTTGCGACGAAATGAGCACGGGTAGAAAACTGGCAGAGCCTGGACTGCATCCTAGGAATGCAGATGTGCGAAGAAAAAAACTACAACGACTTTCCTCTACAAACCGAGGGAGTCTGAGTTCTGACTTTAAGTCAAAACTTGAATCTATGGACTGTAGTCAAGGACAGCCACACATCCCTGAGCATACGGCGGGTTGCCAGGCTAGTGCAAGAAGTACTGAGGACTGGGTCGATATTTACTCAGGTTCCCATATAATGTCTCATTTTGAGAAGGCTTTCAGACAAGGCCATTGCTTCCGTAATTCTTCTCCAGTCTCTTGCCTACCCCCCTTTTAGACTAGAAGCATTTGTATTCCTAGCTGTGAGTTTTTGGAAGCAGTATGGTTATGTTGCTACTAACCACCCAACCAAGGATCTGTAGCACCACTGGGAATATACCAAATCCCTCTGCACTTTCCCAGCGTTGCAGTGAGTGTTCACACACATCATCTAGCACAAAGTTTCTGGAAAATTCCTCCAAATGTCATGCCACCCATGGAAAAATATTTTGCAGATTATACCCTTGCCAGACTGCCTCCCTACTCTCATTTTTAGTGCTGTTATCTTTCTCCACCTCTTTCTAGGGTTTTTCTTCTGCAGACGGAACAGCATTTTCTCTCCCCTATGAAGCCTTCCAATAGAATTTAGAGCAACTATGTTGCAGGTAAAAATGTAAAATAATTCGTACCACTGATTAGAAAAGAAAACTGGCATTTTTATTGAGACACCTGTCAATACTTCATTCAGAGCAGTAACAAGTTGTGAAAGAAAAGGCTGTTAACAACAAAAAAAAAGGGGAAAAAAGAAAAGAAAAAAAGAAAGAATTGGAAACCACTTCTGAGCAAAGAAAGTCTTCTGTTTTTCATATTTCACCATGTTGTTTGCTCAGTGAAAGAGACATTTGGCAATGAAGCGACTCTCACCAGGATCTGTATTGCAGGTGCTTAATTGCCTAGGACAATCACTTGTCTGTGAAATAAGACGCTAAATGGCACTGGAGCTTCAGTCAGTTTCTCCAAATGCAGAATAAAATTTATTATTAGGCCCAAAGGTAGCTAAAAGTGCTTTCTGCAGGAAATTTTAAATGATCTTCTGATTAATATCCCATAATTGAAGGTTACAATGTAACCCGTTCCATTATGCTGCAGGAGGAGAAAAGACTAACTGCCAATTATCTGTTTGTTAGCTGTATTAAACTCCAAGTGACAGACACGGTACTGAGCCATGAATTTCAGAGCTAGGGTTTGAAGTCACCCCCCTCTGCCCTCTGTGTGTTTGAGATATTTCCAGTTCCCTCAGTCCATGACTGAAACAGACCATCGTACCTTTTGGATTGGAGTTCATTTCCAGATTTAACTACCTTCTCCCCAGCAAAGTGCCTCGCTGCCTCTGCCCTCCCAAACACACATACGTGTTTAGGCCATTTGTCCAGTTCAAACTTATTTATTTTAGGTTTTTATTTCGGGCCTATCTCAATTGCATTGATGTTTTCAGACACTGCTGCAATGCTAGTCTTCATTATTGCTGCTCTGCAGTGACTTACGGTGGATGCTACAGTCATACGCTGTCTTTAAAGCATTACATGCAAGTCCTGTCATGAGGTGAAAGCAAAGTAACTTCAGTGATGAAAGCAAAGTAACTTCAGTGATGAAAAACTATATAGATACTTTAAACATCATCTACTAGATTAAGGTAATAATTCACTAACAATTGTAGCATGTACAGCAGGGACTTGCAATTAAGATTAACTATTGATGGATACTTTCTGAAATACATGCACTTTTTAACAGATTTCTATCATGTTTATCCAGTGCTTTCCTGGATGAAATGACACAGTACAATGGTGTTTAATGAGATCACAGTCATGTGTGAAGTGTGACCTGTTGGTTGGCAGAAGGCAGATACTTAAGAACAGATCCCGGTAGGTAGCTTAGTTTTTAAAATAAGGTTTCGTCTCCACAAAGATTCTGAGATCTATCAGCAAAAAAGCCAGGAGAGAGAAATTGCAATGCACCCATCTGCAATTTAATCACAAAGTTAAACTTACTGTAATGAACATAAAAGTTTAAGTTATAACAAAGGTACAGCTTTATATGTATTTGGTGAAAATTAATAGGGTACAGGAAAACCTATATTCTTAACAATTTTGTGTTGAACTTTTGCTGACATATCTAACTCAATACATTAATATTTAGCCAATAATTAATCCGTCAGAAGTGCTATAATGTATGATTATTTCCAAGCAGAGCTTCAAATTGAATGCCTAATACATTTTTTTGACTCATTTGATATTCGCAAACAATAAAGCAAAAAATGAAAAGGTTCTTTGCGGGCAGAGCATTTGAAGTCACTGTAGCTTCTAGTTCTGATCTTTGCAGAAATACTGCCACTTTACATGAAAGCCTTTTTCTCTCTGATCAGGGATGAACACTGAAAATTTTAAAACTTGGCTCTACTTAGGCTATTTTTTCCCCTTTAAAATACTGGGGTTTTTTAAAAGGACTGTCTTCTCAGAGAGTTGCATCTATTCCAAGTGCTGTCTTCTCCCAGGACATGCCAGAAGGCTCCTAATGAAATCTGCCTTAGGTTTTAGTTTCTTAAATCTCTCCTTTAACAGGTGATAGAGTAAGAACAGCAGACTCTGAGACTCATGACTCTAGAATGATCTAAAGTGTTCAAGACATCTTCTTGCTGTTTCTTCTCCATTTCACTTGCCTCACTGGTAGCTGGCTCAGTATCAGGAGATAACATGTATAGTGTCCCTCTATTTACTGAGGTGCCCGAATATTCCTGCAGCTTAAATACTGATATAAAATTTTGAGCACAAAATGCTACGTGTCCATTGGGCACATGAAAAAAGTCAGGTCACTATGCTCCGAATTTGCTGTGCCTTTGGGGAAATCTTACGGCAGTCTTTAGTGAACAGTGCAGGCTTCCGTGGTTAGTCATCTCCATGTTCCATAGTTTTCTTGTCTTTGTGATCCTTTCCTGAAATGCAATCAGTCACATGAAATATGTTGCATCTTTTGTTCTGTAGTGTAAACGCAGTTTTTATCTCAGTCAGTATGCTTTCAAATTAGAAATTACTTGGGAGACCAATTTTTGCTATGGCTTTTGGAAAAGGAAATTGCACGCAAAACTGTTGAATTTGCACATATTACATGTGCCACTTCTTCTGCAGATAAATCTCCCTGGAGTAATGTGCTCTCATCAAAAGGAAACGTTGTTGTATTCCTTTGATATAACTTTTAGATTTATGGTTAGAAACCAGTATTTGTGCTAAAGAAGTATCGACAAGATCTTTTCTTATGCCCACAAAGAGTTGGACAAAGTGTTAACATAAAGCTAAATAAATGGGTGTAACTCTGTAAGATGAATCTGTTGAAGAACACAACTTTGCAGTCTGTGGTTAAAGGGAAGAATCGCTGAATCCGAGGGGGGATGTGAATAACTTTGCAAGCTAAGTGACATGATTCCATCTGCCTGCTTTGGGTGACTCCCAAGCTGAGGCAATCTTTCTCTTGCCTGTCTTTTACAAACAAAACATGGACATTTTCAAGGACACAAGTGGCTGGATCAGTTTGTCCTTGCGCAGCCTGTCTGAGAGCTGGCAAGTCCTGCAGCCCAAATGCCCCAAACCGCAGCCTGGGAGCCTTGGTTCAGGCCCTGACTCAGGAGGGGAGAGTGCCATCTGCTGAAGTACACAGTCCAGTTTTCCTCCCTTTTTGATCTCTTATCTACATGCTGAGCAAGGCTAACTGTTCTGGTAGCACTGAAAATGGAAAGGTCAAAACAGAATGTGGCATGGCTACAGGAAACAGTAGCTCAGTCTGCAGAAAAATCTGCCTAATCCAGGCAGAAATGAACTGAGTGTTTTTAGTATTGCTCCGCTACTTCTTTTCTCTTCAAGGCTGTTAATGTTGGAAAGTGTTATTTTGTTTTGTTTCATCTGTGCCTAGGAAAGTAGGTTGGAGCTTTGTTAGAGCACGTTCCAGTTTGTTCTTAATATATAGCAGATAAAGAGAAAATAACGCATCCATGCATAAAAATCGCTTTATGCCAAGATTGCATTTGAGAGCATCTAGGAAACTTTGAAAGCTTTATTACAGAGTGATGAGGTCTATTATGTGAAACACTAAGAATATATAGTAAATTACCTTGTCAAATTTTGTCAATTTTGTCAAAATTGTCAATTTTGCTTCCTCTCTTTCCCTCACCTCTGTTGCTTTTCCCTTTCTCTTACTTAAGCTGCCCAACACAACTTCACACTTATTCTTCAGAGGAAAAGTGAATACATTTGTCCTTTTCCATTGGCGCTAAGATTAATACTGTACTGTCAACATGTTGTCAACCTCCCCAGGCTGGTCCAGCCATTTCAGCGAGAAAGGAGACTTGCCTTGAGGGTTTTTTTCAATGCTTTCAAAAAGCAATTGATGCGATCTAGTACACTAAGAGAAGAGCTGTGTTACTGCCGTGGTTACAATTCCCACTGCGTCCAGCTCAGCTACAAGTACAGTCCAGTCTCACAGAAATAGTAGTCTCTTCCCACTAAGACAATTAGTTTATCTTGTAGCCAAAACACTGTTTAAAAAACCCCAAATGCTTGTTGTTTTCTTCCTCTTTGTCACATAGCAGACTCCCAAGGAAGTAAAGAATCAGAATCACTAGTCACTTAGATTAATTTGTAGTCTGCATTTTTCCTAGCTTCTTTTTGCATTGACTTTCACTTCATGGAAAAAGACTAATCTTATGACTTTTCTTCACTGTTTATTATTATGACTTTTTTTTGCCTGACTACATAGAAGCTTTATTGAAGGGTATTTATTATCGGAGGCATGGTTATGATTTATTCAGATGGAAATGCTTTTCATCTAAAAACAATCTGCTTACATCTTCTGATGCAAGTTAGATCATAAAATGCACAATGTGAACAAGAAGGTGCCTCCTTAATAATGACTAAGCACTGTATAGCCTGCCCTCAGCTAATGAAAAAAAAATGCAGTGCTCTTTTTCAGCCTCAGTTAAATTTTAAGATTCTCTAGCTTTGCTGTGTGAGTCACACAATGTATGTGTGGCTCTGCTGTGTTGCTGTTCCATAATAATCTTTTTTTCATTATTAATATGGTGAACTGGTGTCAAAGATGATTCGTCTGGCTATCTGTTTAGGCACCGAGGATGAGTTATTTACCTGTAGCTATGGATTGGACTTCTTCGATTTGCTGCTCTCTTCTTGTCATTAACTCTCTTCTAGATGGGTTACTAATAAAAGCAAAACATCTATCCATCTCTGGTTACACCACTCTAGTTTTACATTATTATAACAACCAGCATTAGGGTATTCGTTTAATATTTAGTGGACTGTTTATTGACGCCCCCATAAAAAATATTTTTTTAGAGTTTATGGGACATCAAAGCCACTACTGATTTTCATATCTAGATTTTATGTTACAAATGATTAGGAAGTGTTTCTCTCCATTTCTTGCTGTAAATGTTTATTGTTTTAAGTACCTTCTGTAAGTCAAGATACAATAAAGCCCAGAAATCACATGCCCAAAAAGGCCTTTTCTGAAGTATGAACTCACATATAAGAAACTCTTAAAAACCTGCACCTCTAATATAAGCATTATAATTTGTAAGAGACAGGGAGAAGGTATTAGCATCCTGCCTCTAGCATAAACATCAGGCTTACTTTATACCACCACGCTGGGCCTTCTTTTGGCTTTAAAATTCAGTAGGGGGGATACATGGATTTGGACGACAGCGACTCAGTGCAGGGAGCAAAGTCCTGGGCCTCCCAGAGTGAACTGTTCGACGGTCAAGAGCTGGGAGAGGGGGAAAAAATCATCCTGTGCCTTCAGCTCTCAGGTAGGGGTTTGGGTAACGCCTTACAAAAGCTGATTTTCCCAAATTGTGGAGGGGGGGGGGGGGGGCGGGAGCGGCGCGAGGCCTTGCCGCTGCTCCCTATCTCCTCACCGCGGCGCTGCCGGCGCCATCTTGGGGCGGCACCACAGCTCCGCCCGACGGCCGCTTGCGGAGGCGCGGCGGAGGGTCAGTCAGCTGAGGTGCGGGGGGAGTGGACACCTTCCTACACTGAGAGCGGGAATAAAATGGTCCCTCCAGCTGTGGGGATGATGAACATGTTATCTTGACGTTTACAAAGAGGGCAGAAATAGATGGGAGGTGGGTCCTGGTTGGAGAGGGAGGTGAGCTGAGAGAAGCTGATGAGTCTTAATTCTTGCACCTGGCCTGTGAGGAGAGCGTGCGGCAAGATGCCTTTTGGCCATTGCCTCTTTGAAAAGACACGACTGGTGACTGCTTTTCCTGACTGCACCCAGTGCAAATGCTGTTGGGAGGTGGCAGAGACAAGATGCCTTTTTATATAACAGATAATGCTCCTGAGGGACGATCGATCAGGAAAGGGGAGTGAACGCTATGAGGACCCCAGAGGGAAAAGCAGGTGCTGGGGATTACTTACTCAAGGAAAGGCAATAAAGCAAGCATGCCTTGGCCTCGTTAGTAGTGCTTTCTGGAGGTGAGAAGATGGAGCTGCTTCTCCTATTTCACATGCTGTGGAAGGACAGGACAGAGCAGGGAGGTGCTGGTGAAGGCGGCAGTGGAGTGGGCTGATCCCCAGCACTTCCCTGTGGAGTGCTTGCGCTTGAAGGTTAGTGATGGTGATGAGCGCTTTACAGAGCGGTCGTATAGAGTGGTTTGTTGCCTCACAGCACCACGGCTGAGTTATTAACACATCTGGTTAATTTTACAATTTTGAATACTTATAGCTGCTTAAGTTAAGGAAAAGCAGGAAACTAGTTGAGGCTTGTGGCTAGCTTATAAGAATATACAAAATGTCCAGGGGAAAAATACCTTCTACTCTCTAGAAACTTGTGAAACTCAACCTGTCAGGTTTCTTGTCAGTGAGACTCAATTGTTTTGTTTTAGTTTTCCTTTGAAGCATCAGGTATTGTTTTTTGTGTGTGCTTGTTCTCTGCAGGATTATAAAGCATGAATAGCCTTCTTAGTAGTTTAATTTAGAATTAAAGTCAGGAACTGCACTTTCTAGAATAGCAACAACAAAGAATTTCGTTCTAACTTGCAACATATTTATTCTTTTAATTTGAACGGAGAATACAGCTAAACTCTAACCCAACCTTACTGTTGCTCTATAGATGTACTAGAATACTGCACTGTGTGGTGCAAATATTTAATGCAGCATGGCAGAAATATTTACTGCAAGCTAAGCGCTGTTGTCATTATTCAGACAAAATATTGGAAGAGCATAAATGTGAAACATCTTTTAAAGAAGAGCAAATAACATGAATTTTTAATGGGATTTTCTTCTGGTGTATGTGTGACAATCTCTGCCAAGATATGAACTACCAACATTTTCTTGGGCAACACATGAGGCACACCATGTGCAGTCACTACTATTTTTAATTATTCTTATTTAAACACTGAGAAAGGCTATAAAGTTTGCCATCAGTATTCAGGAACATGTAAAAATAATTGTGGTAATATGCATAGAACCTATAAACAACAGGAAAAAAAGTGAATTTCTAAAAAAAGAAAAACCCCAACCTTATATGCATGGGGGGGAGAGCAGCGGATGGAGCTGAAGGCATTGAGAATTACCAAAAAATCAAGAAGAGCTATACTTCATAAAGAATTTTCATATTAATGGGAGAAGGTGGTTCAGTTGTAGAAACAAAATGTGGGGACAATGTGTGCTGTATAATGAGGTAAAAATTGAATATAATCTCATCTTGTCCAAAAATATGAATTGCTTTTTTTAATGTTCTGTGCTTTTTGACTTGGACAAAACTTGACAGATTTGTGCAAAGGGAAGACTGGAAATGAAACAAATTTCAAGAAGCTTGATACATTGGAATTTGAATTATTTAGTTAATCTTCATTGCAGAATCCTAATTCCATAGAAGTTGGGAAATTTTTGAATTTGTTGCAGCTGAGATTATAAAATCCCTCATTGCATTACTGGGTAGTATTATTTCACTTAATAAAACTCGTTCATTTCGATAATGGTTAGTGCTGGGGCTGGTAAGTATCAGGGGAGGAGAGTAAGAAGCACAGTATAGGTGTTCAGACCTCTTACAGATGGTGAGGCCCTTGCTTGTATCAAATTTAATACATTTATCCAAATTTGGGGGGGGTCATGTGTTTATTTTTTTAAACAAAGATTGATCACCACTGGATCATTGTCATGCACAGCTGACTTCTGAATTGCACTGTCAGGGAGCGGGAGCAGGCAGTTTTCCTGTGGTGGGTCTTGGATGTTTACTTGGAAAGAACTTTGTTTCTTCTGCCCAAACAAAAACTTTCATGTGTATGGGTTGTGGGTTTAGTTGTATAGTTTGGGGGGGGAGTGTTTACTTTTTTGTTTTTTAATTTGATCCAATGCTGCTCACAATTTAATATTGTGGGTTTTATGTTTCATGCCACTGTAATAATCACCTGCTGGGCACTAATCTCTTAAATTTTAGTGTCAAAGCTCTTTCCTTAGAGGGTAGGAGGATCAAGAGTACGGTGTGCTTGAGAATGAAAAGTCTTTCAGGAATTCAGGATTCCTTCCACTTAAACATTATGGAGAAAAAAGGTGCAACCCTGACTTCCCCCCCCCCCCCAACTTGGGGAAGAATGGTTTTCTTCTTTATTGGAATGTTAAGCAGATCAGGATAAATCTCCCTGTGGCCTCCATCCGGAGTCATGCATGCATAAGTGCTGCTGTACTTGTTACTGCTACAGCAAGCTATGTTTCATAGGTTGTCTGTGGAACCTGCAAGTATCAGCAAAGTTCAGCTGGAAGGTGTTTAGCAAACATTTAAACTCTGACCACTGTCCTAATGTTGCCTAAAGCAGCAACATCTTAAGACCTTTTTGAATTACAGCCTATTATTTAAATAGTTACTGTGTTTGTCATGATTTATAATTTGGTATTGCATTCATAAGCATAATCACATTTTAAAAAATTACAGGACTCAAGTCTTCTATTCCATTGTAAAAAGACTGAATAACAGGACTTCCAGTTCCCTTGAAATGTGTTTATAAACTACTGTTTACTCATGACAGCATGGTAGCAGAGTATTTGGCTTCCAGAATAGCGAAGAAAAAGAATTTCTTGTGTGTGAAAGTCAAGCTGTAGCTTTTATAAGCAAAGAGGGATAGATACTATTAAGGTTCAGACTTCCTCTCTCTTTGGAGACTAGAGTCTGCATTAATACTGTCATGTGTGGCAATTTAAATAGGGTTTCACCATGGAATGTGAAGATGGCTGTTATGCAGTATTCCTGTGTTTACTGCCTGATTTCTTGGTACGTACGTTGCCAGAACCTTTGACAGGCTAGTATTTGTTAAAATGGGTAACATGAATCTTTAATGTCTCTCTTCCCTATTTATGTAATTATTGGTCAAACAGCATGACTTAGAAGACAGTTTAAAAATCCATTGTCACACAACTACTCATTTGAAAGCACTTTTATTTATTTCTTAAGAAAACTGATGTGTCAGTTCTGTCAAAGCAGTTGACTGTCACAGAGGAAGTGGGCGGAAAGAACTTTTACCTCGACCCAGCCTAAAATCTTGGTATTACTTTTTTTGAAACTTGTGAAGTTTGGTGAGTTGTACACTATGATGACTTTAAATGACGTGTTCCCTTTACCCTTTCTGACAGCATACTTGCTGTCTGTTGTGATTTTAGTGAGCAGTCGCACGTTTTAATTGGTTGTGCTTCACCCTATGATCCCTGAGTGCTACTTATGCAGCAGAGTTTGTCTCGCTTGGTGCACAGTAACATGCTTAGGGTAGCAAGAAGAACATCTCGTAATGGAAGGAGCAAAGGATTTAGGGATGATAGTAGATAAAACATCCAGAAAAGAGATTGCAGCTATTGGAGAAATTGTCAATTGTATCTCAGTGAGAGGCTGTGGGGGAATTCAGGAGAGATTTAACCAAACACATGGTATGGCATTTGTGGGTTGCACGGGCAGTCTGAATTATTTCCTTCCTTTCTTCTGTTCTTGTGAAGCTAAGGCTACCATCTTTCATGTCTAGAAATACTTATTTGTTGTTTGTTTTGAAAGGTTATAGATAGAAAACATTTTTTTATCATAGAAGCATAAGATTTGCTGTCAATATGCATGTTGAAATGAAATACTTCATAACAACCTGGAAGAGTTTTAATTTATTTTAAAAAAATTATAACTTTTTCCGGAAATTCATGTACTGTTCATTACATCCCAGTTAATTTCTTAGGTTTTCAGTTTAACAGAACATAAAACTTACTTGGTGTTTCTGTACTGAACCCAGTGGCAGAGAGATTTTCTAGTATTATTTTGTAAGATATAAAATATGACAACCAAATCATTAGTAGTATATGTTGAATAGCTATTTGTATTGTTGGAAGGAGAGACTTAAGCATCTCCTAGGTACTGAAAATGCCCATGCTGTGTTTGTGCTTTGAGTTTTGTTTGGGTTTTTTGTGAGTTTGTTTTTTACTTAGTGTTACAAAAGTAGATTCTAGTTGCTTTTCTTGAAATAGGTGTTTTGTCTAAGATAAGTTACTCTAGCTCTGTGTTAGCCGTGCAAGTCTGTCTTTTAACTTTGCTTTTAAGTAATGTTGAAGAAAAAGCAACCTCACTACAGGTTGGGATGTGAACTGGTAAAGCATTTAAAAAGAATATTATTGACTATCTCTGTACAGCTTCAGTGTAATAATTTGGTAAGCTTAATTCCTGGAGTATATAACTATCCACTGATACAGCACCATAAATAAAATCCAATGTGTTCATGAAGTTCTCATAAGTTAGTGAGTTCTCTGTTTATGTAGCTTGAATAAAGCTGACTTATGATTTTTAAACTGTTGTGAACCTGCTTTCATGTAAGTACAAAATAAAAGGTGTTCTGTTATAACTTAGATTATAGGTTTGCATCCTATAAATAGAATGTGGAATTACGTTAGCCTTATGGATTGTGTCAGCAGATGGCAGGGATAAGGGTAATAGTGAATAAAATAGTTAAGAGATTAAAAAAAATCAGGAAATTATACATGTCTCTAAAATAGTTACATTAAATCTTGCGAAGTCTAAGAATGTAAAAAGGTGTAGGGGTGCTAAAGTAATACTTGCAGTAGGAGAACCTCAGTTCATTAGCTTTCTTCAAACAGTTGTAACCTTTCAGAATAATTGGCCTTCTATGTGAAGGTTTTTAAGTGTAAAATCAGGTAATAAAGATGTATCTCAAGAATTCTGAGCAGTGGTTTAGAAACTAGTTGCTATGGACATATAAGGTATGATACAAAATCTGTCATAATAGGCTGTAGGTTTTTCATTTTTAGCTGCTGCAAGACAAGTAATTAATCCCACATTAGGATGTAGAAATGCAGATGTTCTGGGTCCAGTTAAAACTTTATCTACGGTACTGATGAACAGTAGGACTTATGACAAGCAGGAACAGTGCCACTGGCAGATGTCTAGAAAAAGAGTTCAAGAACTTCACAAATATACTTTGATATTTCCCAGAATATTTTCCTAGCCCTTCAGTGAAGGTCCAGGAAATCTTAATGCAAGTTTAGTGCACTAAATTTGGACCAGGAGCTTCTTGTGGTGTTTGTTTGTCCTGGTACAAGCATGTCGTGGTGGATAGAAGCATCACTTTGTTTCCTCCAATACAAGAACTAAGGACCATCCAATGATGTCAGTACGCAAATAAACAATGAACTGTGGTCACCTCATTGGCTTTGTTATGCTGCTTATAAACTATGGTATATGAAATATACCATATTTCATATCATTTCTCTACACTAACAAGTATGGATCTGTCTGCCTCTGTAAAAGTTATTTGATACAGTTAATTGCTCTTCTCTGTTCTTCTCTCAAGTTCTGTTACATCATTTTTGAGAGTGAGTGGATTGGGAGCTAGAATTGCACAAAGCATTTAATATGCAGGAACACTATGGATTTATGTAGCAACATAATTAAGTTTTTGGTTTTTCTTCTGAATAACTTTTAACGTTCACTCAATATGTCTTTTGACTGCTAGTGAAATGACAACTTGGTGTTCAGTAGAGTTATCCATTATGGTATGAACACCTCATTTCCATGCAGTAGTGATCAGTTCAGACTTTGGGATTATTTTTTTTCCTGTGTTTCTTCCATTGTGTCTGCACTGACTTTACCACGCCTTTTCCTGTCAGTTGGTGTCACAAGGTTCTTGCTACAGTTCTTCACAAATAGCCCTTGAGTTTAGTACCCTAAATAATCAAATATCAGAAGCAGACACTTTGTCAAACTACATTTATGCCTTCTTTTGGGCTTGTTGAACTGGGGAACCTGGAGCAAAGAATCCTGCAGAACTCCAAAAATTACTTGCCTCCAGTGTGAAAACTACCTATTTTCTTTTTCCTTCTACTTACTTTTTTGAAGTCACTTATTTGTGTGAGGAGCCTTTTTCCTAATTCATGGCTGCTTGATTTCTTTAATAGCTTTTTGTAAAGGAATTTTGTGCAGCACGTTTCTAAAAAGTCAGACTGTGCCAGGTAGATCTCATGTGCTCACCTACTTCAAAGGACTTGATCTGTGTAAGGACAAAGGCCTACAAGACACGAATTCCCCTAATAAGAGTTGTGTTGGTTCTTCCTCAGTAGGTTGTTTGTTGTGCATAGTGCCCTACCCAGTGTGGGCATGAGGCTGTTGGTGTGCAATTCCTCTGATGTCCCATAGAGTCCTTTTTGAAAAAATGTCACCTGCACTACCTTCTGGTTCTGAAATGCTGCAGTGGTTTTGAAGTGAGAGATTACAGTCCACAATTAGCATCTAGATTATTACTGCTCTAAATTCCTAAAGAGCACTTGGATGATCTGTTACTGTTCATTTTGTCTTTTTTTTTTTTTTTTTCCTAGGACATCTACCAACACATCCATTAGAGAAGAGCTCCGGTATGGGAAATTCCTCACACTCCTTCACCATAAACTCATGTAAAGATTTCACAAGGTTTTATACTGTGGCCTTATCTTCTCTGAGTGCTCCTTTTATGTCTTTATTTCCCACAGAGACTCCTTGGAAGTTTTCCCACTCTGGTATCTTCCAAAAAAATGATTCACTTTTTTTTTATGCTGCTTACAAATTATTTCTTAAACCCACTTTTCGTCAGTTAGTATTTAATCTGCCAAAGTTCATGATCCTTTCTCTTTTTCATGGTGGGATACTTCTCAGCTTTTTAGAGGATGCTTTCTATCTTCTCTTTTTTTTCTTTTCTCACATGCTTGTTGAAGTGTTATGCCTTTGGTTTGTTCCAGTTTGTTTTAAGAACCTTTACATTGCTTCTAAAGATGTTTCTTTTTTGTTTTCCTGTTCATATTACCCTCTTATATTTTCTCATTTTTATATAGCTCCCTTGAAATATTATACATTATATATGCATAGTATATACTATAGTGCTGATGAGGGTAACATAATTATTACACAAAACAGAGATTCTTCAGCGATTTGCCTGTTTTCTGCAGATTCTGAAAAGTGTTGCCACCAAATCTGAAAATGAGCGGTCAAGTGGATTCTTAGTTCATGAGCTTATAAATAGTAAAGTTTAGTTAACATGAAAATACAGGAAGGCTTTTTCAAAATTTGTAGTTAATACTACCTAGTGTTGAGAGTCAGTGCACTTGCTAAGTAGATTTATTTGCTAGGATTGAATAATAAACAGGAAAACTACAGAATGATTCTGTCATTTTTACAGTGGTTTTGCTCTTGCTTCTGCCCAGAAAAATATCTGCAGATTCAGAAAGGATTCAGTTTCTATAAGACGAGCAGAGGAAATGGACTTAAAATTATGTTTATATCCACTGCTGAGGATGAAGAAACTTTGGATCTAGCTTTCCTGTTGTTAAAAGCATGGGAGAAGATTTCAAAACTCCTCAGGGATTGCAGTTCACAGTGTGAACAAGTACTTGAATTCTAAAAGATATTTGCTTCAAAATTCTGCTTTCTTTTGTAGCACTACCAATTTTGAAGAATGAATCCTGATACCAACTATCATACCACTTCAGCTTTCTACCAGTCTGTCCTTGCACTGAATGGAAGCCTGAAAGTGGAAAGATAGTTCTGCAATCAAATGTAAAATTTGATTCCTTAGCTTAATCTGAGAGTCCTGTCAAAAGTTGGCATAGTCCCTATTTGTAATGGTACTTCTTGGGGTGTGTTTTGTTTTTTGGGTTTTTTGTTTGTTTGGATGGGTCAGTCCATTTTAGTCTCCTTCTTTGTAGATGAGGAAAGCAAAGATATGGTCCTGTTTCTGTTGAAATGTTGGCATGCAAAAAATTAATTCCCTCAGAGAAAGATTTCAATACTGGTTCATAAAGACACTGCAGAGTAGTCTGTGGTCTCTCAAGGAGAGAGGAGGAAGAGGACCAAGACTATCATTGGTAATTTTAGGGTAAAGAGGAGCTGTTAAGTCTTCAGAGAGAGAGATTTGCTAAAGCCACTACTAATACATCTTTGTTACAAATGAGTAAAAATGACCTGGACGTGAGAACTGGTATCTAAGAGAGAAATAGAATAATTGAAGTGGTTCAAACACTTCTTCTAAAATTTTGAAGATCTAATTTGATATTTAGTATTGGAGGCTTAGCAGTTAAAGAGATGCTTAGTGTTGATTTTGGTAAAAATTGTATTAATTAGATTCATAACCAATGGATTCATGAGCCTACCATATCCTTACAGTCTTCTTTAGAAGGTAGACTTATAAGTATTAATACTTTACTGAAATTAAATAATCAATCACTTTTTGCATGGATACTAATTTAACAGCCTATATAGGTTTTTTAGTTGAATATTTATATCAGTAGTCTACATGTCTGGCTGGGGATATGAAAAATGTTGAGGTCTGTTTCACTTTATCTCGTACACAGTGCTAAAGAAGGCTGAGTCACCTGGATCGGCTCAGTTACGTGAGAGGTGACAGACCGAGGTGATGCATATCAGTAAAGTTTATCCTAAATTCAGTAGGTTTTGGAACTCGCACTAAAACATTGTGTGTGGGGGAGAACTTTGTTTCTTTTTTTTTTCCCCCAGGTAATTATAAGAGTGAAATGCTTATTACACTGACAAGCAAATGTCTCTTATGAATGCCAATAATTATTAACAAAACTGATTTTTTTATGAATATATTAAGTATTTTTCAGTAGCTACTGCTAAAGGTATGTGTATTCTTTCAGCAAGCAGTGTGGACTCAGGACATCTGAACTTGTACCAATGCTTCTTGGAAATAGCTTGATCGATTCCTTAAAGCTCTTCAGCACGTCACCAACTTAGACTGAATTAATCACTGAATTTTTTTTGCTCAGATAGTATCTGTAGTGACTAGATTTAAACAAAAATAACTCTAATGTTCCCCCCCCCCCCCCAATTAAACAAACAAACAAAACCCAACAATCCAGGACACACATATGCACCCCCCCCTCCCCTGGTAAACTGATCATTTGAGTTGCAGTGCTTTTTCTGTTTAGTAAACAATGGAAGGATAACAGGATGGATGTTTAATATGTCATGCAGAACCTGAATCCTGTTTAAATCATGTTTGCAACTGGCATCCGGTTTGAAATCTGGCAACAGTGTTGAGAACAAATTGGTAAATCCATTTCTATGAATGATTGAATTTCTGGTTGCAGTTTAGTTGGTATCCAATCTCAACTATTTGAGGTCTCCTGAAAGTAACAGCAGAAGTGAAGAAGAATCTGTCCTTATTGTGATTTCAGATGTTTCTATTAGTGGTAGACACTGCTGATGTTGGTTGAAATACTGCAAAAGAAATATTATTCTGTTATCTTCTGAAAAATAAAATAGAAATGGTTATTTTTCTGCAAAACTTTTTTCCAGTGAAGGAGGTGGGAAACAGTTCAGAGACATACAAACAGTAGGCAAGAACACTTGCTTTGTATCAGTGATGCCTGGAAGTCGTTTTCTTTCTCTTGCATGTTATTTTCCCATGTTTCTACAGCATTTGAGATAATGTTAATATCTGCAAATTTTTTCATATAAACCGATTAGTTTCTAATAATAATCTGAATTGAAAATTTTAGCTTTTAAATTTTAAAATAAATTATGGATAATATTGTGGTTCTGGTTATACTACTGGGGTTTATTATAGAATAAACTGAATCCTAAAGAACAGGTAAAACATGGTGTTAGAACTGAACTCTTGGGAGTATTATCAAGAAACTATGCAGACCAGCCAGATTATTTCCTTTTCTGTCATAAAACAGTAAATGTTGGGTGAATGCACGATATCATCAGCCTGTAGGATTCTTGAGACACACAGAGGTTGAGAGCTTTAAAAGAGATTGAGATGATACTACAAAATACATGAAGTGCAGTGTTGGTCCTTCTCATTTACTTTGGTCAAATAAAAGCAGAGCTGCTCTAAATTCCTTTGAGTAGAGCTGGAACAGTGTGTGCAACTGTTGTCTGTTATCAAATCAGCTTTTTTTTTTTTCAACACTGTAGAGCTTTCATTGTTGCTGAAGGTTAGGGCTGGGCCAAATCTGTCAGTCAAGAGCCCTTTTGATCCTTGCTAGGATAAGAGGATATGGAAATCTTATTCTAATGTTTTAAACATTATAAGCAGCACAGTACTTACATTCTAAATGAATACATTGTTGCTGTGGCTGGAAGAAATACCAGCCTCAGTCTGGCAGCCAAATAGTATGTTATATGCTAACATTTTTGAAACGGTGAGCAGTGTGTCCTTTCCTTCCATGTCTAATTAGTGGCATCCCCGCTGCGGTCTGCGGCCACTGAAGTGTCTAACCTGGTTCACATGCAGCTGTTGATCATCCTTCATCTGGTACTGCACTGTGTCATCTGACTGTCATAACTTGTGAATTGTGACCTAGAGTAATTGCTTAGGATACTGCCCCATGTCTTGTTTCTTAAAATCCTGGTGTTCTCCCTCCACTGAGCTGTGAGGCTACTAATGATATTCCCATTGACTGCTCATCTGAAAACAAACAAAACCCATGACCTGTCAGTACTGACACCAGTGCACAGAGCAGAGCACAAAATAGAAACATACTTGGCTGGTGTTTGCTTTCTGTGGCTGGTATTAGAGCAAAAGGGAGTCTTCAAGCAAAGTACTAGCAGGCTGTCCTTCTACAGGATGTATCAGCCAGCTGCTGTGTATAGTACTAACCTTGCAGCATGATTAAATGCCACACCTCCTCCTTTCATCGGCTGAGACTAAAACAATATTTTGGTATCTGCTTAATGCTCACTGCCTCAAATGCTGTGCTTGCTTAAATACATTCTCTCTAAATCATTCTTTCTCCTCTTTGCAACATCTGGTATTTTTTATGACCAGTACACACAAAATGACCTCATAGCATATGCTGCTGCAGGGGAATAGAATGCCAGAGACAGCCAATTTGGCAGGTGTCACCCTGTGGAAGTAGAGGAAGAGTTGGTCATCAGCCCCTTGGGCATGTGCTGAACTGCACAGCTGCTATTGATCTATGGATCAGAGGCCATCCTACATTTGGTATCACTTTCACAGTCTCTGGGATTTTGTTTGGTTTTTAGCCTGAGGTGAAACTGGATGGATAGTGTCTGCAAAGCTGAAGGGATTCAAGATGGTTTGGAGATGCTTTTTCAGTTACTGTAATTCTTTTTTTCTCTTTTAGGGAAACAGCTGAATGAAAGGGGTAGAAATGTGTGCAGGAATATCTTGTGAAAAATAATGATGTCTTGAGTGCCTGTTGGTTTGTGACATAACATAGGGGAAGGTTTGTGTCGCCAGATGTGAAGCTGATGGTGAAGTGGAAGTGTCTTAGCAGCTAGTAATTTGACTTTTCTTTCAGAGCCTCTCTAGGGTCTTGGTATGCGAAGATGTCACATGCTGTGAAAAGATGTTTTAACTCCTCCTGAAAGTCTTTCAATGTTAAATACTGAACTTCTGGTTGGTTAGAGAATTAACAGATTTTTCAAGTTGCATTATGAAATATCTGTAGGCTCATTTAGTTTCTTAAAGTAGAGACAGGTCATTCTGCTTTCTGTCATAGCTGAGTTAAACAGTTGTTGGAATTCATTGGCATCTAATAGTATTCTTCAAGAATTTTATAAGAATTTCTTCACTACTATGTGTTGAAAGATACATAGGAGTGATTGGAAAGGAAGTTTTTTGGTGGATGTCAACAAGAGATGTTTGTGTCACTCATGTCGCTTCTTCATTTGAATACTCTTAATATTTGTTTTCACTATTTCCCCCTTAAATGTAATTGGAATTTTATCTGGGACTAAATCACCTTGAAGATGTCTGTTTTGAGTGGTTGGAGTTCAGAGGTCAGATTCCACCCCCCCTTAGTATATGGGAATCTTCCCCTTCCCCCCCATGATATTTCTTACATTCTAGATACACACTGAAAAGGAAATGTTCTTGCTTCTAATAGTGTGAAAGGTGTATGTGTATATATGTATATATGATTATTATAGAAGTAGTGAAGAATGAAGAGTGATAGGAAAAAACATAGTAGCCTGGTGCCTCTGGAAGTCTTAGAGTAGATGTGATCTGTGTGGTGTTTTTTCAGGAGTCTTTTTTTGGTCCTGTATCCTAATTCTCGTTGTTTTTATAAATTGTTTTGTTTTTATAAATTACAAGGTTATCTAGCTCTTCAACAGTGTAAACCATGTAAAGGTTCAGTTTTCCTTGGAAATGTTGTGGTTTACCTGATACATTTCTTGTAAGAAATCAAACCCCCAAAGTTTAGATATTTAAGAGCTATGTCTAACATGAGAACAGCATAAAAGAGTAAGAGATAGAAGCTATTGAATGTATTGATGTTTTCTCAGTGCACCATGATTACGAGAACATCTGTTTTGAGTAGTGATGTGCTGATCAACTGTGGAAATGCTGTGTTCAGTGACTCTCAACACTTCTCATTTCTCCCATGTGGAGGAGTGATGGAGTGGCTGAAAATAGAGCTGCTGTTTAAAGTACAGATGGACAACGATTCAAAACCTGGGGGGAGGGGGGGTGGTGGCAGTGGCTGTGTGGAATTGTAATGCTGCCTGGAGTTAGACATATCTGTCCATTTTTTAAATATTGTGACTTTTATTTGTAGCTCTGTATTCTTGACATCCATTCAATGAGAGGAAAATGCACAATACTATAGCTAACATGTAACTGTACAGGAGTAAATAGATGGAATGAATATTAAACTAAGATGGCTCCAACACTAGAAGGTTCAAGTGAGTGCAAGAACAGTTTTTAAAATCTAGTAATTTCTCACTGCCAGTAAATCACAAGTATATATTGCACACCTGGTTAAGCCTAGCTGATTTTAACTGAAGTTCAGTTATGTTCTCTGGGTTTGTAAAAGCATGCATACTCTTTCTTTAAGTCTGGTACACTTAAGAGCAATCTGGTTAGCTTCAAAGGTTGAGCTGTGGATTTCTGATGCCTGGAGCTCTGCGAAGTGTATGCCATCTGGCTTGGCATATTGGTTGGCTATAGAGAGGCCACACTTCAATTATAATATGATAAACTGAGAATGTTGTTGTGGAAGGACCATTTGTTGTCCATAATAAATCAGTTCTTGATTTATGCCGATGCACCTGTTACGTGTTAGGTTGTTGTCAAAAGTAGCCTTAGAAATACACGCATCCATACTCAAGTCTACATACCAGTTTTTCCTGAATCTTGTATGTGTGTGACTCAGGTAAAAAATAAAATCTGCTTTGGGTTTTTTCTGTCTGCACAATAGGTGTCACGAAACGGAGAGAACTGATCAGCAGGGAGCAGGCTTCTAAACTTCACATGCATCATCTTGGCTGACAGTAGGCAGAAGTGGGTTGCTGTTGCATCTAGCATGTGTTTAATGGGTGCCTACCTTAGGGATTAGAGGCATCTGCCTCTTACCTCTGCAGCCAGATGATTAAGTGATAAATTACCTGAAGGGGAGTCATAATCAAATGTATTTATAGGCACTAGTGTTGCTTTGCATTAAAACAAGTGTTCATCGGTAAATCAATGTGACCAAAACAAACCTTAACCCAAATAATTTCAACAGAGATATTTGCTGTAGCTACTGTTGTAGACATGCAGCTTCACTGTTATGTACAAGACCAGATCTTCAAGCTCTCTAGAGCACAAGTAGTATTTAGCAGAATTAAATATGGATGTTAAAGAATCTGTAGTTCTACAGGCTGCTGTCAGTTCTCTGGAACATGAATGGTCCTGATGAACAGGTAAGATATTGCATTAAATTTAAAGTTGAGCACGATGTACTTTGCAGGATGAGGGACAAAATGCTCAGTGCTGTAGTGAGTTGACCTATATATGACTTAGTGTCGTGGCTGGTTGCTTGAAAAGCTGCTCGGGCAGGTTTGGGGGCTTCATTATTCCATTAGTTGGTGAAAATCCTTAAAACAAACAAAATGTGTTGTGAAATGAAAAAAACCTGCAAGATAATTGTAGACTTATTTTATCTAATTTGAAGTCCTGGAAAAGAAGGATAATTTAAGTATCTGCTTTAGGTAGTTCTAACCCTAAATCATAACATGCTCTAATTCCTTAGTAAATTTGATGATCATGGTCCATCATCACATATAGCTTGTTTAGAAGTTTTATTTAGAAATGTGTAGCTCTTAATCCAACAGGAGTTTGCATAAATACCAAAAAAAGTCCTCTATAAATAGTTAGCTTTGAATGAAATTTTAGAAAAAAGTTAGTATCAAACACAACTTTGAAATAAATATTTTTATTTTTCATATTTTAAAAAGTTAGTAATTGTCCATTATAATAATGTTTCTGGGTAAATACAAGATGTAGAATGAAGAATACAAAGTTTTGGTTCTCTTTTGTTGTTGTTTTCAGAGGAAAATGACCAGAAACTCATGGTACAGGACAGTTACAACATGAGTCTCAGTCTTTTAAACACTATAATTTTTTACTTGAAACTCATTGAGACAGTAATACTATATCAAAGAGAATATATTGCTTAAAAGATTAGTTTATATAGCATGCACAGATATTTTTCAGAGCTCTCTCCAGAGATTTTTGCCTTCTCAATGAAGAAGCAGCACTGTGTTTTGAGGCTGGGCCAGGTACGCCGCATTAGGTCTCCAGAAAATCAAAATAAGTGATGGTAAAACAGTTGCAATGTTGTCAAGGAGAAAACACAACAGATGAAATTGTATCTCTTTCAGTGATTGTATTATGTCATTATAGGAACAGGCTTAAAATAATGTTAGCTGATTTCCTTCTGGCACAACAAATTCTTTAGTCGTTATGTGGGGCACTGTGGGGTCTGAAATGCTGTGCCTTTGCATCCCCTCAGAATTGAGCCAAGGAAGGCACAGTATTCATATGGAAGCTATTCTTTCCTTGTGCTGGCTGCCTTTGACTGGTAAATTCCCCAGGAAAGAAAGATGTCACTGATTTATGTACTGGCTGTGCATATGAAGGGAGTGGTAGTAGTGCTGTGTTCATCCCTGCAAGCATGGAACAGTTTAGCCCAGAGCATTTTCAGTATCCTCAGTGGTCTCCAATACTCTTCAGTGCTTTTTTTGTCAATCTCTTCTGGCTAGATGGCTTATCTCATCTTTCAGCAGTATTTGCCCAAAGCTTCTCTAGATTTGTTACACCTGTTCAGAACTTTATCCACGGGATACGATTTATTGATTAGTTCCATTAGGCATGAGGTGAATACTGTTTCTGAACCTGTCATGGTTTAATTTTTGTAAATATTTCTCTCTTCTATTTCTGTCCCCCCACGCACACTGTCCACAGTATCAAAGGCTTGATATCATGTCTCCTTTGAGTATTTTCGGAGACTGCCAGATGGCCTGCTAACCTTGCTGTGTCCTCAGTCAGTGTACTTACCTGATGGGGATTTTGGCTCAGTATCTCTCAGTATTCTGGCAGTCAGTGTTTCGGGCTCTTTGCTTTTTCATACAACACAACCCAAAAGTGTTTCACAAGATCCCGATGCAGCTGATGTGTATCAGAGTCCCTCTGGGCTCTAAAGCTCACTTTAGAAAGTACAGTAATCTGGATCTAAAGGATTTGTGCAAGTTCATGAAAAATAATCATTTGCATTCCTGTTGTCATTCTAATCAGTGAAATATGGCTCAATATGTTTACATTGCTTCTTAACTTTTTAAGATGGGCCTTACTTTCTTGTGTAATCCCGTATTATGGATTACCAGATTCATTAGAAATAAGCATATTAAATATAATCAACTGGTCATCCTTCCTATGCTTTTTCCTTCAGGATTTAGTGATGTTCACCTTAAAACCTGCTGTTTACTGTTGTTACTGTGGATTGTTTTTTAAAATATAGGAGCTAACTGTACAGACGCTTTTGAGGCTTACTGACGTTTTCTATGATTTCAAGCAGTCCAGCTGCAGCCATTAAGCCCTGTGAGCCATCTTCCCTTCACTTTCCAGTACAGCAAGTTAAATAAACACAGTCCTCTTGAAATCAGTAGGATTACACGAAACTTTAAGGTTATGCTTAAGGCTTTGCTGTTCAACAGTGATAGCACGTTCTTCTAACTCCTTCAAATTCTCACCCCCCCATCCCCACCCCCCCCCAACTTTCACACTTCTGAAGCTGTAAGTAAAGAATGACTCTTTATATCTTTTGACTGGTCTTCCAGGAAATGTTTTCTTTCAGTATTAAAGGAGAAAGATTTTTCTGGCATAGATATAGTAAGTGGATCATAAATAACACTTTACTCAGGCTTTCCATGGTTAAGGTATTCTGTTTGTATATTTCTGACACCTGGAACGTGACAAGTACCTGCCACAAAAAGGGCCAAGTTTTCAGAGACAGGATTTTACTTTTTGTAAGTGTCAAATGCTGCCTATAATTTTTTTCATCCATTGTTACTTATATTCACTGTGAATCAATTGCCTGTCAATGTTTGACTTGCACACAAAATATGTTCTTTGACCATTTAAATTGAGCACAGATACTGTGGAGTTTCTTTGCTTCATGTTAATAAAATTCCACATTGCAAACTTGAGCAAGGCACATTCTTCAGTTACCATTGGAGGGACATACATATTAAGACAGCGCTTAAAGTTCATGTCCTTAACTCTGAAAAAGTGAGACTTCTGCAAAAGTAACTCGTAGTTGTGTGTGTCTTACCACTGTTCTTTGTGTGGTAAGGTCTTTTTACAAAGTCTGCATCTAGTATGGGGCCCATCTCTGATTTTTATTTCTGAGTCCTTTTTTTCATAAGGACTTTCTGTTTGTCAGACAAAATCTGCTGCTGCTGTTGTAGATGAATGGAAAGCTGTCTAAGTAGCCACCCGTTTTTATTAGAGTAGCAAGCTATTTATTGCAGGATGAAGTTTCTCTAAAGATACCTGGTTTCTCCAGTTCTCATTCATTTTGCATTGCTTCATCTCTTTAATTTTGCCTTTAACTTTGCATATATGGTCTAAAATAGTTTTGTCTTTAATATAATAGAAGTAGAGCTATATAAACATAATTAAGAGGCCTTACGAAGCATGCAAAACTAAAGCAGTGATTCAAACAAAGCTGGAGGAGATCCGGTGTTAATTCAAACAAAAGGCGGAAAATCCCTCAAGCCCCACCCCATCAAATCTGTATGTAGTAATGCTAGAGGTGGTGTGGGAAGGAAGCGTAGTGAAGAAACCTGTAGTAGTATATAAATTTTATGTTGGGAACTTCACTAACTGGCTCAAATGCTGGCTTACTTGGTAAGACCTTGAGTTTGGAGCTGCTCCTGGCTTGTCTTCTGCGTTGTTCTATGTAGAAGTGGTTTTGCAGCAGCATGCTAGCAGTCTGGAAACTTACTTTAACAGAGTTCCAGAAAGTCTAATCGAAACTTGGAATAACCCAACCTTCAAAATCATGAACAATCCATTGGTGGGTGGTTCTTTGTCTTGCTAAGGGGAGGAGGGAGGGAGAGGGGGATTTGGTACTGTTCACAACCATGTAGAGCAGAGGGTGGTATTGTCAGGGCTACTCTGAATTAGTCTTAAAAGAACCAAAAGAGAAGAACTGCTATTTAAAAGAACAATTATATCCTGAGCCAAACCCTCTCTATGCTGCTGTTATCTTAGAAACTTTGATTTTGCTTTCTTTA
This sequence comes from Ciconia boyciana, assembly GCF_034638445.1. Lineage (NCBI taxonomy): Eukaryota > Metazoa > Chordata > Aves > Ciconiiformes > Ciconiidae > Ciconia > Ciconia boyciana. The sequence goes on along the minus strand of NC_132938.1, from coordinate 80,213,386 downwards.
CTTATATTTTATTACTACTTTGTTTTAATTTTTTTCTCAGGCTCGCCACAAATTTTGCAAAATCTGAGTGAGACTTGGAGGGAAAGGAAGGTTAGGAAAGGGGGGGGGGGAACCCTGAAATTTAAGATTTTTCCTTCCATATTTAAAAAAAACTTAAATTATTGAATAGTGTTTGGATTTTCTGTTTAACTGTGGAATTCAAGCATATGCTTTAAATGAAAGCTTGACATGAAATTTTGTATGTCAGCTTTTCATGTTGTTGTTTTCAGTCCAACTCTATTATTACACTCTTAGGAGTGGGAAAGTAAAAATGTAATGCATATCTCAGGTTTAAGGATAACAGAAAAGGCACAGATAGCCTAAAGGGGGCCCTTCAACTGGGCTTATTGGCATAGTAGGAGCAGAGTTCTGTACGTCTGATAGCTTACTACTATACCTTACCTCTCCCATCTCTAAATGGTACATCACTAATAAAACTAGCAACAAACTTCTTGTTAGAACTTAACTTGTTTCCACAAATGCTCCTTTTTAGAACAGATTATTGCAATTTTTTTTAATATGGAGCTAAGTTTGGTATAAGCTGTCAATCCATTTATGTGCTTTCAATGCAAGTTAAACAGTGTTTTGTGTGTACCTGTGCTTATAAATGAATGTCTTCCTCTAATATTTTTGTGATCAAACCTTACCAAAGCTAGCCAAGTGTAATTTGTTCTTTGACTTGTATTCACCTGCAGACTGGCATGTTTATTAGCAGCTGATAACCCTTTCAGTTTGTTACCTTCTCTTGAAGCTGCTGTCTTTTAGGAAAAAAATTAAGTGTGGTCCCACTACTCTTAGTTTGGGCAATGTACTTTGTATATTTATTTGTATCCTGATGTGATTTGTGTGAGAATGGCAGTTTTAAATTATGAATGGCCAAGTCAGGAATCCATCACTCGAAGACAGATACCCTTACAAATATGCGACAAACCACTAATGTACATCTGTCCATGAAGAAGCTGGCTGGGAGTCTTGTTCAGGCAAAGATGTTTTGGGAAAGAATTTTAATGATGGTGTTTGGATTTAGGGAAGAATCCCTTATTTTTCTGCTGTGCTTAGAGGAGAAATGGACAGTGTTATTTAATTAAAATGGCTTCAAGGCACAGACTTAAACTTAAATCCCTAAATTGTTTTGCTGCAGCTTTATTTCACTAGCAACCATAGAATGTTTTAGAGGGAGAGGTGCTAGTGGTTGCTAAATTTGCCCCCCCCCCCTTTTTTTTGTATTTGACAGTTTCTGTGTAGGAACTGTGTAAGTGCAAAGCTGTATCTATAAAGGTATAAAACAATGTTAAAATTGAATCTTCACTAAAGCATACTGTGTTTGGGGGAGGGGAGAAGAAAAAAAAACCCAAACCTAAGTGCAGTACTCTCTCCCTGTTTTATAAAGTAGTATCTATTTTGCAGAAATAAATTGTCAGTATGTGGCAGTCCACAAAAAAACTTATTTCACAACCTCATGAAGGGTAGTCTTTAAGATATAGCTTGTAGTCCAAGGAAAAGAATATGCCATCCAAGAAGATGGAAGAGAAAATGGGAGTGTTTCTTTATCTTCCTCTAAATAAGAGTATTTGCATGTTATATTTTATGGTTCATTTTGTGATGAGGTTTTCAGTTACAGTGCAGTCAGAAGACAAAGTGGACCTTAGGAGGCAGCCACTAGAAGTAAATGGATGATAGCTAAGTGTACCTATTGTAAATAGGCTTGAAACTTTGTTGGATGTATTAATGTAAGTGTGCAGGGCAGTTATAGAAACTAGAGAGAAGGAAATTGAAGTCTGTGGACAGCTAGTGTGATAATTATTTCCTTTTCATAATGGAACATATATTCCAGGCCTAAACCACGAGAAGAGTTGCCATTGCCTGCCTTTTTCTTTATTCTGTTGGAACGTGGGCAGCCTTGATGAGATCCAAAAGATGACACTGGGGGACTTGCGTAAAGTTGTTACAGTATTTGCAGAATATTCACATGCAGCAGCTCAGCACTATACAGAAATAGCAAGACTAGCACTGAACCAAGCTAGCTCCCAACCAATAAACAATATTGGGGTTATAATGCCTTACCTCTTGGCAAAGAGCCTGCCCAAGCCAATTTGAGTATCTCTGCATCCCTCTGAGATAATGAGAATTGACTCATTTGGTGGAATATGATTCTATGAAGATGGTCACCAGCATCACACCAGCAATCCTGGATTGACAGGAGATAAGACTAGGTACAGATTTTTTAAAAATCTTTTTCTATTACTGGACAGGCTCTCAAGTTCTTTATTGGATTTGTATAGTACAACTTGCACACTATTGTAATTGTCATCTTCAAGCATGTCTTGCAACCCAGTTGCATCTACTGGACCAGATCTGAGTCCTAAAAACTATGTAAGAGGCTCTTGAGGACTAAATTGGGAATGAACTATGATTTAGTTTATTCTCTGGTTAGACTGTAGTGGTTCCTATCTTATTCTTGTCAACAGCTGTATGAATTGTAGGGCAAGAATAAGTGTATTGGATGTCACTGGAATTGCATTTGCTTTTCATGTTCTTGATGTATTCTATGCTTGAGTTGCATAGCAGTAATTGGTTATGCACTGTGAGATGAGTGTGTTGCCCTTAGCAGTGCAATTTCATAAGAATATATTGTTAGATTGATTGTATATCAAATGCATTAATTTTACCAAATGCAACATCTTTTTTTCTAGAAATGAAGACTGAGGATGATACTTAAAAGAGGGTGAGCTCCCATCTAGAATGGAGGGAATGAAAAGGATCAGTGGAATTATACTTGGCTAATGAACATTTGATCACTGCTGGGGCAAAAATGACACAAAATGTGTCCTGCAGTGGGATTCCTAGAGTTCTGAATTTAACTCCTGAAAATGAATAACAAGATGTGATTGTATCGCTATGTTTATGTAATGACTTCTAGGTGCTTTGCTCTATGGAGCAAAATGTAATGAGAAATGATGCCTTGAAACTGAACCCTGGCTAATCCAAACCAGAAATTGAATGCACCTCCTTACTAATGAGGATGAGTACCAGCTGGAACCAAGCAGTTGTGAAAGTCATGGAACTAATGGCTGCAATTTGGCTCATGTTTAGGTCCTTGCGATGTGAAAGTTGGAATGGTTATCCGTAGCAAGGAGAAGAGGCATAGGATGTCATTGCTTGTATAGTGTGCTTGGGAGCTTAATGGATTGTATCTGCCCAGCTTATTTAATTATAAAAGGATGCCAGTGGTGTCCATAAATTTCTTGTCACACATCCTGTCCAGCAGTTCAAGAGATAAAAGTAACTCGAGGAGTTAAGTTTTACAGCAGTAATAGAACCTTGTTTCCTACATTGATCTCTAGTTTTTGCCTGTCTGAAAGCAGTCATTATAGGGGCTGCCAGGAGGACAGAGAACAAGGTGTTATATTCTTCCTGTTGTATAATGAAGATATATACAGCTATGTGTGAATCAAGATGGAAGAAGAAAAATAATAAACTGTGGAGAAATAGAAATCCCTATATTATCAGGGAAATGTGGGGTCATATTGTGGATCACAGCTAATACGTGGTAATAATGGCCATGGTATGCTTAACATTTCGGAACCTATTGTAGTTCCCATTTGGATTAAATTAAATACATACATCATTCTAACAAACCTCTCCCAGCAGATTGTGAACTTTGGAAGCAGGGAAGGGAATTAATGGCAATGTATTTCATATTGGTGGTGTTCCTCTGTCTAGTGATTCAATTATTTTCCCATAAAGAATTTACGGTTTCTACACAACAGATGTTGGTCAGCTTGTGAATAGACATTGCTTGAAGGTGGAGTGAAAAATGACCTTCAAATACAATAAACTCAACAGCTATTATTTATCTTATTGGCTAAGAGACAGGCCCAATAACCCATTTCAAAATAAGAGGGACGAAACCTAGGACACAGTTGAATTGCAGCACCAAAATCCTACAATTGAGAGCTGATCTCAAATACAAGAGGAGTCTGAGATACCAAATCATTGTAGCTCATCAGCAAGACTTGTGACTGAGGGCGACAGTGGTGCAAGATAGCTGTTTTTAAAAACAGCTATCTGAATATAGGAAGGTAGTAATGAAAATCTATCCCTTCTTGATTTTTCAATGTGAAGTTAACTTCTATAAAATGATCTACTTGAACAGCTTAGGAAATGGGCTCACAGAAGGGTCTGGTTTAAATAATTGCAAGTTAAACCAGTTATGACATATAAAGAGGACTTCTGTGCCAAGTAATACATTTCTGAGAAGACACCAGCTAAGTAACAATGTATTCAGAGGTGATTGCCATTTTTCTGTCTATAGTCATTTGTGAGACAAAAAAATCCTTTTCTAGTAATTAAATGCAAAGTGGTTTTGTTTGGTTGGGTTTTTTTAAGGAGGGCTTTAATTTCCATTTCAGAAACCTGTACTTGCTTTTTCATCTATACATAATATTTAAGCAGGTTTGGGTTCACTCTACACAGGGTGTTTTGGGGAAGGCTGAGGGGGGACTCTTGTTTTTACATGCTAAAAATCTTCTACTTTTAATAAAAAATGTTTCATAAAACAATGTAAAGTAGTAATACAGGCTTCATGTCTGCCAAATCCACATAAAGCAGAGAGCCAAAATAAGTATACTGTGGAAATCAATATTGAAATTAATCTTTAAATACTTTAATATATGGCTTGTACAGATTATGCATATAATTCCTAAGCTTTGCATGCACAACCATAACTTCATATGTTTTAGATGAACTGTGGGTGTAAGGATTGCTGCTTACTGAGGAGATCCACATCTGCCCTATTTAGAGGGGGAAAGCAGGGAAAAATTATCTTGTTTCTATTTCAAAAACACACTTATAAAATCAGTATTACATTTAAATAGTGTTAACAAGCTTTCTGTCATGTACTCGGGTGAAGATGATGTTAATCAAACATTGCTGATCGTATCTACTGCATAACAAACAGGCAAGTATTACAAGAGTAGCAGCTGGACAATGATTTTTAAGTTTTCACATAGTGCCTTTTAGTAAGTATTAAAAACAGTTTCCAAAATGAATTTAACCTTGCAAACTGTGGGGAAAGGTAGTTTAGAAATAGCAATTTTGTTCAGGATATGCAGTGATTCTGTAGCATGGTTAGTAAGGACAAGACTCCAGAACTAATTCAGGCTATGTAACTTGGACTGCAACTCCTGCCGTCACCCTGGGGGGGGGGGGGGAATAGTTCATGTTGGTACAAGGTCTGCCACCCACTGAGGAACAGGGCTGAGTGCCACTTGGGTGCCAGTGTAAAATCAGAGCAGTTCTCTGGATTTGGTGGAATTCAGGCCATAGCCCAAGATGTATTGAAGAAGCAAAAATGGAGCAGGCACCTGGTCAATATTAATTGAATATGCTGAGGCAGGGAAACAATAACCACGTAGTAAGAAAAGCACCAGAGGATAGTGTAGAGAAAATCCTTCCACGTCTCCATATTTTCCTCATTTAAACCTCTAGTTGCTTGAATTTCAGACCTATCCTCTTGCTTTACTCTTGCCAGATGTTTCATGGTTTAATGCAATTATGAGCAGGCAATGGAAATGGTATCCTTACTGAAAAGCAAAGCAGCAAACACCTTTGGGTGTTTTGATGTTAACAAACAGTGGAAGCTTATAAATTAACAGAGTTTACATAATTTTTCACAAGCATAGTAAATATTTACTTGCGGGTTTTTTCCTCCTGGGAATTATGTCAAATAATATGCACAATCTTAGGGCTGGAATATGTACAGTAGTGTCTAAGATGGGGCTTAAAATGTTCCAGCCTGTTGTGGAGCTGCAAAGGGACTAAACTGCCTGTATATTTTTTCCCCTGCAGCAGAATTGCTGTAGGACCATTTGTGTGGCCACATCTCAGCAGCAGTATGCTAAGTTCTGGTCTTGTCCTTCATTGATGGACTAGAAAATCCTGTCTTGTACATGTTTAATTGGGTATTACCACTAAGCTTTTCACTGTACAGACCTAGTGGCTCTCATCATCCACCTCTCTCACATGTCACTTCATGCTGCAGCAATGTGTAAAAACTTCCATAGTACCAGGCCCTTAATAAAATGCAGATATACTTTTCTACTCTCAAATTCAAGTTCTCCAACTGTCAGCTACCAGAAAAAATTTTGTTGATCATAACTTTACCAGACTCTTCTGTTTTTCTAAAGTTCCGTGCTGTTAAATTGAGCTAAGACTTGCTTTACATCAGCGTAGTAATACTTGCTTTAATGGGGTTTCTCTAACTTTTTCTTTAATTGAGCATCAAGTAGGTTCAAATTATCAGATGTATTCTTCCAGACCTGCTCCCAGAGAACAGCTTTGTGTTTTCCCACACTTAAGCAGAGAACAGAAGGAGAGACTATAGTGATGAATGTAAAGGGCTTTCATTTGTCACTCCCCTCTACAACCTGTGAGTTCTTGTGCTTATAGCATCCTTTTGAATAATGCTTGAAATGGGGCTGTTAATATTTGGCATTTGTTGGACATCAGAGCAAAGCAATACTCTAGTTACTTGTAAATTATTCCTCTGTCAGGAGGAATGAGGAAAAAAGAAGCAGGATTCAGTTGTTCATCTGCTGTGCTGTGTGCTTGATAGGCCTCTAAAGTGGTAGAAGGTGCTGTGTTTTCTGAGTGCCAACAGGTGAATTTTGCAAGAAGAGAGGTGTATTTATTTTTCAAGACAGAGTGCTGGGGAGTACTGAAAAACTTAAACTTACTAAGGAAACTTTAATAAAAGTTGATTATGGATGACAAGCTTACTAGGACCTGTCTTCATAAACTATCAGTTGCTATCATCTACTCTTCTTTCCCTCTATAGCTTACAGCTCACTTCTTGTTGACAGGCCTGTGTTGTAATGTATGCCCTGTATTGGATTTTAAAAAATATTTATATACTGCTGATGTTCTTTACTGTTGAAGCTTTCTTGTGGTGCGTTATGAGAGTGAGCACGGACTGGAATGCCTTTGGATTTTACCCTGGAAGTTTGGGGGGTGGACCCCACCCTGTTCTGGGATTAAGTTGTTTTCAAGGCATTAAGTTGGTAGTGTGTCTTGGGTAACTCACTGAGTTGGGGACTGTATTTACATCCAGGAACATAGACTTGGATTGTAAGAGTTATGCACGTGGGAATGCAGTATAAACATTCCTTCTCCTCTAAGTGCTGTGTGTTTTGTTTTAGAAGGAAATAATAATTACTCGGAGTTTAAAAAACCAATTATTTTCAACACATCAGAAAAGTTTAGCTCTTCTTGATGTTGTTTTCGATTGGCTGTGAATTTCTTTGTTGCAGCCAAGTGGTCTGTTTAACACCTACCGGTTGAGCCAATTTCTCCTTTCTGCTTCAGAGGGCAACCTCTAGATCTTATCAATGCCACCAGCAGGGCTTGCTTGGAAAAAGTCACCTTTCTGTGAGAAATGAGTGTGCTGCTTATTTGAGCCCTTAGAGCAGGATAATCTAGAGGCTGAAGTTTTGCATTTAGCAGCAGTGTGTGTCAGTGCATGCATCCTGATTGAAGCAGTCCCCCTGTGGGCAGTACGCAAGCAATCCCATGATGTCTATAGTTACTTTGAATGTCTTAAAATGTTTACGGTATTCTGCTAGAGGGAGATCATAGTTCTGTTAGTTGTGGTACTGAAATGTTTCCGTATGCACATATAAAATGCAGTTTGTTAGCTCAATGAAGAGAATAAGAAAAAATAATTTTACAAGCTCTGAAATGCTCCATCTGACATCAGTGATGATAGTGATAGCAAACAACAATACATAAAAAGTAAACTATATTATCCTAAAACTGAAGAAAGTAGGAGGGACTGAGCTGGCAAGTTTTAATTGTAGTTGCAGTTAATTTCTTCTCATTCTTGAATTTAGTACTTCCATTAAAGACTCTTTTCTTTAGGTATTAGGCATTTCTAAAGCTTCCTACTGCTATTTTATCTTTGCCTTCTACGTAAATTATGCTTGAATTCATAACAATAGTCTGTTCTGCAGTTTTAAAATATCCTAATTATACTCTGTAGATGCACTGTCACCACCAGTGGTGGTTTTGGCCTGGTTGCCCATGTGTAAATCAAAGTTTCAGGGCAGGTGGTTTGAGATCACTTCTTGCTTGTTTAATTTTGGTCATTGAGCTAGGAAATAAAAACAGAAGTTGAAGGAGGCTGACTTGGTATTGAAGACACTGGTTTGGAATTTGTTAAACTTAGTTTTTATTGCAGACAGTGCCATAATTTTCCAATGTAATTGTAGCAAGTTGCTTGGTATCTGTCTTTTCCTCAATTTCCTGAACAGGAAGATGAGTGATGTCAAACTTCTTCTATGACCCAGTGGAAGAAATGGGGTCATACAAGTACTTGTGGACATGCAGTTTCAGTAAACAAAGCTGAAATTTTTGTATGCCAAATGCTGTAGAGATAATCGCCACAAATAGTTTGAGTGATCTTCGGGCATCTTTTCTGAGTCAGAGTCATTCTTAAAAATTATTTTATTATTATTATTTTTCTTTTTCACTGAAAGACATTTTTATTACCTTAAAAAAAAAAAAAATCTCCTATATTTGTATTGGATCACTAAAGTGGCTTACCCAGCCTAAAAGGGAAGGTGTGGCAGCAAAGCAGGTAGGTCTCAATCGCCTATCCACTGACAACTGATACAGAGTGTTTGCAAGAGTTCAGCTCAGGGTGTCAGTTCTGAGTGAAGCTGCAGTAGATGCTTTCTGTAGCAATATAACAACCAAGAGGGCTGACAATTACTGCCATGTCAGTGACACATTGATTAATGTCCTCAGTAGAAAGAAATTTGTGAGGAAGGTGGCATAGGGACATTAAAGTCATTCTTCTTGTCGGAAGTAAATGTGGCATGGTCTTCTGCACCCTTCCCTGTGTTTTGCAGTCTCTTGTTCTTATAGTCAAACCAGTTGTCTTTTGTTTCACTGATGTAGGCACATAAGAATGGAATTCATTGTGATATGAAATGTGAGAAATAAACTAGTATGAAGTAAATTTCTCTGCTGTTTAAATCCACGGGGCAATAGTAAAATAGAAAACAAAGCAATATTGTGAGACTCAAATTCAGCAGGCTAAAATTTTTACAGCAATTACCATTGATCTTACTATGTCTTGATGGGCATAGGTATCTGTGGCTTTTGGCTTGTCTAGCTCAAATTAAAAAGGGGGGAAGGAGTTTGGGGTGGGTTTTGGTGGGTGTGTTTTGTTTTTTGGGGTAGTTTGTTTTTTTGAGAGGACTAAAGGGTGTGTTTTTTCCCCAGAATGTAAACTGGTCTGTCTTTTTACAGCATTGTGGTTGTATGGATGGCTTAGGCAAATACATTAGTTTGTATCAGGTTCACATATATTTGCAAAACTTAATAGGGGCAGATAGCATTTATGTTTTTGTAATTGTATCATCTGCCTCAGAACAAACAGAATATATAAATTACATTTATTTTACTTTTTCTATTTGTTTAACAGATGTTAGTTAATTAACTTGCCATTTATTAGAAAAAGAATACCAGGGAGAGGATGCTGTTTCAAGGTCCCAGACTGTCGAGTTTATGAAAACTAACTTAAATTGATGGCATTTTAGTAAATGCCACCAGGGGACTAAAATGAACAGCCCAGCAATTACAGCAGAGTATGTTCTGTCTATTACAGTAAAATGACTTCAAAGTTCTCCTCAACTAGTGAGAACACTGGTGAGTGAGAGAATTTTATATCATTCTCTTAAAATTGTTCTTTGTAGCCACAATAATAGAGTGGGCATGAAATTGGTTTGAGGTGATGTGAGTTATGGACAGCGAGATATAGTGTAATATACTGGCAGCATAATATGTCAGAGGCCTGACTCTTAAGGCAGAGGACAAACTCTGGCTTAAAGTATAGTTCTACCAAATATAAGTTATGTATATGCATTTAGGTATTTTATATAAATATATTTTTTCTGAAGTATGGTTCTGCATTTTCTTACTGTACAAGTCTCCCCAAATGCTGTCCAGTATGTCTGTAGCGAAACTGGCCCTTTAAGAAGCTTGAAGTGAATTGCAGTGTTTTTCTGTGGAACACAAGCAGATTGTTTGGGGATTGGTGTTAGCAGTTGATAGAGATTAACATAGCTCCCTTTCTCTCCTTCACAATCCCTTTACTCAAATATTTGTCAGCTTACTTGTTGTTAAGGTCTCCTCGTAGCAATAAGCTCCTAGCTGAACACCTCATTATTCTCCATGAGAGAATGGAGTAGTAGCTGTATCTGCATATGTGAAGCCAAGAGAAAAGTTTTTACTGCTCCTTCCTCCCAGTCGCACTTGATATCACCAAGAGAATTTAAGTTTCCTTGTAGCTGTGCAGAAGAGTTTATAGGGGCTTATATATCATGGTATATATTACACTTCTGCAGATGTGATGAAGGCAATATGTCTATGCAAACATCCTTACCAGCTGTGGAAGCTTGATAACCATGAACATACAGAAGGCAGCACAGAGATAGCAGGTGAAAGGTCATGTTGTCTTTTTCTTAAACAGTTGCTCCGTCAAGTATGGGATTTAGATTATATAAATTGATAAAGCTGTCCTTTTCCAATAAGCAGTGGATGGGGCAGAGTCAGTTTAAGGATGGTTGACACTCTCATATCGTATTCCTATCAGAGATGAACCTTGAGGGATGTAGAGAGGTGTTTTCCCCTCTGTTTTTCAGGATGCTGTTTTAGAGACAAATGACACTTTCCATTCCAGCCAGACTGAAAATGTAGTGGGGGAGTTAGTTTTATTAAAAAGGAAGAAAACTCTCTCTCAAACAACAGAAAGCTGTCTCCAACAAAACCAAACATTGGTTGGTTGTGTAGTACAATACTAATCAGGGTAACAACATGCAAGCAAAAAATACATTACTGTATGACAAATAGGAATATTCCCATAATTTTATTGTTCTTGAAAATGTTAAAGCATCTGCACCTTTAGGAAACTTCCCAGTGCACTTTCAGGCACAGGTAAGCACGCTGAGGACAACTCTTCATGCCTTAAAAGGCCATCAGGTAACCACAAAGGTGAAAAGTCTGTATATTAGAGTGAAGCATAGCTCTAGCTACCCTCACAACTACTAGAAGTTCAGTGAGCTGATGCAAGAAGCTAGTAATTTCTGTCTGTGGTCCATCTGTTCAATTAAAGACAAGTATAAGAAGCAAATGAACTTTCTGAATAGGGTTTCAGGTGTTACAGGTTAGCCAGATGGCACTTACTGTGTGTCTGTAGTAGGCTTAGTCATCTCCTTTCTATGCATCCTTTGTGTGTGAGATTGCTCATGCTTTGTGCTGTATTTCAAAGTGTAGATCCTTATAGTTAATGGTTATAAATGTGCTCATGAATAACAGAATGTCATATGTCTGCTTGATAACTGAAAACTGGCTGGCTTAATGTTTTCCATCAGACTGTGTTCCTTTGCTGAACTGGGGTTTGGTTGGTTTTTTTGGTTTTGTTTTGTTTTTTAAAACTAGTTTTTCACAGTAAGAGTCTGTTTTCCATAGGATTGTAGTATTTGGGGGGGGGGGGTTGTTTGGGGTTGTTTGTTTTTTGTTTGGGTTTTTTGGGGGTGGGGGTGGGGGGGTGGTGTTAAGTGAATCTTTGAGTTTGGAAAAACTGGATCCAGATCCAGTGCCTCGGGTCTTTAACCTTAGCAAGATAGCCTTTGTGGTTGGACTTAGCCTTTCTTGATGCATCACTGTCTCTTTAGTTGCATGGTGCAGTACTTTTCTGATTTGCAGTGAGAAGGGGGTGGCAGTGGTGGTCTTCTACACTGACTTCCATGAGGCATCATGGTAGAACTTTAAAAAAATTTTTTGCTTTTAATTTAGCATTGCCCAAATGATCTTTTCCTTATTAAATGTGTTGCACTAAAGTTTTTTATGGGAAAACACTTAAAATGGTATTATGGGAAAAATACCCTTTCTAGTACCTGCCGCCACCCCCCCACCCCCCCCTCCCAGTTATGCTCACCTTTCCAATGTCCCTCTGGAGCCTAAGGTTGACTGTTTCAGTCGTCTTCAAAGGACTTGGGTTTTACAATGTGTTGCCAGCATCCTGGGGTCCTCGCCAGGAGGAGTATTATGATCATGGTGAAAGCCTGTTCCTATTCTGTCTTAGATCCACCTTGACTTATTTTTACACCTTTTCTTATCATAGTTTGCTTCCTTCTCAGTGGCTTCCAATTGAAGGCAGACCACAACATGCGATCCTCCCTGGCCTGAGGGCACCCAAAGAGCAGCTTTTTATTACAAAGGGATGACCCAGAGGTGCCAGGCTTTTCGCACCCACAGCACTGTCAGCCCGAAGCACCCGCATAGGAGGAAGTAGTCACTTGCCCTCTAGGTATTTATTATGAAAGAAGCTGAAACGAGCTCAAGCCAAACCAAACTCTTGACAAGTCCTGAGACCCTGTGCTGTCAGGACAGCACAGAGCCCGTGGCAGATACCATGCTTATTGGACTACAGAGGTTTTCCAGAATGCCTTTTAGCTGTTTAAAAGTGTTTAGCAGGGAAGAGAAATCTAGCCATTTTTCTGCACACTTGACTGAGAGTTAAAATACATTTCTTCTGGGCTTTTCTGTTCATTGCATGTTTTAATATATTTTATTTTTTAGTTGTGTGGAATAGATTAGAACTTTCCATCTTTTGAATTCTTGTTACTATATTTTTGGGGTTTTTTTAACACTCGTTAAATAGTAGCTTATTAATATATTTGCAGAGAAATGAGTTGCAGTGGTATTTAGAATGCCTAAATTAGTCATCAATAATGATTTAGTTCATTAATGAAAATGATCATGAACTTGGGAACAACTGTGGATTGGACTAGGGATTAATCTTGCCCAGTAACCCCTTTTGTGACAGGTCAAGTATGTTTAACACTTCATTCTAATATGTTACTGACCTCCAGGAGTTTTAGCTTAAGGACGTCCCTACCAGATGCAGTTTCTGTGTGTACCTTTGATCTCATTGCTGTTCTCTGAATCGCTTCCATTTCTACTATCTCCTTTTTGAAAGGAGAGATGTGGGACTCTATCCAGTATTCCAGGAACAGCTAAATCAGGGATTCATACAATGGCAGAATGGTCGTCTTGGTTTTATTCAGCTGTGGCAGTTGATTAGTTATTTGACATCTATGGAGCATGAACCTAAAGTATGCATGAAGCTACCTCAAGGTTTTGCTTCCAAAGTGGTAATGGTCAGCTCATAACCTAATGCTGATTTCACACATTTTTGTATGATGAGGCACATCATACACTTTTCATTATGGAAACTGGAAGCTGTGGTGACTGAGCGCAGCAGTATCATCTTTTACTCTGAAAACTGTATTTCTAGAGAGGAAATACAAGTATTAGGAAAGGCCTTTCAGAATCAGTTTCTCAGTAAAGAAGCCTCCTTCTCTCTGTCGAGGCTAAGTCCCTCACCCCTTTTTTTAACTCCTTCCTTTCCATTAGACTGCCTTTCTGCCATCTTTTTGAGATTTAGCTCTTGCATCCACCTAATTACCAATTTATTTTTATTAGTTCAGCCTTTAATGTTTAAGAGTAATTAATCCTGAAGTAATCGGAGTAATGATTAAAGTGATACTGTAAAAGGAATATTGGAAAAGAACAAATACAACTAATGTAACTTGGAATGCTTGTGCATTACAACTAACTTCTCTTAAAATGAAGCTCAAGATAAAATTAATGTGTTACCCTAGACGTACATCTGGATGGCTTGGAGAGTGCTCTAACTATTTAAAGAAAAAAAATCCTTTGTGACTTTAGTACTGTATGTAGAAATAAAGTTGAATCAAATCACGTTTTCTGCATAAATGGAGAAGCAAAACTATGATGAAAGCACCCACCTGAGAATACTATCAGTGACCATTACCTGTGAATAATGTTAGATAGCCAGTTTTGGCACAAAGTAATGTGCTATAAGCCACCTATTGTTTTATTTTTATTTATGCAAAATAATAAACTGTTGCTGGCTTGCAGTGTATTTCTCAGTTTTGCCTTTTAGTATATCCATGGAGAAATGATTATCTATACCAGAGAGAAATATTTCCTTACTCAAACCCAGCTATTATTAGCAATAAACTTATTCTCAGCAAATATAATTTCACCCAACTTGGCTTTTGTCAGTTTGTTTTTGACAAATGGCTTTTGTGTATGAATTTCTGTAAGCTGTAGCAAAAACAAAACTGCTGGGACAGGTGTCAAAAATCTCAACCATCTGCTGTGCTAATAACCACAAGGTTCAGGGCACTGTGGTGGAGTTAACAGCCATTATAGCAACAGGGTCATTATTTCAATGTTGTTCTATACCTTGATAAGCTTCTTATTTCAAATAAGATAGCAGAAAATGCTGGGTGCCAAGTTGCTTAGAACCAGAGCAAATTTTGTCTTTGGAAACTGTGAAGCTAACTTGAAGTGTATCTGCAGGCACCACTTTTTTTTTTTTGGGGGGGTGGGGGGGACGACGGATGGGGACAGATGGAGGGAGGAGGGCCATGTAGGTGGAAGGAAAGCTTCCCTGGGTTACTCTGGCTAATGGGAATTTGTATCCTGTTCTTTTAGCATCATGAGTTATGATTATAATTTCAAAATGTCTGGATTTTGGAGCTCTCTTGGTACTGAGCATAATTCGGTTCAGAAATCAATCCAACAAAAACAGTTTTGTAGTGTGTTGCATTTCACTGTGCAGATGACTTGCTGTTTGTAGGTGCTAGTGCACTGTAGGAAGGACGGCTGGTACTGATCTATAGCATGCAGGTGAGTTATCACAGAATAATCTTGGATGCTCTTGACCAGAGTAAAGACAGCAAAATGCATACCTGATGTCTAAGCTGCTAAGCGTCTTTACCCATTGCTTTTTTGGAGCCATATGATACCAGATTCTAACACTTATAAGTACCTGTTCAGGTACAGCACAGAAGGCATTTGGAAAAGGCTGCAAGTCATTCACTCGTTATTGTTATGATAATTTGTTTACTTAATTTTCTATGTTATTGGACAAATCAGCAGGGGCATTCATTTTTGCAAAGATGCTTGAGAGAGGTATCTGCCAATTTTTAACCCCGCGCTGCCATCACTGCCCTTAAGCAATGAATAGTTTTTATTTTTGTCTTTATACTTCTGAACAGTATTTCAGGTGAGCAGAGGCTCCTAATTGTACTGTATTGTATTAAGTTATTTTGGGACAGCAGGATTGTTGTGTAACACAGACTATTGTTCCTGAGAGAATGAAGTGAACTAAACAGACCTATATTTCAGAGCTATTGCATTTGGGCGGGTAAACAGAAAATACTTTCTCAATTTCAATGGTGTTGAGTCTTTAAAATTGTCAATTTCTTCTAGAAAACACCTAATAGTTCTAAGTTCTGTTTTTCTCTTTGATGGAAGAAAGTATAAATGACAAAATATTGAAATATTGACAGCTGTTATTTGAGAAATCAAAGCAGCATTTTACAGGCAATAGGATGGTACTCCTGAGCATGTCAAATTGCATCAATCCTCAATGTCACATACTCCTAAACACAGGCTTGTTATTTACTGGATAGCTTATGTTGTTATATAGTTAATACTCTATCTGTCCTGCTTTTGCATTCAGTGCACATAAGCCTCGTACTGAAGCTTGTGCAAGTTTTAGTTGTTTGATTAATGGAGATTTGGACACTTTTGGCAGGAAGAACTGTATGGTCTGTATAACAGTGTTGCTAAACAATCTGGGCTTTTCATGGGGTATCTGGCCCTAGTATATGGAATCTTTACGGCCTTTAATTACTTACATTGTCCACAGTGATTGTGTCCTATTGGGTATAAGAGGAAACTATTTTTTGTTTCTCTTGGCCATTGTGTAACCATGATACTCCATGGTTAAGTTCTTCATAAGAATTATTGTAATCCTGTAAGTAGTAAAGGGATGATATAAAGTAATTCTGTTTAGTATTATGGTTTGTACTTACCAAAATCACAATGTAATGGAAAATATCTAGAAAGAAGCCAACGAGCACAAGAGAACCTTGGAACTAGTTTTATTCCCTGTCAAGGTCTTTTTGCTCAGAGCATTAATGCATTAATTTTTAAAAAGAATGACATCGAAGTCTGATGAAAGCAGTTAAGTGGAAATCTGTAGAAAATCATTCAAATTCAAGCTGGTATGAGTCTTGTTTGGCTGTTGGCAAAAAGCATAGCATGCATAGCCACTCGCTATTCTAGCATAACACCAGAGTAAGGTCAGGCAGTCAGCTGGTATTCATGAGAGCACCAGACAGCGATGCATCTGTTCCAAAAGCAGATGGTGAGGTGACCCAAAGGAAATTATGCTCTCTGCTGTTCTGATTTTTACAGCCAGCCACCTAGTCTTATATCTCTAATTTAAAAGCAATCAGAAGATGCTTGTAAGAATTGTCGCAAGAGAAGTGCGTTCTCTGCATGTATATGTATATACACACTTCACAGAGTATATACAATGATATATATTATCTACTATACCAATGTATACTAGGAATATAATACTTTTAGTTTATAGTATATTATATAGACACACATATAAAATACTGCATATAAAAAAGCTGGGCAGTAATGATCTAGCAAAGCAGCTTATACCCATAATATTTTAAATTGAGAATACTCGGTCCATAAAACTAACCTAAGGCGTACATTGGCAAGGAAGTTTTTTGAGCAAATTTGTTGAAGACAGCTTGTCCCAATGCTGCATGTTACTCTGAAATTGTAACCTTAACAAATGTAGCTTCCCTGCCCACCTATAAGAAAGAAACTTAGAGTAAGTCGTTAGGCAAGCATCTGGCACCAAGGAGACTAAAATTCTCACACAAGCTGCTGGTGACACATTGCAGTGCCTATTACGGACTCAGAGCAGCATGGTGCATTAGAGGCCCACCTGTGTCCTGCAGTCATGGAATGCATGGCTGTTACAGGTTTTGACTGCAGGATTTTAGATCCTCTCACTCAAATGAGAGAAGTCTGTGCTATTTACTCGTTGTCTAGGTCACTTAACTAATCACAGCCAAGGTAGTGGTCATGCCGTTAACAGATGGGTCCTACATGCATGTTAATGTTCTGTGGGCAAAGGTATCTGCTTGCCGGTCTCTTTTTTTAAATGTTGCTTTTTAGGATGTTGTTAAGCCTTGGATACAGTTAGAAATGTGTTGCTTTCTGGATCTGTGCTGTCATTCTCTAGTATTTTATGCTGGTTTCTTGCTTATTTTGAACATAATCTTTGTTATATTTTGCTTAGAGTTTTTGGAGTGGTATCGATTAATCTTTCTGCTCAAGATTGCATGTTATGTTCTAAATTCCTGCTCAGGGTTGTTAAAAGCTGATCCAAGGTGTGAAGAGCCAATTCAGTGCAAACTTCTACCTTTATCTGTGCCTGCTAGCAGAACATTTGAAAGGACATGATCCATTTTTCATAGATCATAGCTTGTACATTCTTTAAAAAGCAAAGGAAGGCTTTATGTTGGCTTCCACTTGCAGATCCCAGCTGTACCTGTCGTCTTGTCCTCCAGTATGTCTGACTTAAGCTCAAAAAGTTGAGGAAGGAAGCTGAGCAGTAAGCAAAGCTATAATTCAAGCCATTAGCTATGAGACTAAATTGTTTCTGCTTATGACAAGGTAATGGAATATAATTATTATGCACATTATTATAATTTTAAAATGGAGAACTACTCAGTTAGTTGTTATTCCTGCCTGATTTTTGACATGAGTATACTTCCGTTGGATTGTGCTAGTTGTAACCGCAGTGTTGTCCTTTGCCAGTTTTTAAGATATGAACATGCATTATATTAAACCAAGCTATGTTTCATCTTTCTGGCTCCATTTTTTGGGGGTTTTTTTGTTATATTAGCTTTGCTTAAAACAAGTTGACTGCTCCTTAAATGCAAAAATTTTGCTAATTTTTAACTCATTTGAGGGGAAGGAGCAACTAAATCTAGTCTCCAGTGGCACCAGATCTCAACTGATGTGGGTTGTGACAAGAAACATCCTTTTTACATAGGATAGAGCCCTACATTTGGGACTTGACAGATAACCTTAACAGAGAAGACCATGCATCAGTCCTCAATAATAGTACATAAGGTAGATGACTGGCTCAGTAGATCCTCAGATGGATCTACTGAGTCTGTGTTACAATCCCAGTCCAACTTGGAGGAAATGTCAGTGTGTTAGCCTAAATAAGATGTAGCCTTGTTGTTAAGTAGAGGCTAGAGTTTTTATAAGAGATACTATTTCTTTGATTTATTTTCTTGTGCTACTTGTGACTTTCTGTGTAGTGCTAGACCAGTTCCTGTTTTTATATTTGTATTACACACTTTTGAAAAAGCAGTAATTTTCATAGTATGTGAATTGTTTCACAATAAGGGAGTGCTGATGCCTTATCATGCATTTGCTAGTTAATATAAATGAGGAACTCGTACGTTACAGTTGAGTTTTACGCACCAGAATAAAATAATGTTTTAGCCATTTAATAGATACACATTTCCAGCCTGACCTTTATTTTAATAACTGTAACATGTTGGAAGAAAAAATCAAGGTAATAGTCCTAATTCCTGTTTTTCCTTCATTGTGAGTAACCCTGATAAATTTTTAGGCAAAATCAGCTGTTACTTTTCTTATCTGGTAACAGTGACATTTAGCATATTGATAACACCTTATGCTGCAGGTGCAATCTTTAAATTTAGTCTGTAAAGTAAAATGGATAGTGCTGTATCTGTTTTACTAACAAGGAAACAAAGACCAGTTTCAAACAAGTTTTGACAACCCTCGATGTGAATCCTGGAGAGCCAACATCACATACTTTATTTCACAGGAAAAACTGTTTTTGATGTTGCTCACCCAGGGAATATACAGGTCACATTGCCAGGCAGTAAGAAAAGAAACAAAACAAAAACCTGTGTTCAGAATCTCTGAAAAGAGATTCTAATTGTATCGATAATGCTTTTAAAAACATGAGTTACTCATTGATTTTTGAAAGCCTATGAACATATGGATAGCTTTGATTTCTCTAACGCTTTGTTATTGACTCTCAGCTGCAGAAGACTGGAGCCTTTTTGAAGGGTGACGTGTATCTAAGAATGCACTGATTCCCAGAAATAAAGCAAGCAGGCTGAAGCAGAGCAGTGGTAGCTTCTGATTCCTAATGCTTTGAAAAGGAATCGCAGTATTTCCAGAATGTTAAGTATAGTGCTTGTGGGGGAAAAAAATTATTTCTCTGCTATAATAGTACAAAGGTTGATTTATAGATCAGTGTGCCTTACAAATATTGTGGCCAGGTCTCCCAGTGTTCCTCTGTAATATGCAGAGATGTACCTGTCAATGAAAAAGATAGTAAACTGAGACACAAAAATTTAATTTGCCCCAAGTCAATGAGTTAATGGCAGAGCAGGAATAGGATTAGTATCTAATTTCAAAGGTCTCTACTATCTGCTCCCTTGACAGCGTAGAGACAAAGGAACTTTGATGGTGCAATGCCTCTGATTTTTGGATGCCTACCTCAGGAGAAGCTGCTGTGCCTGCTTCTGAAGGGAACTTAGGAAAACCAGTTCTGGCACAAGTCCCTCCATTTGGGCAGAGGAGTGCCATCTTTAAGGTTTTGAGTGGCAGTTATAGGACATTTGAAAGACAAAGAACAGGTCTGCTAGAAGCAACTGCAGAAAAGCGCAGCCATCTAATCACTGAATGTTTGTGATACCTATTACCAAATATTCTTTCTCCTTTGAACTGCAAAGTAAGTCTAGGGTATTCTTTCTTGGAAATATAATTTTAAGTTCTGGAAGCTAGAGTTCTTCTAGGATAAAAGACTTGTTTTGATTCCAGTCTGTGGAAAAAAAATTGTGACATATGATATACTGAACTGTCAGAGATCTCTCTGACTTCTCTATCTCAGTTGATATTTGCCATGTTCTGAGAATATTGCAGTGCAATAAAACCCCACAAATAATATGAAGCTGGAATAGTCAGCAAAAGCAGACTTATTGTGAAAAAATTCTATGGAATATTCAAGTTCTTGTTTAGCTTTCTGATTGTTTGAATGCCTGGATTTCACCATCTTCTGTCATAAGATATGCTAAATGAAAATTGGTGCAACACATACAGACTGTATAATACCACTGTTTGAGGAGAAATATGGCATTCTTTTCAGAAGACGTGATCGTGTAGCAAAACGCGTGTACGTACGCATGCACACCCCCAAATATGCGTGAAGACTTTGTATTTAGAACTAGTGACAGTTGTATATTTGAGATCAGGAAAAACTGAAACACATGGAGGAAAACAGAAATCCAGTTCAGATCTCAACTACAGAAATCTCCTACCACTAGGAAGTTTTGACATTGTAGGCTTTCAGCACTTCATTTCCAGCAATTTCTCAGTTGCATAGCTTTTTATTAGATTTCTTGCATTCTGCATGTAGGTGAACTATCTTGGTGACTCTGCCAGGAAATTGTCAAAAACCAGAGGCGAGTGTACCATGTCTGCTCATGATACAGACTTTCTAGTAAAGCATTCATATCTAGACTTTAATTTTTTTCCTGCTGAAGGCTGGCTGCAAGTCTTGTGTTTGTTTTTTTCTCCGGATTTGAGATGTATTGTGAATGCAATTAGCATATTCTTACACCAAGAAATATATAAGCCAAAATGACATCAGTAGTGTATGGCAGACTTGCGTGACACAACAAGTAAATATATGAGTAGGGTCTGTTGTAGGAAGGTTCGGAAAAATCTATGGCAAATGGAAATTTTCATATTGAGTATGTCACTGGAACGTGGGAGGCAAAAATTTCAGTTGCATGCTAGTGTAGTAATCGTGGTATGCAACTGAACATTAGCTCTTCTTTGGTCTGAGTTAAAGCTTTACAGGCTAAGTTTATGCTGCAGCATTTTGCACTCCAAGTGTGGTATTTGAAAATGTTTCTGATCAGGCTGGCAACAACAAAGATCTACATGGAAAGTATAGAAAATCTTGTTAAAGACTGAAACATGCACACACCTCCCAATCCACAAATACTTATACAGAAAAAAAGAGATCTAGGAAGATGGTACCACTTTATTTTGATTGTTAAAATTCTGTCCGGTCCCTTTAAATAGGATTATAAATATTCACCTATTTAATTTCTGTGGGGGTCTCCAGTTAATCTTTCCTTTTTCTGGCTGTTTGGTGATTTGCTATATGTTTAGGTTTTCAGAGCATGATAGGTAAGTACTCCTATTCTGTACTTACAACCTTACTATAGCAAAGGTATATTTCTGTTTTGACTATATTCTTAGCAAAGAATCTCTACAGATCTTTTCTCTGCTGCTGTGTTTACTGTTTTAGAAAGAGTTGTTATAGAGCTATTAGAAAGAGTTGTTATATAAGAGATTCTACTGATTCATATATTTTGAGGTGCATTTACTAATGTTGCCAGAAGATTCTCATTACTTCTACTAGGGAGAGTGCTGTTCTCAAAGCACCATGCAGGATTTTAGATGCCATTAGAAAAAATTCTAGGTTCTGATGGTATTCTTTGTCATAAAAGTCTTTTAATGATCCAGTAGTCTTCAGAACTGACAACTTTGTAATTTGAAGACTTGATGCACAGATGTTTCATTATTGCTGTGGGTACAGATGATTTTCCTAAATTTAATCACAGTTGCTATAGTTACAATCAATGCAGAAAATTACACTATTCAATAGGTGTTGGGTGGTTGGTTTTTTTTTTTGAAAGTATGAAAAACAGTGTTTTCTCACACTTCCACCATGTGCATTCTTGGATATAAACCCTAGTGGAATTTCAGTAGTTCTGGTAATTTTCCAGTCTACAACTTGTAATTTTCCTGCCAGTTCCATTTAGTTCCATCATACCACCCACCACACTCTTCCCAGATTTTCCCTTTGTTCCATACTGTCAGGCTGCTTTTTCTTGTCCTTTTTTTTCCCTGTTTTGAGGAGGTAGGTGTGGTAATATTTTATCAGACAAGAATGGCTCCTGTCAACTGGATTAGTTTACTTGCTTAAGTGCAAACAGGTGCTTCTGCATTCTCTAGGGGATCCACATCTCCTTTCAGCTGAAGTCTTTGTATATTCCCATCAACACTGACCTGCTGTCCAATTTTGCTCTTAGCAAATCCCACTTTCCTTCCTTTCAGATGTAATATGTTACTTACTACTTCCCTTGCCCTAAAAGTAATAAGCCTTCAGTTGTCTACCTTTCTTCATTTCTTTACATGTCTCTGATTAGACATGGTCATGTTCTTAAGTTGTTTTTTGATATTTACCATTATAATACCATGATGAAGTTTTGGCTTTAGATATTTATGAAACTGGGCTGTTTTACAAACTGATTAAAAATGAACTTCTGCACAGCAGGTTTGTATTTCTTCTATTAAGTTTGACTGTCATGCATTCAAAGTGCACATATTGTAAGAACTTAGCTGGTGCTTTCCTTGCTTTTGTTACCCTGAACTAACTTAAGTTTTCTGCTGCCAGGAATGACTGGATTTTCTCATTAAAACAAACCAAATTATCCCACAGTATATCCTCCAGAAGACATAATAATAATAAAATAGACTTTTAAAATCTGCCATATACATAACTACTGTTTCACCTTGCCTCTGTATGGCTGCTTTGAAATCTGAAATGTACAATGATATTTGGATTTTTTTGTGCTTTAAGATATCCTGCAGCCTTAAAGTATCAGAAACCAAAGATAAAAATATAAACAGTCTTCTAGAAAGACTCCTTAGGATCTTTCCCTATCACAGTTTTTTCCAAAAGGACTGCTACTAAGTGTGAAGTCAGCTCCTGTGACTGTATGTTGGGGCTTCCTATTCAGTTGTGTTGCAGTCCACAACAATTAGTTCCAGATGAGACTAATCAGAAAAGAAATAATGAGGGTTTGAGCAACATCCCATGCTACTCTAGTTAAATAGGCTAACTTGACAAAGAGAACCTTATTATGTAGATTGTAAAACAAAATATGAGAAAGAAGCTAGGTCAACAGTGATTTATACTCTTTAAGGCTGTTTTGGCTTATAGGAATAAGATATATCTGTGGCTGTGTAACTTTAGCATAATAAAGAAGCAGCAAGCATGGACTCCTTCAGCAACTTCCTCCGCAACCTGATCTGAATGAAGTACACTGCTGTAACAACTAAATACTAGATAAGAAAAAATTTGATGGGAGAACATTTATTTTGCCATAACAGTAAGAAAACATTCAGTGGAGTTGAATCTAATTTGACTCACAATAATAAGGGGCTAATCAATTATTAATATTGTTCATTGCAGTATTGGCTTTGAAGTTAACATTTAATAAGCTAATATATGCATGTAACCTGTATTAGTTTTCAATAACACCTTATTAGAAACATTACAGACTTTGATTAGCAGAATGTTACAGTAAGTTTAAATGTAGTTCAACCAAGAATAGCAGCATTATGTTTAAACAAAGCATTTTGTTCCCAAAACTTCCAATTCATGGCCACTGTTCTTATAATAGATGGAACTATGATACTTTTCTGTGATAGCTTATTAATGTTCATAAGTGTAAAAAAAAAAAAAAAAATAAATATCCTTTTGTGCTTTCTTGCAATGTAAAAAATCCAAACCACCAAGCATCTTTGGAGAGAGGCCCTTTGTTTCTCAAATGTTAACAATCCTGTGAGTACCTAGTGCTTCATTACCGTAATTATGCAAAAGGATGAAGACAGGCAGAAACTCACACTTTCTTGCTCCACATATAAAGCTTTCTTTCTGTTCAGAGGGAGCTAGTTGGAAAGGAAAACAAAAAAACCCCCAACCAGACCTAAGGAAACAGAAGGTAAATTCCGATTCTGTCCAGTAGAGAGAAGCGCGTCTCAGTAAGGGTCTTTCCTGCCATGATGCTGTGAGTGAAGGATTTGGGGAGCTGATTGGCAGGGAGATGTTCTGATGGCACAATCTCAAAGATTGAGAGATTGACTAAAGTCCAGGATATTACCATTTTAAATGTGCATAATATATTGCTCAGGTTATCAGTAGATCAAAATAAATACTGGGTATTGCTTTTGGGTGGGTTTTTTCTTCTACATTTGGGTAATATTGATGCTGTGTGTCGGTACTCTTAAGAAACCAGTTGAATGCTAATCAGAGTTACAAAGTTTACTCAGCAATCTGCATTTTTCTTTCTTAACCAGAGGCAAAAGGCTAACATTATAAATCTCTTCAAGGAATTCATTATTGTCATTTTATCTCATCCATTATGTTAAATAGTTTCACATAGTTGTAGATTATTCCTGTGGTCCTAACTCCTTCCAGTGGCAGTTAGATAAATGAACTAACATTTTTTCCTCTTTCATCATTTTATTTCTCCAAGTACTCAAGTGAACTAGAGAAGTGAGATCTTGGAGACTTCAGTCCCTTGCTACAGGGGAGATCAAAGTGAGACTTCTGTAAAGCTTGGCCCTTACTTAATAGAGGGGAAGAGAAGATGTTATCAGGTACTAAATTTTATACTGACATCTTTTATACTAATTTTAAAAACGTGGGGTTTGGGTTCATTGAGCCTGATGTGCCGTTGCAAATACCTTTACTGTAGTATTAATAGTCCTTTCTAAAATCTAATTAAGTTAACTGAAGTTAAAGGTTATATAAATATAATGAATATAGCATAACAGTCCTTTAGTGATAAATTAATGAGTTGCTGCTGATGTAACTCCAGTTAGCATGTGCATGTAGATGACTTTGTTTTTCCACAATCTGTCTGTCTTTATCCTGTAAGTTATTTTAAGAAGCTTCTGGATGAGGAGATCACTGGTCCATATCCTATTTCAGAATGCTGCCAGAAAGGATACTCAGTTCATTGATTAGCCACTAAGAAAGCATGTTTCAAATCATTACTGTCAAAGCATTTAAAGTGCCCAGTTTGGCTTGGAGAGTTTGAACATGTGAACTGCTTATGCAAATTCAAACCAGCATGAGTATCAGTTTTGATTTGTACCCTGCAACATTTGAACAACCACAAGAAAAGGCCAAATAAATTATTTTCTGCTTAGCAGCCACTGAATCTTGGCATCTTAAGTTAAAAACTAACATCAGTATTTTGTAAAATACTCCTATATGCTAGACTTCTGGAAAAATCTAGTTTCCTATACCTGCAAAATTTGATGGGCAGTCTCATAGAAATACCTCCCCGCTCCCCAATTTGTCACTTCTCTTCCTGAGAGACAGACTTTTGATCATATTATAAAAGTAAAATTTGGCCAAAAAAACTTGCTGGTGCAAACTGGTTAGCTCATCCAAAGTCACAAGATTGTATGAATTTGTCAGCTATAAATTTTCCTCTGGACAGAAGAGTATTCTGAGGAAGCTGTATTTGTATTTTTGTTCAAAACTGTCTCTAATTAATTCTTGTGATTTACTTTATTAAGAAAGGATATCCTTGTTCCTTTTTTGTATTTAATGGTATCTTGATGTTGTGACTGTCAACCAACAGTTCAGGCAAACCAAAACTGGTCCTTATGAGCTATAATGTGGCTTTATATTCTTGAGAATAAATAACTTTATTAATATTCTTTTTCTATGCCTTAAATGCAGAGTATGAACACTAATCCTTATTCTATTAAATTTTTTAGATGCCAGGATAAGATAACACATTTTAATGTGTAATATTTTCTATATATATTTTCTGTCTTTGGGAAATCTTTTTTTTAATTGTCAAAACAGACTATTAGTATTAACCTGGTTAAATCAAATTTAAATTAATGCAGACAGCTCATCATATAATGCAATTCATATGCAAAGCACAGTATCTCTGTAATTTAGTAAAATACAGAAGTTAATATCAAGAGTTTTAGGAAAAAGGAATTACATCAAGTGTAATTTAACCTAATTGAGATTGATTTTAAAATAATTTTATTTTGAAGGGAGATCTGACTTTTTCAAAAGCAGTCTTTTTTCACTGTGCAGACTTCTAAGCTTTATGAACTTTCTTTTCTAATCTGCCTTAACTGTACACTAGGTAATTAGTTTTCATACTGCCCAAATTTTGTCAGTTATTTCGTGCTTTCAGTAATTTGCTACAATTCTCCATATTTTTCTTCTTTCCTCATGGTAGCTCTCATCCATATAGACTTTAGTAAGCAAGAGAATGCAGGATTACTGCTAATCAAGTCTTTAATTTGTCTATATTAAGACATATGTTTGACCAAGGGCTGTTGGGCCACTCTGTTTTGTGCTACTCCTATATTTTCTGTAGATATTCTTTAATTCCAGTAGACTTAATCTTTTGCTTTGTTCCATCAATGCCACTAGAATTGGTGTTCTTAATTGAGTGTAAAACACTTGTCTGTATAGGGGCACTTGGGTGTAGTACTATGGATAAACCAAGCAAATAATGGTAAAATTATTGGCTGGTTAGTTTTGTTGTTGTTTGTTAAACTATTTGGTAATTGATATATCAACAACCACAAAAATTATTAATAATCTAATGAACAGTAACAAAACTTCTGTAAACTGCAGAAGTTTGTAATTAATAAACTGCAGAAATTGCAGTTTATATTTGCAGAAATATATACCTGAAAACATTCTCAGTCTTTCAGATTGTAAATGGGTAATATCCTGGTCATTTCAGAGTCAAGAAGTTGCCACTATTTCTTCAAAGAGTTTTAGAATAATTCCCATCATTTTCAGTATATATTCTAATTTAGATAAAATATGCATTTGTCACAAACAGGGCTAAAACGGGGTATAGCTTAGTCAGTAGAGCATGGGAAGCTGAAAAGCCCTTGATTTAGTATAAGCACTACTTAGCAACAACTAAAACATCTCTGTATTATCAACGCTGTTTTCGGCACAAATCCAAAACATAGCCCCATACTAGCTACTACAAAGAAAATTAACTGTGTCCCAGCCACAACCAGCACACTGTGCAAGTGAAAAATAACTTGCATACAGTTTTTAGAAGCCCAACGTAAAAGTTGAATGGGTAAAATGTAGCAAGTGTGACAAAGATCTGGAGAAGGACGTTATAGGTGATCTTTTGGGCAAAACCTGTTTTTGCTTGCTTATTAAATTTGTTAATAATTATGGAAACTTCTAGATTATTTTTTTAATTTAACATGGAAAAGAGTAGTTACAAAGACTTTGAGGAAGGGGAATGCCTTAGTGAACGAGGTAGAACTGGTTGAACAGAGGGAACCAGAGTGTTCTGTGAGCAGGAGAAAAGAGGCAATGTCATTCACATCTGGGTATTTCATGACAGTGTCTTAAATTGGATTGAAGTAGTACACTCTTTCCCTTGTAATTTAAAGTAAACACAACTGCTTAGTCGTAAAGGTTTTTTGGTAACTGTTGATTCTAGTTGCCAGGCAATTCTGGTGTCCTTGGAACAGGCGAGGAAGAGTTAATTGAAGTTACCGCTTTGAAAGGCGTAGGCAGTATATCTAGAATTTCCCATTAGGGAAGAATATGTTGGGACATAACATGTCTGTGTTGGTATTCTAATGTAAATCCTCTGTATCTGTTAGTTGGTCCCTAGTTTGTGCCTTCTGCTCTGTCGGAACACCTAATGGCAGTTAAAGCTCACTGCGCATGTAAGGAAGATTGCTATGCGTGTGCTCACTAAATGTGGTGAAGCAGACTCAGCGTGCAAATGTGGATTGAACTATTCGGTCTATACACAGCAGTTCCAGCACTGGACCTTCTGT
The DNA here is from genome assembly GCF_034638445.1 of Ciconia boyciana. Classification (NCBI taxonomy): domain Eukaryota; kingdom Metazoa; phylum Chordata; class Aves; order Ciconiiformes; family Ciconiidae; genus Ciconia; species Ciconia boyciana. Next base: position 80,185,648 of record NC_132938.1, on the reverse strand, counting down.
ACAATGTTATCTGGCTGTCAGGACCTGCTGAAGTTGAGGAATTGGCTTCTTACTCTGTCTGAAAATTATGATTTTTGTATGCATAAATGAGGCTGTACCCCTAGCTAGGACGAGCCATTGGCAAGCTCTCCTTCGTTAATTCTGAAGTTAATGGATGATGATGTTTGGGTGTTTTGCTGCTGTTGGTTGGTGTGTTGTGTATGTGGTTTGTGTTTTGTTTTGTTTGTTGGGGGTTTTTTTGTGTGGTGCATTCAGTTCTTAAGATTTTTCCTTACCTCTTTTTACCCCTTCAGTTTCCTATCTTTGTTTGGTTTCTATCCCGCTTCCATTAAAAGAAAGCTTTCAAACATTCCAAGGTTTATTTTTCAGTTAATCTATCCAGAATTTAAGGATTTTTGTTGATCTTTATGAAACCTGTTCAGTCACAGACTACTTTAAACATACGGAATCAGACAACTGTTATTGGGTATGTTCCATGCAAAACAGAGAATCTAGAGAATCTCATACTGAAACACAAAAAGATTTCTAGCTTTTTTCTAACCAAGAGAAACCAGGGATGGAATTCCATTTCATCAAACTTTAGACATCTGCAGATCTCCAGTAACATGTAATTGCCTACATTAAAGGTAGCAATCATGAACTTTGTATTCAGTGGGAAGAAACAGATTTTTCTGGGATACAATTTGTCTAACTTATTTGTCTACTTTAAATATATACTTCTGAAGTACAAGTTATTTCTCTCTGATGCTAGAAGATATCTGTATAGTTGATATTTTGACTTTGGTGAGAAGAGTCCCACTCCAAATGAGCTGCTGACAGGGCAACAGGAAACAGGAGTGTGGAGGATGTCCTAAGAAAAAGGACTGCAGTGTTACCGCAGCAAGACTCTCTTCCCAGCCCCTTCAGAGCTCTATTTACAGTTAATACACTTATTTACAGTATTCCTTTTTAAATGTATTAAACACAACTCAAGTAAAACACTACCTTTTGAGATGTTCAGGAAGAATTCAATCAACTTAAAACTTTAGCTTACTCTGGTGTAACTTCTAAGCGTAGGTGAGACGCTAAGGAAAGGAAGCAAATAAGACAGATTGAGGCAAATAAAGGGAAGAGAGAATAAATACCATCCAAATTCTGGAGATCTCTTGGGGGAGGGCTTTGGAGTGGTGTTCTAGACTGCTACTTTTGAGAATTATTGTATTTGTATTCTAGGAGTGGGCTCTTAAGGTTGAAGATGCTGCTTCTCAGATGAGTCAGCTTTAGGTGGTCTGTATATTTCAAAGTAGCCTGGTGAAAAGTCACCTGTCCAGGGAAAAAGAGAAATCCAACATATGACTGATATAGCTTTTTATAATAACAAGAAAAGACCCCACTCCAAAGCCAGAAACCTTTAGCCTTTTTGGAAGGGAATTGTTTAGGGTCACTGCAGTCCTTCCTTGCCCTTCTCCCTCATCTCTCCATTATAAATGGTTGCTGGCATTTAGTTTACCACACCTAAATACCACTATTTGTTTTGCGCATATTGTAATTGATGGACCTGATACTTTGTTCACCTTACAAATTACTGACATTTAAAGCTGCTTGTTTCTTGTAATAAGGCTGAGTTTGAGATTATGGACTAAATAGTAAAGGCATGGATCACAACAGTGCTGTAGAATCACAAGGCTGTTGTGTTAACAAAAAAAATAGTACTGTATTTAATGAATGGTAGTTACAGTGAGTGAAACAGGAAGCTATATGGTGTATTAGGAGCAGATATGGTTTAAAACAAAAGTGGAAGAGCTACTGAGGCATGGATGAATTAAATATCAAGAGATTCCTTATGCACTGTGTACCAGTCCTTTAATGGCAGCTGATAACAAGATGATCAGTGCTGCAGTGGAATGATGGGTGGCATGCTGTGCAGTCAGTCAATGACAAATGAGCTGGAAAAGATAAATTCAAAGAAGCATAGAGCATGTAGCTCAAACACAGAGAATTTAATTAATATTAGTGAAACTTGGCCAGGCATGGGATAGTACCTGCTTATTCTTTTACTTTAAATCCTACTTTGATTTATACTTCCCTTAGTTTGCTTGTGATATAGTGATAATGTTGTCTGTAATTATAGTAAACAAAGGAAAAGTGAGGCGTGATAGTTCTACAAAAATGCAGAAAAAGCTGAAAACAGGATAAAGTAACAAAGATGCATTTATGGTAAAAATAAAGATGTGAAGGATGAATGAGCTGAGAGCTCAGTCAGGTCAGAGCTGTTCTGTTCAGGATCCTCCAAGGTTGCAGCTAAGAACACAAGCACTGGCATAACTTTGTACAGTTGCATTCTGGTGTTTCATAGTTTGATAAATGCTAGTTTGGCATTTAGCACAACCAAGAACAGTGTTAACTCCCTGTGACCATTCTTTACTTCCATGTGAAGCAGTCATAAGATGAACATGTTTTGGCATGGTGTTTCCTGCAGTTTTCAAGACTAAGCATGGAGCAAGTCACTATGTTGGTTATCATGGGAAACTTTGCTCAGACAGCTCTGTCCGTGATGCAACCGATGACACAATATCAGTATTGCAGTTGTGCCAACCAGTAAGCAGAACAGCTAAGGTAAAGGACGTTGGTGTTGGTTTTTCTGAACAGCACTGGCTGGGTGGAACGAGGAATTTTCCTTTTAGTCAGAATTCCAAAATGCAAAAAATAGGGGTCTGAGAGAGTAAAATAAATGTAGTAAATTCTCCTGCAATATCAGTTCTGAAATAATGCCATTCTTAAGACACTGAAACAATCATTTGCATAGGCTTTCTAACAACTCCTTAACTTTGATCCTCTACTTTTTTTTAATTTGACTTTGTTTTTACATTTTATTTTCATTGTAAGCCTGGAAATATTGGCTGAGGAGGTGGGAAGATTGAGCAGACATGAAACGGGGCAGGATTCCAGTAAATGTCATCAGAATTTTGACAGAATCAATGTGTTTCTCTGGAGTGTTTGGATTCTTTCAAATTGGCACTTGCTCTCCTAAAGCTGTTCTGTCAGAAAAGTTTTGACCAACTCTGATATCTGCAGGATAAAGCAAACTTTTCCTGTAAGAGGATTTATTCTGCTTATGAGTATCGCCTGAAAGCCTTGAAAGCAAACTGCTATGGAGAAAACTGAAATAAGTTTTGCATTTTTACTCTTCAAGAAAGAGGAAGGCATGCAGTGACTTTCTGCTGGAAAAGCTGGAGAACTGTACTATTTTGCTTAGCAGAATTATTCCTACTTGATGATAAGTAGGTGGAGAGAGAGGAAGTGCTCACTTTACCAGTTTCTCATTGTCCGTCTTTTGCAATCTCCATTAATTTCCCAGAGATAAATTTCCATTCTGTGTGCTCTTTGCTGTATTCTTTTCTCTTACAAAGACCTGGATATGAGAACAGGGAAGTAGGGGATTCCTTGCATAAGAATATTGTCTTATTTTCAATTTAGATAGAAAAGTTTATAGTTTAGGCCATTAGAATTGAATAAATAAAAATCCATATATCAGTAGAGAAAATCTACAGAAAGTACACTTACAGATTTAACCTTATAAAATAGTGTATTTCAAGAGAATATCAGTCTGGGCAGGGAAAGGCAGAAATAACGCATGTAAATGTAGTAAAGAGCTGACAAATGGTACTTCTCAACAAATGGGCTCTTTTTGTGGATAAAAAGCTCCGAATGAGTAACCCCCGAGGAAATCAATTCCCAAATGGCTGTATAATCCTCCGAGGCCAGCTCCAGTGCTCTTTTGTCTCTAATTGTATTGACAGCTGGTAGTTCCAGCTTTCCGGCAATTTATCTTCCCACTGCATATTTATTGAGAGGTTTCTTGTCATAGTATTGACCATACATTAATAAGGAAGTGGTGGATAATAGCAAAATCCCTACGGTCCTGGCAGATGTTTTCTTGGTATGGGAGCTTTTGCCAACAGCAATGGGCCTTGTGGCATATGCACAACAAAGTGAAACTTAACATTTTTGAATAAAAATAAAGCATTAGTTAAATGGAATAAGTGAGTCAATGATATATATTCAGTTCCTGATTTAAAACCAGATTGTCATGGTAATTTTTTTACATAGACACATGCAAAATGATATGGAGATAAACATGCAAAGCTAAAATAAATGTAAAGCGAATGCTGCGAAGATTATGGTGATTTCAGTTTCTTCATAAGAAGATGATTCCAAAAGAGAATTTATGAAAAAGGAGAACTGAATTTAGTTATATTTTTTTTGTGTTGCAGTCTTTACCAAAATTAAGTGATTTATTTATGGTATGATAAAAAAGCCCAAATAAACCAACTGAAACCCACAAAACCCCCTGCCAAACAGATGACAAAAAAAGAACCCAAAAAACCAAACCATCCTGCCCCTTTACTCCAGAGAAGACCGAGGTATCTAGGTTGTCCTGTATCTATCTTTTGCATCTCTTGCAACACCTTTCTCCACAAAAAGCCAATGGCTCGAAAGGAGGAAGAACTGTTCCTGGTGACTTGTACAACGTGGTGGTGTGCTGTTCTGTTGGAAGTGTGTAAGCAATAAGGGGTATGTGTTTATATGTATATACACATGCATCTGGTCTCATTTTTGCAGCCCAGTTATGACTACCTAATGTAGGTATTTGGTAGCCTAAAGTATGGATGCTGTTACTTAGGGAGTCTTAAACTCTTCCATTCTGGGTAAGACTAACTAAAGCATCACTTATAAAACCTTTCATAGTGCCTCTTAGACTTTTCCGGGGATCCCAAATAGCGTGTGAGTAGAACCAGTGGCTTGCTGCCAGTTCCACCTGCAGCTCACCAGAAAAAATGTTACTGTTGTGCATGTGCTTGCTGTTTGTGTTGATTGATTGTCTTTTCTCAGAAGATAGTTAGTAAAATGGTGTACTGTGTCTGCCTGTTACCAGGCAGGTATGGACATTTCTGAGCATCTAATTATTAGACATTAGCTCCTTTTTTGTCTCTTAAAGTAAATGTTATACTGCTCATATGGATATGATAAAGTTTTCTTGTTCATAGACAAGGCACTACAATGCCGTAGATACAGATGGATAAATATTCTCCAAACAAGATTTTTATACTGATCATCTGAGCAGACCTTTTTGTTGTCTTCTGTCATCTTTGTGAAAACCTGCCTGTAAATTAGCACCTTCCTGTTAATTCCTTCTGTACAGCAGATATTTCAGCCAGTAAGTACAGCACATCAAATGGTTTTGCACAGTGACTGCTGCCTTAATGACCTTTAAATTTGATTACTATATGTGTGTATTAAGACTTAATATTCATATTTTGTTCAAGCCATCCATTCAACTTTTGGCAGGTACTAGGAAATAATACTGCTTTACAAAGTCAGCTTGGCAGTAGCCGTCTATTCATTGTAACTAAGGTACTCTGTAATAGTGCTTTACATTTGCTTCCCTTATGTGTATCCTTTGCATTGTCTGCAGAACGTTCAGAGTGAACCAAGGAAAGTCCTCATGATGACTACATTATCAGGTCATTTAGTTTTTTTCCAGCTCAGTTAGTATGAAGTCCCAGTCCAGTAAAGTACCAGGTGAAAAATCATCCCTCACTTGCTAAACAGATTTGAAAATGTTAGAGCCTTTTGAGGTGTTTGCCTTGTACCTTCTTGACTAAAGCTGTACATCTGTGATGCTTTCTGTGTCTCAGGTCCTCTAGCTCTTGGTTCCCCTGCTCCCAAGTTCAGACCATGTTCAAGAAGTAGTTCTGGTTTTATTTGTAGCACAAACTCTTGAGGTTTGTGCTGCAGTATGTTTGGCAAGGCGCTTCTGCCAGCTGACTTGACTTTGAAACTTCAGCAGTTCAAGAGGAAACGAACCCAGTAATGGCATAGCTGATTAGGACCATTATAGCTAAATGCTATCAAAAGAACAGGAGTGAAGTTTTATTTAAATGCTAGCATTGAATTCCAAGTCTAGCATCCTGCTTCTGAGGTTTAACAGCTTACTTCAACAAAGCCTTGTAGCACAGCAGCAAAATTCTTAACCCGTTATGAGAACTTGGAAATTGTTTAGATGGAGCAGAAACCAAAAGCAGGAAGGAGCTATTAGGGCAGGCTTGGGAGAAAAGATGCGGTTCAGATGGTCATTCAGATGGAAAGAGACTCCCCCAGAGATCTGCCTCTCTGCCCTGTGGATGTTGCCATGGGTTTAATTCAATACAAGTATTGTAAAAAATGAACCTTTGGGACTTTGCACAGCCCTAGATAAGACTAGGTTCTTCTTTCAGGTACATCTTTCTGCTGAGCTTGTAGATAATTCTTTTTAGCATATATGGCCTCTTGAGAAAGTTGCATAAGAATACCCCCCTGAAAAAAGACTGTGTTGTAAAAGAGAGGGTTACTTCTCTTTAGTTGTGGATGCTCTTGAATCAAGAGAATGAAATATTAAGTAAGAAAGACAGGCCTAGAAAGTTGATGAAGCCACCTAAGGCCAGAAATGAGGACAGTGAGGAATTTGCCAAACAAGGGGAGACTGCAGTACAGAACAAGACATCGTTCCATGCTGTGAAAGGTTAAGCATGGCATTGCTAGGTTTGGTAGAGAAGGTCATTGCACCTATACTACTGTAGATGGGTATACATGTTTGTTTAACTATAGATTTCATGAAAATAGCAAATATTCTAGATGCATAAACAGACTCTCGCAATAATTGATTTTTCTGGTTCATCTCAAATTTAATAAGCTGTGCTTTCTGAACATTATTTTACAAAATTTTAATATCTTATCATGACAACCTGTTTTCCTGAGACAAGGTATTACAGACCTTTCACATACAGCAGCTTTAATCTCCATTTCTCAAACATCTATCATTAAGTATATTCTGCCTGTGCATCAGAAGAAAATCAGATTAGAAGCAGACAAGGAATTCTTAACAGTGTACTTTACTTTGAGAGAGATATTAATGTTGATTTGATTTTTAGGCTGTTGTGTTTTATGGTTTGCACTTTTATTACATCTGATTAAGTTAACCTTTCATCTCGCATAGCCTTCCCTTAAGTCATGCTATTTTGAGGGAGATAAAGGATGATAGATGACAAGAACTAAATAACCCGGTCGACTAAGCTAATGTCCTCAGTTATCATTAGTCACCTGTGTGATGCTCATGGCACTTCATCTACAAATGAGTAATGCAAACCTGATTTATAAATACTTTTTCAAATAAAAGCACTGTTCACTGTCTGCTTTGATTTTGAATTACATTTAATTTGATTATTTTGATAGCCATGAGGTATTTGGGGAAAATAAGTGAGTCTCCAAAGCTTTCTAAATTAAAGCACACATACTCATTTTTTTCCCAAAAATTTTGGAAGTTCATTTATGATGTGACCATTTCTGTACTGACTGTGCAGAATTAGCAATTTGCCAAGGTCAGAACCAAAAGGCTGAAAACTATGTGGGAGAAGTAACTCAGACAAAACCTTGTAATTAAGAATTAAAGATTACTCCAACTTTTATAGGTAATGTTCCCCTGGAAAAAATTCCCCATGTGGAACTTGTATCAGAAATGCAAGTGATTTGTAACTATGAGATTGCATAACCTAACTTCTTAAATCCTGTGAATGTTGAAAAGTAGATAGGGGTTGGGCACCTACCTCCTTGAGAGCACTTTCGGCAATCATCTCCAGTGTTTCTCTGATTTAAAGAATTTTGTTGTTGTTGCTGGTTTTGTAGGGTGTATGGCTGGATTAGAGAGAGCAGGATCACAGGTTAGCCTAACTGGGCCATATTTATAGAAACTAAGTTGTCATCTTCCCAGTGTTTGGATTTGTTTGAATTTTTTCAAGACTATTTAGCAACTCTGGTCCTTCTCCAAACAATTCACAATTGTTGCTTTAATTGCATTATTTTTAGAATATCACTGTCTGTTTTGTCTATGTTTTATTTACTCCAGATTCAAGAACTAACAGCAATAAAAACTAAAGCTTGTTAAGCAAATAATGCTATTTTGAATGTTTCAGGAGTCTGGCAAATAGCATAAGGTTTCCTTTCAAATCTGGACTAACCTGGGCTATGAATGAGCCTTTTTAATGAAAAGGGTAGCTTTTGAATATAGTGCCTCAGGGTAATTATAATTTTCTGGGATCTTATTAGCATGCAAAGTGGCATAGGCAGAATAGCACTATGAGCCTTGGGAGCCAACTGAGGGGACAGTTACGCATATATTATTGTAGCTTGTGCAATAATATTTAGCTGTATCAAGGGATATGTTGGAAAGACCACTCTGGCTTATCCAAGTGTCTTATATAATTTTTAATGCTATAATATATTTATTATATACTGAGATTAGAGGTTCATTGTGGATTTAGAAGGGAAAGGTTGCAGCTTATTCATTACAGAAAGTTTGGTTACAGTAAACATGAAGTGATTTGGATGAGCTAGATCTGTGCCTTGTGGCTGTCCATCTCCATTTCATTTGGGCTTGGTTTCTGGTTTTGTGCGGGAGATTTATTTAGGGGTGGATTTGACTTTTTGGCTAGCGAAGTCTCAACTTAATCCAAGTAAAGGTTTCTGAAGTTTTGTGGAAATGTGGTACTTGAATACACCTCTTTCATATGAGACTCTGTTAATACCCAGTCGTGCAGCATGTATGTTCACCCTGTGTTGAGCAGGGGGATTGGGCCAGAAGACCCATAGCTGGTCCTTTGAACTTAAATATTTGTATGATTCTGTATATCTGTGTACTGCCTGTGCATACCTCATTGTTGCTGAATTAATAAATTAATTTAAAATAGATGGCAGTGTTCTTCACCTTCAATTTGGCCACCTTTTCTAGGAATGGAAGTGTGGGCGATGGAGGTGAACGCTGGCCTAATGATGTTTACAGGCGCTGAAGTAATTTATTCTGCCCATAGGTCGGGTGTTGGTTCATGTGGAAAGGGACTAATAAAGCAATTTGTTTTGGCCGAATTCTATTCTAGAAAAGTCTGTCTTTCTGTGTCATAACACAGTGGCATATGTAGATACTTTAGGAGATCCCTAGGCTGCTCTCCTGCTCACAGCAGGGGCACCTCTGAGATCAGACCAGATTTCTTTGGGCTTTATCCAGTCGGGGCTTGAAAATCTCCAGGGGTGGAGGCTGCACAACCTCCCTGGACAGCCTCTCCCGCTGCCTACCTGTCCTTACAGGCAAAAAGCTGCTCCTTATTATCCACTGTGAACCGTCTCTGTTTCAGCTTAAACCTGTTGCGCTTTGTCCTCCCTCCACATACCGCTGCAAAGAGCCTGGCTCTGCCCTCTCCCTCTGACAGATTTCATTCACTAGGTGAAAACAACATGGTGTTTTAAGTGCTTCTTCAGAAGAATTTTTATGAAGTTTAATGAGGCTTAGTTTTCTACATTTCTTAATGCCTCCCATCTCATTCACTAATAGAGCTTCTCAGCTGGCATCATGCAATGTCTTAAGTGCCTTCAGAGAGTATTTCTGATTGCTTTCTTTTTTAAGGGATGGAAGAATTTTAATGGCAACCAGCCGAAAAAGCAAAACAGTGTAGGATATTAAAGAAATCTACATAATAAGAATTCTGAATCACTACAACATCATGCTGTTAGTAACATTTACTCAAAAAGTTGTGTGGCATGTGCCTCATGATAAATAAAGGAAATTCTATGATTGTTATACCTAGCCGACTCCTGAGGATGTAAGTTCAAAAAAATAATGTGACTCCACAAGAGAATAATATTTTTGGGGAAGAGATTATGCTGGCCATTCCTGTACTTTGGGGAAAAGAAATTGCTCATGCTCAACAGAAGTTTTCAGGACTGGATTTTGCTCCTATTATAACTGAGGATTTGCCATTTCCTATTCCTATGAGCTTGTCTAGGCTCATATAATCTTGTTTTACTCTCTGTTCTGTGTAAAAGATTAAAGCTACTTGTGAGTTTGAATTTACAGTTTACAAACATATTATATGTGTGGCCTGAAACTTACAGAAGTTATAGAAGTGAAAGAACAACAGAAACTTCCTAAACTAGTGCTTTTATTGTACTGTGAGATTCTCAGATGAACTGCACATTGGATACATTATATTTGAGCATATATTTTAAAGGTCTTGATATATTGTTATATCTCTAAAAATCGGTAGAAGACAGTGGTATATTAAAAAAAATTGTGGGAGGGATGTGTTTCTTAAAATACCATGGGTTTCATTTTGTTGTTTGATGTCAGAATTTTCATGACATGCTTCTATATCTTACTCCTTTTGACATTAGTGGCTGATCTTAATTGGGATTTTATTAACTCATTCTTCTGGCTGCTTTTGAAAACCTCATTAGATGTTCTGTGTTCCATAATTGCAAATATTTAAGTAATAGCAACCACATTTTTCTATAGAAATTGAAATTATTTCATGTGAAAAACAGATGAATAGACAGGCTTTCCCAACATATCTGTATGAATACTTGAAATTTTAAAGCAATTCCTTTACAGTATCTGGTCATAAGATTTTGGTTCTTAAGACATTCAGCTATCTTAAAAAAAAAAAAAAAACAAACACCCCACCCAAAACAACAACAAACAACCCCAAAACTTTACCCACAAGATAATCCCATTTTTGCACAAATTTTGTTGCTGTGGATGAGCTATTTGAAACCAATATGTAAGACTTTCTAATGAGAAAATACATGTACACATGGCATATGCAGATTGAAAACCTGAGCCTTAAATGTTTATGGATGTATGTCCTGGTATAATCATAAAAGTATAAACTTACTGGTGTGAGCAAGTTTATTTGTGAAGTTATTTGCAAGCCCTTAAAATGTGTCTTAAGATCTCCTGATAAGGATCAAGAGGGACAGGTCCCTATCACAGGCTTGAATACAGACTCTCCATAAAACTGTGTTCCCCAGATTTTGAAGCTAACACTTCTGTTACTACTTTTATTCTCATCCTTTCTTATGGAGTCACTGTTCTACTTGAGGGTAATAACAGATGACTTAGTATAGTTAGAAATCTCTAAGAAAAGCTTCCACCCTCCCTCTGTTCTTTGTGCATCTTAATTGTGTTCTGTATAGAGTGGATCTAATACAGGAAAATACTGTGTGACAGATGTGATGCTTCTGGGAGGTCCTAGAGAGGAAACTGTCATTGATGGTAGTGATAGACCAGATGTAGCCAGCTGTAGATGGGGTGGCAAGCAGCTGAGACTTTGCAATCTAGCAGCTCATCATATATCCTTCTTTCTCAAGGCTCTGGAATACAGACACTCAATGCAAATGAAGCTCAGAAACTTAGTCTCACTGAAACTCTCTGTTCAGTTGTAGGTTATCTGTTTTGTAGAGAATCAAAATACTGGGATGGTTGCCTGTAATTACATAAAATGATGATAAATACTCAAACTTTCCTGTGAAAACTATGGACAGTACAGAAGCCATGATTTATTACCTTTTTATTTTCTTCTGTTTTGCAATCTTATCTAAGTTTTGGTTTTGATAAGAATTAAATATTTCAGAATATAAAGCAGTTGTTCTTACTGTGTATCAGTATGTCAGTGCTCTTTAAAGCTCAGAAATAGCCCCATACAAATCATAGGTTGTATAATTATGGGAGACTTTAGTCTTTGAAAATGTGGGAATAGTTGCATATAAAACAAAACCTGATAGCATATGTTTCCCTATCTCTATATGTAATTTTGTAAATTAATTCCTACTTTAGTGTAAGGGCACACCCAAAATTTTGGGAATGAACTTTATTGCTTATCTCTATTTGTACCTACCGTTACAAGATACTGCACTCGAAATTGAAATTGAATAAAGCAATAGTTAGGGAGGAAGAGCAAGTGGTTATTTTGGATTTCTACTAAGCAAAGAGGACACTTACTTAAGGCAAGGGTCAGCAAAACTACTCAAGAATGTCATGAGATAGTGCTACCAGTGGAAGTTTCATCTGGAAGGAATTGAATATCTCAAGTCAATTTGATATTTACCTTCTGTAGAATGAAATAAAGCAGATAAAATAGCTAAATGGGAGTAAAAGTCCCAGGAGTGCTTTGTGCTTACACAAGGGAGCATTTCTGTTAGAATGTCAGATGAAAGATGGTAATGTTTTGATATGTTTGGACTATTATTTTCTGTTTACACCAGTTTTCTATCCTTACAGGAATTAACAACAAGGCATTGGAATATGTTGAGCAACCACTCAGGTAGCTGTTTTCAGATATGTGGGAATGCCAGGTTGTCTTTCCTTTGTCTTAAGCATGAGGAAGGATTAGGAGCGTATGGTGCAGAGGTGCCTTTCTGGGTTTGTTTTAGTATGTGTGTGTTCTTTCCCCTCAGCTCAAAAGTTGGGAATGGATGATACTTCTCACATAGTCAGTTTTTACTTCCTCAGACTGCTTCCTAATGCTTTCCCAGGTTCATTTAAAAGCAGTGACATTTCAATTGGAAATCTCCCTAGAAACTTTCTCCGCAGTCTGTCAAAATATTTTTCTTTGATATGACACTATATGTTCCTTTTCTTATTTTTGCTATTACTGCATATAGAACACTAAATACTTTATCTTCTTCCATCTAACAGTTTTCAGACTTCTGTAGTCCCTCTGCTTAGCCATCATTTGCCAAATATGTGCCTATGCTAATGGATATGGAGCACTATTTTATTTCTGAGGGGGCAGACATGGAGTGTTAGATCATCTCTGAACTTCAGAGAATGTTTATGACTGTCTCCAATGCCAGATATGGAACTGTATTGGGTGGGCAGACAGTAACCAGTCTCCCATCCCTAAAATATGATGAATCAAATGGCATATTGTGCTAGCGATGCTGTTTATTGTCATTCAGTTTAAATGAAAACATATAGCTCTTTAAATGCACTAATTTCAACTTGAAATGTTTTTGGCTATCTTGTAGACAGAAATGGTATACCTCATACTGGGTCCAGTGGCAGAGGTAATTCTAGTACTGCTTTTTAGTCTTGCACATAGCCTTATGCTTTTCCCACACTCTTGCTATTTTTTTCTATTGTTTGTTTAAAGGAAACTGCTAACAACATAGTGTTTCTGCTGTTCATGAGCATAAAAGTACGCGCTAGGTGTGGTGCTTATGCAGGATGGTTTCATAATCCTTGTACTCCATGTTTTGTGATGGTTATATTTAAAAGATGAATCTTCTGTTTCATTTACTTGATTAAAACGGGGCTGACAGGTAGTTCTTCTGCTATTAAATCTGATCATGTGTTAAAGCCACTGGGAAGGCCTGAGATTAGCATGAAAGGCGAGTGAATGCACAATTCACCTTGTTATGCATTAGCATCTCATGGCCAGGAATCAAAGATGACTTTCATATTTTCTTCCAAGTCTTAAGATAATGAGCTTGCTCATAAATCAAGTTGGAGACTATTCTGATGCATTGGCCTCACCTAAGGATCTGTTTCTAAGTTTCAAGGGACCTTAGTACCTTGTGTGAATAGCCTAGTAAAGACTGGGAAAATTCTAGTGTTAGTTATGTTTAAAAAAATAAAAATAAAGTTAATAGCAGTAGCATCACTCTAAGATTTGGATCCATAAATAATTTGAGGAAATGCTGAATAGAGCCTGTCAACATTGGGACTAAGAACAATTTCTCTTGAGTGCTACCTTGCAAATACAAATCAGGAACTCAAAGCTTTGTCTAAAATTTGAAATTTAAATTATTCCCTCCTCTGTCCAAATTCACATCCAATCACTTACCTATAGTAGGTAAACCTCTCTTTAAAAATAAAGAACTAATTCTGTTAGAAGGTGGAGGCGGCACTTTCTGTTCTGTTTCTTTTCAGCAGTTCAATTTTAAACAACATTCAACAACTATAATCTAAATAATAACAGCCCCCCTCCCCCCCCAACCCTAAGATTCATCTGTCAAAATAAAACTATTTCTTTATTTTAAACAGTTGTGCTTCTAGGTTCAGTCTGTATATTGATCTTTTCTAGCTGAGATGTCAAATAATGCAAAAAGCTGGGCTAAAATAAACAGAAGTGATTGAAGCTCTTCCATTGTATATTTGAAATGTTGAGGAAAAAGATTACTTATGACTAAGGAAAATGACAACAAGTGTTGTTTAGACACTTAAAATGTTGAAAGATACTTTGTAAGAAGGCAACAGTGTGGAACTTGTGCAACATGGATCCCCTTTCATTTTGTCACAAACTAGTCTATGACTGAAAATCACCATCACCCACAGCATCAGCTTTTCAGCTGTAAATTGCCCTCATCCATTGGACCAGGATATTTTGACATACACCATGCACAATACTCCGTAGCTACAGACACCTTCCTCTGTAATCTGGCTATGTATCAGTCATGTATACAAGGTTCTTGTATAGTAGGAATGATTGCCATAGCCAGTCAGAATAGAAAAATATTGTAAAAGCTGAGAGATATAATGGGAGGCCATACTTTAGTAAAGCAGAGCTCACCTCATGCACATAAAATTTTATGTGTACATTTGTGTGTGCAGTTAACAGCACTGCCTTTTATACGGACCTCTACGTAACTTCAGAATTGTATGTGCTTGCTGCTTCTTTCTGAACATCAGAGCATTAGAAACACACATCTTTTCAAGGTATCTGAACTTGCGCTCTGATTTACAACTGTGTTTTATGTATTAAAAAAAAATCCATTAACTTCTCTGTAATGAAAGATTATCTTCTTGGCAAGTTTCATGGGAATTAATGGGAAAAATCTGGATTGATAATGACTATTATTGTCTTTTCAGTAATATTGAATAGTAAAAGTGAAGAAGAACCATCTTTAACTTCTTTATGATAGAAATCTACAGTATAATTACACCTTTCTTTTGAATCTTATTCTGTTCTTTAATATTTACTTTCTCGCTATGGTTTTTGACTATGGTTACAATTGTAAGAATGATCTTATATCAGAAAAAGAAATCCTATCCATCTTTCCCTTCTCAGTGCAGAAATGATTGATTTCTGATTGGAAGCCCAAGTAAAAGGGTGAATATTCTTTTCTAGCAGTAATGGACAGTAGATTGGACTGAAGAGAATGATCTTATTTCATTGCATATTATGGTTGAGCTGATAACATTGAAATAATAAAGACAGACAACAGGCAGCATTACTGACAGTTGACATCAATAAAAATGGATGTGTTTTAAAAACCTTAATGGCATTGGTGATTAGAATGAAACTCTCCTATGAGCATATATAACTGTTTTTAAAAACAGATCAACAGTGCTCCTCATTGCAGAGATTTTTCCATGGATTAGAAAACTGGCCTTATTTTGCTCCAGATTTTGAGACATTTTCAGTGATGCTGGTGCCACTTTGGTTTGCACTCCCGGAATATTCTGAAACAATGGCGATTTACGGAAGAAATGTCTGTAGCACAAGAGACTCACGTCATTGATGTTGGTAGCTCCAGGTGCAGACACTGCTTTAGCTTTTGGGTATCTAGGAGAAAGACGAGTCGGAGCAGCGCTCTCCTGAAGAGGCTCAGGTAGGAGGATGAAGGGCGATTTCAGTGGCAGGGAGGAGGAGCTTCAGGCAGTTAAAATGTACAAATAATCTGAGTCAGGATCTGCTAAATGGCCTGACTAGGTTAGGTTTCTCTCTCTGTTTTGAGACAACTAAAACCAAATATTTTGTCAAAAGCACAGACAACAGTAAGCTGTCCGTTCTTTTTTCTTGACAAAGAAATATTAGTAACCAATTTTTTAAATGTATTTTTTCTTTGAACTGTGTTCCTTAGTGCTGTAAAAACATTCAGCATAAGAAGGTGTAGTACTAAATAGTTGTGGATTCATGTTCTCTCTTTTAAATGAAATATAAAATAGTTGAGAAAATTGGTGCTTGTGAAGAATTCGGTATAGCTGACTTGAGGGATCTTTTTGTAATTTTTGCTTTGTTTCTATGATGCTACTACTTTTTGGTCAAAATTCCTTTTTTGAAGATTATGTTCAGACTCCTTCAAATTACTTGAAGACGATGCAGAAGCATTTTCTAACCAGCCGCAGAATGTTGCTATGTCCTGTTAGCCTGTATTTCATCGCAGGAGCTTCCTCATTTCAGGCACAGATGAAGGAATTCCTTTAAGTGGTTTGCAATATGGTCTGAAATTCAGAGTGGAAGATGTTTTAGACAAAGAGTGGAATATATAATTTATATAACCTCCTTATAGTCTGGCTAGTTACATGAAGGTTGACTAGAGCCCAATAAATGAAAATGATTATTTATAAAATTTGATTTATGTGGCCATTTGTTAGCTTGAGAGAACTCCAGAAATTTATTTTTAATGTCTAAAAAGCAGATTAAATAAAATGAGAAGTGTAAAACTTTAATGTTTGTCTAAAGAAGGTAGCACTTTTACACATGTTTAAAACCAGTATGATTTATCTTGTTAAGTGAACCTGTGTGCTTCTAGAAATCTCAGCCCTAACACGTGGCAGTGTTATCCAAAGGGGAAGTAGTATTTCTGTTACACATTCCACTATAAAATTTGCTTCTACTTTTCCTGATGTAAGAAACAATAATGAAAAAAAAAATCTTTCTTCAAATTTTATTTTTCAACAGGCATTAACTTTGTTAATCACCAGGATTATCAAAGTTTATGTGAATTCAATAGAATTGCTTTCCATTAATAAATTGAAAGGTCATGGGTAACTTCTCTCTGGTGGCTTATGCTGGGAAAAGAGCAAGGAAAATAAGACCAAGAATTATTTGTTACTCTGTTTTTAGAACTTCACAAGTTTGAACAGCGTCCCTTCTTTATTTTTAAAACCTGCCTACTTTTCTCATTTTTCTCATCTATCTTTCTTTCTTCTGCTTCCTCCATCTCTCTTTAAGCACTTGACATGTTTGCTGTGTGAGCTGTTACCACCAAAGCATAACACCTCTGGAATAATCCTAGAAATGTTCTATCGGTCTCCTCCTTGTAACGAGTGCTGATGCAGAAATTCAGGGATCACAAAAAAATAATTTTTCCCTTGAAAGAATATATCCTTTAGGAAAAGGCCTTCAGTACCATGCAAAAGACTATTGAAAACAGTGGTGTTTTCAGAATACAAGTCAGAACACATTTTGTAGGTCTCCACTGAAATGGGAATGCTTTTTAAAGTACTGTTGGTTTTGGGGGGTGGGGAGAATCATGAAGTCTTCCAGAGGCATTTGCTTTCCTTCTCTCATCTCTTGTCCAGTGTTTGAAATGTTATCTCAGACACTGAAAACCGCTACAATCTGTTTCAGAGAACACATGGTGTTATTCTTTTTTTTATGTGCAGTATACTTCAAAACATGTAAGGCCAGCATTTGAAAGCACAAGATACATCGTGACAAGGATGAAAGCATTCTGTCTTTCACTGTTCCTATACTGTAAGCAAATTATTGTTGTATTACTCTCAATCCTCATTCTCTTTACCATGGGAATTGCTTGAAAAAGTTTATTTTAAAAGTGAAATACAAGAGCCATCTAGTTAGCAGCGCTAAGTCTCAGAGGGACTTGCAGGTCACGTATACAACAGAAATTAAACAGGTAGTATCCTAGAGTGACTGAAAAAAGGGTGGGTGGATAATCACAGCTTAATAACTACAAAAGTTGTGTAGCATTTGTTTCAGATTCTCTTTTAAATCCTGGAAATAAAAGCTTTATACCCAGGCCTTCAAGGATTTTCACACTTTCTTATCTCAGTACAGGTATTTTTATTGAACTCAAAAGAACCACTTACAAATAAATAGCTAACCATTGTAATTATGGTGTGCTGAATCAATTCTGTTTGCAATTATGTGCAAATGTGAAAACTCATCTATATAGCATTTTTAAAAAACTGCTGTGGCTTAATATTACCAGGGTCTGAAATTAACCTGGAGAAGTCTACCAATTTTTGATGGGCCTACAGCAAAAACCAAACGAACCAAAAAACCCTAACCCCAAACTGAAAAAAGTCATTACACTTTACTGTACATCTTTCCCCTTATCCCTTTCCGTTTGAGGTGGGAAAGAAAATAAAAATTCTCAGTACAGAAAAGGAAGAAGAAAATAACAATAGTGGAATGTGTGTGTGGGAAATACAATAGGACTAAGTAGGGCTTGGAAAATACCTTTTACACAGAAAATTTAAAATGAGAGGGAAGCCGTTACATTAAGGGAATAAGGAGAACACATTTACATTGAGACAAAACTTGGTGAGAGCAGTAAGCAATTTGTATATACACCAGTCAGTTTCGTAGATTGGATGCATTAGAGGTTCAGGGCCAAGCTGCTTTTCCCCCCTTTTTTTTTTTTCCATATTGATAATAAATAGAAACAGAAAATAAATAAAATTGCTTGCTTTGAAAACTGGGAGAGGAAACTTGAATTCTAAACTTACATGTAAGGACACAAAAAGGTTTAAGGATTGGTGGCAGGCAAATCCCAAAATTCAACCTGAAGCAGCACCGCAAAAGCTTAATTTGTCTAATGAGTGTTTTTTAAATGAGTTGGTAGTTTGTGTAATATGTTCCAGCTCACGGTGCAGTACTCCAGCCCACTGTATGACCTCACGTGTCCGGTGAGGAGACCAGAGGGGTGCGATGTCATAGCACACCGAAACAAAGCAGTTGCCTGAGAACATCAGGTTCTCTCTCAAGTGCTAAATCCACAGCTCTGAGGCAGCATACTTGTTAAAAGAAAACAGTGTTTCCTCCCCACGCTGCATTAGTTTTGTGATTGGATGGAACATCTCCTTGGCCAGTATTTTCAGTCTCTTAAGTGCAGCCTGAGTATTTTTTTATGCAATCAAAGAGCAACTGCTGGGAATGCTTAAGATATGATGTGTCCTAACAACAGAATACATTTGACCTGAATGTGGACTGCAACATGAGGTGCAGTGTTTATGGCAGATGATTTGTTTGGCTTTTGATGTTATGTTCTCTTTTTTTTTTAAAAAAAAACATGTCTAGCAAAATCAATGCGATGCCCAGTGTGACGTTGCTTTTTTAGCTTCTAAAAGCTACAACTCTCATTCTCAGCATCTCTGAGTACAGACTGTCAGTATATGTAAATGTCCTGCAGGTATGATTTTAATGCCAAACAGCATGGAAGTTTTCCATTACTTCAGAGATCTCTAGATATTTTGAGAAATAACAAGTATGGATATAGACGTCTGCGTTCTTCTGTAAGTTTGATTCTTTCTCAGTAAATGAACAGGAATGATTGGTGTGGTTAGCTAGCTGGTTTTTTCATATTAAAATGTTAATCTTTTTAAGTAATGTGGATATTTGCTGAAATAATTTACACTCATTTTTTCATGTACATGTGTTAAATGTCCTAAACATGTGCAGGTATGAGGGCAGATGAATTACAGGGAAAATACAATTTGGCAACATCTACATTTTAATTTTTGTCTACTTTATCAGGGTACAAAAGTTGGTGTTTGTATGTTAGAGGGACAAAGAGGTGTAGCAGGTTAGAAAAGTACACATCTAACTCAAAGAATATGCAGCTGTCTCTGTTTTTCTTTGTTGTTTAACTCAACTTGGAAGAAAAACAAGTTACTGTGCATGTAAATGGAAAGCATGTGAGATCCTCTGTTCTTTCAACACATGGCTTATGGTCTGCAGAACAAACCAAACTTTAAGTAAATATTTGAAAACAACAGTTACAGTATTGGACCCAACGTAGGACACCGCCTGTTGTAAGACATGTTGCATATTGTGGTGTTAGGTCCACTCAATTCCAGATAAATCAGATGTTTAAATGAAGTTGAGGGAAGTTTTAATGAAGCTTGGATTTAAATCTGAACACTAATTAAGTCATATTTCTTAGTCTGAGTCTCTCCTTTTCATGTATCGTTCAGTCAGTCAAACTATATACTATTGTTGACTTATCTGTCCTCCATTGTGTTGGCATATAGCAACACTTAGTTACATGGCTGTGTTCTTTGTAACATACGCACCCCAAACAGGGCTTTTTTGCCAGATGTCACTGGCAACCCATTCACTGACTTGGCAGGGTACCCAAGCACACCAAACTGCATAGCTCTATGCAGCCTCTCCTTCCCCACAGTCACTATATGGACAGAATCTGCATGGCTCCCAGAAGGAGATGCGGGAGAGGTGTCAGGCTCTGCCAGGCAGTTAAGCAGAAGCTGTCAGCTTTTTCCAGCAGTGTGCAAGTTCTTTGTAGCCTCAGATACAATTGTCAGAGCAGGTACAATAACACTTGTAAATCTGACTTCTGAGTGCATGTTCAAATGAAGTGCTATACAGGTATGAAAATATGCTCACCTTTGCACTCTTACTGAGCGTAGTAAACTTCCTTGGGCAGGGCTGGCTAGTTGTTGTATCATGTAAATTACATCTACGTTCACTAGTTGTCACGTTAAGACAAGTGTTAATCATGCCATGAGTGAAATTAGACTCTGGGTCTAAATGAATCCCCATTCAGAGTAAGTTCTGGTGTGGGCAATTTCAGTCCAAGAGATGAAGTTTGGAAAAGTTCTGAGTCTGTTAACAAGACAGTGACAAAACTGTGTAGGGACCTCAATTTATAGGACTTTCTCATAGTATATACTTCTAATTATTAGGCTTTAAAGTGCATTCCTACCTGCTCCAGCCCTGCCTCCAACAGCCAATTAGAGCTTGGACAGATGTCTATAAGAAATTAAGAATTAGTAAGTATATGGTATAGCCAATGCTATTTTGTTTGTCCTGTTTCCAAGCTAATCAACAATCTCCAGCTCTAGAAATCTCTTGTGTCTCTCGTGGCTGACTGAATAGTGCAACATGGGAGATAGGTGGAATCTTTGAAAAACAATCTGAGGCAGAGATGCTTGTCTCTTCCCAACCTTTTGATATTGAGATAAAATATATACCTCTGTATATACTTAGCCCACTTTAAAAGTTCTTTTTGTATGTGCTTAGCAGTTTTCCTATCTCCCAGCTAGTCTGAAATTTGTTCCTTGAACATGATTTTTAATTGCTAAATATAATTCAAAATACTTTAATTCATTCTTTTAAATAATGCATTACCAAAATATTAATACTACCAAGTTATTTTATTTCTACTTCCCAAAAAAATTAACAGTATTAAACTGTATTTTGAAGACTTGTGAATGTTCCTTTCAAGGTACTGTACATGTATCTTAATGCAGAAAGTGCCAGGATCAATTTAAAATTGCTACGAAATCCACTCTTGTATCAGTGACATCACTGTTTATCCTGATCTTTGGTGTGTACCTCTGCTCAAAGCTGGAGCTTAAGAAGGACCAATTTGTATGACCTGGTTAGAGCTGGATCTTAAAGCAAGTTTATCTTCTGTTATCTATGCTCTTCTGTTGCATATAAAAATGAAATGTGCTATGACATACTACTGTGCATAATGCATGAAGCTTCTCATTATGGTAAATTTACAGTGATTAAAGTGGTCTTAATTAGCTTAGTACATACAAAGAGGCTAGCAGTGAATTAGACTCCATTCTCCTCTCACATAAGTTGTCTCTGTTGTGCTTCTCTTATTCATGTTAAACCTGTTAAAGATTCCCTCTCTGAGCCACAAGCTGTGATGTGAGATTATTAAAGGGTCTTCACTTTATCCTGGCTTCTGGTCTTTGGGGAGAAAAAACAGCCACTGAACCAAAGAGAGGTGTTAAACCTTAATAGGTTCTGGCAGAAAGATCTATAGCAGAGTGGAGACGAGCTGTACTGTTATTGACATGACATGCAGTTATTTCAATAATCTATTCAGGATAGCTCCCATTAAAGCAACATGTAGCTGGGACCTGCATAATCAAGTTTTTTTTTTCTGGTCTTGAAGTTATGTAAATAACTTCATAACACTCTGGTAGAGGAGGTAGAACTGATCAGAACAGTAGATAAATTAGCTAAAGGGGCGGAAAAAATCAGTGCTGCCAAAAACATGCTACTGAACCATAACCATCTCTTACATTTGAAGAGAGTTAGTATGAGTGTACTTCATGCAACACTGGAAATACTGCATGCCATAGTCTTCAATCAGTGTGGTTCATCCTGCTTCCTTCAGAGCTTCACAGGCATAACTTGACCTCCATGTACTCATTTCTGAGCCTTTTGTTCATCAGGGTCCAATCCACTGAAGTATTTCCCACACTGCTTTTATGATTGCAGACGTAGTTAGGAAAAGACATAATTAAAGTCATAAGCACTTTTTATGGATATTGCTATGATTTTTGGCTGTTTACATCTGGTATCTTTGAGAATTCATTGACTTGCACACAATATCATGGATTCCAAATAATCTAGATAAAGTGAACAGTAAAGAGTAAAGCATAGTTATCAAGTCACTACAAAATGTAACTTTTCATCTACAGGCTTTGAGCCTAAAACTGCACTAAACGTGTGTGGTTAACTTGGTTGTGCGTACACGCAACTACTGTGTTTTCTGCACGGTTTTGTTAATTGCACACACATGGCATAAACAGGTATAGTTGCATAGGAGAGTTCCAAAACTATGGTCCTGTCTTCAAAAAAAAAAAAAGCGAACAACTTCAGTAAATGAACATTTCAAGCTATGTACTTCTAATCTAGCAAGTTACTGCTCTATTTCATTGCCCAACCATTTCCTTAGATTTTTCAGTTTGACCTACTAGTATCCTTGTTCTTATCCAGTAGGGTCAAAACCCCAAAATACTATTTTTGTCCTATGAGGGAAGAAAAAGTCATGGTTGGCATTTAATTCATATTAGTCTCTGTGCATGCAAACAGCTCTGTACCTATTAACTGTGTAAAATGTCTTTGTATTCTTTGGCACTATCATCACTCTCTGGGAATAATGTTTATTAGATGCAGTCTTTCAGTGTATCTGGCATGTCCTACCCAAAACATAATCACTGCTGGTAACTAGCACCCCAGTTCAACCAGATAATTAAGGCCTTACCAAAACCTAGTAGCAAAACTAGTCAAATTCAGTGCATAAGTGCAGTTAGGAATGGGGTTTAAGTAGTGAGCTGGCTGAATCCGAAGGCAGTTAACGTATCAGTTCAAAACAATAACCATTTAGCAGAATGAAAACTGAGACTTAATTAAGTGATTTCCTTGAGGCTGTGCGATAAAGTCAGTAGCTTACAAGACAACCAGGAACACTAGCTTTTAAAACTTTGCTCTATCTACTAGGCCACCAGAGTATAGAAATGTCACTTCCAGGAACAACAGGGTTTGGTTTAAATATAGCTCAACTAATACTAAAACCTGGTTGAAAGAATGGTAGATGTGAACGGATATGCCCTTTGTGCCTTTGCTCTAATGCTAAGCAACATTTTACATTTCTTGTAATTTAGTGGTATAAAAAATTCCCAAAATATCCATAAGTGCTTTGGGAACTGTAACTCAAACTCATAGAGAAACATAGGTGGTCTTGTTTTCATGCCCTGTATTGTATATTATTGAACCACATACAGAATAATACCCTGCCAAATGGTGATCCCGTAGCCCGGACTAATCTCTATAGAGCAGATGGGAGTTTGACAGGGGAAGAGAGAAGCTGACAGCTTTTCCTCAAATAAGAGTCATACAGTGTGTTTCCAGTGCCAAGCTGGATTTGACATTTAATTAAAAAAGTACTTCAGGAAAAAAAGACCAAAAAAAAAACCCCAACCCCCAAAAAACAAACTAGTGCATGCATGCACTGATACAGCTACAGAATAAATTTGCTCTTATTTAAACCTGAAACCTTGGTGCCCAGAAAGCATATCATGTGGGGGTGGGGAGAGGAAGCACTGAGGTACCATGAGGAATATAGACAGCATTAAAAATGTATTTTGACTAGTCTCTGCTACCAAACTTGGCTTGAGGGTATAGTGATGCATAATAAGCAAAAGGAGTTACTATAAATACTGAGCCTGAGCTACTATAATTAGAATATAATATGGATGGTATATATTCCAATAGGCTTGAGTACAATAGTTGTCACATTTTTTTGGTGCATTTGTAAAGTCAAGAATATTGGAACATATGAAAAACCTTAGCACCTTTGCAGAAAATACTTGTAGTCATAGAAGATGTTCTCTGTTCAGGATCACCCCATCATGCAAACAAAAGGCAACCATAGCTGGCTCTGGTATCCTTTTGATTTCCCACAGATTTTTAGGGTCTATTCTGGACCAGTTTCTCTGCATGAGGCGGTCCCGTGTTGCTCTCAGCTCTCCCTTGTTGCTGTGCTGTCCCTTGGCAGCAGCAATTGCTGGCACTCAGTTCCTTCCTGAAAACTTCTCACGCTCAAAGGGGAGAAAGAAACACCAGAATCAGTGTTAAAAAAGGTATGAGATTACAGGGAAGGTGCCCTGAACCCTTCATGACAAAATACATTGGTTTTCCTCAGTGCACCCCCCCTTTTTTTTTGTTAATTCATGGTTGCCTGACACAGAGAACCTGAAGATGATGAATCTGATGGCTATATGAAAAAAGAACACAAATTAGGAAGCTACAGTTGTTCCCTTTGCAGTTAGGCCAGGATTATTATAATTTTGTAGGTTTTATGTTATTTTCTGAGGGTTCACATTCCATGTCAAAAAACCTGATGGTTGGGGAGGGTAGAAAACAGCACAACACGAGTTCCTTGATGCTTCTGTGTGACTTGGCAAATAAATACATTATTAATTTTATTATTTAAATTTGTACATCATACTTACTGCTCTGAAAAGAAAATGAGGATAGTGCATTTCCCAAAGGGCTTGTCAATGTAAGTGACAGATGTAGAGATGACAAGACAAACTAGCAAGCTGTAACTTGGAGGGGTTTTGTTAATTTTTGACATAACTCTATGCAACCTCCTCACTATATCGGATTTAATAAAAGATAAGTACAGAATTTATTTATCATTATGGTGATAACATAAACTACTAAAATCCTACACTAATAATTGCTTCATTCTGGGTAGGAATGTAAAAGCAATAGTTATTCCTATTTCATAAAGGAATTTATTAACCTTGCGTAAGATTTTCAAAGATGGTGAGGTAGGTACCTAATAATACCTAGATTTTGAAAAGTGCTAAGCAAGTTGAATCGTTATTTCCTCATGCTTCTGTAATTATCTGACTGACATTTCTGGTGACTTCTGAAAACCTCAGTAGCTGTTTATTGGTACTTTTAGACACATGAGTTTCTTTCATATTTTGTCTGTGTGGAGCTTAGCTGTCACTCAGGGATAGACTCAAAGTGCGTGAATGTCTGGAGTTGCTACTGACTTGGAGAGTCTGAGCAGTTCAGCCCTCGAGCATCTCTGAGCAAGAAGTAGGTGTTCCGCCAGCTGGAGCCTAGTGGGATTTGCAAATGAGAACACTGAATACTGCGGGGCAAGAACAGGCTCTTTATGAAGCACAGGCTCTGCTCAGAGCAAAAGGGATTGTGCCCCATTGATGGGAAGGCAAACTGCTCAGAGCAGTGACTGCTGGCAACGTTCAAGTGATGGACACAAGATCAGTCCCAGTATCTTCATACCTCCTCCCTTGCTGACTGTGTTTTAAAAACTTGCCTCTCAATTTTCTTTTTAGGGAAAAGTCACAGGTGCCTCTCTGTGGAAGCATTTGCATCTGCAGTCCTTCAGTGAACAGAGATGGCTTCTGTTAGGCCTGTGTGGTAGCTTTGCCTCAGAGAGGTGTGGGATTTCAGAGCTGCTCTGACTTGAGCACTTCCTTGTTTTCATTAGTGCTTTTTATTTCCTTATTCCTCCACGCAGTTGCAGGTCAGTGTCATGACTCGCACAGCTCCCTGCCCAGCTTGTTCGTTGCTTTGAATCCCACACAGAGATACGTACCTCCATCCACATCGTGTATATTGAGCCCGTCCCTGAATTCAAGGCCCTGAGATTCCCCCTGGGGACAACAGTCCCAAAATTAAGTCAGTTGGCACCAGACTTCAAGGAATCGGAATCCTTCACTGGCTTTCTATCCCTAGTTGCTTATACAAGTAGTCTTTGCAGTCCTGCATAACTTTGACTCTCTTGGAAACAAGTTACCCTGTTTCATTATTCAGGTTAGCTATTTCACAAATAAGTACCAGATTTCAGCCATTTTGGTAATTGTCTTAGTAGAAAGAAGCTTTTGAAACTATTGTTTCTACTTTCATTTAATCCAGGATGATACTATTTCATACAATTGCATACTAAGGAGGATTACTAATGGTTCTGGCTTTGTTGTCTTAAAGCACTAGCTGTATTGAGATTTAAAAAAAAAACAAAACCCAGCAACAATAATAACTAAAAAATTACCATTTCTCTAGGGGACTAAGATTAAACATCAGTATAATGTGCCTCTGTAGAACATTTAAGTCCCATTGACAATAGAAGATGAACTTTTTACAACACCTTTGACAAAAGCCAGTTAAGACAGTCTTTACAGATTTTTTTTTCCCTCATTATATTAAGTAGTGAATGTAATCCCTGTGGAATTTTAATTTTAACTGCAGCAGGAAAAGATATTTGTTTCTCTCTTTAAGTTTCTCTCTTTAATAAACAAGTAAAGGATAGGTTGTCTACTATTCATCCATTTCAGTGAATCTTAGATTTAATAAAAGTTGAAATAGTGTATAATGTTAGTAAAATACAATAAAATTATATGGAAACATTCTTTATTTATTGGTGTAGGTTTTGAGACACTGCGAATATATTACTGGATGTTTGGAAAGCTAGAATATCACAGCCTGTACCCAAAGTATGCATATACTTACATATAGACAATGACAACTTTGAAGAGAAGCAATATTCTTGGAAAACTAAAAATTGCAGCAAGTAAATTAGAAGGGTCTTTTCTATGACATAACTCAGGCATGTTAGTATTCATTGATTGCTCTTATTATGGTAGCAGTGATTGAATCAGTGCTGATATACACCAAAAGCTGCTCACTGGACTAGGTGACAGTGTATCACAGCAGGATGTTACCAGGATGGAAACTCCTACAACCAAAAAAAGCACAGCTTTGTTATATTTTGTCTAGTGTTTATATTTCTGTGAATTATTTGAAATATCTTCCTTTTATCCCAGGTTGTACGAGACTTTAATTGGTAGCTTTATTTGTAAAGCATTGAGAAGTTTGGGGTTTTTTAAATCTATACAAAAGACCATAGCAAGGAAGAGTTCACAATGGACCTTGAAAATTCATATCAAAAGGCAGCAAGTCATTATCACTGAAAATGAAAAGCAATACTGAAGTCATAAATAAAATTAGGACTGTCCTAAAATTCAGGAATAACCTCTCTCTTTCCACACATGCTGTAAAGAATTGAAATTATACAGTTCAGAGCAATTCTCTTATCTGAGCAGTAGGTAGAAAAAGTACATCTTCCGAAAACCAAATGATGCTTGGATAATTGACAGCATTAGTGCAACCTCATGTAAATAGAAGATGAAAGGTGAGAAGAAGGAAGCAAATATCAGAATTTTTATGACTTTATCACTTCTCCTTGAGAACCTGGAGGCATAACACTCATAAAACATTACAGACACCAAGAGATCTAATGAACACACGTACAGCATCATAAAGAGATGACATTTGCATTAAAGGGGGTTTATCAGTTGCATAATTGCATCTCAAGTAATGTAGAAAGCTAAGCATAAGAGCTGCCAACCCAACTCACTAAATCAGGGGGAGTTTATACTGCAGGAACCCGATAATCATGCCATAGTCGTGCTTTAATGGTGCCGGGACATGGATATGGCAGCAGCAGCTGGCGAGAGATCTTGCAGCCCAGGGAGCCTGGCTTACAGTAGATATCTGGAACTGTTCATCATGTAAAATAGAAGAGCAAAAGGAGTAGTAGTATGACTTACTCGTTTCAAAAGTGGCAAAATAATCAGTGTCTTCAGGACAGTAATATAAAAATAATTATTTATTTACAAGCTAGTTTTAGCTCACAGTCACAAAACAGAGAGCAAATGATTAATTATTCTATGGAGGTATGGTCTGTATTGTGAAGTTCTGTTTTACAGTAGTGTTGAAATCAAACCTCCTAATTTTTCTGTTCTGGAAGAATACAATTCTTGTTTGTACTTGCGGATGGCATCAATGATGCAATGGAATTGTGCACATCAGCAAACTGCAGTCGTAACCCATAAATATGAGGCTAGGCAGTTGGCTATATTGAATAATGTGCAGACACTGGGCATTACATGTGATTCTGCCTACCCAACAGAAAACTTCAGGAAGCCTCAGATATGACACAGTTTTTCTCATTGTAGAGCTTATAGAAGCTGTGGCATCTGCTGAACAACAGTGTCCGTTCTGTGCACTCAGAACTAGCACTCAAATATTAATTCTTAACAAGGCATTAATTTGTGACTGTCTGTAGCTGCAGCTGACCTAGAGTGTAGCAGCAAATAGACTCCCTGGCATGAAGGACCACCGTTGTATTCTGCATGTCTCTGTGTCTTCCTAGGGCTGTCTACAAAGCACAGGTTGTGTTCAGGTTGGCAGCCTTGCCATTTTTAAAATCTTAATGTTTTATACTTTACTTAAGTCTTTCTCAGACCTTGTCTTTGCCTCTGCTCAAATAAGTTGATGACCTAGCCAATACGCTTCAGGTTGTTAATCAGATCCCCATTACTGTGACCTTACAGTCTGCTTTTTTTAAAGGAAAAACACCAAAGATTATTTGTTGTTGAATCACTTCTTTTGCTGCTTACTTTCTGCCTTTGGGCCCTTCTCCCCCTTTTCTTCTCTTGCCCTGTGTGTTTTGCCACCTGGTGAATCTTTACATTTAGAGCAATGTGACTTCGTTTTGGATTTCTGAATGGAGGAAACTTTACTGCTTCCTAAAATTTTTATTGGGGGGATAATTTAAAGTAAAAACTATTCTATTTATCTACATTATAATGTAACAACTGCACTATATTCTGGTGTTTTCCAGTTCATCTTGCAAATACATATTTTGCTCTTCTACATGGATCTAGGCTAGACCTCACAAAGTTCTGGTTTAGAATGAGCAAAAACTGAAAAGGATTTTGCAGAAAATCTTTGCCTTCCCCAGAAAATGTTCCTGGTTCTTCTTTTGATTTCTCAAAAACATATTTAAATATTGTAGGTTTAAATAAATCCAGGCATGCTGTCATGCGAGGAGCTGTCTCTTATCCTTACTTTTATATTCACTGGGCTCCCTCACTGAATTTCCATTTTCCATGTTACAATTTCTCATCATGTGCTGAGCCTTCTCACCAAAGGGACAATCCCCTTAATGTCATCAGAGATGTAGGAACCGACAGCAAGCTTCACTCTGAGTACTACTACGGGATATTTTGTGGGTATTTAGTTGTTTTCAACAGTTTCTGTTTGTTTTTGCCAAACATAAAGCTTCCATGGGAAGAAAAATTCTAAAATTCATTGATACTTCATACCAACTTTAATTGAGATAAAGAATAAAAATAAAGTTTTGAAACAAATAAAATAAGTACTGAGACATACCCTGAAATTCTAACTTGCCTTGAACTCAGATAGCACTAGTGCTTAGGTCTTGATCTGCACTTAGTAGCAGCTGTAGTAAATAATGAGTTAAATACCATTTTTATATTTTATTGCATTGAAAAATTAATTCAATGAAGAACCTTCAAGAGAAGATCCCCTCCTTTCTTAGCCATTTGTAGAAAAATAGTTCCATTTTTTATTTTTCTTTGATGAAGCACTTAATTAGGCTTGTGTGAAGTGAAAGGGAACAAATATTATACAGCAAATACAGTCATCACAGCATACTTTGTTTTTCTAAAGCATAGAGTTTCATGTAGGTATTACCCACTGAAACAAAGTGGTGATTTTCTGTTTTTAGAAGGTGTGAACACTGTCTGGTAAAACCTTTTTCTATCTTATGTGAACCTGGGATTCAATCCATTCATTGTGCTAATGCAGTTTCATTTTGTGAAGTATTGCTGATACATGTCACTTATAATTTCTTCACTGTCCACTTTTTTTATGTCAGTAGAATCGAAGCTTACATGTGGACAGAAACCCAACTTTCTAAGCCGATGAGCACCTGTAAAATTGAGAAATTAGGAAACTTCTCTTGTGTTTTACTGAGCCCTTCGGATATGCTCTCTACCATGAGATGGCAGCAGTGAGTAGCATGTGCCCGCTAACCATTGTTAACATGCGATAATGCAGATTTTACTGAAGGCTACAATAAAGTTAACTGACATGCCTTACATACACCTTGAAATTAGAAGCATGGGGAAGACACATTGAGCTAATAATCAGAAACCTTGTTAAGCGTTGTCATCTGAACCATTTTTTCCAACTGAAAGTAGAAGCTGGTATGAATGTAAACTGTGCAAAGAATCAAAGTGCTACAATTAATGGTTCTAATACTAATATAAAGTGTACTGCATTAACACTATTTATATTTGGCCCTAACAGTTTTTCTCATTTCAACTCCTTGTCATGATTTTTTTAGATGTTGAGGTTTTTTCACCTCATTTTTGATCCTTTTTCTTCTTCTTCATCTTTTTTTTTTTTTTTAACTCTTTTTATATTCCAGGAAGCATTTACTCCCTGGAATATGTAGAAAGTAGCAGGGAGGGGAAGAAGAGGTCAAGAGCCAATACCTCTGTGCAAGTTCAGTAACTCCTGTAGTTACTGCTTCCTTGGAATACCTCTGTGGGTTTCCACAGTATTTGGGATTTTAGTGCCTCAGATTATTGCAGCTACACAAAAAAAAAAAAAAAGAAGAGTAAGGATCAGAGTTCTTTGTAGTCTTAACAGCAGGTGACAGCTAGGACAGGGGGTGGTCTTGTGGGCCCCAGGAGAGATCCACCATGTGATATCCTCACAGCAGTAGAGAGCGAGCTTTGGAAGTTTAGTTTCGTTCTGTTTGTGAACTTCCTCAGAGTTGTTTTTAAATAATTTTCAAAGTGGTCCTGTACAAAATA
This sequence comes from Ciconia boyciana, assembly GCF_034638445.1. Lineage (NCBI taxonomy): Eukaryota > Metazoa > Chordata > Aves > Ciconiiformes > Ciconiidae > Ciconia > Ciconia boyciana. The sequence continues at coordinate 80,154,834 of NC_132938.1, read as the reverse complement.
AGTAGAAAATACATAGAAAACATGGGAACAACAAAAGGGTATTCTTTCTCTGTGGCCTTGGTCATTTGCAGAAAGAATATATTTGAAGCTTGTTTGGTCTCACTTCCCAAAAGGATTTCATAAGGATCAGATTGGGGTGACTTGCTATTTTTCGTTAGAGAAATGGCAGAATCCAGGCGAAGGACAGAATCCAAGTCCAGTACTGCTGGCTAGCGTGTGAGGATCTCTCTGTCTGTGGGACACCACTGTTACTGGTTGCATCCCAGCAAAGAAGGGATGCAGTAGGTGGTGTTGCTGATTCACATCTGCTGATGACAAGCAGGATTTAATGCTTCGGTGAAGTCATCAAGGTGCCACGGTACGCTTAGGCATTGGGAAGCTGGAGTCTTACCACTTGTCACAAAGGACTTCCAGGTCAATCCTGGTTGTTTTTAAATAATGTTCTTCCTTAAGGGGCATAGGAGACCTAAATCTACTTTTGCTGTCACTCGCTTCTCACTGATTTGAGGACAGATTGAGTAACCACAGGAAACAGTCCTTCATGGTGATTCTTTTTTATTACTGTTGCATCCTGCTGTGGAATACAAAGATAAGTGTGAGTAGAAACACGCAAAACTCACACAGGAAACTATTCAGGTAAATAACTCCACTGTTAAATGTATTTGCTAGATTACATCTCTGTTGGAGTTCAGTTAATCATTGAAGAGCCTCTGATTTGTGTGGTCTTCATAACACAACAGAAGGAGCTTCTCATTGAATTGTAGTGCTCAGTTTGTATGACCAGGGAATGTTGGTTTTTGTTTGGTTTTTTGGTGGTTTTTTTTTAACCTGGCAGAAAAAGGTACCTGTCTGCTGTTAGTATAGTTCAAATACAAAAGGACCTGAATTTTGTTTTGTTTTTGCTTTACTTTGTTTGGGTTTTTTTGCCAATAGCATAAGAAAGAAGCAATTAAAATTTTGTGCTTCATATTCATGGCTGTTGAAACAGAGTATCTGCTCTCAAAATAAAATGAAAAAAAAAAAAATTATTTTCTGCCTCATATCCCACCCTACAACAGTTTACTGCAAAACCTCTGAGGTATTTTAGTTTCAGATGTTGTGCTTCTTAAAGAGGAATTCGTTGTTAGGTCTCTCACATTCAAAAGATATTTCTAAGCCATTGATTCAGTGGATGATGTGTCATCTAATGTGTAAAATAACCTTGAAAACTCAAATCGGGCTCTGATGGCAAAGTTCTGTGGCTGTCATAGTATAATGCTACATCTCTTACGAGTCTGTTCCAGGCAGATAGCTTACCCAGTCCCAAAGCAGGCTTTCAAACCACTGAGGTCTATGTAACTTGTTAACACTAATCATTGGAAGAAATTAAGAAAACATCAAATGGAAAACAATAGCTTTGAGGTAGCCTTTGTCTCTCTGTGCAGACATTGTGAGCAGGGTTTGTAGTATATTTCCTCCTATTTAAAAAAACCCAAACAAAAACCTAGGGACTTTTCTGTCTAAAGGTTAGTTTTAGTTGCTTGTAACTTTACCAAATGAGTCAATTGGTTTTAAATTTTTTTCTTTAAACTGCTCTAGATCAGCCCTTCCTGTCTGTCTGTCTTTGCCCCTTCACTCTCATGTAACCAGTGTTAAGGTTAGTTAAGATTACCTTTTGTTGTGTGTGTTTTACAGCTAGATATGGCCATTAGGTAATTTTTCTCTGCAATCGCCCTTAGCAATATTTATTTTGTACAGCAACATGCAAAAAGTAGACAGTCACATCCAGAAGTACAAAAGCAGCAGTAGCTCTGCTGCTTTAGTGCAGTTACGTTTGGTCTGTTCAGCAACATCTCTGATTCCCACTGTGGTATCACAATCACAGGAGAAGCGGGAAAACTACAAGCAGACCTCCTACACATGTGACTAACAGGTTTTTAGGATATACAGAGAGAGAGGGAGACAGGGTATTTCATGCATATTCTGTAGCCTACAGAGAGGAGAAATCAAAAGTGCCAGTTGACAACTTATAAATACTTTGCCAAGTAAAAGATAAAGAAAAGAATAGTTCTGTCACTCTGGGAGGTTTCTTCTTGTCTTCTGAGAGTACAAGCCCAACATGAGATAGGCATTAGGAAAATGTCTTTAACAGCGTGTTTGTATTGTGACAAACATGGATTCCTTGGGAGATGCCATGCTTAAATACCCTTCCTGACTCCACCTGTGAGACAGGAAATAGTTCTCAAATCTCTTCAGAGAGCAGAGCTGCTAAGATCCTTATTGATGCCAACCCATTCTTGTTGTAGGGTAAAGAGCAGGAGAGTAGAATAAAGAAAGATTTCAAACTCTGCTCAGTTTCAGGGACAGATTGAGCAGTGCCAGTTGATGTCAGAAATCCTGCTGTGCACAGTCCATTTTCCTGATTAAAACTTACTAAATGAACTGAGTCATGGTCATTAAAATACACAACTAGAAGGTTCTCTTTTTTTTCTCTATTATTTACATAGTTAATCCAGGTTTAAAATGAAAATCAGGCTAGATTCTAATATTTACAGTGTTGTGACTCTGAAGTAAGTGCATTCACATCCATGCAGTTATTTGATACTGCATCTAGGTAAGTGAGATTAAAAAATCTGACTCTAGGCTCCTTCAGTGGGGTTTGCTGTTTGCTTCATTTCTTGTTCAGGGAAGCTGGGAAAGAAATGGAAGTTTGCATTCAATTAATCTAACCTCCCAGAGCCCTTCATTAGCACTACAAAAACTCCATCTCTGTAGTTGACCTGTAATAGTCTGTAAGAGTTTGCAGATACAAGCATTGTGTTTTATTAGTGTAAATTTGATTTTGCCTGGAGATTAAGTGGGGAATGTAACCAAAGAATGGTGGTAGCTAAGCAGTTAGACTGCTACAGAGATTGCAAAACTGCTTCATTTCTTATTTCTTTCCTTCAGTGAAAATATGCTTCTCCAAGAAATCAAACTGACAACACAGAGAGAGATTCCACATATGACTGTTTTTTGTACAATGGGCAATGGCTTCCAGAAGTTGGAGGCATTTGTAAGTAAATAAATAAAAATAATAAATCATACTAGAATAACACCTTGAAAAAATTAATCGAGCCCCCACCATCCTCAAAATTATTACTATTAGCAAGGAGCAAGAAATGAAATACCACCGTTGCATTGATTTATTGTCAGTGGCTTTGTAAACCATCCAATGGTGGCTATACCAGCTTGTAATATCTCTTGATCAGGATCATTGGTGTAGTTTCTGATGCAGCTGTTCATCTGAAAAGTGCTTTATGCACTATCATATGGCACCCTTTAGCATTCTGGTGTCAGCTGACATGGCTCTCCTTTCGCTGCCATAACTTGTTCAGCAAGTGCTACTTCTTGTTCACAGTTCTGCTGAGTGATGGGTTGGGCAACTGAAACTTCAGAGTCCTGGTCTGTGTCTTCAAGATCCCGGTGCTTAAATGGCTAAATACTGAACTCTTCTGTCTTTGTCTGTAACTGACTGCTGAGTTGGTACCGTGCTTCCAATTTTTTCCTTGGTGTCTTTTGTTCTTTGACAGAAATCGTTTTTTGTTTTGCCTGTGAGACTTAGCGCTGATATACTCATTCCTGATTTCATGTCACACTTTGTAAACTAAAATTATAGAGAGGGGCAGCCTTGAATCTGTATTGATAAGCAAAATAATTGAGGTACAGCACTGGCAAGTCCAGATTTTTTCCAGATATTGCACTACTTAGTTATTCAGACTATAGAAGAGGAAGTTTTGCATGTTGCCTAAGGCAGCCTACAGACTGAGTGCGTGATGTAACCCATTCGTGAGAGCCAACAGCTCTAAATTCTGTAGCTTTGCCTAATTATTCAATCTGTGTCATTGTGAATAGACTATTTCTGTTGAAGTGAGAAAGAAAAACAGCTTTCAGGGTAGGATTTCTGTTGGTTTCATAGGGAGTTGTGTGACTAAACATTAATTGAGGTTCTGAGGTTTAGTGCTCACTTCCCAACAAACTCCTTTTGAAATTTCAGCTTTGGAATCTAAAGCTTCTGTGCTGATTTTAAAAGCTCATCTGCATTTGTAAAACAGAAAAGTATGAATTTTTTTACTTTCAAATTAATACTTTTCAGTTTCTGGCCACTCATCATAATTGTCTCTATACAGGCTTATGCTCTCATTGGAAAACTGGTATTTGTCAGAAGCTTTATGTTTGTATCCAGACCACTGCCTGGAAAGTAAAAACTGAATCTGATGGTTTACTCCAAGCTCTGGGCTAGGAAATTCAGTTGTCATAGTATGCAATTGAGCTACCTCAAAGCCAGCTCAGATGAGAGAGATGGTCTGCAGTTTAGATGTACCCAGATTACAGGATCGAGGCTTTCTTCTTTGCCACATCAGGAGCAAACCATTGACAACAGAAGTGTCCGCATATAGTCCAGGCTGTGATCCAGGAACTTTTTCAAAAGGTGACATCCTGTTACGCTGTATGATTCAAAGTGGCAGCAAAGAAAACAAAGAATAGACAAATTTAGAACTTGAGACCTAAGTCCGTTTGTGGTTTTACTGGCAGTTATCTGTCTTAAGAGACAATATTACTAATCCATCATCTTATTATTTAGGATTTTTTTTTTAAATTGATTTTAAAGTGATAGAAACTGTTGAGCTGAATGAACTGAAAGTTCTCTGTACTTTTGCTATGGAGTCGTGATATTGTCCTGCTCGAAAGAGTCAGAAAAGGGAGGTCATCGTGAAACTCTCCAGCTACTGGAAAACGTGTCCTTTGATTTCTCGTTGATGTGCGTTTGCCTATACTATTCCTTCTTGATGGTGGTAGAGCTGAATTTTGTAGAAAAACATGTTTCTGGTGTGATTTAGTTACTGTTGGCTGAATCATAAATTATATGAAGAAGTATTTTCCATAATCGAATATTCCCTTGGATTGAATATATTTCTCAGATTTTTTTTTTAAGTATTGAGGAAGAGGGTATAAAGGAGAAAGGGAGTATTGATTGTACTCTGAAGGGGAGGAGGAATTGATTTATTTTCTTCTTCATGAAATTAAGGTATACCATTTTGTAGAGAAAAAACTGCTGAACTAGGTTTATTTTTATTATGTATTTATCTTCTGAAATTTTAAAACTTCCTAGGAAAATGTCAGTTTATCAAATTCAATTACGCAACCTTCAGACTTACTAAAACCTTACACTTTTCTACTTCCCACATGCTTTCTATATTTAAAAAGAGCCTTTTCTGCAGTAACTAGCCTTGACAGAGATAACTGGGAAAGCAGTTTGCTTTCTTCCTACCTACCTAATTTATGTTTTTTACTTTTTAAACTAGTTCCTCACTCCAAGACAGAACACCTCAATTGTAAGAATATTTCACTGGTCACAAGGGTTTCCTGTACGAGCAATTGCTTAGGAGTGTTTTGAGTCTAGGCTGTGCAATTCATTACAATTCCAATGCCAGGATGGTTTTAATGGCTCATTTTAAGATGTTCTAACGGCAGCGATAAATAATGAGGAGGAGTCTCTGCAGATCCTGTTTTAATTCATAAGGATTTTACATAGCTATTTTATTTTTCATTTTTTATAGTTGTTTTGGTCAACTTGTCTCGCAACATGAGTCTCTGTACTTCGTGTCTTCATTTTAACTCGTGTACTAAGTTTGTATACCGTGAAGTATAGAATATGTGAAGTACTGTGTGAAGCACAAAGGCGTGACTAATTACGACACAGGGTGGCACATACTGGAGGTGTTTGGACAGGTTTGAGGATTTGCATCTTTTATGCCTTGTGTTTCCAATGTGATTGCACTTTGTGAAAGGGTTCAATCTAGGATGTCTGCATGTTGCTGATTCGCTGTAAAGAATATTTTTCCAGCATAATGTCAGTTACAAGGAAAGGTTTGAGTTTGTTTCCTTTTGTTTTGTTCCTAGAAAATATTTTAAAACTAATTCATATTTTTATATGTGTATACATAAGTATAGACTTTGGCACACTAAGCTTTACCTTTCTCTTCAGAAAGGGCCATTGCTGTCAATAGGGCTGTAATATTGCACGTGGTGTAAATGTTGTCTATTTGAATTATTTTAAATAGCTCCTTGAGAAAATATTGCTGCAGATTTTGTAGGGCTTTCCATTTTTATCTTCTCCATGTTCAAAATATACCTTCATAATATATTTTTCATATACTACTTGTGGTAAGTATACTTGGAGCAGCATGCTTCAGCATGATACCTCATAGAGTATTTGCAGAAATTTGCAGTCCTGTTGAAGTAAATTGAAATCTTGCCATTGACTTCAGATGGGGACAGGAGATCATTCCCTGTGGATTTTTTTCTTTTTTCTTCTAAATTTTTTTTTAAGATGGAGTGGAATAATAAACAATTGCATTTATAAGGTAGAACCCTGTCAGGAAATCTGAACTATGATTAGCCGGTATTTAGACCTGAACCTTCCTGATAGTAGAAAAATCATTCAAAAAATCATTCATATATATTACTGATATTTCATGTTCATGCCACCAGGAAATTTAATGTGCATTGAAGAATATAATCTATCTGACTTTACCTATACCCTTTCTAAAAACACAGGTAGAAAATGTAGGCCTTTACAAAGCATCAGAAGGTTATAAAAAGACCAGGCCATGGCAAGCCAAGGAGGGAATGGCTGGAACCCCCAAAGGACACCTTTGTTTAACTTCCAGTTGTTTGGGCTCCCTTAGCATCTGTAATCCTGTACTGGGTGCTGGAGCAGGAAGATCACAGCAGGCCAGCTTGAGGCTGTAGAGTCTTTACTTAACCTAAAGGAAATACTGATGAGAAGTACATATATTAATCCTTCCATTCTCAGGAGATTATAACTCTAGGGTGGCAAAAGGAGCCTGTGTCATATCAGAACTCACAGCTGGTTGCATTTCATACCATAACTGTGGAACACAAAATGAGCTGTCAGTTTCTAGGAGCAGGGGCTAGCTGAGCTCTAGCTCGGATCTCCTTTCTGCTAGATTACCTGCCTTAATCACTGCACTGGAAAGTCATGCTCACCTGTGTTCTCACCTATTGTTTCAATTAATGATTTTTTTTTTTAAAAAAAAGAGATGACTCAAAGCTTGCTCCCAGCAGGAGTGTGGGCAGTGTCTCCCCAAGGCCAAGACAATTTACAGTCAGGTGTATAAAGCACTTGGTTAAGACATCTTAATTTGAATCCTTTTGGATTAAAGGGAACAGTGAATGTGGCTTTTCTATATCTCCAACAGATGCTTCATCTGCTGATCTACCCTGTGAAAAGGGAGTCCTCAAGGGCTGTGTTTTGCATTTAAGTGTGTATTGTGCACGTTTGAAGGGCATCTGTTTGATTGGACCTAGAGGAAGATAGGCAGGTGGGCATCTATTTTGATGCTCCGAGGAGGTGTAGCCATCGGACTAATCAAATCCATGAGGACAGAATCAATTCTAGGTATGGCATGGAAATTACAAAATTAGTCACACAGGGAGGAAAATTTAGATACTGCTAAAAACATTCACATGTAAAGGATTGATGATGGTTGGAGATTTACCTGCTGGGATATTAATGCCTTATCCTGCTTTAGTTTTCCTTTCAGCATTTGCATTCTTTTTGTAGATCTGGGTCTAAGAAATAAAAATAATTGAATCAATGTCTGAACGTTGGATTTTCAAAGTATGAGTTAGTCATTTTTCCATTGGCACGGGTTCAGAAATATTTGAAGTGAAAAATCTGTCCTTGATGTAATCACCTGTAACATAGTAGTAGGTTAAGGTATGTTCAGACATTATTAGGCCTTTGACACTCATTTATTAAGATGTTTATCTTAACAGAAACATTGTTAACAATCTTCATAAGAATATGTTGGATTATTACAAGCTTTTATGAAGCAGATACTTAATAACTTGGTAATTAGTTTTGTAATTACTAGGCAATGACCACTTAAAATATTAAGTGCAAGCTATTTACCCATGTTTCAGGTGTGCCAAAAGCTTAACGAAGCACAGCAATCGCATTCAATACTGTAAAATTAGAAACGTGCACACATCTCGAACACCCACATACAGCAACCTGTGGAAAAAATTGCCAGGAACTGCATCTATAAGGACAGGAAGTAAATCAGGGCTTAGTACTACTTCCTGAAAGAATACACTGCTACTCTGTTCTCCTATGCAGGAAGCTCCAAAGGGAGCAGTGCCTGTCAGAGTGCATACGTGGGTGATGCAATCATAAACTGCCATCGGCACAACCCTGCAGCTGGGAGATACAGTGGGAATTTGCAGGTTGCAAACACATTCAACCTGACAGTGTTTTTACAGTTATCTACCCTTTCTCTCTTGCTGCAATATCCAGGGGCAATAGCAATTCATAATTATTCACAGAATCATAGAATGCTTTGGGTTGGAGAGGACCTTTACAGGTCATCTAGTCCAACCCCCCTGCAAGAGCAGGGACATCTGCCACTAGATCAGGTTGCTCAGAGCTCCATCCAACCTGACCTTGAATGTTTTCAGGGATGGGGCATCTACTACCTCTCCGGGCAACCTGTGCCAGTGCCTCACCACCCTAATTGTAAAAAACTTCTGTCTTAAATCCAGTCTAAATCTGCCCTCCCTTAGTTTAAAACCATTACTCCTTGTCCTGTCACAACAGGCCTTGCTAAAAAGTCTGTCCCTATCTTTCCTGTAGGCCCCCTGTAAGTACTGGAAGGCTGCAATAAGGTCTCCCCACAGCCTTCTCTTCTCCAGGCTGAACAACCCCAACTCTCTCAGCCTGTCCTCGTAGGAGAGGTGCTCCAGCCCTCGGATCATTTTTGTGGCCCTCCTCTGGACCCGCTCCAAGAGCTCCATGTCCCTCTTGTGCTGAGGGCTCCAGAGCTGGCCGCAGTACTCCAGGTGAGGTCTCACCAGAGCAGAGTGGCAGAATCACCTCCCTCAACCTGCTGGCCATGCTTCTTTTGATGCAGCCCAGGATACAGTTGGCCTTCTGGGCTGCAAGCACACATTGTTAGCTCATGTCCAGCTTTTCATCCATCAGTACCCCCAAGTCCTTTTCCACAGGGCTGTTCTTGATCACATCATCTCCCAGTCTATATCAAAACTGAGGATTGCCCCGACCCAGGTGTAGGACCCTGCACTTGGCCTTGTTGAACCTCATAAGGTTCACACAAGCCCACTTTCTCCATATTGTCTAGGTCCCTCTGGATGACATCCCATCCTTCTGGCATGTCAGCTGCATCACTCAGCTTAGTGTCATCTGCAAACTTGCTGAGGGTGCACTTGATCTCGCTGTCAATGTCATTGATGAAAATATTGAACCATGATGGTCCCAGTACGGACCCCTGAGGGACACCATTTGTCACTGATCTCCATCTGGACATTGAGCTGTTGACCGCCACCCTCTGGATGCGACCATCCAACCGATTCCTTATCCACTGAACAGTCCACCCATCAAATCCAAATCTGTCCAATTTAGAGGGAAGGAAGTTGTGGGGGACCATGTCAAAGGCTTTATAGAAGTCCAGATAGATGACATCCATTGCTTTTTCCCTTGTCCACTGATGTGGTAACTCCCTCATAGAAATCCAGGATCATGATTATTCCAGGGTCATGCTCCTCTAAATATACTGTCAGAAGTTAGTGGTGTTGGCAAAATCACATCCCATGAAAAAGGGTACTCTTGATCCGTTTTTGACCTCTCAGCCCTGTGAGAATGTGTCTCAAGGTGAGGTCTGAAATCTGGTATCTTTTTCTTGCAAGCCCCTACGGTAAAATGAATGGATTTGTATTTGTAGTAGTGTGTATGTTGGGTATTTCACTTGTAAATAACTTAAACTTCTGACTTTACAGAATGATGCTTACACTTAATTTCAGGTTTCAAAGAATGTATTCTGAAGAACAATATGAAAAAGTTTAAAGTTGTAAGGAGATATCTGGAGATACTCTCTTACCATGAACAGAGATAACGAAAATCAACTGTGATACTAATATATCTCTCTTATCTTTACAAAGGCCTATTCTCTCCTGTCATCTGATCAGTTTTCCAAAGCTAGAGACAAATGCAAACCCAACTTTTAGATACACACCTCAGACAATCAGAATAGAATATTCTTTTTATGAAACATCATTTTTGATACAATTTGATAAGAAGAGCTGGCCAAAATATTGTCAATGAAAACTGTCCTTTAAGGAAAGCTGTAGTATAGCTGTAGGGTTTTTTCCTCTTTCGTTTCTTCCTTTCACAAGCAAAACAGTTGAGAAAGACAATGTAAGATTTCCTGAAGAAATCCTTTTTTAGGCGTTTTAAAAATGTGAAGGTCAAAGCATATCTGTGAGTAGTTTTGTTTTGTGGTTTGGTTTGTGGTGTTCCCCCCCCGCCCTGCCCCAGCACCTAGAACTGCCTGATGTATTCAGCCCTCCAAGTCTAGCTGTTTTCAACAACAGTTGAATAACACTTCTTTTGACTTCTTTGCAAATCCAACCTTTATTACTAACTTGTCCTTTGTTATATTTTTTAGCTTGGAGAAAAGAACGTAGATATGAACTAGCTTCATTCTGAAAGGAGGACATGAAGGAAAGTATCTAGAACTTCTGTAACAATCTGGAGCCTAGCTTAAAATAATGCTCCAGAATATTAGCTTGATTCAGAAACATCACTTTTTTTCTTGCCTTTTTAGTCGTCTTTTGCTTCTGAAGAAGTCTGTAAAAAGCACAAAATTTAATACGGCAGTTCATTCATTTAAACTACTCTCTTGCTTTCCTACTTCTAATGGGAAAGTTTCCTCATTCTCATTTTCCTGCATCTGTAGTTACTGAGCCCTCATCTTAAAACACAGCTCACAGAATTTTTGCCATAAGAATATCCAGAATTACAGTAGTGAACATTAAAGAGCTTTGAGAAGATATAAATTGTCATGCTTAAGGGCTTAAACTATGTGAAACTTTCCTTGAAAGCAAATAATGTCATAGCTGCCTAACACAGAGTTACTTCTGTTTCTAACACAGTTGCCCTTAGCTGCAAGTTGACAGAGTCGATAGGTCACTTGTCTAACATTAGCAAGTGCAGTTTTTATAGTCTTCACCTACCTTCTCTCAGTTGTTATGCATAAGGTTTGAATCCCAAGTATTTGCAGATAGAATGCTAGCAGCGTGTCTGTTGTGAGCTCCTGTAAGTCTGGTTACTTGAAACTGGGCCCCAAACTGGAACTTCACCTGAAAAAAATGCATACCTACTCTTCAAAGAAACAGTGGCACACATTTTCTGTTGTCAGTTAGTGAATCTTGTATTATTGTCACATATACTGAATGCCTAATAATACTTACTCAGATTTTCCTAGAAATCAACAGGGCTTAAAATCAACATCATCAATCCCATGGTTCTTCGCTGAACCTCAGAGCAGAAGTTCCCAAAGCGATAAATGCAGATAGACACCTAACTGCATTTAAATCAAGAGCAGTGCTTTACTTATACACCATCAGCAGATTTTGAAAATACAGTTTTAAAGTTATAGACATATGTTTTATTCTCTGCACAGGATGGTAGGCAGTCTGTAGGTCTCGGAGAAGTAAAGAGAGGAGGGGGCTCAATGTGCCTAACTGCCTGAGAGTTCACATATCTTTTCTGAGTGGTTTTGTAGCCCACGTTTAGTTTGCTGTTGTACCACCTTTACTGTGGTAGTATGTAGTCTAATTACCTAAGTAGGTAGTTATCTTGTGAGAGTGGCTGTCTTTTCTGACTTTTCCCCTTGTTATAAGATGCATGAAGAGAACATGTATTTTTTGTTTGTTTGTTTGGCTCAGGAATGGTCTGGTTTCCACTTTCACGCAAACTGTGATTAGGAATACAACCAGTGGCTGTATCTGTTCCCTCCTATTGAGCATTAAGACTGGAGGATGGACAGCTGTGATAGCGATTGACAGAACATACCTGGTTTTCTGAAATAACAGTACCTAAAGCACTTGGTCTTGTAGATGCTTCATTAGAGAGACCAGCAAGTGGTAAAGAGGGGCAATTGCATCACAAAATTCAGGCATTATTTTGGTCATTTGTATTTAGGTTTTTCCAGATTTTGAGTGCAAATGAATACATTCTATAAATGGAATAAAATACCAAGTGAACACTTGTAATGTATGAACAATATATTGTCATAGATCGTATATAATAGTTAAAGTTTGTGCATGCATGTTTATATGGAAAGGTAAATGGACTTTAAATATTTAGAACTAATCTGGAATTCGATCTTTCACCATTTCTGCCATCATTTTGTTCAACTCATGATTTGGCTTCCTCCTTCTGTAGTATCTCCATGAGGTTTTGGTCACATAGAGCAAGTTGATGGTGCCATAACGACCACATCCTGCAAATTTCTGTATGTGTGACTTGACTCTCATGAGTAAAATCTGTATCAGTGAAATTTCTCTTCTATTACATGTGCAAAATAACGGACCTGAATGAAGTCTTGAGTCAGATTAGCTTTAAGTATGCTTAAAAGCCAATTTATTTCACAGTGCAAAGAGCTAGACGTGAACTTTCTGGTTTCGTTGTGTCAATAATTAAGTTAGTTGGTCAAGAAGCAAATACCTCACTGATTTCAATAAGCCATTTTATTTAAAAGACTGACTTAAGTACTGCCTGATTTTTTTGCTGAAAATTATTATTATTACATGGAGTCAGATTATATAACTATTAAAATCCCTTTAAAGTTTATAAGTGTTAACAGCTGATTGGGTGTTATTTTTGTCTTCTGTTTGGTTTTGGTCCCCCCCCGCAGGTATTTCTGGTTTGCCTAACCTGTTTGTTGTAATGAATTTTATCACTTAGTTAACAGAATTTTAACGAGAGTAATAAAGGAAGAAAATGGTTAATTTAAAATACATTTAAAGTATTTTTGGGGTATATTTAGATAGATGAAGTCAGCAGGAGTTAATTTGTTTGTATTAAGGAGTGTGTCCAAGCTGCCTCTGAACCAGAGCAGTTAATGTTAAGAACTTGGAGGGAACAGTTTAGGTCCTACCAGACCGGTGGAGGCCAAAGACTGAGGAGGAGGACCTAAGGAAGTAAAGTCTAGTATGAGTAACCAGAGTATTCAGGCAGGTACCAGGGTAGATTTGGGAACACTTGGTTGCTGTGCCACAACAGCAGAGTAAGGTTGTGAAGGATAATCGGCACAGATGTGTTGAGCACAAATCACATCAAACAAATTTAGTTTCTTCTTTTGATCAAAAGGCCAGCAGAACAGATAAAGAGGACGAAGGAAATGTGTTTGGAGTTAAGAAACTTATTGAAATTTCGTAGACAGAGTTGAATTTTCTAGTCTGCAGACTGAATAAGCCTCTCATGTTCTCCTCAATCCAGTTCTATTCAGCAGTTTCCGTGACAAGTCAGATGGCATAATGAGGGACGTGTATGCAATCCTGCAGTGACAAGCTGAGAGGCCTCTTGGAGGACAGGGACAGTATACAAGGTGTTCTCAGAAAGTGTAGACAAATTGCGTGAAGTCAAGAAAATGAAATTAAGTACAGTACTACTGTTAGGAAGGAGAATCGGGTAGCGGCATGCAAAATGAAGAATCACAAAATAAACAGAAATCAGGATTTGATTGAATGGTTAAAACTATGATGCTGTAGAAGAAAAAACCCAGCATAGCCAGTATGTGTTAACGGGATTGTTTTATGTAAGTTAGTGGAGGTATTTGTATAATATATTTCTGTAGATTTAAAAAGAAAATGCAATATGCAACTCTCTGAATGCAGTAATGCCCAGAACTAGAGGCCTTGGATGGAGTACTATGCCCAGGTCTCAGCACTGCTCTTGAGGGGAAAGATTGTACGAATCATGTTTGCTTGGTCTGGAAAATGGTAAGGAAATTAGGATGTAATGATAGTCTTACAGTATGCTTCAGGAAAAAAAAAAGTGGGGGGGAAGGTTCCTTCAAAGAAGACGGTAACATTTTTGGTGCCCCTTGGAGCTATGACAAGGAGTAATGGAGAAAAATAGGGAAAATGTCTGATTATAACGGTAGTGAAACATTGCAAAAGGCTGTGATGTCCTTAATTTGGAACTATATTAGACAAACATCCCTGGGGTGGTCAAAATGTAATTAATCTTGTCTTGGGGCATGGGCAAGGCTTCTTGACAGCCCTTCCAGCCCTACATTTCTGTGATTCCATCACAAGTATTTAAAGATCTAACGCGGATGTATTACTGTGTATCTGAAACCTCGCAATATGTTGACTAAAAATAGCTATATATCCTTCTGCATTAGAATTTGTAAGCACAGTTTTCCTAGCCTGCAGCAACGTAGACCAAAGCGTTCTTCACAAGCAGCAATATTAAACCACTCCTATAGCGCACAAAGATGTATTAAAACAAATACAGTGTATCATTGTCTGTCTGGACAAGGCATTGAAGAAAAAGGGGATGCCTTAGGCAAGATAGCTCTTCTTCAATCCCACTCAGTCCAGAAAAGACCAAAGAGGAGAACCAGCCTCTTGCACGTAAATACATTTGAAACTTTTCAAAATGGAATCTTTATGCAGAGACCTGAAGTGAAAGTAGAGCCATAAAAAGGCTTTTCCAAGAGCAATCTCCTGAAAGTCACAGCATATTAGAGAAATTTTTAAAAGTTGCTGAACCTGAGTTTAGGTCCCTACATCTTGGGGTCTTAAAATTCATGACTTCTTTTTGGTGGAAAGAGGGAGGAGGAGGTATTTCTGTACAGGGCTGTCTTTTCACAAGCCTCAACTGTAATCTGTGATTGTAATGCTTCAGTCAGATTTCAGAATATGATCTGAACTGTCCATTGGGTTACAGCCTAAGATAGATCAATATATTAATTTAATAGCATAGCTTAGTAAGGGGAGAACCCCCATATTACAGCAGACACAAAATCGGTTAGTGGGGAGCACCTTATACGGGCACAAACTTTCTGTGTGGAAAATAAACAGTTTTATTGCTGCTTTTTTCCTTAGTGTTTGTCTCGAAAGTGCTGAAACCAGACAATACCTATAAAATAATCTTTGCAAAGCATTTCAGTCTCCCTGCAAAGCACAAAACAAGATCACCTTCTAAAACAGAATAACAATTTCCTATAAAGTCCTTATTCGCATGGAAGTGAAATTTGTCTCCTAGCCAGAATGCCAGCATAAAGCCACTTAGCCATAAAGCCTGCTTTAAGCTTGAAAAACTATTCAGAAAGGAGTTAAGTGGAGCCAGAGGATACTCATGGTGTTCTGCTACCCCCGTTGGTTTGAAAGTGAGTGTTCAGAATGACCTGCTCACTAAAACATGCACAAGTTCCCATGTGCTAAACAAGCCAGATATTCTTTTACATCATGGGTCACTTGGTGTTTATGATATTTATCTCTGCTTTTATTATTGACAAACATTTGAGTAGAAACAGAAGTTTATACTTTGGTTATATAATGTTTCTCCTTAAAATTCATCATGAAAGTGGTTTGCCTTCAAAATAACACAAGTTTACTCACAAGTTTCTCCTGCATTCTCTTAGAATTGTGACAGCTGCTCTTCTGACCCTATAGTTCCTGTAGCTTTAAGAAACATTTTCCTCTTAAATAATAACTCATGATAGCCAAATGGCATCGTCATTCCCTTTAGACATTAACATTCCCACTGAAATAAGGGGTTCACATATTCTGGTATTCAGGATAATTGAGTTCAACAGTAGCAATTTGAAGTTGGAACTTAGAGCCAGACTCCCCCACAATTTATGGAGGTTTATAATTGAGTAAATCCTGGAAAAAGGTTTGTCAGGTGAAGAGTCTTTGTCTCAATTGGCAAGAATCTGGTAGTTAAAGATGGTGGCGTGCTGAATTAGTGCTGTGAAACCTGCAAGAGACCAAAAAGACTGGCTGCCCTCCTCCATCCCACTCAAGCTGACTGGCTAGAGGAGCTGAATGCCCAGAAGAGGCCGTAAATGTGATAACCCAGAGCAGTCCTTCAGTAGCTTCTCTCCCAGGATTTGCTGGGAATTAACTCTTCTTTCTGTGTATGGGATCACAAGAGAGAGGGCACTGATTTTCCAAGGTCTTACTGGCTCAAAAGAATGCTGTTTTATGCCTTCTTGCTCTAGATGTAAGGGCTTGAGTCCTAATCTACAGTTGTGCTGTAGAGATGCAGTTAAGGTATAAATTGTGACGTGCAAATATTTCTTAGCAGCTTTGGTACTAATTTAAAAATCTGCAATCTGTTTATTTAAAGAATCCTGTGTAAATCAAAAGTGTATCTGTTTTTTTCCACCTAGTCTTAAAAGAAAGTTGGGGTTTGGGGGTTTTTTGTGGTTTTGTTTAGTTTTTGGTTTTTGTTTGACTCAACAAGCCTTACCTTATACTCTTGGGCAATTTTGGTTACAGCAACACTATTACCCATTTAGATTGGATATATGGAAAGAACTTACTGCAGAACTTTTATCAGTTATTAGAATTAAGTGTTTAAAACAAAATGCAATTGAGTACTTAATGAATATAAACACATATACAATTTGTAGTGTCTAAATAATTAAGTACACTGTAGTGGGCAGTTGGAGTATCTGGAAAAGTTAGTAGAGCTACTCTAGATTAAGACTAGTACAGTGAACTGAGAACCAGTAGGCTGATCCAAAAGTGAGACCTCTAGGGTTTGTGGGGTTTTTTAATAGAAAAGGCAAACAATGTTGTTACGCACCACGTGGAGTTTGGCTAATCGGAGACAAAGTACAGCATAGTAGTCAAAATTCAAGTAGCACTTAACAAGCATAAGAAAACACACAAGTCTTTCAGCATTTGCTTTATTCCGTCCTTCATGTAGAAAATGTCAAGTGCCACTTGAAATGGAAATAAAGTTTGAAACACCCAAACAATGTTCAGTTTTCTCCTAACTGTAGATCAGCTAGTGGAAAAGTACAGTATTTTGGATTCCAGACAAGACTGTATCTTCGGAGAAATTTGTGGACACTATGTCCAGAATTCTTTCATTTTGTCTTTTAAGATGCTCTTTCAAGGGTATTTTAGATTTTTACACTTATTTCTTAAAGGAAACAAACAGTTGCAACCTCATGAATGAAAAATAATCCATGTATGGTAAAAAGATGGAGAGTCAGTGTAAAAAACGAACAATTTAAAATGTTTCTCTATTTCAGCATACACTTTAAGATTTGAAGGAATAACATCTGTAATCACGCATATCACATTCATCAAGAGCTTCTGGAGCTGATTGGATGCATATGTGGGTTGTGTAGTTACAAGTGGTTTGTGCTTCCCTGAAGGGATATAGACAAGAACAGATTTGTCTGGAAGCTGACTGCACTTGTACTGTTTTGCTGAAAACTGGTGCCTTCAGAAATCCCAAGCCCTGGCGATCAAGGGGAAAGTCTGAAGTAAGGAAGACTTACCTTTAGTGGAGGACAATCAGGTTAGAGAATATTTGAGCAAACTGGATGTACGTAAGTCTGTGGGCCCTGATGGGGTGCACCCATGACTGCCGGGGTTGCTGACTGATGTCATTGTGAGGCCTTTCTCAGTAACCTCCAGAGGTGCCTGCCAACCTTAAACAGTCTGATTCTGTGATGCTATCCTCAAGCAGAGTTTCAGGTAGAATACCTGTACTGCTCAATCTGAGGTCATTATTGTGCTAAAATTAACTAAGAAACAACAACAAAGTCCCACCCGAGATACAGTTTATTTAAAACATGGTCTGCTTACCTAAATCAAGACTAGAGACTTTGAGAACTTCTGGCAGCTCAAATACAATCCAGTGCAAATGGTAGTGTTTTCAGTTTCTGGGAGAAACAATGGCCTGTACAGATCTCTTCCCTTTACTATAGAGTACCTACAAAATATTGGTAAGATTATATTGAATTTTCTTATTTCTCACTATCTAGAATAGCATGCTAACCTTTTCCTTAAGTGTACTGTGGCATACTGCAGATGGGAAATAGAGATGTCCTTTCTCTTGCTCTTTCCATTTTAAGAAGTGAGGCAAAATTAAATGCCGTTTCTACTGTATGTCTCTGGAATCAGTAATCTGCATCATACTGCTTTTCGCCTTCCTCTCCAATGTTTGTACAGAGTTAGCCACCTACAGGATGTTGCAAATGTCATGTGGACAGCAAATGTAATGTAATGTGCTGGGGGACGCATCTCCCCAGCTTTACCTAGTGTAGGTGAGCAGTTGCAATGAAGGCACATGGTGGAGGAGCTGGCACAAGCTGTGCTACATCCCTCCCGGACTGTGTACTTGTTTGGGAGGCAGTCCATGTTGTCATGTTTACTGCTGCTGTTTGCTGATCTCGTTAGCTAAACTAATTAAATTATAGGTAGCACAATTACACCTATGCTTGTTACAGTTTTACCATTGGGCATGTCTGTAGACTGATTTTTCAGAAGTCACTGAAGCACTTAAAAGCATCGTCTACATTGACTTGCCATGAACCTTCAGTTCCTCAGGGTCTCAATTGCTGTTGAATTGTGAGTTTATGGACAGATATTAGTGAGGAGGAAGAGAGTGGGAAAATGAAAATGTGTGGCTATATATGAAAAAAAAAAAAAGGAAGGCACTAAAATGTGGTGTGTCGTGTTTCGGTAGAGGCCAGCAAGTATATTCAGTGTCTTAAAAAGCTAAATAAATAAACTGGACTGTCTTCTGCTAACTCTAGCAGGGATAAATATGGATCTCAGGGCTGCAGGGTTAGCAACATCAACAGGAAAATTCATGCTGCTACTCTAAGGCTGACTTCTTGAGGGCTGTCTTCATCTCTTACGTGGTGCACATTAGGGAATACAGATGCCTCTGTGTTTGTTAGATGGCCACACTGTTTTCATTTGTATTTATAATTATAACTTCTGTTCCTTAGTATTTCTCTGAAGGACAGCAAAATTAGCAGTTTTCCTAGGTATTTCTGCTGGAAAAAAAAAGCATACTGTTGAAGTTTGCTATACTTACTTTACAGAACTTGGACAGAATCAGATTAATTTAAAACTCTTTGTTTTCACTTGTCTTTTAGCTCATGTTTTCTTAATTTCAGATTATAATGGGTGTGTACAATATCCTGCACCTTCTTGTTCCTTAGAAAGTCTTTGAACTGTTGATCAACAAATTTTTCACTGTGCAAACTTCATTCTGTTACATCAGCTTTGCTAGAAAATAGGATGGGTTGTGAGAAAGAATAAATTGTCAGGGCTTAAAGGACAAAAATGATTCAGAAGATTCCTCTACAAAGCTCTTGATTATATGACTGTTTACCTAAGCTAATGTAATCAATTTTTTTATCAACATAGATAAACTGGTTCAAATCCACTACATTAATACTTTTTATATCACTTTGACTCAAGTAAGTCTGTTTTGTTTAATTTGTTGATTAAAGCAGAAATAAATTAACAAGAAATGAAATCAGCGGAAAAGTTTAGAACTGGAACGAACAAAATGTTGACCAAGAAGCTGCCAAAGGTCAAAATTGTGGTCTGTAGGCCATTAGTGCTGCGGCTTCTAGAGAGGCAGAGAATGTGCATCCCTCTTTCCAAGTATAGGAAGTGAGATCAGAGTCAGGCAACCTCGGAGATGGATGAGAGCACCCTGATGTGAAAAAAAAAGTTTGAGATTTACTGATCTAAAGAAGCCAATAGGTTTTGGATTTTTGCCATCTCTGCATGTAAAAAATAACGTGTAGTGACTTTTACTGTCAAGTGCTTACGTTCTCCAGACTGTATCCTACTATGTGCCTTCCATCATGTTTACCAAATTGCACCTCTAATTTATTGGCACTTCAGAGTAGAGGTTTGTCAGCCATTTGATCCAGTCCTCCTGCTACAAACAACTGTGATACTATTCTGAATAGTAACGAATGTTAAACAATAGATTTGTTGAAATTAAGAAATCAGAAGAAGCAACCACAGCAAGGAGAGAACTTGATTTAATAAACGAGCAACCACAGTACCTAAATAGATCAGACTGGCTCAAAGGTTCGAAACATTCCTTTCCCCTAAGGCAGTAATTGGTAAGTAAGGAAAACAAGCAAAATCAAATAAACTGGGACCAGAGTAGAACAGAAACAATAACTATCCATGATGCCAGTAACACAGAAAAGTCAGCAACAAAAGGAGAGATGAGATAACAAAAAGAAGCAGAGAGAAAGAAGATGAAGGCTACCAGCTCATTACAGTTGCTGTTGCTGCACTGTCTCCGCTTGTCAAATTTACTATGCATGCGTGTGGCACTGGAGCACCGCAAGGCCTGTTAGTGGTATTCTCAGTGCACATGCACACACTCATACACGCATGTGTCTTCTGAAAGTTTCTGTAGGCTCAGAAGGAGGATGTTGGAAATGGGATGGACAGCAGAGAAACAGAGAGAGAGCAGCTTGAGAGTAGCTGTCCTCTCTGTAGCTGGGTTCGGTTCCATTGCTTACAAGGAGGAAACGGATTGATCTTTCCAGAAATACTCCCTGCCAGATTTGGATGAGTTTATAAGACATGGTAGGCTTTTGTCAGCAAGTGACAAGATCTTCCAGAGAGGCTGCTGATTAGGATAACAAGATTGCTGCTGTTCAGAGTTAGCTGTCAAAATTACAGAATTACATGGGGAAAATTAATAAGAATTATTGGTTTTACTTTCACAGATGCTAAATCCCTCAGCCAAGACACAAGCAAATAAAACCTCAATATGTTATGACTGTTTTCTCTGTGAATAAAACCATGTGATACAGAATCACAAGTAATTAAGGAAAATGCACATCAGTGAAGGGAAAAATAGAAACACATCTTAGGGTAAGAGGCAGAAGGAAAATCCAGTGAGGAACAACTCCCTTATATTGAGATAAGGTTTAGATTTAGGGCTTTCTGTCAGAGTCTCTAATAGTTCTGAATTTTTGGTAACAATTGGTAAAATCGTTGGAGAGTTGCATGATATGAAGACACCACTGAAAGAGTAGGATCCAGACTCCTTGGCCATAGATCTTGCATTCGCAGTGACAAACACTTAAACCTGTCCTTCTCATTCTTTCATTGCCGATACCTTATCTGCACTCTACATTACTATATAACTGTTCTCACTCCCGCACTCTAGTTATTTCCATAGTGATGTTTTCCATGGGATTTTTTCCTCTCTGGTGGATTTCCAGTCAGATATCCGTCATGATGGAAAGGAACATCCCAGGTTTGGGAAAGCGTGTGCCTGAAAGGATGTGGAATTGATTGCTTTTGGCAGTGCTGTAGCCACTTTTAAGTTCTAATTTATACCAGGCAGACACAGAATGCCATCTGGTCGTGCCAAAGCAACTTGAAAGGAAGCACAGAAATACACATTTGAGTTGGCCATCTGTCCTCATGTCTGTAACATCATAGAGGGAGGTATTGGCATGTCTGAGGCCAGTAGCTGAGGCTTTGTTGTTTTTCTCAGAGGGTAGGGAAGTAGGATCTGGCATAGCTCTCTGGTAGTAGAGGTCCTTGGAGTTTTTCAAGCTTGTTTGTGTAACGTAAAAGGAGAAGAACGCCAATTAATGTCTGCATCCTTGGTTTCTCACTCACTTACATTTCCTGGCAAGAGCCTGTGTGTTTGTGGGTGTATGTGTGGGGGGGAGGGGGGTGGCATGTATATATACCCAGTTCTGAAATCACTTTCAGGAGTAGTTGCCTTCTCACTTTGGGCAAGGAAGTAACACAATGTTAACAGTTCAAAGAAGTGAAGATACTTTTTTATTTGTGTTTTTTTGTTTTGGTTTTGGCTTTTTGTTGTTTTGGTTTGGGGGTTTTTTTGGTTGTTTTGTTTGTTTGGTTTTTAAGGCTAGTGACTTTCTGTGAACCCACTGGAAATCATCAAGTAAAAAGAAACCTTGGCTGCTTACTTCAGACCTTTGGTGCTCACACATCACACCAAGCACTTTGAAGAAGTGATTAGGAGTTTGATGGATGAGCCCTTCCATTTATTTCTTAAAAAAAAAAAGTTTCCCTGCATTGCAGCTGGGACCATATGAATTGCCCAAACACAGATGAATAGATGAATTCTTTACTAAAAAGATAATGCTAGTAATTATACCATTAAGACTGTTACATTGTTACTAAACTTTCTTAAGCACTTTGTCATTTTAAGTTACAGACCTATTGAGTGATTACTGGAAGTTAAGGGTGAAAAGGCTGGTTTTATAAACTCCTAAAAATTACCAGCAGTTGGGGGGGGAGATATTTTTGCTCTTCTAGGGTTTTGTTTGAGTGTTGGGGGTTTTTTTTATGTCAAACAAGGGAATCTAGATATCTGAGGCTAATACTAAAAGACAGATAAAACTTGTGAGGTAGTGGCAAATGTTATGGAAAATGGGGTAGATGAAGGAAATGAATCTTTTTGACACCTCTTTTCATAAATGTTATTGACAGGCTACTGGATTTAAATGGATGTTTATAATCCATTAATATTGTTTCTGTAATGCATCTCTCTCCTTTTCTGTCTCTGTTCTTTTTAAAAATGAACTTTTGTTCCTGTTGGGCTAAGTGTCCCAGGATAAAGATGTATTTCCTCTTGTAGCCAGAAAATTGAATTTCCAGTTGTAGGAAACTACCACACAACACCCATAGACTCTCTGGTAGCAGTATTACACTCAAAAAGGAGGCTGGGCTCCTCAAGGTAAATATATTAAGTAAGATACCTTCCACATGAAGCGGGGTAGCTTGTCTTCTCTTGTAACCACCATTCATGCGAATTAATGCAAATGCAAGTTACACATTGAAGGAGGATGGTTTTCCATATCTATGAAAATGCTAGAATAATTTGTACGCTGAGCTGGAGTTTACTGTCTATGGTTTTGTGAATTCCCATTTTGGTTGCTGCAGATGCATTAAATATAGTGTTGCTGGGCAGAAACAAAGGCTGGGAATCCCTATACATATGGACAACAAACATAAGGCTGTACCATTTATAACTGAAAGTAGAATTTCTACCTGAAACTTCCGTCAAAGGGAGGGAAATACTGTAAAGAAACTTTTAAGAAACTTAAAAGCAACTTTTAAGAAAGCAGCTTTTAAAGAAAAATTTTGAATGAATGAAAGGTAACAAAACCAGAGTTAGCAAAGTACTGAATTGTTGGAGTTTGCTTGTTGGGGCACAAAAGGCAACAGGCTGGGATATATTGTGGAAGAGTTACAAAATTAATCCATTTCTCTCAGTACATGAGAAGGGTAGAACAATTCTCCTGTCTCTGTTAATTGCATTTATCACTAAACGAGTCCTTGAGCCACGGACACCGGAGACTGGAAGAGTGTGCTGAAGAACCATCGTTGCACTTTTCCCCTGTTGTTGTATGCTTCTCTGGGCCTCAGCTACTCATCATTGATGGGAATGCAGTACTGAGCCTGACGGAGCTTTGTGCTGACCTAGGATAGCAGTTCTTATTTACAGCCCTGATTCAGGGAAAAATGCATGTTCAGAGGTTTAAACTTGTGCTTGTAATGCCTTCTAAAGTTTAAAATCTTGCAGTAGAAGATAGAATCCCATTCCCACAGGATGCGTTAATTAAGTATGCTTTAGTCTTATCTGGTGTTAGAACTCCAGCCGGAGCTCCTCATGATTTCAGGGTTTCTAGCAGTTAGCAACTAGCCCAGGAAGACTGATCGCACTTCTGACAACAAGAACTGTTTAATTTGTGTGGAGGTTCATTCTAATCAGAGACATTAGGATAGTAAATGAGTTTTGCTCATGAGCAGGTTCTGGAAGTTAATACTTTAACAGTATCTCTCCTGAGATCTAACTCCTTGCATGTTGCTGCACATGCACAACTACAGACATGACTGCCACCACTCCATGATTTCCAATAACGTGACCTCTCTACATGCCATTGTTTTACACTTAAGCATTTCTCAATCATATGGGTAAATACTTTGGTCAGACTTAAGAGTTTCAACTCCCATCAAGGTCTAGGAATGTCTGTACACTTAGGAGGAGGAATAATGTAGGAAATAGATGCACCTAAGTCTCCTCTTTTTTTTCTCTGCTTTTATTTTAATCTGCAAATACCCATCATACAAATGTTCCTTTATGGGAAGGGACTCTTATTAGATGTGTTGTAGTGTGTAATCCAAAAATGATAAAATATTCCCAAATTCCCTAGCTTTTATATTTGGTTGCATACAGAGCCACTAGTAAAACGGTGCTAATCTCGTAGCCCATTTAAATACAAAATACAGCGTGCATAGTCTGTGTGTAATCATTACACAGCCCTCATAGTTCAGGAGGTACTAATACAATTCTAGGACATCCCCACCTACCAAGAGGTGGCTCTGACTGCTAGGCTAGAGGATTAGGTTCCCTTTTATCTGAGATCCTCACTTGTCCGGTGGCCTGACAACCAGAGGAACAGCTACCCGAAATCCACTAACAGCAAAGGGTTCTCCGGAGAAATAGAGGCTGAGAATTTTCCAAAGCCCCTCCTGCTGGGAATGGTGTAGAGAGCAAATCTCCAGCTTCCCGCATAGTGCTCTAGCCAGGAGATTGGAATGTAAAAGATGAGCTTGTTCTACTCCTGTTGTCTTTCTGCCCTGAACTCCGGTGCATCAAGTGTGTTAGCTTTGCTGGTAGCATACCTAGCAAACTGAGCCTGTTAATGGGTCTAGGGATATGGATACTTAAACTTCGATTCAGTCAACTGTTAGCAGCAAATATGTACCTGGGCAGTTTTGTGTCTGCTGATAATGCCTGATAACGTGTGCTTACGTGCATGTTGCATCTAAACAGGCTCAGGTGGGGTTTCTCTGAACAGTTTTCTAAGCTTGGTATTTTTAACAGCTGAATGCTTTCTTTGATCTTGTTTGATGCTGTGTCAGCAAAGCAAATGTGAGTTCTCTCAGTGACTTAGGAGCTGAATCAAATCCATAGAGAGAATTTAATCCTGTTAATATTAATGTTGATGCATGGATCCACTACATACTATTTTTGTTAGTGAATGGGAGTGCTTTAAACTCTTGCCCTTAACTTTGAATTACAGTCCTCTCTTATTTAGCAGCGGGAAAATGTGGTATATGCTTTTGTGATGGGAGGGTGTGAGAATGGGAAGGGAGGGGGACACGACATTTGAATGCGAGAGCTTTTTTGATTTTTTTTGTCTATATACAGAAAGTAGAAATATACAGAAAGATAATAAATTATAAGACAGAGAATTCTGAACGCTGTACTTGTCCTTCTCGCCTTTTGGAAAGCGAAGCTTGGGAAATAAAAAGTGCAGATCACAGCAGCAGTTCCCAGTGTGCTGTTTGGTATGCAGCGAATCCAGCGAGCAAGGCCCTAAGCAGCAATCTTTGGAATCTATTACATTTGTTCCACAAAGTCACTCTAAACCTATTTAATCTCCTTCATCACTGCTTCTGACATCCCCATCGTATGCACTGAGTAGACAACTGAAGAAGGAGATTTATAAGGCAGCTCTCTCACTTGATTCTGAGGAGGCCAGTTTTTACACTTTAGGAAGGGCAATGTTTCATTTTACTTTTATTTTTTATTTTACCTTCTTCTGTCTTCTCCCATACTGGATAACACTACTACTGACCCAGTAATACTTTTTGGTTTTATTAACTAACCAAAAATTAAGTGGTGATTATCAATACCACCTTCTCAGGGATTATCTTGCACAGCAGCATAGTCCCCCTTCTCCACGTGGAACATGGAAACGCTGGGAGCAGAAAAATGGTGAGGGACTGTGGCTTTTGTGTTTATTCAAAGGCTTTTTTTGAACCAGGCATTTAATAGCAGATTGGTCTTTTTTCAAAGTTCTTTTCAGGGCACGGAGGGCACAGAAGCTGTGGCAGAAATCCTGAATGCAGCAGAAGGAGCAGCTTGTTTCACACACTAGTTTCTGGCATTAGTAAATAGGTATTGGCAGGGGGACTGAGTGAGGAACTCTGGACTGGGAAGTAAATCAGCCGCTTTGTTTTTCTGTGTTTTATTTTCTCTATCTTAAAAGGCTGGTGCTAAGGAAAGGGAGACAGAACATGGTAAACTTGCTGTGGAATTCTTAAAAGCATTCAGTAGTGATCTGACACATGGAAGTTACTAAAACCCCTACCTGAAGTCGAAGAGGGAAGAGTTAATCCAATGTTTTGTGCTTTAAAAAGTCCTACTGCTAGAGAATAGACTTTCACTGAGTAAGCAAGACTCTAAGGCAGTCAGATTCCCAGCAGCAATGGCGATTAGCCCCCTATTAAGGTGTGAGCTGAATTTGCAGGCAAGATCGTTATCATGTCAGACTACAAATCTGCTGTCGCAACTGCATTAAAGGTCCGTCTGTCCCTATCGTTTCACTGGTATTGCTGGGAGATGTCTCTGGCATGCCGCGGCCTCGCTGCTTCGCACATGCTTTCACAGGGAATAACTAGTTCTCTGGAGGCAGATGGAAGCTGGTAGCGATACTGGTAAAGGACTATGTATCTCTTCCCTCAAGACGTTTCACAGTTCAGAGGATGAGTGTACAGGAAACTAATAGTCTAAAAATGCTATTGGAAGGCTAAACAAAATTAACCCAAAGCATAAGGGGCCTTGGAAGAAATTTTCTAGAGAATCAAAATTGTGCTGAGCTCTTACTAGTGAGTAAGTACTGCTAATGTAATAGTACAAGCCACTTAAACGCAATTCTTTCACTTAATTGTATATTGTTGTAGAAAGCAGTATTTCATCAGTTTAATAATGATTGTAAATGATAAAGTTGCTCTAAAACTGTATTTTATTTTAAAGGTAAGTGATGTTTGGGCTTCTTCAGCTGATATTGCCTGCTAATCTGGAAAGTAAGGAGTTCAGCAGGTAGATGCTGTTAAATTAATCAGTAATTCCCAGTTGGCCTTTCTTACTAATGTCCTGACTTTTAACACACATGCTTCACAACTCAAAAATAGAAATGTGTCTCTTGAAAGATCTGGGAGAGGTCAAATAGTATCTCAATCACAGGCTTTGTGGACCTATAATTAAATACATTTCTGAAATATGGCATAATGTGCAAAAACTTGCCTGATTGCTGTTCTATGGAATTCCTTCTCAACAGAGAGCTATTAGTATTTTGGAGGTTTCTGACTGTAACAAATGAAATACCATCTGCTAGAAGAATCATGGCAATCCTGTCGTCTTCAGTGCATCCGTTCTGGTTATTGTGGGCAAAATAGAGTGAATGTTCAGAGAAAACAACAAGACAAGAACTAGCGTTATCCTTATTTTATTGCTTATATTCTGGCCACAGTGGTAGGCTCCATATAGGTCTGGGAACCCACTGCGTTAAGTAATGTATAAATTTGGTGTTGCCAGGTTGAGTTGAATTCGTAGCAGAGAGAAGTTATATGACCTCATCAAGGCAATCGGGTTGCGATAGTTGCATTTCTTCTTTTCAAACACGTTCATTTTTATCTTTATCATATGAAAGAAATGGAGAGAGGGATGAGAAATGCAGAAGGGGATGAATGACAGCTGAGAATCTGTGAAAAAGGAAGGATGGGAAAGTGGGTTACTGTCACAGCAAAGATGATGCTATGAGGAAAGAAGCCAGAGAGCAGTCTAGGTACCCCGCCACAAATGGTGTTAAAGAGTTTGAAGGAAATTAAGCAGTA
The DNA here is from genome assembly GCF_034638445.1 of Ciconia boyciana. Taxonomy (NCBI): domain Eukaryota; kingdom Metazoa; phylum Chordata; class Aves; order Ciconiiformes; family Ciconiidae; genus Ciconia; species Ciconia boyciana. The sequence goes on along the minus strand of NC_132938.1, from coordinate 80,127,285 downwards.
GTGTCATCTCTGCTAGCAAGCTCTGGGGTGGTACCTGCCACGCTGGCCCTGGAGATCTGTTATAGTTCTGAGATCCTAGAACCGAAGACTAGGAGAGAAGATGAAATTACAAGCAGCTGCGAAAATGCACAAGAATACAAATTATAAAGATCAGTCTTTAGCTCTCTGAGAACAGTGAACATCTGCTAGATGCTTTGTTAGCTCTGGTGCTGCTCTGTTGTTGTTTTTTTTTTTTAGCACTGTTTTCATTTAGGACAGTCCTGTTTGCCCTAGCTCATCAGGCAAAGAAGGGAGGCTGATGGGAATTGTATCTTCAGAGGAACATTCCCTCCAGTGGAATGAAATCTGAAGGCACATGCAAGTCCTAGCTGATCTCTGTTAGTTTTGTTTATGCTATTGTTCCAGACAGTAAACTAAAAAAAATCATGTCTTTCATTGACTGGCTTCTCTTCTGTGGAACAACACACTCGGTGAATTATTTCTACCACATAAATTTTTTAATGAAAAATTTTAAAAGCCCTTCCTCCTTTCACTCCCCCTAATAAGACAATCAGAGGCTAGTAATGCAAGGAATGATAACAAATTATGAAGGTAGGTAGATAAAATATTGCTTTCATTTTCCAGAGTCCTCCAAAATTAATGGGTTTAAGGTTAAAATAGACACCGTACCCTACAAAGCTTTCTGCATGGAAAAGGGAAGGAAGTGTTTTCTTTGAACAGCCACAGTGCTGCTGTGTACTCGAGAGCCTTGCTTTCTCCACTTTGAATCTCTCAGGTTCTGTTACCATCACTATATTGAAGATGCTGAGAGTCAGCTTTCTCTTTTCCTGTTCAGAGAACAAGTGCTTCGACTCCATCCTCAGCTTTCCCAGAGTGTTGCTGAATCTTAGGCTGTTCTTCCAGTTAAAGAACCTACTGAGGTGTGCATGGTGGAGCTCAAGAGGTGTTTTGTTGTGTATGCTATGATGATCTTCCACAAAGAAAAATGGGTTTTATTCACTAGTGTTTGCATTTCTGGTTGATAGCTGAAAAAACTACTTTAGAGGTTTGTAATCAAATCAAATGGATGTTTATATAGAGAAAGAGACTTAAGTTTAGAGAAATACTGGCTCATATCCACTTGTACTGTTCAAGGAGTTCAATCTTGGGAAAAAAAAAAGCCTTTGTAATAGAATATCTTCTGTTTGGCTTGACTTGTGTCATGTGATTTTTCCCTCAGCACAAAATAAAAATGAAATGAGCCAACATAGATACGGCTATCTGTATCTGAACTACAATACAAACTTTACAAGGCATCTAAGCTAAAAGTATTTGAGCTATTTTTTATACATGAATATATGAATGTAATCAGTTCACCTGGTTTAATCATTCCCTTTTTGCTGCCAGGGAAAATAAATTTGTAGTGTACAATAGGTCAAGGATCTGGTAGGGAACAGAATGTGCAGTTCATAAATCTGTACAAACATGCAGGGAGCACAGCTACAGCTGTAAAATGCAATAGTGGATCCAACTTTTCCTTGAAGATGACATTTTAATAAATTGTGCCGTCTTTCAGAGGATGGGCTGTTAGATTAGACTAGATTAATTCCTATGTGCTTCCACCTGTACAGAAAAAAAATAGACTGTATTGAACCAGTTGACACACTTTATTAGCAGGCTGCTATTCTAGTCTACTCAGCTGACATGACACTGCTCAATCACATAGAGAAAAATAAACAACAGTTTAATAACACTCAGGGATTAAGTTGGCAAAGTCAAACCCTCAAAAGTTGAAGTACAGAATCACAGTTTTGAACTTCTGAACTTAATCTGACACTTCTGTGTGTAAAATTTACCGAACCCTTATTTATCTCCCTATATCAATATATACGTGTTTTCTCTTTGTGGTCCTTTTAGGCAGTCCACAGAGTAGACAGCTACCAGTGACTGAATGGCAATTCAATAATTTTTTTTAGTGTTCAGTGTCAGGTACACAGTTCTATTTACTAGACAACATCCTAATATCACACTTGATTACACATTTATTACTATTCTCGTGGGCTTTTCATGGATTTCATTATCATAGCATCTGAGTGTTTCACAAATGTTAACGGATTTATCTTCACAACTCATTCTGAGTGGTGGTATTATCATAGACTCCTCTGAGAATTTCCTTGCCGGTCTTTTAATTATTTTCCATTGAATATTTGCAAATGGCAGCTTCAGACACTGCAATTCAGTCAAAATTGGGCAGATATTTCTTGGACATCAATAAGCATCTCCCTAATTCCTGAACGTCACCTTTGCCAGTAACTGGCAGTAATCGGTAATCCAGTGTGCATTTTGAAAGTATGAAGGCTAGAAAGCTCATCAACTAAGCACTTCTAAGTTTGTTTGCTTGTTTTTAATTGTTAAACTTAGGTATTTTCTCTGGCTTTGTTCTTGGAAAAAGCTGAGCCTTTTTTTTTTTAAACTTTCTAAACCAGTTTTTCCTGTGGACTGTAGCCCAAGCTGTCTAAAGCCTGCAAAATGTTAAGCAACTGATAATGGGATTTAAGAAAAGCATGCCAGAGAAAACAGACCATAAACGATACTGCTTATAAACATCATGCAGCTCAGTAGCTTCAATTTGGTATAACCCAATTGTTAAAATAAATCACGATGTATTAATATGATGCAAAGTATGTCAAAACTCTATTGGGACATTATATATTAATTCTAATAAATAGTTTTAAGCCAACTGCCCAGTGTTAAATCAGAGATTTTAATTAGTTGAAGAGTTTCTCCAGAAAGTTGGCAGGAGCCCACTCTGTTTCCACCAGCCCTCCCATTGCTCTCATCGGATGTGCTGACATCTGGTCTCCAAACACTACTTCCTTTCTCTCTGTACTGCAAGTAGGTCATCTCATCACAGCAACACAGGAAGCGAAAGGTAGAAGAGACAGAAAAGGAAAGAAAAGTAGCAAAGAAACTGGAAAAGATCCATTCAGATTCATAGAACTGACATCATCTGTCAATGGGAAATCCAAAAGTAACTGTCTTGAAGAACCAGGTTATAACCTAGACTTTTAAAAAGCTACACACTCCACAGCAAGAGCAAAATCTTTGCAAGAACAAAGTAGGAAATTATGCATGAAGGACTAAGTTATTTCCCTGCTGATGAATCCTTTCCTTTCTTGTGTATGGAGTGGAGAACTTATTTTAAAGGATACAAATTACTAGTGTAGCATGTGGATGAACAGCAAGGGCCAAATTTAAAGGTTTTTAAAGGATTCTGTTATAGTGGGTTTTAGCACATATTCTGCATATGTTTTTATGTGCCCTTACACTTAACTGATGTGAAACGTAATTCCCCTTAGACGTCACCTTGGAGGTGCTGAAATAGCTGTGAAAATCCCTAAGCACCAGTTAGCAGAATTAATGCATGTAAAAGGTAACGTATCATGACATTACATGATGGCAATCAGCTACCCTCAGCTTTTTGTATTGTAAAGCTCTCTACATATCCTTCTCTTCTGAGCATGTTTTGTTTTATCTCTACTTAAGTGAGTTTTGCTTTTATGGGCTAATACATTATTTTCAGAAGCTGTCCCAAAGTATCAAACTCATAATTGTATCTCCTCTATATGCATGGCCATTGGGAATGCCAATGACCTTTGGGGGCAGAGCTTAAATGTAATTTTTCTATGAACGTGCAACAGTTTTATGGGATCTTAACTGGGTATGGAGAGGTGAGACATTTTATGGATATATATGGTTAAAGAAAAGATAATTGCACTTCTCATCTGTGCTTGAAAGGGTTTGAGGTATGTCAGGAAATGAAGTCTCAGGGTAGTTTACATGAAAGCTACAAGAAGGAATAACTTTTAAAAGCTGCAGGGATTCCTCTGCCAAAGCCCCATGTAGGGAAGGGCAACAGGCGTGAAGTCTTCTCTGGTGCTGCGTTACCACCCCTGCAGCACTGGGATAGAAATGCTGTCCTTGCTTGCAATGTTGCCCTCTACAAATTTCTCTCAGAATAGGGAACTTCATCCTTAAAATCATCTTGCATTGGTAAAGAATCACAAAGAACAATGCTCGTAGAACTGGGAACACAAGAACAGCATTCTCTAAAGCTGCTCTCTCTGTATGCATCTGTTTCCTTCTCTTTCCCTGTAGGTTTTTCTAATGCCCTCCTGTTCCACTTCCTGCAACTTTTTCTATTGAAGAAACATCCCAGATACCTTCATTTACTGAGGATGTTCCTCTGTTCTTCACTGAATCCTCACTGTTTTCTCACTGCAATGTTCAGTGGGATATTGTGATCTTAACCAAATGAGCCTGAATACTAGTTACATCTAATTTCTAATACTAGCATGTATAATGTCACAGTTTTAAAAAATCATCACAGTGGCAACTTCTTCCTGATTTACGAATTCTTATAAATTAAAAATTGCTTATGCAACAAGACGATTCAAATGATTCTTGTGCAAAAGGTTCATCTGCTTAAAGGAGAGAGGAGGTGACTTAGAGGTGTTGGCATTCCCACCCATCATTGTCCCAAATAGGGTAATTAACTGAGTTTATTAAAGGTCTATGGGATGAGCTGAATGTGGCAAAGATAAAAATCTGTTAATGTTTCAGAAAATCTGCAGAGGCTTATGATAAATTTAAAACTGAGTTAGAGTTACTGAATGACTGAAAGGGAAGGAAATTTGCTTAAAAGAAAAAATGAAGTTCATACTACTTAAGTACATGTACATCTTGGACATGAGTTCATCATTTGAGGGAAAGGAATACTTAAGGGACGGTGGTGCATAACTGATAGCATAGTGCAGTCAGATGCAGAGGAATAAGTCTTGACCAAGACTTCTAATCTTGAAGCTAGTAAAAGGTTGTCCTCTCACATCAGCATGACTGTCCAAAACACTCAGGAGTATTCAGTGCTGAACTCCTCTGGGCATTTATCTACAAAACCAGATGGTCTGTGTACTTTGGGGAGGGTACTTCCCCCTCCCCCCCCCTCCAATACACTGATGTAGAGGCTAGTCTCCCCAGAGATATCTTTTAGTATAAAGCTAATAGGGTTCACTTGAAATGCATGGCTCTGTAATGTTCAGTATGCCGTGTGGAGTCAGGAGACAGTCCTTTCTGGCAGTGTCCTTGGGTGGGTGTGGCTGGCTGAGACCATGCGAGTGCCATGGTATCAGGGGAGGCGGTGAGTCTGCTCCTTTGCAACAGCCCATGTGAGTGAGGAGAGCCAAAAGGATTTGCAGCTGGAAGGTGCTAGTCCTCTGCATTTTTGATCAGGCCCGTGCCGTGAAGCCTGTCCTAAGGAGGGGTGCCAGGTTCTGGGCCAGCTGCCCAGCAGATGACACCTCAATGCATCACTGGGGAGAGCTGGAAGAAGGGAGAGCAAAAAGATGCTCTTCATACAGGCATTCAAGCAGACGGAGGCTGTGAGGGCAGTGCATGCTGCTGGGTGGCAGGTTAGAGCAGGGATGGCCTTTGAAGAGAAACATGGGATACTGATATCCTACCTATCTGTCCCTACCTGTTCCTTAACTTAGTCCCATGTCTCTATGCCCTCATTTCACTACAAGGAGGTGGCAGATAAGGATGCTAGTGAGGCAGCACCAGGAATACTCTAGAGACTAAGTGGCTTTTGTGCCTAAGACCCCCCTGTGTGCTATTCAGTGTAAACATAGCTAGGGCTCTCTGAATGTGTCTTAATGGCCTGGACGTAGGTCTCTGGACACAGGTATTTTTGGACAATTATTGATATATCCTAAAAATGAGTATAAAATAGCCAGAAGTGACAGAAAATAGTATTGAAAAACCTAAGATAAGTTTGAATGCAAGTCATTGAGCAATTATAGCATTGTAGTCTAGTTTTGTGGAACTGTGGACACTTTTACCCATACTGCAATTAGAAAAATAATGCTAATTAGCTCTCTCAGAGCTCCAGGTTACTGTTACTTTAACGGAATAGTAATGTTATGGATAGGGACCAGAAATGGTATTTATTTGTGGGGACTCAGAAGAAAATCCATACTTGTAAAGTCTCTTGGAGTACAGGGAAGTACACTGACTTCTTTAATGTCAATAAAATCTGATGTGCAGATGCTGTTACTAATTTGGCATTCTGCTTATTGAATTTTCATCAAGCCGTGACACGAAGTCTTTTTAATCTCTGCTGTTCCTGGGCTCTGCTGTGAGGTTTGTGCAACACACTTCCATTGCAGTATTTTAAATTATTCTTATTTATTTTTTCTCTTGATTTTGCTGCAAACCACTGTCAAATGAAAGAGGTGGAAGATCTCAGGTTTTGGGACAAGACCTCTTGAATTGATACAATTCTTTTCTAGCTCTTTTCCTTAATCAGATATTTTGTTCTTTTGAACATAACTGCATTCAGGCATGAGAATCTGCCAGTTTTAACTCCTCTACAAGGCCAAATCCTTACTCAGTATTTTAATTCAAAAAGAGTCCCATTGACACTTAATGCTTGTGCCAGAGCAGGATTTAAATGACAAGTTAATTAAAAAATGTATTTAAAAAGATACTTAAGTGATTCTACATTGTGATCTTGACAACTTGCTATAAGCCACTGAAGTACACCAGCATGTAAATGTCCTCAGTGAGACAGTGCGGTCTTTCACATTATCCAAAATGTTGCTTCTGCCTGCGACACCCTGATGCTTTCTACATAAAATGCTTTCTATTTTGAGGAATAAGTAGTGCACAGCAGAGCTCTAGGTCTCAGTGAGCAGATGCCCACCCTGCCAGCATAATTCCAGGCAGCTGAATATTTGATAATATAGGTAGACTATGAGGGAGAAAACCAAGGACAAGGAGGGGATTTAGAGGAATAGCTTATCTAGTAAATTGCCATGAATAGTTATGGATCTTCTGAGATCTCTTCAAATCTTCAATCAATAGATGTCAATACCATTGTATTCATGAAGAGAATTCTCTGAATATGCCAGAAATTCTAGCTGTTTCCAGCTTGCTGCCAACATGTCCAGCCCGACACCTGACAGCTCTAATAGCACAGTGACAATTTACAATACAACATCTGCAGCCCACCAACATTTGGAAGCAAAGTAGAGTTGCTTGTGCTGAATATTAAATTAAGAGGTATCGCACAGAATATGTAACAGTGGTTTCAGAAGGAGATTTAGAGAAATTGTTTTAAATGGGAGAAAAAATGAATATCCTGCTGGGGGAAAAAAAATTAGGGTTTCTGTCCATTCTTCAGATTTTTCCCAAAGATCTGCTGTGCTATGACATAAGCTATTGAGTCTGTCTGGACTGAACACATTTGTTCTACCCAGGTTCTGCTCTTTACTTCAGAAAAGAAACACTTAAATTATTTGGGACTGTGCACTTATGTATATACTCCACTTCTATTATCAGTCCCTTCCCTCTCCCTTTCTTCCCATTAGCATGCCTTCTTTCAGAGTGGACTGTAAGCTCTTCACATACAGTTTGCACAGTGCTTGAGGCCCTGAATCCAACTGGCGCTGTTCAGGGCTAGGACAGTTGCAAGTAAATTACAGCTACCAAATACCTGAACTACTTTTGCTCACTGTAGTTTGTGGATCTCAGAGCTCAAACATGCAACTTTGTATGGAGTTACAATTGCAATAAGCCAAATGGATTTTCAGGTTCTTCAGTGAAGTAGCTTTTATATCACTAATGGCAATTACTGTCTTAAAAGTAGTGATGTTGCAACCTCAGCTTTTGTGCCTACCAATTTAAGAAAATACTTTTTTTTTTGCTTGTTTGATTTGGTTTTAGGTATATGGCAGTTTTCATCCCCTGTGTTTTAGAAATATTTACAAATGTGAGTTATTAAACTTTACAGCACCTGAGGAGGTAAGCAAGTTATTCTGTTTAATGGTTAATTCTCTTATGACTGAAGAAGCTGATGTCCATATGGGTATTGTGTTTCATCTTAGCTCTATTCCTTCTTTCTCAGTGTATAATTTAGTTCTGAGTCAGCACTTGATTGGCAGTTTCTCTTTCCAGAGCCATCAGCAAATACATGTACCACATTAGGCCTGAGCTGTTTAAAAATACAGACAGCTTTGGTCATCTTTAGCTTAGAATTTCTCCTGTAAGTGAGTTAACAGTTTCAATGTTTGATTTCATTTGAGATTTGCAAAGCTTTGCTGATGGAAAAAGATAATAGCCAATTATTCAAACTAGTTTTATCAACTTCTTTAGTGCAGAAACACTGCTAAGCAGGCCCCTAGTGGATTTACCTCAAATGGCGTATTTTCAGATTTTTAATATTTTTCCGTTGTCACTGAGTTGATTGCATAAATAGCCCGTCCTAATATCTATGAATACAACCAACATTTTGAAACCAACATTCTGTGGTCTGTACTGAGCACTTTCTGCTTTAAAAATGTTATTTAAATTTTAGCAACTTGTGTAAATTCCGGCCTTATTTTTATGCAAAGTAAGTCAATACCAGTTCAAGTAGATAAATGATGAATAAAAGGTGAGTTTTAATTTTTTGAGTTTTTCAAAGTTGAACTCGGAAGTTGTGTTTCTCACTCTTGGCAGAAAGGCAGTTTGGAAACAAGGTTTTGTTTATTTGTTTTCAGTGTTGTGCTGAGAAAGGAAATAAAAAGTGGAGTAGAAAATTGAGTTCTTTTAAAAACATTCAGTATTTGTTGCTAGAAGTATTTTTGTGAACAAACTTGGTTAATATATGTTATTTTGCTCACAGTATTTAATGGAAGGACCCTCTGTCCCTCTTGACCTTATCATAATGACTCACTTCGATTAAGCCAAAAAAGGCTGTTCCTCATTCACCTACTGCAGTACTAGCAGCTGCAACATAAAAGCCTCTCCATTTCCCCCAAAAGTTCCCATTCCAGAGTCTCGTAGCCTAATTCTGGTCTCTCATTAATTGGGCATAACTCATCTTCTCCACTGTTCCTGGATTTAACCTATAGTCATACAGCCTTTCCATCTGTTTCAATATTTTTTGAAAACAATGAAAATCTCTGGAAATATTTCCAACTGCTAGTCTGGTCATCTTTCCACACCTTACACAGCAGTTCCTGCTCTTAGTGGCAAAGAAACAAACCTAGCACTTTCTTAAACAAACAAAAAACAAAAAAAACCTCCAAACACACAAAAAAAACCCCCAAACCAAAACAAAAATTATTGCAGTAAGAACTGTGCAATTTGTTTGCTGGCATTTGACTCAGTTGAATTTTATCTACCCTCCATTCTAAGTGCTATCTTGCTAGCTCAACATCTCACCAATAATCAATTTGTTATTTAGTCATCATTACAAATCAACAAACATACTTAGGATGTCTGTTCAGCATTGTATCTGCTGATGACCACCATAGCATGGACCATGTAATCCACTAGCACACTCCCTGTAATTTGGCTACTGAAGGAATGTGCTGCTTTGAGGTGTTTACCTGAGTATTATCAGCTGTACAGGTGTGAAGTACTAGGTTCTCAAATAAACCAAAATTCTTTTTGCATCGTTGTCTTCCTTAAAGCCCTTTATCATTCTTCTTTTTTTGCTCTACTCTCTGTATTTAGTGGGATTCACATGTGCTTTGTTTGCTCTGTGTGATACTATGTAAAATTAATTGTGTAAAATTAAGTGCATTGTTTTAAACAGTATACATCAAGGAGCACTTAGCTGATGTGCTGGAAATGGTCTGATAAAATAAAATGTCAGCTTCTGGAACACTTACTTTAGCTTTCTGAAACACAGTATTCAGTTTTCCTGCTCCAGACTAGAGCAGGTCTCTGCACAGATTTTTGAGTCAGAGTGCACCAGTTCCTCCCAGTGTGGGAATTGCACATTTGGGACTTCTGTACCTCCAGCCAGAGTTCAGGCTGTGTCCCAGAGAGTGCAAGGCATAGGTAATCTCATGAACCTCACACTTCAGGAGGAGTGTGCTGCAGCTGAAGAGGGAGAATAAAAGCTATAATCTTACTGTGCAGCGAAGTGCTGTTTTAGGTTTGTTCCCAAGAGGAGAGGCTCCAAGACACTATGTAGTTCTTCACCTCCCCAACAGGATACTGCTGACTGACAGATCACACCAAGATTATATGAGGCTTAATTAGGTCTTGTTTCAACTCCAAGGAGGCACGCTACCATCTATTACACAAAGACTTAGAAATCAAGAAGTGGAGTTACCAACCTCTATTACTAAAAATCAAAGGAGCATTTTTAAACAGCAAAGCCTTGCTATTGATTCTTGATTTATTTCACATTTACAATCTCCTTGGCCTCATTTAAAAAAAAAAAAAAAAAGACAACTAACAGATCTAAAAACCATCAGAATGGGGACAGTGCCAAAGAACCACTTTATAAACCATGATCTTTTCTAACTGAAACTATTGAATTTATATGTCCATTTTCTTGTCTCCCAGAGTATATTTGTTGCACCTTATTCCACTGGTTAAACATCACTGTATTTACATGTGCATCGTGTACATATTTATATCATTAAAGTTAACATGACTTTACAGATCTATCAATGCTAACCTTTCATAAATCCTACCAAAGTATTTGCAACACCCACTATTAAATGACCTGCATGTTCCACATCACGTGCAATCCAACAAATTAATGTCACATACATAACACAAAGATTTATTGCCTTTTACTCGGGTCCAAAAAACCCCTGTTTTTTTCTATTTAAATGCCAAATGTGTATTTCTGTTATGCTGGTCTTGCGCAGCCTCTCAGGGGCCAAACTTGTTCCTACTTACAACACCATAATTGCTGAATATGTCCCAACAGTCAGGCAGACCAGATTTCAATAGCAATATTGAGCTTATTACAGTTGTGGCTTCTAAATCTTCTCCTCTAAAGATCTCGGAGTGTATTTATAACCGATAAGCATGCTAGCAATGTGTTCTAAGCTTTTACTTCTATTTGGGGAAGTTTGGGAGAAGGGTGCAAATCAATTTTTAAAAAGCTATGAAAATTAGAAATAGACTTCTAGAAACAGCAGAAAATAAAAATGAAGAAAATCAGTATCTAAGAAATACTTGTAACTGCTTGTGCAAAATTGAAAATTGTAATAGAGAAAACAGTTTTACTGTTATGGAGGGGTTTTAGTTTTTTAGCAAGAAGTTTGTTTGTGACCTGAAAAGGGCGTAACTCAGAACAGCCTGCAGTAGGATGAAAAGTTTGACATTGTCACAACAGAGACATTAGTCCATCAGAAATGTTAGGCTGGAAGGATGTAGGCAGTACTGTCCATTTTAGTAAAATGTCTAAGTGAGGGTCAGTCTACTCAAAGCAAAATCTATTGTAACTGTAGAACCAGTAAGTGCCTGATCTAAATACAACTTGTTTTTCAGTCATCTTTGTATGTGTGTGACTAAGTCGTCGTAATCCTTTGATAACCTTACCTCTTTGTTCCTTTTTCTTTCCTAGTGATGTTTCGGTTATTTTCACAGTTTGGGTATAGGTCAGCATGCATTCTCAAGTCTTGTCTGAAACATCTCTAAGGGTCATTAAAAAATGAACATTATTTGATCGTGAGGATACAGTGCCAACATACTTTTTGATGGATGTGCTGCTGGAGACTCTAGAGGCTATTCTGTTTTGAATTTGTAAGCAGTGACTAGAATACTCTTTGCCTAAATTACAAAGCTGAGTGGTTAGTTTTTAAAATTTGAATAAGTCTCTGGCTTTATTTTTAATTAGTCTTGGTAACTTGTTTTGTCACAGTATCTTTTCAAGCATTTAATGGAAATATCTATCAGAAAGATACCAGGATATTTCCATTCCTTGCTTTTCTTGCACATGGGTTTCTTTTCCCATGTAATAACCTGTTTCCTCCTCCAGTTTGCTATTGCACCAAACTACCTTACTGAATCTGTCCTGCGTTTCTAGACCAATTGCTGCTGCAGAAGCACAGCTCGGCTCATGCACTCTCTAAGCATGTGTAGGGAGTCCAAGACAACCCAGAAAGATCAGGTGTATGCAATCTGTAATCTGCCTGTAGACATTCAAGTGTCATCCCAGAATTGCTATTTTTATAAAACATGCACAGTTCCAGCACAGTCTCTTCAGGTTACTATAATTTATATTCTCTGAAGTTTGTGTATTGTGCAGAGCAGCTTGGACTGAATGTATGTATATATGGCATAGAGGCAACACCCTGAGTTCAGCAGAGAGGCTCTCTAACTTAGTCCTTCTCTCATTCTGAAACCGGAGTATAACCCAAGAGCCTTGGGCCACATTCTGACATCTGTTAAGGATATTTCAGGATAAAGCCTTCCCTTGCCATAACGAAAGGGATTTTTTTCCTCTCAAGATGCCTTTTGGATGAGTTAATACAGCATGTGTATTTAACCATTCAAATTTACTTGGTGGTTGGCACTAATGTTCTATTTTTTGACTTGCTTTTCTTGGTACTCTTAGTTTAGTACTTGTATTACTTCTAATGTTACTATTTTGTTAATGTTAACAGCAATAATATGAATGAAGTTGTAATAACATTATTATTGCTTACTGTTGATAAATCCAACACAATTGTGAATTGTACTGGTGTAAGGAGGATCAAAACTACATCCTGTGTCGTTCTGATTTTAGAATGCCACACAATTACAGCCCTACTTATTTATGTGAATATTTTGTTTTATCAAAGAGAATAAACTAGGTCATTATCTGAATTAAATAATTTTTCATCCACTTCCCTCCCATGGGATTTCAGTGATTTACACCACTGAAATTCTTTCAGAGCCAGTCCAGTAATAAATAAAACTGCACAGAACATACTCTTAAGTGTAGAATATAGTAGAAGAAAGGGTAAGGTGACCTAGCAACTCTGTCATCTCTCATTTTTATGATTACTTGGTGGGGGAAAAAAAATCTTTTGAGCTGAGTATGTTCATTGTAGCAAAATTACTATGAAAGATTCCCATGAGACGCTTGTGTAAATGACCATTAGTAAAAAACTGGCACAGTCAGGAGAATACAGTAGATACATTTTCTGTTCTCATTATTATCTTTGTCCCAAGTGTAGGACAGGGTTATATAATCGCAGTTAGACTCTGTCTTGCATTATAATGCACTGATCAGCGACTGAGGATCTTGCCAAGATGAGAAGATGGCATTCAAATTAACACAGTCTTGGGACAAATTGAAAACCCTGCCTGAACAGAAAACAGCTGACAGTGGGCCCATCTACAATAATGTTAAACTTTTTACAAATGTTGCAGACTGCACAAAAAATCTCAGCTAGCAGCTTCATAACTGTTGTTATAAAGGCACGAGATAAACAGCATAAAAGCTAGTTTGGGCTATAGCATTTCCTCATGTTGTTGTTCAGAGGTTTTGTAGTGATTACTGTAGTACTGCATTAGGCATTAGGAAGTTTCACCTCCCAAAAAATATGTCTGTGTTGTATTGAAGATTATTGGTACTGGTGTATCTCAAAAGTAGTACAGTTTTTCTCACGGAATAAAAACTTTAGTATTGGAAAACAATGTGAAGATTATGTTTATTTCCAGTGCAAGCACAACTACTTTTAACTCCTCTTGTAATTCATGATGAGGTTCTGTCTTGGCGGTGTCAGGCTACAGGATGTTTGGACAGAGTCATGACCACGCTTACGTCGATGGGAGTGAAAAAAATCTGGAATTATACTAATTGTGTGTGACCCGAAAGCTCACTGAAATCAGTGGAAAGGCTTCTATTAATTACAGTAAGTGCTGGAGCAGAAGGTCCTTGGCCTGGTCTTTTGAAGGCCTGGGTATTCTCGTTCGCCTGGCTCCTTCAGGATCCTCACTGGAATTGTTCAGCACTCTGGATAACAGAGTTCCTTTCCAGAAAGGCCTTTTAGTGACAGTGGTTTTGATAGGTCACTTAAATCATTTAAGCTCTGCTTGAACGATGTGAATTGATATGTTGACATGTATGCCGTGGGGCAGCCCAGCAAAAGGAACTGCAATACAGGTTGCTGGAGTAGCTCCCCTAGCCACCAGACCATTTTGTGTATCTCTCTCTGTTATTTTTTTCTGTACCTTGTTAACAGTTAATCTATATTATTATATAGAGAGACTGGTGAAAGACATAAAAGATCTGCCAACTCTCCCCTGTATGTTCCCTAAAATGAGCTCTGAAATAACACTTTAAAAAAGGCAAAATAATTTTAAAAGGCAATTTTTAAGATATGTCATTATTTTATCTTCTATCATGATGCCATAGAATGCTATATCTTGATTTGTTAGATTTCAGTTAGATACCAGTCCACCTACGACCAAGTCATTCCTATAACTGACTGCAACTGAAATAATTTCTCATGATTTTCTGTTTTGATGGACAAGCACATACAAATACAGTGTGTGACTACAGGTGCAGAGCTTTTCTAGAACTCTTTAAAAAGAACTGTATCTAAATTACCAAAGACTCCTGAACAAGCAGCTTTCCTGTTTGTTTAAAAAATAAAATAGGCTAAATTTAGAAGCATCAGTAGGGAATTATAAATATTCATTAACCTGGATGCTGGTGCAGTCACACCGTATTGATTTTTGTTGTTAAGGATTGCGTTCTATATCTATCTGTTTAACTGTGACACTGAGATCGGTATGTTATTTGCCTAGGGATGCCCTATGCTTTTTCTCTGCTGAGGCACAGCAGGGTGATGACATCAGGCATTTCCAAAACACAGAGAATTAAAGTCAGAAGTAATACAAAATCAATGTAAAACTGGCATTTGCAGGCCGCTTTGGTCTGTCTTCTATCCTGTCTGGCATTCAAAGAGCCTGGCTGTTACTCTGTGTTAACAGCAGGTTCTATTCAACGCAAGGAAGTGACATAGTATATGATACTTGCAGCCCAGCTGTGCTTCCCTGTGTTGTTATAATAGGAAACTGCATACAAGCCTTTGTTTGTTCCTCTCTAGCTGCAGTAAGTTCATCTTCACATTTGGAAGAACACTAAACCACCGTCTTCCTCTTGTAGCCTGCCAGGACATGCCACGCTTAGCTGCAGTGGCCGTACTGCAGTCAGCGACTTGACAGAGAGTACGCACATGGCTGAGGCAGGAAGAGCCAAAAGCATTTGTTAAGAGAATACTGGAAACAGGAAGTTTTGTCTTTCAGGGAGTTCTTTGTGATCAAATTTTGTTATCCAGTTACTTGTCCTACTGCTCACAATTCAATTGCAGCTCTGTACTATAGATTATATCCTCTGAGTGTTCCAACCGAGTTCACGTAAAGGGCACTTGTGCACTGTTTAAAACAACACAGAGCCAAGGAGGTATTCTTAACTGTCAATAAGTATTTATGATTCAACTTTAAAATGTTGCTTTTGTCAAAGTTTTCTTTTCTTCTTTAGGAGAATGAATCTATTTATGTGCTTGGAATTATTTGAATACAGGCCTAGATATGTAAGCATCAATATCCTGTTCAAAGTGTTGGGAGTTAAAATGTAAAAGTGGAGTAGTAAAATAGAAAGGATAAATATAGGTTTGTTTTTAAATGTTAAAATGCTGTCTTTCCAAAACATATGCTGGGGCCTCTAAAATTGCTACAAGTATTTGATTTTTGACTCTGAAAACTAGCATGTTTATAAACTTCAGTGATCTGTAATCAATGCTCTTGTATGTTATTGATAAACTTCTTTACTACTTTTGCTACCTTTAACATCAATACCTACCATTCATCTTTCAGAACATATGGAGTTCATGCTGATACCTGGTTCACTTGTAGGATTAATTTTTGAGGCTTTTGTTATTGTAGTGACATATATATCTTTAGGTTATAGTGCAAAGAATGTTGTTTCCCATTGTACATTTGTACAATGTTTTGCCAAATGTAACATGAAAGCTAAATCATACTTACTTGTTAGCAAAACCAACATAATTTGGTATGAGAATAACTGTGCTAATAAGTGCTGATATGGTACAGTGGTTGATGTACATATTATGAGCGAACATACATACCATGCTCTGTTTTTCAAGAAGTATAGCTTTTTTCTATTCTCATTTTCTATGATATTGCTAGGCTAATAACAAAAATTTGATATTTGAGTTGTGTTATTAAAATATGATGATGTAAGAAGGTGTATCAATTAATGTAGAATTCAACTGAGAAATACGATGATTAAAATGTCAGCAGCAGGTGATTATTATGAAAAGTAGTAAAGTCCACAATGGGAGCCACATCCAATAGCAACTTTCTGGCACAAGAACAAACTTGAAAATATTGCTAAGGTTTCCAAGTACAATTTAGCTTGACCTTTAATTAAGCACCAATCTCTATAAGGTAACTAAATTACCTTATCCATAGGGTGGTCACTTAAGATAGGTGGCATTGTTTGTGTAAGGTATTTGCACTATAGAGGCTTAAGAAAAGCATGCAAAGAATAACTCTTACCTCTTTTCTTCCTTTTCATCAGCTGCCAAGCCATAACTTTCCTGAAGTAATTACACTTCTTTTGTGCTGATACCCAGCAGTACATGTGTATTTTACTTGTCTGGAAAAGTCTCATTGTGCTTTTGTTGCATGGAAGTCAATTAGAGCTAATAGTAAATGATTATGTGGAATATCTTGGAAGCTGAAGGGTAGTACAGCCCTCATATGTTCTGTGTGTCTATTTGTCATTCTCTTATTTGTACTCCTCTCTTCTCTTTCATGTAATTACTTCATCCTTTTTACGTCACTCATTTCTGAAATCACTCAGAGATTGAACCCCTCTTGCTGCATTTGTCAGTCAGTTCCACTTACTGGTTTTCTGCTGTGTACACAGAAGTTTCTCCTGAGTTCCCTTAGTGAATAGCCCTTTGTATATTCAGTTCATAAAATCTTGTTTCAGGACAAGCCCTCTTAGCTGGAAGACCACCTAGGATGTGTAAGTTTGTGTGTATTTACTAACCAACCCTTCACAGCTATGATGAGGTGAAAATCCAACACTGACCCTGAAGTTGGGTCTATATGCATCTCTCCTGATACATTTGAGAATGGGTTATGGTCAGGTTGGAGAAGCAATGAAGAAAAAAATGTGGGAAGGAGACTTTGAATGGGAGAGGAGGAGAAGAGACTTCTGTTTTTCCTCTGAGAGATGAGGCAGGAGAAAGCTACTAGAAATATATAAGAAATGTTTAGGCTTAGGTGGAAAGGATCTACAAACTGAAGCCAGTCTTGTGCAGCAGAGCTTTGTGAGTCAGGGTGCTAGTGAAGAATGAAGACTTGAGAAGAGATGAAATGAGACTTAGGAGTTGCGAGGAGGAGGGGTGCCTGGCCTAGGCTTTAGTTGCAGTCATTTGAAGTCTACCTTTGGATGCTAAGAGAGTGGAATTCAGGCCCATATTTGGGTCTCTATGTATTGTGGCCTGCTGTGAAGAAGAGAGATTTAAGTGAACTGATGGGTTACTGTTGTTTCCCTGAATGCATTTGGTTTGCTGGACTTTCTGGTTATGCTAACTGTTTAAACAGGGACAGGAAGTGTTCCTAAAGACTGCATCTTATTCACCTCTGCTGATACATTGACAAAAAACCTCTCAGCCTGGTTTAGACCTGGGCTGACTAACACCTTCCCAAACAATTTCCAAGCATGGTTTGGACATGCATCAGTAACTTTTGCCACTTTGGATGTAGCCTCCCACTTGTTGGTACAATGGAGTATTTAACCAAATGAACACAAGCTCTTCCATGCTAATTGGCCTCAGTGTCTGAAAGGTCTCCTGGGAATGCATAACATACTGCTGCAGACCATAGCTTCTGTTTCTCAGCAAGGCAAGTAACAAAGCGTAAGTCATAAGAAGAGGTAAGGTTGGAGGAACAGTTCATTCTCTAAACTGCAGTGAAAAAAGGTATATCAGCATGTTAGTTACCCTGTTATATTTGACGGTGAACAGAAGCATGATACCCTTGAACTGACAGAAAGTGGCATAGATGTGAACGGTTGCCTGGACTTGTGACAGTGCATATGACATCCAGGTATACGTTGACGCAGTGAGAAAATCCAAAGAGGGAAACGATGTACCTTTTCAGTGGGAGAGGCGGGGTATGGCCAGTCAGAGAGAGATGGAGAAAGAAACTAGGGCAAATAATGAGAGCAAAATCTTAAGGCAGCAGGGAAAGAGCGAGATATCTGGATTCCATCCATAGGAACAAAAGACAGACAGAAGGTATTTTTGCCTACGCTGTCAACAGACATTAATGAGAAAAGCCTATAGTTTGAAGCCTTAACGCTGGCTTTTCAATGCTAATGTAAGCTAATAAATTGGAAGGATTTATTACTTAGGCTGGAGTATTCTTATGCTGTCACATGTTTTTATTTTGGGCTGAGGGTTTCTTCTCATATCAGAGAGCAAATGGGGCAACCTTGCCTCCACTTGCACTGCGCCGTGTGTATTGTGAGTATGTGTATGTGAACAAAATGTGTAGAAATGCCAAAAGGGAGAGGTGGAAAAGCATCCAGGTAGTGTCAAGACGATGGGAGTCACCAGTCTGAGTCAGGATAGTAGAGGAAAAATGACTCTCAGGTAGACATAACCTGTTTACTGAGCTTTTGTCCAGGCTATTTCCACATCAGTGAAAGCTTTGCCAACCACTGTCCTGACCACGAGGGACTCAGTGAAGGGCTCAGGTAGTGGAAAAAATGGGGTGATGTGTTTTGTCGGTTGCTGGCTGGCTGTGGGATTTTCTGCTAACTTGGAAGTGCTGAACAGTTCCAGGCCAGAAAGGGAACCCACGACAGCAGCCTACTGCCCAGATCTCCTGCGAGCACTACTTCACGATGTCAGGGGAAGAATATGCTAAGTCGGAAGTTACTTCTTGAATTAGCAAATCTGGATGTTTTAATTTTTCTACATCTCTTGTAGGAAGCTGTCTCAGTTCCAATCAACAAACACCAAATTCCTTCCATAAAATAAAAACAAAAAGAGAGCGCTCTCCTGAAATAGTGCTATGAAGCATCTGCTTTCAGTTAGACACAAAATTTTGCTTGGAAACATCCTGCTGGAGATGAACACCAAACTCACTCATTTAATCAATCGATGCCAAAAACAATCTGAAGAGATCTCAGCTGATAATTGGCTTGACAAGATTTCTTCTCCAGAATATTTGAGAACCATTTGGACTGTTGATTCCATTCTTGGTATCAATTGTTGAGCCTTTTGCAGCTCAGGCGGTACCCAGCGGTGTTGGCGGATGCAGACGTGTCTCTGATTCAGTGACTGAGGAGGTGTGCATGCCTGATTGACACCTGCATACTGATTAGGCTTGGCTTGGTTATCCCTGGGCAGCAAAGGTAATCAGCATTCAGTGGGTTGTGCAATGCTCATGGACTTGTGCAGCTTAACTTTCCATATTCTGCATATGGAAATGATTATACTAACAAAGAATTAAAACTAACATATCACAGAAAGGCTTGCAGCACCATATGTGAAAACAAGCCGTTAGTAGACTAAAGGAATACATCTACCTTTGGGTATTCTTCTGATTGAGAAAACCAGAACTTTTTCAATGCAGACCAATTAAGTTTTACATTGGGAGTCCAGATTTTCACAATCTTTTTTTTTTTCTTTGAATTTGAAAATGGTATAATTTAGCTTGTGAAAGGGCTTTTCCAGTAATATAACATGCATGGGTTTTGTTCTACCCTTTTCCACGGGGTTGCACTTTACCTACAGTGTGTATCAAAGATGCACGCTCCGTGTAAAGTTACCTGTTTGCTCTCAGACGTGTCAGCCCCTGCCCTGCTCCTCGCTCTCCTGACACTCGGCATTCTGCTCTTGTTTCTGTTAGGATTCAAAGTATTGCCTGCTTTGGATTTCTTCCTTGTTTCGACTGCTTTCAGGAAGGAATAACAAAATGTCTTGATCAAGTGTATTTTTTTAACTGGATAAAATGAACCGACATGCTTGAAATCAACAGAAAGCTTTAGTGTTCCCTAAAACATTTTTCTTTTTTTCCGACATGCTTATACAAATTGTATGACTAGTGCACTGTAATCTGTAAGGTCAGTTAGTTGGGATGGAAATACTTTGGGAGTTTTTTGCCTTGCTTCCCCAAAAAACTTGACACCCAAGGTAGCACACCAGAAAAGCCTGGGGAAACACCTCTTAGCTAGTATTCATCAATAGCAATACCAGTATAAGTACTGCTTTATGCAGTTATATTTCATCACTTCATTTTCATCTGAATCAGTTCACAGTATTAAGACATTAAATTGAAAGATTTTAGTAATTTTGAAATAGGAGAGTCTTTCAAACAATGATGAGGATGAACAGGGGCCCTGACTGTGGAATTCTATGAAGAAAATACTTTGAAATATACTGGATCTGGAGTTTGCTGATAAAATACATCTTCTGAATACTGAAGGAAACCTCTTTTCAGCTTCTACTAGAGTTTTTTAAAGACAGAAAAGTAATAAGAGAAAAAAAACCCTCTACTGATTCTCCTTCTCAAAATGTAAAAGAAGGAAAGTAAACATTCAATTAAGGGGATTCACTTCACTTATGTCACACAATCTTCTTTACTAAATATCATCCCTTACATTTTGTGCAGTTAGCCAGCTTAGTTTCCTCAAATAAACGCAATGTTAAGAACAACATGCTCATTAGAGATAGTATTTCCTGGTAAAGGAACTGGGTTTGGTTGGTGTTTTGGCTTTTTGTGGTGGTGTTTTGTTTTTTTTTTTTTCCCCAGCAGTGTATTTTTTAGTATCACTGGTAGCATTTAACATTTTAAAAGGCAGTTGAGATTTTAGCTGGTAGGTTATGTTCAGTGAAGGAATACTGGAAAAATACTTATGAACTGGAGCTGTGCTGCTCTGTGGGAATTGAGGATCTGTCTGTTAGCTGATGGCACAGGAGGTGATTTGTGCTGGCCAGAAAGTAGCCAGTGTTGTGGTGAGTACAGTGCTGTTGGAGTCATGTAGCTGAGAGCATTTACTACTTTGTCGTGTTGTACAGTGTAATATCCTACTTCATTAAAAGTAGCAGGGATAAAAAAAAGTTTGTTTTGCTTTACATCGACATTGGTTTATCTAGCGAATCAACTGCTGATGTGACAAATTCTTTTGAGCTTGATTGTGTAGCACATTCATTTTTCATGGAACAGTCCCTTGCTGAAATGGCTTCTGATGACACATTGGCAAGCTACAGAAAATGTAAGTTTTGGTGCCATTTTCTCAGCAAGACTTACTCACAGTAGCAGAACACTTGCGCACATAGTTCTTCCAGACACATTTTCTTCTGTAAAACTGAATGTTGGGTTGTATTTATAGAACTGCTCTTAAGCTAGAAAATTGCAATCATCTACTCTTCAAATGTGTGTGGGTAGCAGGCTGCAGAATCCAAACAGAAGCTTCATTTCGGTAGAGAGAAAATCAATGACATGTTGAAACTTACAGCAAGTCTATCCCCAGGGATTCAAATTCTGAGAAACAAGCACCCTGAGCTTATGAGTTTATCAATTCTCACTTCAAATTATTTTGAAAGACAATTTCAAATTTTACTATTTAGTTCCCAAAGGATAATAGCAATTTCAGACATTCTCAGTGATATGAGCAAGGGCTTGAAGTACTAACTACAGTGGTTGGATTGCTAGCAGAGGTAGACCAATGAGGAAATAATAATCATAGTCAGCCATTTGGCCTTACGTTTCAAGAAACAAACTGGGGAAAAAAA
Organism: Ciconia boyciana; assembly: GCF_034638445.1. Classification (NCBI taxonomy): domain Eukaryota; kingdom Metazoa; phylum Chordata; class Aves; order Ciconiiformes; family Ciconiidae; genus Ciconia; species Ciconia boyciana. The sequence continues at coordinate 80,105,677 of NC_132938.1, read as the reverse complement.
GAAAGTTGATGCTGACAACCTGGGTGAAGAACTTTTCCAGGAAAAAGGAAAAAAAAAAAAAAGGCAGACTTTTCGACAGACTGTATTTGATGGGTATTGTCATCACTGTAACAGTGAGTCACATCAAACTATTGCCAAGTATCTAAGCAGAAATAAATCAATAAAGATCTACCAATTTCTGTGTCCTAGGTATGGTCTCAAGTGACTGCTCAGCAGCTTCAGCAGAGATTTCTGCTTGTTTGTATCTAATATTAACGGCAGAATAGGAAAAGTTGCCAGTCATCAATGCAGAAGGCAAAGAAAACTCTTTTCCCTGCAATTAATAATAGTCTTTTTGGTTGTGTTGCACTTTGAAAGTCTGAAAGCTGGAAGAATTTTAACAGAATTCTAAAACAGCAGAAAATATTTTTCTCTTAGCTTCCTCCTCTGCCATTACCGATCTGTTGCATTCTTGATCCTCGCTTGTCGGCAAAAATACGATGGTAATGTTAGCAAGGACATTCACAAGAGAGTATTTCTGTGAGAAAGGTGGTCATTTGCATCCTGTTTGAGTAGATGGTTGCTTTATTTATAAATAATCTTCACTTTTAACTGTAACTTTTAAGGTAAAATAATTTCCAAACTGTCAACTGTTCCTTCTGTCAACTCTGCTTAACCGATATGTTAATACATTGAATGTCAGCACGCTTTAAAAATACCTTTGAAGTTTGTAACGTCAGAGCCTATAAGTCACCAGTTTGCTGGATGTGTGGAGGAAAGGGCAGGCTGGCTGTACGGGGAGGTAGTGGATTTTGCATTTGACTAGTACCTTGCCAGTGTCTTCAAAAGGTGAGATGATGCAGTGTCTAGATTTTTTGCCTTATAGAAATGTTAATTAAAAATCTGAATTAGGCCTGAAAAATTTTCAAAACAGACTAAAATCAGATGGAAAACATGGTTAGTCATTATGGATCAGACAGTCATTCCATTTTATCTAGTGTACAGCTTATTAAAGTTGACAGAATCCTCATAAAATTGTTTGAGAAATGTCATCTGAACCTAGTTGTTAAAAAATATTGAGATTAAGTGTCATAAGTTACTCTTCTAAATCATAATAACAAGTTTCTTAGAACCCAGGGCAATATGTCAGGTGTAGCAAGGCTGTAGAGAGGAGACTATTACTTTGTGGTTTATATAATGTGTATGTCTATGTAACACAAAATTACATTAACCTTTCAGACTTACACGTGGCGTTGCGAGTAGAGGTCTAATTAGCTTTCCGCTATCACCCCTAGGTTTATTGCAAAATTACTGATTTACAAATTTTCTCCTCTCTTGGATATCCTTACTTTGGATTTTCATTCTCCAGCTATTAGCTTACATTTATTCCAGTCTGAATCTTCTTTTCCTGGGGAACTCTTGCCTATTTTTTGCTACCCTAGTAATGTTTTTTTAGTCCACATTAGTATTTCAGTTTAATTGAAACTTAATATTATGAGCAGGTTCATTGAAATGGTATTGCTTCTTATTTCTACCTACCTAGTGACAAAATTAATCATGACTAGATATGTTGGCAGTTCCAAATACCGTGTCCCGTCCTGCTCCCCACCTGGTATTCAACCATGGTCTTCGTTTATGGCCTTCAACCTGTTTTTAATCCAAACCTGTGCTAGCAATTTTTTTATAATTAAAATTCCTTATTTTACTTTGAATATGTGAAAGCTTTTCCTCCAACAGCCAGTTCTGATTTTATATCAAAGCAAACCATGAAATCTCAAAATGATATAAATGCTGAAGCAAATCTTGATTATACAGCCTCTTTTGAAAGCTTTTTATGACATTAAGATAGGATTTGACTGCCCAAATGTAGGCATGTATTATATCTATATCTGAGCTTGTCATCTACATTCCCTTTATAGTAAATGGAGAAAAATAAGCATTTTTAGCCTGTAGTTAATAGCATCCTAAAGAGAGGTCTCAGTCTGTAAAGCAGAATCATGCTCAGGAAATGCTAGTGTCTCTGTGTGTCTCCACTAATTGAACAGAGCTCAGATACACACTTTATAGACAGCTAATGTTAAACAAGGTGAATTCTGTCTTTAATACCACAGGTGTGTATTTATTAGATTAGGTTTCTAAGCTCTTGCATTAACTTCAGTAACATTTTATATGTGAATCTAAGGCATTATGTTCCCTTATTGTAACATTTTAAAGGGTACTTCATTGTCCTTTAATTTGAAACACTCTTAGTACAAGAAGCTGGTAGTATTAAATGCAGTTTTCCCCATACTTGGTCACCTTCAGGGTTTTTTGAGCCTCTGCTCCTAGAATGTTGGAAAAAATATTTGTAACAGAAGGTATTTTTTATAGTATTGCTGATTTCTACTGCATCAGTAGGAAGGACCTTTGTCGAGCAGGTTTGTTGTCTGCTTTCACCTGCTGCAACAACTCCAACTCTTCGCAAACATCTTCAGAGCATGAGAGCGCTCTGAAGAGACTGGAAGGGTTGCTAAGAGCATTGATAGAACTACCACTGTGGAAATCATCATCCCACAAGTATCATAAAAGTTTGTATTGGTGCTACAGTAAACAAAGTCAACTCTTTAATTTTGATACCAGAAAAATTACTTTATTGTACCCTTAACTTACATTTGTAAAAGATCTGTCAGAGGAATCTTGTATAATGTCTGTTAACACTGAAATAGACGCATAGGGTTTTTTCTGTGTGCATCGATGATAAAGGTTTACCAGAAACAATCAGAAGTATTGCAATTCTGTTTTCACATTAAAATCTTAAATTTAATCTACCAAATTTCATAACCACAACAGGTGTTTTTCAATGGCAGTGGCTTCTGGACTTTGTGTTAATTATTTAGGGTCAAGTTCTGCTGCTTTTCATTAAGCCTTGTTAGCAAGTTGTTCCACTGGGGAAAAAATAGGAGTAAGTAACATGATTTTTAAAAGTGTTCTCTTCACCTGAATGCACTTGACTCTGTTTCTTACACCAGATGGAATAAACAACTGATCGGTGTGTTGTTTTTCCCAACAGCATAGCCTCAATAATTCAGCAAGCCTTTTTGCAGAGACTTACTGCCTTCAACAATTAGCTCCAGGACAAAATGTGGAGAAATCTATAAAAGCATGTTAGGGCACCCAGTTCACACAGAAGATACCTAACATAATTAGGGCAGGATAACAAATCCAGGTGCCAACACTGGGGATAAGTATCCTGACAGCTGTGCCTGTGAACTGCATATATTGATTTTTCATATCAATTTTCTTTTGGAATTTTCCTATTTTAGATTTTTCTGTCCCCTCTTTTGTGATTGTTTTAACAAACTGGTAATTTCAAAGTATTTTGGTTGCGTGTTCTGACTGGGTTGCATGCTGGGTTGATATCTCAAGGGCTTTGAAATGGCTTGGCTTCAGCCTAATGCAGATGAAAAATAGAGCCAAAATAGGGGGCGGGGGGGAGAGTGTAGATAATTTTCCCCACAGAATGCAATGCTTGTTTTTCAGCTATATTTATGATCTATCGTATAAGAATTAAAAATATAGGTTGCTAGTTACATATGGAGAATATTAGGTTTGGTTTGTTTGGTATAGTATAGAAAGGTGGGATAAAGAATCTGTCATTAATGTTAAAACCTTATTTCTTTGGCCCACTCGCACTGTTTAGAGGTGTTAGTGGATAAAGAGAAGTCTTCAGTGGTATTGAACCTTTCTACGTCTCTTTATTACCCTTGTTGCAGCCTTTGGAGAACAGCAGGGAACAGTCTCAAATGGCTTATGCTGTGCTGCCTGTACTCCTCCATGTGACAGACCATTGCAATCTACTTTATTAACATCAGGGTTTGGTCAGAACTTGTGGGAGCCATGACCAGCTCTCTTGAGAGGTCCCTGACCTGTTTTACAACATATACATTCAGCAAATTAGAATCTTGTCCTAGAGGATTACTGTATCTAAATATCACTTACGCATATCTAACTGCAAATAGAAAAGGGAATTATACCTTTCCATTTATTAGAAAGTCTATCCTTGTATTTTATGTGCAACAATTAAAAAAAAACAACCCAAACAAACCTAGGCACAAGGAGTTGAGTGCTTAGCCATTTTAGCTTCCCTTTCATTGATTTGTAAACAGATGGTAGATAGACAAAAAGAATTAAAGCTGCCTATGGCCAATAATGAGGGCTATAGCAGATAACTATAAGTATAAAAACAATTAAGAGAAACAGAAAAAAGAATCTGGAAAAGAACTGGGAATTTTCACTTTTCAGTTGTTCAAAACTGATGTGGTTCTTTAGACGATATTGGAATGTGGTCTGTTTGCGCCCTGGCTCCGGGTGTGTTGGGGAGCTCCAGTGATGTCGGTGGAACTTCCCTGATGAACACAGTCTGAGCCCATGTCTTTTGAGTACATTAGAGGGTTAAGATCTAGACTGCAACAAGGATAGACCCCAGTAGCTTGAAGGCTACGAAGAGTCTTCTGTAATACCGTCTTGTCACGTTACATCCAGTTGTTCATTCCAAGGCAGGATAGTAGGTCAGAGCTGCAGGGAGCTATTCAATCAGCTTGTTCACGTAGGAGGTCCTGGAAACGGAGGCAGACAAATGTGCAGCTGAGACAGCCACGCAGGCTAGCAGAATACAAGGGGCAGCAAAGTCAGACTGCTTTTGTATCCGTGTAAGATTACAAAAAGCCTTGCACCGAGCCTGCCTGCTTGTAACTACTCTGAGAAATGTGAAATACATTGTTCATTATGCTTTCTCATTTTTAACAGCAATATTTTATCTGGTCTTCCTTCTATGCATCCTTGAGGAGTAATTTTGGAAGATATTCTGTTGAAACCAGTAAAACTTGTGCTTTTTTTTTGTGATCTCCTTCCTGATATTTACTGGAGTCATTACGCTGGCCTTAAGTGTGTTGAATGCTATTTAGTGCCTTTTATTTGAAGAAAACCCCGTGCTGAAAGTGCAAGAAGCATTCATTGTTTCCTTTTCCTCATTCCAGATGGATATATGTGTCCTTGTCTTTTGATTACATGGTAGAGGGGTAGTGTGGTACATAGAATTGCTAGGCAGACAAGGCAAGGCTTCTGTGGCTAAAATAGAAAACTTAGCAGCCAAGGCCAAATGCTTAATGCCTGGCTCTGCTGTAGGCTGATCCAAACAAGATGGCCAATCTCTGTTTGCCTCAAAGTATGGATTGACTATATCTTTATACCTCACTTTTGCCAGAAGGAGTGCTCCCAGTGCTGCATTCTTTCTCTCTCCACGCACACACACACACTCCCCGCTCAATTACTATCCACTTGCTCTGGGCACTGCCACTACACGAGCTTTACCACTTAGCACACCCCTTTGTGAGCCTGTTGAATCCCCTAAGCTGGCAGGAAGCTAAAATAACGGGGGTGAGGGGGTGGGCAAGTAGTTTTCCTGGGACTTCTTTCCTGCAGGCTTAGCGAATTAAACCAACTCAGCAAGGGATCTGACAAACTCCAAAGCTGGTGCAAGGGGAAGGAGGTGGGCTGTAAGGAGCAGGATGGGATCATATAGCGTAGGGTCAAGGAGCAAAAGAAAGGAAGGCAGACTAGAAGAGGAGGGAGGGGAGTGGAAGTACTTTCTTGGTGGAAGCTTAAGTGTAGTGTCAGACTGTATTTGTACCCTCTGCTGCCCTGTTTGTCACTGGGGACTGTACATAACTTGCAGGGTTAGTGTCTCAGTGAATGAGTTCCTCCAAGTCAATGTAGGGTTCAATGGAATAAAATGACTTAAGAACATGTGTGTGTATATATATATTTAAAATAAATTACCCTTACAGAATTGCTGAGCTGAACAATTTGAAGCCAGGTTTTCAGCTAGCACATAAACCACTGTTTTGCACTTTGTGTTTCCCATGTGTTTCCCTGTATCTAAATGCTAGTTATGTTTACTACAGCATCAACAGTGTTCCCTTGCTTCTCATAAAGGCAAAATAGCAAGCTTCAGGTAAAACAAAAATACCATAGCTGTGTAAAAATCAGATCTTTACCAGCATCCTGTGCAAGAGCGTTCTTTTTTGACAACCTTTTCAGAATCATTTGATTATCGAGCAGTGCGTGTAGCTGTTGACAAAAGCTGTTCTTGAGGAAAGGGCCATGACTTTTTTGAGGAATAAAAAAGGCACCACTTCCTGTCATAGTATCTGCCCTTGAGTTTTTTTACGCTCTTCAAAGTATGAATTTATGAAGATAAATCCTCAGCCAGTGTAAATGTACATGGCTCCAGTGAGCTCAGACAAAGTTGACTTGTGATATTTTATCCTTGGGTAAAATTATGTGTTGTGGCTGAGCCAATTGCATTGTTCACTACCACTGAAAGGAGCATTTCTGCTCCCAGTCCACAGGCCTACTCCCTTCCTTGTGCTGGCTCTGGCAGCTGTTGCGCTTTGCTGAGCCACTTCAGCTGGCTAGAACTGGAAAAAAAAATACTCAGCTGTAGAGTGTAACTTTACCTTGGGCTGGAAGTGTTTCCTCTGTAACTGAGTTCATGGTGTTAGTGTGAAATAGGTCACTCAACTGAGGAAAAAACCCAAATTGTATTAATCTGGAAAAAAATAATCCAAAACCCAGTGTTGCTCACAGTCTAAAACCAACCCAATGCACAGTCAGAGACATGGAACCAGTGTAGAAGTGAATATGTCAGATAATAGTCTGGTTTAGTTCTATAACATTAGGTCAGAATCACTTTAAAGACACAGTTGCTTTTATATTTTATTAAACATCTGGGAATTTAATTTCCTAAAAGATTTCTGGTGATGTTGAGTTCTGGGGAAGAAATAATCTAATTGAATATGTAAGTGTTCTTGCACAGTTTCTTTAATATCAAAGCTCTGTATGCCTTTAACATGAAGACTTCTGATAAGAAGATCTAAACTTAAAATAGTTCACTCTATGTCTTTGTCTTATTTAGTAAGGATTAAAGAAGATTTTTCCATTTATATATGATAGAACTGCATAATGAGAGCTAATGATATAGTCAGCAGAAAGTAATTTCGTTCCTGCTATGTTGTGCTGTACAATAAAGTTTGAAATTCATGGAGCGCTTCTATCAGTTTGATTCAAGCTTATCTCATTCTCTAAATTAAGCTGCTTACATATTGGAAGTGGAAACTGAGAACTGGGATCTGTTGAGTATTCCCAAATGATTGTTTAAAATCATTACTTGAATCAGTTACTGTTATTATATTAATCAGGCTAGAATTTAAAAACAAGCAAACAGACAAAAAACCCAAACACCCCCACCCCCCACCCTCACCTCCTCCCCCCCCCCAAAAAACAACCAACCAAAAAACAACCCAGTGGAAATTAGGAGAATTTGACCTCATGTAAGAATTAACAATCCCTAAAATTACAGGACATCTGCATGTCTTGCTGTAACTGTGATATAGTGAGTCTTTCACTACATATAGGCAAACCCTACAGAATGTGGCTAGCTTTGCTATTTGTTTTGAACAAAAATCACAAATTAGAAGTTTCCTTCAAAAAAAGCAATTAGTAAGTAGCTCCTCCTGGTGCAAAGTGTTCGACAGGACTTGCAGTGCTTTCTGCTTGACTGCGAAGCCATATAGAAAGTTTTCTAGAAGCAGTTTACAGTTTTAACGATGGGACTTATGTAAAATAACTAATTATGTAGTGGAACTAAAAAAGTATTTCTGGGTTAATAAGTGGACAATGGGCCATGTATACTGTCTGCTCTCTTTTTAGGGACTGAGAAAGCAAACTGAAAGGTCAGGTGCTGTGGGTAGCAGAGTTAGAATGCATGGTGCTTCAAGGGTGGGTGTTGAGGTTAGTAGTACAAATGTTTGCTTAATCTATGTCTTTAAAACAGTACTGTAATTCTCTGATACTCCTGTCACAAATCTAGGAACTACAGGTGATGATACAGAACAATCAATATAATTCTTTTGCATAATGGACGCATCCTTGAAAAGGTAAATCATCTGCTGTGTGGGACTTTTTCACCTGCTGATAATCAGACTTCCAAAAAATCAATATGAACTCGGTGGAGAAAGAATTGAGGTTTTGCAGCAAGGTACAGCAGGCTATATTTCTTCCTGTAAAGAAAGTATCAGAAGGGGGGCAGTGTAGTCTTTTTTGATTCACTAATATTCGTTCTAGCTGTTGTACCCATTATGTTAGTGATGGTCATTCTGTGCAAAAAGGATTTGATAATGCTGTTATTTACCTCAGACTTCAAAAACAGTATCTTTTTCAACAAAAGGATCTTGTCCTCTGGGTTGTGTGTACATGCATATGTGTGCACATACTTGTGATTTGGAGCTGCATGTAGTCAGATTTTAAGTGCTTTAATTTACATTTGACTTGTGAAAGTGTGAAGTAGGGATCATCTTTTTCTGACAAAACCTCAGTTCATCCCAGTTTGGTACTCTTTCCTTGATAAAAATGCTGCTACTGTTCAGACCATCACAAAATACATTTTCTTAGACTCTACAGCAGATAATCAGAGAAATGAAGCTCACACAGTCCAGTGGTCTCTGCTATATGTGTGAAAAGGTTAATTCACAAAGGCTTTAGCTTTAAAGCGTTAGCTGCTAGAATGAGCCTCCAGGATTTGGAGTAAGAGTTTGATCTAATGAATGAGTGGTTGCAGGTTCGAGATGCTTTTCTCCATCACGTTGCAGACTTCTTCAGTTTCTGCTAAAGCCCTTTGTTATTAGAGATGGACCCGAATGTTACAGTTCAGGCTGCCTGCCTGCTCTAAGAATTAATAGGCAGAGGTGGTTGGGCTGGAAGCTTAGACTGCTTCCTGCGCTTGGTAGTTAGCTCAGATGCCAACCCTTGTTTGCTGGTGGAGAATCTTTTGCTGCCCATTGACATGAAAGAATTCAGCCAGAACTCACTCAAAGTAATAATAAACCAGATTTATCAGCAAGAGTTCCCTCTGTCAGCAAGTATCCAGAGCATTTTTTCCAGCATCATCATTTTTCGGCTTCCAGCAACCATGCAAGCACCAGTTGCTTCAAAATTGTTTCCAATCTTGAGCTCAAGGTTTTAGCTTTTATTGCATCCCTTAGTAGCAGCCTACTCGGAAACCTTCACAGAAAAATCTAACCCTCTTCTCCAACAAGGCTTGTAATTTCCTGCCAACTCACTGGACTATCAAGGCTCAGAGGGTGAATGGCTGAGTGTTTTAGGCTGTTAATTATGCACATTAGGATCCACAAAACTTTCTTTGGACTCTGCTCATTCATAAAAGACCCAGGTTATCTCATTTATTTTAACTGCTAAAAAGCCACTATAAGCTGTGGAGGCTTTCAGCATCGCTTTCATGGCCTATTGGCTGGCCTCAGCAAAATGAATAGAATAACAATGGAAAAGCATTTAATCTCCTGCAGTTGGAGTCCTGCTACCACTAACCAGCCTCATCCCTGGAGAGCAGCTATTACAGTATTTCTAGAAACGCAAGTAAAACCATGTGCTGGTATGACTAACTGGAATTATTAAGCTAAGAGGAAGTTGGTTCTGCTGTGCCAAAGATTTTTCAGTCTTTGGTCTCAGGAACCCTAGAGAGCTGTAGTAACTTTGGTAAACCGTATGGTTCACGGTCCCTGGTGCTAATGGTCTGTTGTTCAGGAAACTGTTCTCTGCCATGAGAAGTGACCTGGTTGTCTCTAGGCTACGCACAGCTCTGCACCTCCACTGGAACAAGGGCTGGGAGGAAGCACTGAAACAAGCCGAAAAAGTTTGAGAATTGCTGCAATAAGCACTTGCAACATTTTTCATTTCTCCACTGCCTTTGGAGGTTATGACTTACACATACAACTGCAGCATTCTTCCCTTGCTGCTCATACAACTGCAGCATTCTTCCCTTGCTGCTCTTTTGTAAAATCTGCCTTTGAGAAGTGTGTTTCCTACTCGGAGCCCTCAACACGGCAGAGCGTGGCAATGAGCTCCAAGTGGAGATTCTGCAAGAAGAATCATGATGAGTTGGCACCTGCAATATTTTCTATGTTAATAAGTGGAGAAATCAATCATTCATGAGCTACATTGAAAGTGCCCGGTTAGTACTGGACAAATACATTGTAATGCTCTTGCTTATCTTTTTTATTGTTTCAATAATGTGTATAATTTTCTGTTAGACCAGACATCTACGTGGAGTTTAATGGTGTAGGCAATCTTGATTTCATGACAGTTTAAGCCACTGTTTTATTACATATAATGACTTTATAAATTAACTGATTAAATTGTTCAGTAGATTTAGGCTTGGTATGTGAAGTAGCCTATTCTGATCTGAAATTTAATTGAATGTGTATCAGTTGTCCTTCATATCTTTCATATAAGAACTTAATGTTATTTGGTACCTATTTTTTTCCAAGTAAAATGAGCATAATTAAGAAGTTCTTAATTAGCTGAAGCATATTTTTTGTTTCATTTTGCTTTAATTCCTCACGGAATTGTCTTTATCTGTTAAGGGAATTGCTCCCAAACTATTAGCATTTATCATATTGGAAAACCCATTTTAATTGTACAAACTCTTAAGGTAGATATAGACAAGGAACATGTCCGCTGAGTTAATACAGAGTTATATGTAAAAACTCTGGCTTGTCTAGTAACTACAGAAGGTATTGTGAGTCAACAATGGCGTCCTTTATGGATAGTGTTAGACATGGGTTTTAACGAATGTCTGAAAATGAAAGAGTAGAAATGAAAATAGCTTGAAACCAGAAGTGTTCTTGAAACCAAGTTCAACTTTGATCCAGTGTTCAAATTGCTTTCTTCCGTGAAAATTCCTAAAAAAGTTTTTGTAGGCATAAGCAGAAGGTGGCATCCAGGCTGCACCAAAGGATAGCCAGAGCCTATCTGCAAAGAATGGGTGTTGTCAGAGGAGTTGGTTGCCTTTAAGAAAATCCATCTTTCTTGTGTTGTAGTGCTGTTGTAATACCTTCATCTTTGGAATTTACATTGCTGTCTTTGCTGAACCAAAATAACATTTCGTTTCCCTTACTTCTGTTGTAATCAAAGGCAACTTGTACGTTCTTAGTCCTTCATCTTCCATTTAGGCACAGGCTTGCTGGCCATGGCTCACGCAGATATAGGTCTTCAGATCCAAAAAAGCAGCTCTGTAGCCGGTTCTGTTATTTAAGATACTTGGCATTGTCTGCTGTGATTCACATATCTTTACTGCAAAATTAATTCAAAGTTACTTATTTATTGCCTTTAACCCTCTAGCTGCCTCTGAACAGACATCTCCCTCCAGCAGTTGGCAGTCCTTTCAGTCAAACGTACCCGGCTCAGCTCCAGGGTAGCATCCTGGCCAGAGCTCAAATCTCTGCTTTCACCAGGGTTAGTCCTGTCCTTATCCATCATACGGATCCTGGTCAGGGGACTCCCTGGATGGGTGTTCACTGTGAGGGTCTCCCTTTAACAAGCTTGTCACAGCACAGCGCGGGAGGATGAAGGTGGAGCTCAGCACCCAGAACCCCACAGTATTCTACAAACTCCAGTGCCGCTGAGCAGCGTGGCTTGCCCACTTCCAGACCAAACTAAGTGAGCTGTCAGAGGAGCTTGCAGGCAAAGGGCTGGAAGTCTAGATAGAAAAACTTTGTTATAAAAACTGTCCTTCAGGGGAGACTGTCTGGTTTGAAACAGATGTAATATTACCATTTTGCAACTGGACTTAATAGTCTCAGGGAACTTCACAGCACCATCTGCATTTGAACAAATAAAATAAGTTTCCGTCATAGCTCTGAGCTCTAATTTGAACTGATTTTTCAAGTGGCTAGTGGCCAGCTTGTGTTTTTAATGCTCTTACAAATGCTAATGCCTGCATGCTAGAGAAATATCTAAAGACAGACTTACATGACAGAAATCCCAAAGTTTTCAGTTTTTTTCAGTTTAACGTTGTTTATTGGGGGCAGTATTTAAATGTTTTTTACATAGGGCATATTTTTCTGAAAAGAAAACATGAAAATTTTATGTAGGTAAAGAACACTAACATGGAATCTTGTATATATAATGAGAAGTAAAGAAAAATATATACATCTCCCCTTGGATTATATGAAACATTATTAATTATTTTAGTTAGTTAACCACTTCCAATTGGAAGGTGCTGTAGAAATACAAACTGTTATTGCTAGTTGTTTTGGTACATGAGTAGGTTAATTACTTCAAAAGGTATATTTAATTAAAAGAAACAACCCTGCAATTTGTCAGTATAGATTCTTTTCACTGCCAATAGTTAACGAAGAGCTCCTACTTCAGCGAAGTACTGCGGTGCTGAAAGATTCATTGCAAGTGCGTAACTTAGCAATACAGTTGCAAATCTCCTGAAAGAGTTGCAGAAATTTAAAATAGCGCTTCTCCAAAGTTCTGATAATAAAAGAATGAACAGACTTTCCACAAAGAGTTGGCAAGTTTCTTGCAAGTATCGTTGCCAGTGAGAGAGCTCCTTCATTAAAAAAAGTGTACGTTTGCCAAGTAGATGAGTTAAGAGGCGTTACCTTGCCAACAATTTTTCAATTTATGTAAGTTAAGCAAGAAATAGATGAATATAAACTCTGTATTTACTGAACTGATTTCTTTCTTTTCTTTGGCTCCTTAAGGCCATAACTTGCAAAGTTTAGCTCAGTAAATTGAGATGTATGAAAGCATTGGCTGGAAATGGTGCTCACTGGAGTACGTGTGATGTTTTTACAGAGGCGGCTTTTGCTCATACTAAACACAATGGGGAATGTGCAGGTTTAGGCCAAAAATAGTATTCTACGTTTTAAGGTTTGTAATATTTTCATTTCACTTGTATGTTTTTAGTCACTGGTTGGTCAATGTTACAGTTCATCTAAATAACATGTAACATTCCCTCTTCTTCCAGAGCAGTAATATAAGCTAAAAAAAAAAAAATATTGAGTAGCTATTGTTGCTCATTGGAAGTGGATGAAGTACGCAAAAGGGAAACTGTAGACCAAGACACACTGCTTAATAGTTGAATGGGGATGCAAAGAAGCACAGATGTTTGAAGATTAATTTCCTCTAGTAGAAGGAAATAAAAAAGGAAGAAAATTAGTGAAGGATACCCAACCTTGTCTTCAATACAAAATTAGAGCAAATATAAAGATTCTTTTTAGGATGTTTGTAGCAACATTTCATCAGGAGAAAGCTTGAATGGGGAGAAAGGAACTATTAAAACCTAAATTCATGACTCAATTTCCATGATTATACTAAAGCAAATGAAATTATCAAGTGTAGTTACCTTTCAATTTTGAACATAAGAATGATTTTGCATAAAAAAACCATTGTAATGTCTTTTCTTTATGTATAATTAACACAATTAGAAGAACTAGGGAGGCAGAGGTACATGGAGTTTAACAGATTAAGATAGTAGAGAAAAACACAAAATGAGATATATGAGACACTCATGAAAAAAACATACTCATCTCAGAGTAACCGGTTTGGATATTGTGAAGATTAGAGAATTTCTCACATGGCTTTAAGGGAAGGTATGTATCTGTGACACCATTCCAGGAAAGCATAAATCATAATCTCTAAAGGTTTGCTGTCCTTTGAAATACTGCTAAAATGTTTTTGAGGGTAAACTTTCAAATGGTGATACTGACCTTAGAATAAGTTTCAAGGGGCTTTGTGGCCTTTAACACACCTCTTATCCTTTCATGAAACTGAGAGGAAGCTAGCCCATAGAAGACAGTGATTACAGTAAGGGTCAGATATTACTCTTTCTCTTCTCACAGAGGATTATCAGTAGATAATCACCAGTTGTTGAAATCTCAGTTATTCCTGGGGTTCTATGTAATAATGGCAGCCAAAACTCTGAGTAAAAGAATAAAGAATGAATAGGTAATTGAAGATAAATTCCTTGCTTCAAGCTAGATTTTTCTGAAAGAATCCTACACTTTACTGTGAACTTTAGCTTTTCCTTCGCTCCTCAAAAATCTCATTTACTGTTCAAGCTGCCTAATTGGGCTAGCGTGAGAACAGTTGCTTATCCAGGCCAGCCACTTCTTTGTATTTAAATCTTTTTTTTCTTTGTGTTCGATCTTATAATTGGTTTTTATGTGTGAATTTATATAAATTACAGTAATTATAGAGAAATATTGAACCAGATCTCCTAGAAGTTGACAATATGAGGTCTTGAAAACATCTACTTCTGGTATGTTTCTCAGCAGTATCCATTTCATTATTATGAAATTATCACAAGAAACCAGAGCTTTTGCCTATGACTCCAGACAATAATATGTGATGAACACTCTGATAAAAGAACAGTAGAGAGCTAAGTCTGGTAAAACAAAATCTGCAGCTGCGAAAAACAAAAGTTGTGGCACGATAAATAGGATAATATCTCTGAGCTTTCAATATCTTTGGTTAGAAGAATAACTTGCTCTGTGACAAATATAGGACGAAGTGAAGAATCAGATTAAACCCAAGAACATCAGAGCGTTTGGGGTGCCAAAAGGTGCACAGGGAGATAATCCATTTTTGGATTGCTTGATTTGAAAGATACTTCATCTTCATATCAGAAACTGCTTTATGTAATGATAAATCACACCATTTTCAAAGCAGACAAAATAGGAAGGAGACGCAGGTGCTGTTTAGTCTGAGATATAAAAGATGTGGAAAGGACATTTAGATTGATGGGAAAGCAAAACAAGCTTTTATCCAAGAAGATATTTTTTTCCTTATCTAGTATTCAGGCCTCCAGTCAAATGTGAAGGGTTCATTTTGATTTCTCCATTAAAAACAAAAAGACAGACAGACATGTGGTGGTAGAGTAAAAGAAATGATACAGAGGAGAATTTGTGGTCTTCCTTCATGTGCATTTCCATGGTATATAACCTCAGATGGAGAATAAACTAAACTACACTTGCATCTAGATTCTTGCCCTGAGCAAAGCCACTTCATATTTCTGGAAAGGTAGCATAAGGCAAAAAAGCTGCTGGGTTGAACGGTTTATTAAATTTTTTTTTCAATTTATTTTTCAACTGAAAAGTATTAGTGATGATAACTAATAAAACACCAAAGGCAATGTTGGTACGAGCTACATTTTCTTTGAAAACTGAAGGTGGGATTTTTTTTTGTTTGGTTGATTTTTCAGGTCCTGCTAGCATTGTGAGAGAAGGGATTTTTCTTCAAAATTCATGCTTCATGTTTGCCTTTAATCTGATGTCAGTAGTGTTCTTTCATTTGCTTTTTATCCATGTAATAGCCTGTTTAATAGTTAAGCATTTACTTGTTGCTCTTTTCCCCTATAAAAAGCTGTAAATCATGTGGTGGCAGAATCTGATTCCAAATAACTGTCTTGATTATCGAAACACCAAAACGCAGATTTTTGAAAGAACAACTGAACTTTTCATCTAGGAATATTATTAGTTGTTTTATCAATAAAACATCTACTTTTGCGCCAGTCCTCCAAACAATTTGATTATAACTTGACTTTTAAAAGCTTGGCAGTCCCTTTGTCTTCAATATGACTACATCTTTTTCTCATCCCCTAGATACTCACACCCATTTCTTTGCTATTTGGAGGTTTAATATTTTAAAGGCAAGAATAAGGAGTAGGAATTATTATTGACATCCAGTAGTTTCTATGCTTCCATGAGGAAAAAAGGGTATTGTAATTAAATGCTAATATTACAAATGTTTATGTGTGTATATATATATATATATATAATTTTTCTCTCCTGAATAGTCTTCCTTGGCCCTTTTTTCCTTAGTAAAGCAATTAATCTATGTGACCATTTGGAAGTTTGAAGGTCTAAGACTTATGTGATCCAGTCTGCTTAATCCAATTCCAGTTAGACTGATAAAGTACGGATTGAATTCGTCACCGCTCTTTGTGAAACAAACTTTTTCAGCTGTTTGGTCATTCAGGAACATTTGGCATTGGGGTTCGTGTTCAACTACCAAACTTCAGACTTCCAGCTTTGATTCCTAGTTTAGGACTTCAGTCTCCCAGGAGTCATATAGGTGGTGAAAGGGGGGGAAAACGAGAGAGCATGATGAGAGGAATATATGGAGGGTCAAGAGGACAGTTCTATGTATTAGAAGAGAATGGGTCTCCAGAGGGTGATTCAATGCACCTAAATTAGGCTGTCATGTCTCTTACAAGACTATTCTCAATTTCAAACACAATTTTTTCATTTGCTGTCTTTCATGTCCCTTTCAGCCTACAGTCCTCCTCTGCTAAAACTGTGGACTTTTTGGGGAATAAGAATGGAGTTGTTCTAGCTGGTGGGTTTTGTCTTTGGAGCATCCTGAAATATAATTTCACAAATCTTTTGCCTCATGCAAGTGTTTTAGAAGAGTGCAGACTCTCAAGCCTCTTTCTAGTGGTGCTTCTGGCAGGAGAACTGGTAAAAACTTACGGAAGCTCAGGTGCCATTCCCTGCATCTCCTGCTAGTAACCAATGGTGACTAGAGAGCATTTCATTATATGTGAAACTATACTAAATTAGTGTATATTTAATTCATTAGAAAATATATGTATATTGTCAGTGGCACACAGTGTTATATATGTGTGTGAGTGTATAAATGTACAGATGTATCGCAGAATCACAGAATCTTATAGGTTGGAAAAGACCTTTAAGATCATCGAGTCCAACCGTAAACCTAACACTACCAAGACCACCACTACACCATGGCCCTAAGCACCTCATCCAAACGTCTTTTAAATACCTCCAGGGATGGTGACTCAACCACTTCCCTGGGCAGCCTGTTCCAATGCTCGATAACCCTTTCAGTGAAGTAAAATTTCCTAATATCCAATCTAAACCTCCCCTGGAGCAACTTGAGGCCATTTCCTCTCATCCTGTCACTTGTTACCTGGGAGAAGAGACCGACCCCCACCTCTCTACAACCTCCTTTCAGGTAGTTGTAGAGAGCAAGAAGGTCTCCCCTCAGCCTCCTTTTCTCCAGACTAAACAACCCCAGTTCCCTCAGTTGCTCCTCACAGGATTTGTTCTGCAGACCCTTCCCCAGCTTCCTTGCCCTTCTCTGGACACGCTCCAGCCCCTCCATGTCTCTCTTGTAGTGAGGGGCCCAACACTGAACACAGGATTCGAGGTGCGGCCTCACCAGTGCTGAGTACAGGGGAACAATCACTTTCCTAGTCCTGCTGGCCACGCTATTTTTGATACAAGCCAGGATGCCATTGGCTTTCTTGGCCACCTGGGCACACTGCTGGCTCATATTCAGGTGGCTGTCAACCAACACCCCCAGGTCCTTCTCTGCTGGGCAGCTTTCCAGCCACTCTTCCCCAAGCCTGTAGTGTTGCATGGGGTATGTATGTGTATATGTATAATGCCACTGATAAACACCAAGCTAGATTTCATTTCTTGTGGTAATACCGACTGTTAGTCCTCACTCACTCTTCAAATAAATGATGTTTATTTATATGTGCTATCTACATATCAAGCACAAGAAGTCCAGTCTGTGTGTTGTCCCTGCAGAAATGCTTCCTTCTAGTGAATTCTCCCAAAGCTTCCTTATTTATTTTCCTCGTCTGTCTCAGGTTATATTAATGCCATGCAGGTTCTTAAAATCTAGCTTGGCAATTCAGAGCCTGAATGTATGTCTTCATTGTGAACTCAAGTCCATGTCAATGTTGCCAAGCTTAGCTATACATCAGCTGGCTCAGCCACTGATAGAAGGGCTGCCAGTGCAGCACAGGACTCCGTATGGTCTGTGAAAACTCTTCCAGGACCTTAGGAAAATATGGGCAGATAGTCTATGGATCGTGATTATATGTTGCTCTAATTAAAAGCTAATTCAGGATGATCTCAGCATATGCTCCCTAATATTCAAATATAAGGGAAAAAGCAAGGATGCAAAAATAACATTTTCTTTGTATCTTATTAAATTGCAAATGACTGTGATCTTAGGGACTATGTAGCAGGCAAGCATTATGATGGAAACAAAACAGAAAAGGAAAGATAGTAAATCCTATATTGTGTACCACACTTTTCCCCAGGTATTTAGGGAAAAGAGAGAAGTAGTGCCAAAAAAAATTAGAGTTCAAGGCATAGGTTTTTAATGGCCTTACATATTACTTTTAAAATGCATTCAAACACCTGACTTGATTTTTATGTAGTCAACTTTTATTCATTTGCAGTTGTCTGTATGGAACATATAGTAGACATATTTTGCTTAAGGAATACATTGCCCCATAAATGACTGTGTGAGCATCTCATCCACTGCTTCCTGATGGATAGGTTTTCAGCTGGATTAAGTCTAATTACACATCATTTTTTTCCCCCCTCAAAACAAAAATAACAGGCACTCTCCTGCCTAGTTCTTTTGTAAACTGGATTGTACTTTTGACAGCTCACCAGTTTGGTGGCTTTTTGGCAATGCAGCAGACTATCACTGTGATCTTCAAGCTAAATGTAGTGGTCATATCTTGTCATTCAGAAGTTGACAGTCCCATGTAGCAGTTTAGAGTGAATCTGAGCATTTGAATTCATGTTAACACTTGAACCTTCTCATTATTAAGTCCAGTGCTTTGCTTTATTCTAATTATACGAATTGAATGCTGGGAGTTCTAAAGAAATAAGAAAAAGCAAAACAGAGGAGATTATTGCGTGATAGTATAAATCCATGCTGTGTCTGCTTCTTGAACTTTGTATGCAGTTCTGGTCCCTTTACTTCATAGAAATAATGTAAGTTTGAGAAATATTCAGAGGTGGATTGCAGAGATGATCAAACATACGGAACAGCTTTTAACCCACATGAATAAGTACACTATCACTCTTCAGCCTGGAAAAAGAGGCCGAGGGAAGATCATGAGTAGCATAGAGAGGAGGGTGAAAAAGGCAATGAGCATTTGTTGGTTCTTCCACTACAAGCACTTAAAGGGCCACAAATGAGACTAGTAGGTAAAGTGGTTCCTCACAGGCCACATAATGAAGGTTTATTTTCAAAAAGTGATGAGTTTATGGAACAGAACAGTATGCAAGGCTATCAAGTACAAATGTGAATGAAGTCCGTGATGTAACTTACTCAAGTCTAGAAAAAATTCAAAGAAACATCACTGCATGCCAGCCATCATCTTAATATTCTTCACTAAGCGTTCATTGTTAGTACTGCTGGAGACCTTGGATCTAGTTGGTAGGGCTATTCTTTCCCATTTTTGATGAAAAGCACTGTAGAACATTTTTAAGGACAGGACCAAAAGGAAGTAGGCTTATCTAGATACAGAATATATAAACCTGGTTATCATCTTTTTATCTAAACCTGTTTAAATGGAAGAAGACTTGGAGTCCCCAGCTGGTTGTTGTCCTTTACATCTTAAAGACTTTAAGTCAAATTTCTTAGAATTTGAAGAGATCAGGATTTCAGTAGCGTAAGAGATTCGATGGTCAGAGAGGTGGGGTATCCTTCTCCTGTCTAATAAGATGCGTGACCTGTTTCTTAACCTGCCATGTTAGACTTCGTCTGGTAAACCAGAATGAATTCTCCCAATTTCTCTTTGTAGGCACTTTGCAGTTCCCGTCTTGAATGTCTCCATCAGTCTTTTATCCATCCCTGCTACTATATTTTGACATACATCTGTTAAGGTTTTGATGTATGTTTTGGTCTAACTATGTATTTGTTAAAAGGTGACCTTTTGATTTGATTGTTTGGCTGACTTCAGTGCTAATAAGCTGAAGGATGAGGTGCCTAATGAATCCTGTGTATAGAAATAATGATAGATGACTTATTTGGAATTCTACAGACACAGCATGGCCAAGCATGCTGAGGAGTCCCTGGAACTGAACCAGGCTTACAGTGGGAAGCGTTATTGATTACACAGAGACAGGGCACATTTTAATCATTTTTGCAACACTGTACTGCCTAAGGTACTAAAATCCATTAAACGCGGATTATAAACTTTGTTTTAAACTGGATCCTAAATTGTTTCTTGATGTACAGTCAACAGCAACTCTGAGAGATCAATCACAATTACTAAGGTATATTAAAATCAACTTCTTTAATTTTAATTGCTCATACACCTGACCCTCTGTGAGGCAGCTGTTCATAACACTAAATTGCTTTTCTCCCGGAAAGGAGTTTCATTTCACTTCATGGTAGATTTTTGCCTTGTACGCTAACCAGCATTTTGCTTTCCTTTTTTCCTCCTTCCTCCTGGCCCATGATTCTCATTTCTCTGCAGATAATTTTCTCTTTTTTCACCTTCTGTCCTCATTAGCAGAAGCTGCAGCCTTGCCAATGAATCAACTTTATTAAAGTAGGTGGATTGTTTGAATTATTAGTTGATGTAAAGTTACAGACCCGGAGCTCTTTTCAGGAGTCTCTGTTAACCTATGCTACATGAGTGATTATGCTTGCGGACTCCTAATCAGATCATAAAAACTGCTGAGTGTATTGTGAACAGGTACATTTATTTTAAACTTGTATTATATTTTCTGTTTAGCTGCAAGCATTTTAGTGTCCTTGCTCTGTTTTTTCTTAGGGGAATTCTATAAAGCTATTTAGTAATTTCATTCCTGCTTTTGCATTGTCTGTCATCTTGTGTTTTGATGGTGAAAGATCCCTGTTCAGTTTTTATCAATTTATTTCCTTCCTCCAGTATATGAAGTTAATAATAGACTTCAGTATCAGAAAAGGAGGAGTAACACACCTGAGTCTTAATCTCGCACATAATGTATTAAATATTACTGTTGCCCTAATCTTCTTGTGGTAGAATGGGCTTATAAATACCTACTTGCTGCCCAGCAACGAGATGCTGCTCTATTCTGAAGGGTATTGGGTGCTTTCCAGTCGATTTTGAGGATTTTCTGTGTCCTTCAAGAGGCAGTTGAAGCTTCTATTTCTGGACAGTGCTTTTAGGCTGATAGTAAATGCAGGGAAATAACAATAAAATTACTGTTTTTTCATTTATTGAAAGGTAGCACTTTTTTGAAAGAGAGCAGGTGGATGCAAGAGACAGGTGAGCAAAACCAGAATACTGAATCTTTTTGGAAAAACAGCAATGGTTTCGGCACACCAGTTTTACAACTACTGAATTTGTATAAGGCATTACAGTAATGGCAGTAAGTGGAAGAGATTAGGATGATTTGGACATGTTATCTGTGAGTCTTGATGCAAAGGGAGTTAGTGCTATGGGAGAAAAGATGCGCGTCTTTGAAAATTTAACACAGTATGAAGTTGAAGTAGAAGAATAAGTATTTCTTCTACAGTAGAAGAAGAAATGAAAACCTAAGTGGTATATAAAACAATGTAAAATTATTAAACACAATTATAGGAGTACACAGCACCAAGTAATTCTGTATTTATAGATTTTATTAAAACTGTTACCCTAATGATAGCCTTAGACCCTTTAGATTTTAGAGCACTCTGGATTTTCGCATAGTTTCACTCCTATTAAATAATGAAGGGAGGTTTTTTTCATATGGATGATTCCCATAATTTCATGAGTTTAGTTCAGATGTGACTTGTCTGTTTCTGCTTTATTTCTCATTTTTCATGTACATTCTGTGCTACTTCTGCAGCAGATTTCAAAATGTGAGCTGCCATCTTCCAGCAGGTATGGGGGGAAGAGGGACAGCATACACTGCTGTCTTGCTGTGGTAGTGGAAAGCTTAATAAAGCAGGGAGCTCTTCAGAACTCACTTTTCTTTTTTTTTTTCTTGGTTACATATAATAATTTACACTGACTTTGGATTTTGGGGGTTTTCTAAGCCAATAAGAAATGTTGGGAATAGGAAAAGCATTCTATAAATACAGCTATCTTTCAGATCTCTAGAGAGATCTTCTGGAGGCCACAGTCCACTGAGCTTCAGGTTGTTTATATATAGCCCATCCTTTGCAGCTGGCTTGCCCTCTCCTTAAGCTTCCTCTGTCAAGGGTTGTATGAGAGCAGACAAAGCCCAAAGTCCTGTCCTGTGGCCTCCTGTCTCCTCTTCGAAAGATTGGTAAAGCCGCGCTTGACGGCTATATGTTTCTGTGCTGAATTTCTAGATACACATCACTTAGCAGTGCTGAGCGTGCCTTAGTTTATCCTCTCCTCACTTGGTATGCCTGCTGAACTACTACATGTGTCTTCAAATACAAAGAGGGTTTGCAAAATTCAGCAAGAGTTTAAAGGAGAATATAACATTTGCAGAGATTGTTCTGTGAGGGTTCATCAGCTTTGGCATGCACTCCCTTGTTGATCTTAAATAGCTTGAATTTGTTAATATGTTTTTGGAATAAATAAACAGCTATCTCAGTGCGACTGTTCTTAATTATCTGAAAGGGCAAAATTTTAAACTAGAGGCCTATTGAGGTGAACTTACCCTCTAAATAAAGCACAAATTATCTTCTTTTAAAGAGGCCTGACAAGTCACCAGTTTTATTTAGGTAGATCTCTCCACAGAACTGCCAGATAGTAAAACAAATACATGATTTAACTGTTTTCCCCAGACTGGGCCAAATTCAGGAAAAGATGTTTTGCTGTAAGAAGGGGATGAGATTTGCTTCTATGTGTGTATAATCTAGGAGAGTCATTATTATGAATAACGGGCCATCTGAATCGGAAGAGCCCCATGGCTCATATATATCAACCAACTACTATGGTGATGGACATTGTATAAAAATCTCACTAAAATAGAACTTTAGGATGTTCTCCCTAGTTTTTATTATAAGTCCCAGGCAAGCACTCCCAGAAATGAAAATCCTCTAGGCAATGTTAAATGTAACTCAACCTTGACTCTCAAGAATTTGTCTCTGGAATGGAAAAATTGTTTGTCTCTATGTCCAATTAATTCTTGGCTTTCATTTGAAACTGCCAGCAAGTTTGCCAACCCAGTTTTGATGGGTTTTATTTATGTGATATAAATCCTTGTCAGCTGAGAATTAGTCTCATATATATTGGAAGGTGATTTTTTTTATTCACCAGCAACCTGGATCAAAATGTACACAAGAGACCTGAAAATGAAAGAATCTGTCTCACCTTACGAGCCAGAGAGCCAATCACTCGCTTTGATAGCTTTCAACCCCAGAGTGCCCTGGACAGGCAGCAGATAAACCAATGAAACATTAATTATTAACAGAAAACAAAACAGATATATTATCATCTTCCTGCCTAAAAACCCTGTTAGGAAATAAGTTTCCTGAATTCCTCGGGCTTACTTTATGTGAGGGAAAATTTTCATTTTCTGTACTTGCCAAGATCTCTCAATTTATCCTCAAAATGAGAAACAATAATGACTGTAATGTTTTTGATCAAACACTTAAGACATATTGCAGAGTGTTTGAGAGTTATTGCAAGTTTCCTTTGCAAATTCTGCTTGGATTCATTCCAACATTTGGAATAGGCCTGCGTTTTTTTGCTGTTATCAATTTTAATGTTACGCTCCAATACAGATTTCCCACTCATAATCTTTCTCTTACTGCAGAGGAAGATGGTAATGCTGGCATTCCCACTCTCGGTATGGGGACATCAATCCTAGCTAGATTATTTTGCCCTTGTCTGAAACTCATGCTCAGTTCTCAACTGTCCAATGACTTAGTCAAGCGTATAACAACCAGGGTTCTCGTGAGCTGGAACCTCCTGGTTCAGTTGGTGCTTTGGCAAGTTGTTGATCTTCTACAGTAGCCTCAGGGATTTGCTTCGACCAAGTGCCTGAGAAAAGTTATGTATGTCCAGCAAGAATAAACAGTGACTCAAGCAGTTACCTTTTCTTAGAGATATTACTATTAATATATATATAGTGATCTGCACGCTTCAAAATCAGTTACATTCTTGCAGTGTGTTTATTCTCTTCAAGCTAAAATACAGAGTTGTGTGCATTCTGCCTCAGTATATACCCTGATGTGATGTGCCAGTGTCCACCAGGAGAAACCTGAGTGTTAATACTGTGGAATAAATCAGGATCAAATCCATGACAGTCCATAGAAATCAGTATTGTTATGAATGCATGTTGGTCATGTTTAAGGATATATTTGAGTCAAAAACTCGTTTCATGCTTTGTTTACTGATAAAATAGCCTCTATTAACAGCTTGTCTACCTATTTAATTGCTTCAAAATCATGTTTTACCAAAAAAGCTGTAGAGTAGAAAGTGTACATCAAAAAAGTGTGAACTGCAGAAAAAAATTATGCTGATTTCATACTCTTCCTTGAACTTAATTTGTATTTCTGTATTCTCGTGTTATTTAATGTGCTTAAGAGAAAGCAAATGTGGAAGAAACGGCAGCATAATTTAGTAAAGTGGTGGCCTTGGTAGTGTTAGGTTTACGGTTGGACTCGATGGTCTTAAAGGTCTTTTCCAACCTATAGGATTCTGTGATTCTGTGAAACTTAAAATTTATGTGCATAATTCTAGATGTCATAGGCTTCTGAAGAAGGAAGATGGGCAAGCACAGCTAGCTGACTTTTTCTGCAAATACACAAGTATCTCAATTGTGTATAATCACATAATGTATTATGTTCCCACAATGCGTAAAATACCTTAGAATTATAAAATCATTTGTAGTTTTAGTCCGAACTAAACTCAGCAATTGTGGCATGAAAATAAAGAAAATTTTAAATTAAAGCTTTTAAAATCTTCGATTGACAGAAACAAATGAAAAATGAAAGTTAAGCAGTGGAAATGATAAAATGCAAATTTGTTTTTAATTCTAAATCAGCAACTTAAGATTTTACCAATAGCAGATATGAATTCTGCCCTGAAGATAACGGAGTTGACTTTCCAAGAATCAGTTCTTCAGAAAAGGATCTGGGAGTTAGAGTGTTTGCAAAGAATGAAGGCAGGCTATTATCAAGAAAGCAGTTGCTGTATTGGCATTTATATGGTAGGCAGTACCCCTCACAAAAGGCGTGCAGTAATCCCTTTGCTCTACTCAGCACGGGTAGGATCTCATCTGAAGTACCTGTGCAAAGTCAGGACACTGTGGTGCAGGAAAAAGATCTGTGCAAACTGAAGAGAATCCATAGGAGACCAACAAGAACATTTGGAGAGCTCCAAAATAAGTCCTCTAGGGAAAGACTTTTGGAGCTACTTCGCATAGAAAAGAGAAGATAAAGGAGTGATACATAAAAGGTAGCTTCAACATGGCAGAGAAGAAATCATTGTCCATGTCCATGGATAGGAAAAGAATCAATAAACTTAAAATGCATTGAGGTTTATCTTAAACGTGAAGGAAAACTTTCTAATGGTAAGGTTAATTAAACACTGGAATGAGGGAGAGTTTAAACAAAAGAAAAATAAGCAATTGTATAAGCAGCAGTAAAATCATAGAAACAGCAGACTTATTCCCTCTATTAACTTCTTTTTGGTGTCCAGACCAGGCAAACTCATTGGCCAGAACAACAGGGGCCCGTAAGTGAGGGATGTGCACCTGGCCCCTCTTCATGACTTTCCCTCCTCCACCCCTTGCTTTTAGAGGAGTAGTTTTGTGAGTGGGAGACTGCCCAGGCAGTGGAAAGCGTGGTGGGGAGGACCGGGAGCTTGTCCTCTAGCTCCCTGCTCTTGCCTTGCAGCACCTTGTTCAGGCATGCAGCGATGGCCTCTAAACTGCCATCACAGATCTGAACATCATGGCTCCAAGGAGAAGAGCAGACTAAGTTTGGGAGCATTTTTTTGTCAAATCCTGAAAAGTTTCAGCAAAATTAAAGTTTGCTGAAAATAGAGGGAGATGTATGAGCAAGTCCTAATAAGAATGGATAAAGGCAGGAGTGTGGGGAGGCTCCATCACTGGAGTTCATTAAGAACTGGGTTTGACGGTAATTTTAGAGCTGTCACTGATCATGTCCTGGGGCAGAGAGATGGCTTACATGGCTTCTTAATGTCCCTTCCGTTATTCCTTTGTCATCTGCTTCTGTAGTCAGAACTCTTTTAGAAAGGGTCTGATTCCAAATACAGCTTCTGTTAGGGACTTCTTGTGGGTGAAACAGCAGTATAAAGAAACATCCAGAGAAAGAAGGTGATTAGCTAATTTAGAATATTTTTTTAAGCTATTCAATACCCCTCTCAGTATGTTCCTCTGAAGACTTTTACAAAGATGAGACTTTTTTATATTTTTATAAATTCTCTGTTAGAATATTTCTAGGTTAAATATATATGTGGAGTATTTGAGGAGTGCAATTAGAGTTCCCAAGACTGTCCCTACATCCTCAGGTTACCTTGAAAATGAATTTTCCTATCTCTGCATTGATCTCCCACAGGTTTCCTAAAGGACAGAACAGT
Organism: Ciconia boyciana; assembly: GCF_034638445.1. Classification (NCBI taxonomy): domain Eukaryota; kingdom Metazoa; phylum Chordata; class Aves; order Ciconiiformes; family Ciconiidae; genus Ciconia; species Ciconia boyciana. The sequence goes on along the minus strand of NC_132938.1, from coordinate 80,079,516 downwards.
CTTCCCCCCAGGTAGGTTTTCACGGCCACATTGTGTGTTGGCATAATCCCAGTGAAGCTAACAGAATCACACGACTGGAGAATTTGTGGTTAAACAGATAGTACCGAGTATGGAAGATACAGGGTTGTTTACTGAGATGCTCCCAAGTAGTTGATGCTAGGCTGATAAGATTTGTTTTACACAGATAGCTGTATGGGTAGTTAGTGAAGAACTGAAACAGACAATTACTGAAAATAATTGATTTTCAAACTACAGTTCTTTCCCAATTAAAATTATCCAGAGGCACTCAAAAGCTATAATTTAAAGTTGTAATAGAAATCCAAGCAAGTCCTCACTTGCAGTGATTTTTTAGATACTATAACCATTTTGAGTCATGCGAGCAGTAAAAAAACCCCTCCTTTTTATCGTAAATTATTTAACTTTACACTTTTTTTTTAATTGGATTAAAATTGATTTTGGTTTGATTTTCAAATGTGTTCCAACAGGAAGTTCGAGGCCATTTTTCATACTGGGGAAATACTGGATAAAAATCTCCACTCTGGTGTAATCAGCTGAAACTTTACCATTAGCTTTGACACCAGATCTTACCCAGTGCCCTAAAACAGATTTCACTAGAGAACAACGGAAACAATATCAGCCCTGGTAATGTGAAATACCTTACTTTCATCAGCTTACTGTGGGCTACTAGTCTGGTCACTTTAGATCCAGAGTGTTTTGTACAGACCTACTTTGTAGAGATGAGAAAGGCCAGTATTTCCAATGAAGAATTTTAATGCTTACGGCATGGGGATTATCTCTTAAACCAAAGCTGTCACACGGCAGCAATATCCATAATACACATGTGCTGGCAAAGTAAGGGGGAAATTTAACCCAGGCTCTCTTCTTCTCTGTAGCCCTTCTGCTTTTGATCCATGAAGGATCATTCCAGTCCAGTTTTAAGACTCCCACTTCTGTTCGCTCATTAGTCTGCTCAGCAGCCTCTCCTTTTTCAAACCTTGCCTCTGATTTGGTGCAAAATTTTATATAGGCTTATTTTTGTGCAATGGAATTTGTAAAGGGTCATGGTTATTTGACATGAGAACTTACAAGAGAAAATATGATACGCTTGAGATAATGCTTACATGAAGTAAAATACAGTAATAGTTATTGTCGGTTCAAGGAAAGGTAGGTATCTTTGGCATTTATTTTACTTCCAATTCAGGTTTGTCTGACTCACTTCAACAATAGAAATAATATTTGTTTGTGACAGAAATGAATTCTTGTCCAAGAAGTTTCCCACCCCAACCCTTGCTTGTGGGCTCTATTAATAGAGTAACTTCAGTATCATTATGTCTACTCAGTGCTTTGACTTTGGTAGAAAATATTGATCTGTAGCATGATCTGTCCAAGGGCAACGGCATCATTAATTGCTAAGTGATCTGCAAAACAATTAGAGTCCTCCTGACTGTTGTACAAATAGATGAATGGAGCTGTCTACCTAATCAGATACGGTTGTATCTATCTATGGACCCAATTGTGGTGTTCAGAAATGTCTTCAACATCTGTCACCTTCCCACTTCTCACAATAACATATGCCATGCTCTGCGGGACTCCTGCTCAAAAGCCTTTGAGGAGAATTTTTTTTTGGGGGGGAGGCAGGGGGCAGGGAGGATGTGCAGAGTTTTTAAGGAAATTTTTACCCCATATCTGCATTCTCAGGTTTGCTTTTTGAGAGACAAGCAGGATTAAGCTAAAGATTATAAGCATACAAGCTTTAAGAAGCTGTAATTCACATTTGCATTAATGGCATGACGGCAGGACAAATATATTAAACATTAACTCAGCGCCTGGATGCAGTGAATTTAGCACTTAAGGAAATGAATAGGATTGATGATTTTCTAGGCTGTGTTGTTCAGCACCTAGTGCAGTGGGAGTCTGGCCTTAAAGTGGGTGCCTCAGGACTGAATGGTAAGAGTAAGACTGTGCATTTATCAATGTCATATTTCTATATGAAGGAAACCAATTAGGAAGGAAATATACAATTAATATCAGTTCCCTTAAAGTTCGATGCCACAAATGTTGCATAAGTATCCTCTGCTTAAAATGCTTGTATTGAGCTCCAGGTGATTATTGGAAGAAACAGAGCAGCCACAGTCAAATGTATTCTGTCAGACAAGTAAGAGGGAACTAAGTTTGTGGTGCGGTGGAGTGACTCTGGTAAGATGTGTTCCTATGAACACACTCATGTTTTCCTAACTATTCCTGTTGTATGTTTCTAGAGTCTGGGAAGGATTTAGTCTACTGTTTGGGGGAGGGTGAGTAAACTGTATTTTCCTCAAGATAAATTGTATTCTTAGTAGTGTTTTACAGTGTTTAAAAAGTAAACATAAGCACTGCATGCCACACATGGACGCTGTTTGTGTGTGATACTTGGTTTAGTGCCTCCGGACAAGTCACCTTTGAAGATTAGTTGCTAACGTCTGACTCTCTTCACATTCTTTGTTTACATATGTCATTGTTTTAAAGCTCTTTTTTTTGTATCTGGTGATGAGATTTGTTAACAAAATTCCTGTGGCAGTCACTCTTGTCATTCCAGCTAGAATTTGAAGTTGCTTTTGGTTTAAATGATATACAGATTTTAAGACATTTTCCTCTATACAGTATTGGTGTAGGACAAAAACAATGAGAAACATACCCAGTGGGTAACTTCCAGTATCCTTATTGCTGTATCTGGCCTAATTTTAGTCAGTAGAGTTCTACAGAAAAGCTGTTACTTCTTTTAGTACAGGCCTTGCTACGTACGGTACAAGGGCCAGAAGATGAGCACAAGCAGGAAAGCTCATACTTGAGAACAGAAGTGTGTAGGCTGCTGCTTTATATGTGATTTAGCACCTGCTTCTTTTAAGGAGTGGTTAATCTTTGTAAATTAGCATCAGATCCACTGGCCATCCTTCCAATCCCTCAGAAGGAAAAGGGATGAGGGAGTCCCTGCAGTGAGTGATTGAGTGCAATCCCCACTATCCTGTGTCTGGGCAGGGCACTGTGAAAGAGCCAAGAGGATTTATCTGGTAGGTAGAAGGGTTGGAGAGAGAAAGTGATCCTTTTAAAACAACCAGAAAAGCAACCTGATTATTGTTCCTTTAAGAAGCAGTTCCTAAAAAAATTGAACTTTTCTATAAAAGCAGCTGCGTGGTTCCTATTCTTATTTTGTCTTTTAAGCATCAGTATTCTACACATGGATACAAGCAATACTATTTTTACAAAAACGATCCCTGTCTCAGTAGAATGGTTTTGTGATGCTTTCATTGACATCGCACCGGGGGTTAGGTGATGCAACAGAATAATAAACTGGCTTTCCACCTTCTGCAGACAGGTGTTCAGATACACTGTAGATCACATGTGAAAATGAGTCTGGTAGTCCTGTCCCTACCTCTCTGTTTTATAGCCCAAAAAGGGGAAGAAGAACATGAAAAATACTTAATGCTTGGCAAGCTCCCAATGTAATTTTCATCCATATATTCTGCTGCCCTCCATTCAAATAAAAACAAACACAAATCATAATGCAGGTCACAAGAAAGGTAACAGAAAGTCTGAAGCAATAGCCTAAACAGTGACGATTGAATTTTCTAACAGCACTGCAAAGGGTGGGTGTTTATAGCAGGGGAGATTTGGTCTTTTTTCATACATGATTTTAGTTTCCACAGTTACTGGGATGCTTAGGATCAGAGAAGACTCCCACAACTCAGCTATGCTTTTCCTAGCACTGCTCTTGTTTAACTGGCAGTTGGATTTTGGAGCTGCAATAGTGCTACTTCACTTGCATAAGCAAAAAGCTTTCTTGGGAAGGTGGCATTGTACTGACTTAGTTATACATAACACAAGAATTTTTCTGGAGTATAAGGTGTAAGAATGGAGGATTTGGGCTTGTAAATGTTTTCTACAACGAAAATAATTTCCTCTTTTCCTGAAGAAAATGCTTTGATGTTTTCTGAAAAATCCGCAAGTATTTATAGTCAGAATATTATAATTGAGGTGGGCTGTTATAGTGCTGCTTAGGGATTCTCTGTAGGTCAGGCTCTGTATCCAGCCTGTACCTCATGCAATGTGCCATAAATAATCTGTCTCCCTTCTGTCTAGCAACAGTATCATGGGTGTCTATCCCAACAGATGAGAGCAATGTTTGCTCTTGAGATCCCAACCCAGAAATGCAAGAGGGTTTCTGTAACGCTCTATGTCATCGCATCTTAGTTTAAAAAACCAGCCTTCCGTGAAAAACAGAAAACAACATGTTTTCAGTAAAAACTAACCTTTTTTCCACAGGGGAGCCCACGTGCTCTTCCTGGGGCACGTTACTCTCAGCAAACAACTTGCAAGTCACAATCTTTGAGCTTTTCCAGCTCTGAACTTTGCAGGGACTTGCCTGACGCTGGCACAGTCAGAAAGGGCTACGTTCTGCCACCCTTATTGGTGCTCAGCAGTCTTTTCTTATATAAGTAAGCCTATGGTAGTCAGCTGGGCTGTCTGTAGATTGTGGTGATACTTATTCAGAAGCTGGGAAATTAAAACTCAATAGTGTATCATGCAGTTTTATGCTTAAACTGAACGTCAAGAGGAGCCTCTGAAGCTGTCTGTGGCTGTTTAGAGTTGTGGGCAGCAACATTTAGTAAACAAAATTAATTGTACTGCTTGTGTGTGTTACTAGCCAAGAAAGCTGAAAGAAAAACTTGATTAAAAGCAGAGTTACGTAATTAGTTCAGGTGTTTTGTATCTGTGGATAGACGTGGCTGGAAGAAGGGCACAGGAAGAGGAGAACAAGAATTCCAACTTTGAACAAGAATTTTGACTTTAAATGTACATGCTGGACTCAAATACAGAAGTCAAAAAATGCATGTAGTTGTAATTTTTTTTTTTCAGAATGGCTCCTTTTAATTCAACTACGTGTTGTTCTGCTTAGGGTAGAACCTGACTTGTTTGACACAGAAAAAGTCCTTCCTTTCCATCCCTTTACTCTGTTTACCAGCTCCCTGCTCCAAATAAATTCTTTGATCAGACAGTGTCATCCTCCTCTTCATTTCTGTTTGCTAAACTGAATTAATAGCAGCTAAAAGTATATTTTTTTCTCGAAGAAAACATGAACTCTTTCATTGCTGTCATGTTAAACATTTACCTAATCAGCCAAACACACAAAATGCAAGTGGTTCCATGTGTTTTTTCAGTGCCTAATCCCCAGCTGTTCCATATCTACCAGCTGCTAAAACAACGAGCATTCATCATAAAGATGTCCATAATTCAGTCATACGTTATCAGTGAAATATCAATACATTAGCTTTGAAAAGTGCCAGTAATTGAGAGAGAATACAAAAATTAAATCCCTTTCAAGGTAAAATAAATAATATTGGCAACGCTTATTCATTTCTGTGTTAAATGCTGCAGCACCTTCATTTGGGCTGCTGAAGATTTTCTGTTTTGCCTTACCAGAGGAGAGCATGTCCAAGATAAAAACTGTCATTCAGGTTCTGAAGATTACTGTAGGGTCTGTGCCAGGGCAAGGGCTGCCATTGCCTTCCGCCACGCTTTGGCCAGGACAGTCCTTGAGACATGTAGGACCTTGCAAGAATATTCACTTGCTTTTGGTAGGAGAAATGATCACAGAATACTAAGACGTGCTTTCCCCGTGGTTGTTACTGTTGCCCAGTGGACAGTAAATGTATGTTGCCAGCCTGTGCATTTTTTTTAAAACGGAAAACTTGTGGATTATAAAAAGCAAAACAAAGAAACCCTCTCTGCTTGCGTTTTTTCTCCACAATGTTGCTTTTTGTTGTTGTTTATGTGTTTTGTTTTAGAGTTGCATGGCAATATCATGTTGTTTAATGAATGTATATTTTCCTGTAGAAGGGTTACAATACTGGCATGGATAAAAGAATTAAAGGAAATGGAGTATTTTGAATTTTAAGAAAGAAAGAAAACTCTGCCATTATAAATTCTTTTAAAAAAATCTCACACTTTTGCATCTCTCTTACACAGATGCTTTTTTTTTTTTTAAGGATTTGAAAAATATATACTGTAAAAAAGTCTTTCCTCAAAACTTTGAGATTTCTGAGTTCCAACCACAATCTCATAAATTTTAGGCTTCTGTGTAAGGTTTATAGTGCAGCACTTGGATGCTGTATTATAAATTAAATTTAAAAATTAGATTTAATGTAAAAATAAATATTTTCAGTTAAAACTGTTGCAATATCCATTTCTGTAATACCACCTACAATATTTATGCATTTATATTTCTGTTTACAAATAAAAGACAGCTGCCATGAATAACAAAAAAGTGTAATGATAGGCAGTTTTAGATTTCATTGTCCTGTCCTGTACTTATTTACTCAGGAAAAATTTCTGCTGGCTGAGAGTGCTTATAGTCTCTCATTTGAGGAGGATTCATAGTAACTTTTGTAGTCTTCGGAACTAAACGTCTGTCCTATACAGAAGTTTACCTGAGTCAGGTAGCTAAAAGTCAATCAAGTACTTTTCAGACTGATTCTTTTCTTTCCCCACACTCATCCACTTTATCCAAGAAGCCTGCTGTAATTTTGAGAGTCGAGCATCTGATTTTAAATTTCTTTTACTTCTCAGACCTGTTGTGTGAAAAAAAAATTCTCTAAAAACTTAAAGCATCTAGCCATTGGACGCACACAGTGGAAACACTGGCCAGAGCAGTACTGTATCATTAATGTTGGATACTTCCACTTTCAATTTTTCTTGTAAGCATATTTAATCTGCTAATATAAATATAGAAAGAAAAGACAGTATATTCTAGCATCCCTTCTGATTGCAGCATCAAGCTTTAGGCAAAAAGTACGCTGTTTCCAAGGCCCGGTATAGCTGTTGTTATTGCAGAGGAATTGAGGACTGAAATGTGAGAACTTCAGGTCATGTATGGAAATGTAAGTTGTTCTGCCGTTTGCTTAGAGGAAGTCCAGAGTGTTTCCAACAGGGTTGTGCTACCTTTAGTCTTTGTGTGACAAAGTATCTGGAGCACATTAGGCACTGTGGAAAGGCAGATTTACATTTAGAAATGAGACAGTATTAGAATTCTGTACCCAGATCTAACTTTAAAATAGTCTCACCTTAGCTAATTTGCTACGAGGAAAACAGTTTCTGGAAGTTCTGTATCACAAAATAGCACTATCATACTTATAGTCAGCATTTCCAGAAATAAGACATTCAGCAACATCTTCACAGGCAGGTAAGAAAAGCCTATTCCTGTTTACAAGAGTCTGGTAATGAACCATGAAGGATAGTGCTTTGAAACCATCTGTCAAGTAGCTTACTTTTTTTGGTAATTGAAAGTGATTTAATACCTCTTAGAAAAGAAAGGTCGAATCATGTGCTGTAATTCTTACCCTAGTGACTTCCTGTACCGGACTGGGAGGCAGCAGTTTCTTGAGGACAGTAAGGAAAGATAGACGCACTCTGTGTATGTCCAAAAACTGCAAATGGAGCCCCTGCCCTGTGGTACTAATTGAATGTATTAACAAATACAAATCTTTGCTAGCAAAGAACTTAAAGGTTAATTTCTTTACGGCATTTGCTGTCTCCTGCGAACAGATGTTCATTCTCTAGTAATTGCAAGGCTTTAATACACATTTTTTGTAAAGGCGAATTTCACCCAGATTAATTTCACTTTGTGAAAAAGTTTTCTTTTCCCCCTTTTCCAGTAGTAACCCCTCTGTTGATAACTATATTCATTGAAAGCTTAGCATATCCAAACTTGAATATATCATGCCTGAAGTTGGTATCATTTTCCACTACTGTATAATGTATTTTTATTTTCACTGTGTAGACTAGAGCTTCTCCCACTCCCTGCAGACCTCTAGAGATTATAATTGTGACAGAGGGAAATATGTCCCTGCCTGGGAGATGCAGTTATGTCAGCCATCCCAGAAAAGAAAGGATGATTTAACTGCTAGTAAAGATGTCAGACAAGTCCAGTGAAATGCAGGATTGTTAGCAAGGGAGCTGGGTATCATACCTACCCATCAAGGGACTAGTAACCCTGAGCCACCTCCGTGTGTGAGGTTACACAACAGAGGGAAAACAAATACCTTCAAATTGTTCTATCTCGGTCTAAATAATCATCCTAGGAAAACCAAATAATCCCCATTTTTAGGAGATTTCCTTCTTCCCTAGCCAGAGTAACAGGGAGTAAGAAGACTGGTAAAATGAACCCAGAAGGGGATCAGGTTCTATGAAGCTTTCATTTTTTTCTTAATTTTTTTTTCCAGACAAAGAATGATTGTGCAACTTTTTATCCACAGCATGGTCTGTCCTGTACCTGACTCTCTTGTACTAATTTAGGTGACCCTGCCAGTGTACAACACTAAACACTGGGATTTCAGAGAGCATGCTTGTTCCCATGCTTACAAACACTGTGAACAATCTTTGTAAGATACAGAAAGGAAACTAATTACTATTTCTGTTGTATTCCTGAAAGTCTTTACAGTGTAGAGCTTTCTTCTGTTTCCCCAATGAAAGAGGTTTTTATAAGTAAGAATCTTAGTGCTCTCTTATTTTTGGGAGAGCAGAAATTGGCTGATGTAGGTTAGTGCTATTATTTTTCTAATCGTTACTAAAGTTCAGGAGCTTCTTGAAAACTGGCTTGAGCATATATGCTTAAAAAGGGCACAGGAAAGTGTAGTGAGGATGGCTTCCATTTTTGGTTCTAACTTCATAATTTCTTTCCTGGAAAAACACAGACAACACATATAATTCACCTGCCAGAAAAAAAGGCTCATCTTGGAGGGTTGACTACAATAGCCCAAATCTCATGTTCAAGTAAGAAGATTTAACCAAAGCAGTGCTGATGGTAATGCCATCTAGATTTTGATCTAGACAATGATGTATCAGTGGAGTATTAGAAGACAGTGAAAGGGAAGCTTGCCCCTTTCAGTCCTCCCATCCTATATTGCCCTGTTCTCTGAAAATCCTTTAAGGATCCAAATGGAGAATTATAGATAGAATGGATCATCTCTGCATTACTTCATCTACCTTCTTAGGCCTAATTTCCAGCACAAATATCTTGGTCCGCTGTGTTTCTAATGTCCGTTCCTCTTTTCTTTACAAATTACTCTGTGTGTGGCATTAGTAGATTTTAAGTTTGGGCCAAACCAGTGTTGTCCTTCTCTTGTTATGACAAGTTCTGACATTTTGTGGGCTTTCATCCACTTGCCAACTTTTGAGCTCATGATTGGGATAAACCTGCTGGAATCTATTTCGCCCCCATCCTTAAAAAAGTAGATGGTACTTTTCTGCCTAAGAAGATTAGGGTGAAAAATAAACACCTATGAAAAGTTGGGCGTCTTCTAGGCACTACGAAAGATCAGTGCCATCAAAGTAGTTTATTTCCTAAGTCAGTTTACTAATTTTGTGACTAAGTTAAACCTGAATGATTTGTCAAGTTTTTCCTTTATAACTACATTTATAAAATTACTCTCCTATTACACTCTGTTTTCTAGAAGCACATTACTTGACCTCAGGCTGGTGGTTTTATCCATGTTACCCTTTCTTGGGAAGGTGAAAAGCTGGAGTGATTTTCTGTGTCACCATCCTCCGTGGAATTTCTTCCCTCTCCTTTAATCCTTGGCATCCGGATCGTGCCACAGTTTTCCCTATCACTTAATCCGTGACATCCAGATTGTGCCACAGTTAACCAGAGTACACATATCTAAGTGTAAATATGCACTAGAGTGTATGTGGCTCTTGGTTTTTCTTTTCCTTAACATAATTTGTACTTCAAAAGAAAAATCTTGGTGCTTTTTTATGTAGGACAAAAAAAGAACTATTTAAACCAGCTAAAACATCGTTGTTTCTTCCATCTTTATGCAGAAAACAGCTGAACAGTTTAAAACTAACTTCAAAAATTATATCTAAGACAACTTATATGCCAAGCTTCAGCCAGAAATACTTTTTGCAGCCAACTTATCAAACCCTCTGAAAGAGCATTTATAATGGAATTGCTGATGCAACCTTTATTGTAGAGATATGAATAGCTATAATGAAGGCTTCAGCTGATGTTCTGGCAGGCCTACCGCTAAAAATTATTCTGAATTTATCTGGCATTCAGAAGATGCTTGAAGTGGCCAAAATATTTACACCATCATTATCATCTTGACAATATCTCTTTTATCCCAAAGGAAGTCAGTGATGAACAAATTCAAGCAGTGTGCGAGACATGTGCGTATTTAGCATCGGTTACGCATTCTCTTGGCAGCATTGTTTTGTATGAGAAGACCACGGCCAAGGGCTCAACCACCAACTTACAAGCAGTTGTGTTGAATCAAACATTATTGCCTATTGTGTTGTTTTAAAGTATGTTAGTGAACTATATTATGTTTTTCCTGATGATTTGATTTTGGTTTTTTTTTTTTTTTTTAGAAACTCCTGGGTCTGAGCTAGAGTGTTAAATTCAGAGTGGTAGTATTTTGGAGTTCCATGTTTTTCCTTTGGTTCTTTCATACCACCCCTTTGGACAGTTTTGAAATACCATTCACTCTTCCATTTTTACAAAAGTCATATAAAGCTTTGTTAATCATGGGCTAATTACAGATACAGCATTTTCCTGTGAGTGCATAACTTTAGACTCCCACAGCAGATCCAGGTAGATATCTGATGATAGAAATTAATGGTTGGCTTTTGGTGCGTCATAGCATAGGATGCATATGTGCAATTGCATCTTGTGGTAGCCTCGTCTCTTTTATCGGCTTTCTTTTTTGTACTAGTATATTTTCAGATGATAAAATAGTGCCACTTCCTCCACTTCTGATGGTTTGGCTACTTGTGAGATTGCACTGATTAATCAAGTTTGGGTGCTAAATTGATCTTATTAAGCTCTTGTTCAGGGAGCCATCAAGTGAATTAAATCTGTCCTGTATTGACTTCCCTTAAGTTGAAAAGGATTTGACTTATACTAAATCAATATAAATCAAATTTAAAATTATTTAAATGGGTGCACAGAAGTGTTTGCACCAGTATAATGAAATAAATTTTAAAACACAGTTTAGACAAGTTCAATATGATGTAATTCAGGCTTCTGGCTGCACTTTCTAAGGATTTCAATGCTGATGGCAGTAGAACCAGAATGTCTTTACAAAAAACCTTCCACGTGAAATTTCTTAAAAGATACATATTTTTTAAGAAACAGGAGTTTTCCCTCAGAGAATTTTCATACAGCAAATGCTAGAATTTCTACTGGAAAATTTCTGCACCATTTTATTTTTTATAAATATCAAAAAAAAAAAGTGGTGTAGCATCATTTTGAAAGAATTTTGAAATGAAATAAATGTTTTTCTTAAGTGTCAACTGCAAACGCTGCTTTGTGCCACTTACCACTGAAAAATGTAATTCTGTAAAATTTGTGAATTTTTCATCTCTCCCTTTTTACTTTCAAAAATCTGGAAAAGGAAATTGAGAATGAACCAAAAAATTACCACTTTAGTTGGAAGGCTTTAAATTGGGTTTGATTTGAGGAGTTTTGCTACCAACTAAAAATGCTGATATACTGGTTTTAACAAACCCTCTGTCTCAGTGCAGCTGGGGCACTAGCCCAGGAGGAGGGAATCTCTTGTTTATTTTCTGCTTGTCATCAGATTCAAAGCAAAAGATTTTTTTTTTTTTTTAATACCGAATCATTCTGAATGAGATCAAAAGATATTTGAAGTTTGTCTTGCCCAGTCCCTGTATGGAAGGAGAAATCTTGTACATCTTCACACCTTCATGAATTAAAAAGCCTAAGGTTTCAATCAGGAAAAAAACTGTTTTCATGAAAGCATTTGAAAAGTTTGACTCTAGAAATGAGGGATAAAAGTATATTCTGAAATGATGGAAGTTGCTGTGAAATGGAGTTCCTCTTTGTTGATGTATTCTGGCCCGCAAGTCCTATTTAGCTCTGGAGTTTTCTTCAGTTGTTCAGATTGCACTTATTCAACGCCAATTACTTGATTTACCAGGTTACTACTGCCGTTTTAATTCTTATCACCATTTTACCTCCTTCCCTCCCCAAGCAGTTGGATGTCTTTGTTATGAAGTTTATGACTATACATGAGAAAACTGGATATTACTAATCTTTGTAATTCTAATCTTTTCTTCAGGGGCACACATTGCTTAGAGAAGGAATCTCTTGTATTGAACAACAATAAAAAACAAAAATTGGCTCTTAATGATGGTACTTGGCACAGTTACAGCTCATTGCAAGCTTAACTGATAGCAGGTCCTTTCTCAGTGTGAGATTTAATTTTCTTCTAGGTAGCTAGCTGTGCTTGGTGTCAGTACATATAAACCGTCTTGTCAGCAGTTGGTTGCACGCTGAGATGGGAAAGTGCCCCATGGGAAGGAAGAAGAAAACCACTTCTTAGCATCCTATCAACTCGAGGACTCTGTGCAGCGCTGTCATCATGTCAAGGTTGAGCTCATATATTATGGATATTGAGCTACAGGATATCTTGTAATTTGAAGCCAAGAAGCTGAGGTGCACTGGGAGAGTGAGAGAGGCAATACTAAGCACTCTTATATTAATAAACCACCAAAATTACATGGGATTATTCAAAACACCTATGACAACCCAGCCCATAAAATAGCTAAAAGCAGACCAGCATCGGTCTGCTTTCCATATATATATTTGTGTGTGTATATATATTTTTCTGAGTGATTAACTACAGTACTGTGATTCCCATGAAATTTAATGGAGAACAGAAAAATTGTATGAGAAAACTGTAGGTCAAAGCAGACGCCACTTGAAGAAGCTTTTTCTTATAAAAAATACGTAATGATATATTTAGTGTGTGACAGTGTAAGCCTGTTATGAGCTTGAAATAAAACAAACCAAAAGAAATGGAGTAATCGGAAGAAAACAAAAGGATTGTGTTAAGGATATTAGCTAGAGTAAATGCTCAATTTGTAATCCTTGGGTATTCAGCATCTCTCAAGATCATGTGCTTTGAAACTGCTTGAACAAGTCCAAAATCACATACACATCTTTTTCAAGGGATCATAAGGTGATAGATCAATAGTTATCTTCATTGGTCCAAACTTTTCAAGCTTGCCATTTGGAATAAAAGGTCAGCTTGAGGCCCATAAATATAACTCATAGAAGCTGTATGTTGTACTTCTCAATTCACAAGAGAGTTGAGAATTTCTGGTTTTTATTAAGTAGCCTTACCTACTCCTAAAATTCTGTCTTTTGGAAACAGCCTAGAACCCTAAAGGACTCCAGACATTTCAGAAAATGCAATAGCTTGTTCAATGATACGTGTAGTTTACATTAACAAATAGTAGATAAAACTTTAAAACTTTTTTCATATAGTAATGGGAGGACCTACAGATTATTTTTTGGTACTATTTTTGAGCTAGCTAGAAGAGCATTTTCACCTTTTTTGAGGGAGGCCTCCTCCACAGAAACATCTAAAAATAGCCTCCAGGTACTTCGTAGACTTCTAGCATTCAGTCCTTCCAAGTCAGATTTTAACTTTGTCCTGGAAGCCAAAGAAAAAAATCTTCCACTCTCTCTGCCACTGCTAACATATGTGGAAACTGTAGGAATGCTCCTTCTGCTGATGAAGTTGCAATACATAACCATACCCAGGTAATCTGCGCACAATTCCATGAAACTACCAGCTGGCAACCAAATAGAAGTGAGAATTTAGCAAGTAATAAATGGAAGATCAGCACATACTATCTTTGATCAAAGATTACTGTGGGTGTTACAGAACAGCCCCAAGTATAATAATGTAAGTGGGGGGTCAGAAGCAAAGCTTTCCAGTTGAGACAATTGATTCAGGCTTCCTATGCTGTTGGGCATGATAAATAATAAAGCTGTTGTATTTGTTGGCTCAGGACATACGCGAGAGGGTGCTGGGAATCAGCAGCTAGTCAGTGGGAAGGAGGCTGTCTGATTATCTTGCCCTGGTGCACCAGGGCAGGTGGAAAGCTCTGAGGAGTGAGAGATGTTGCTCAGGGCAGCTGAGCATGTTTAGATGGGAAAATCTCCAGAAATACAGAAAAGGCCAGGCAAGGAAGGAGCTTGTGGCAGAGTTGCAGACTGGGAGAATTCTAAAGGAAGTAGGAGGCCTGCATGAAGTGAGGAGCAAACACAAGATCAGCCTTCAGAAATGACGGTGAGAACAAGACTTCCCTGGAAACTCAGGCAGAACTGTCTTGCGGGTGTTCAAGCTGGGAAGCCCTTAAAAGTCATTGGCTAGAAGAGAGCCCGGAAGGTCTGGTGTTTTATTAGAAGAGTTCTCTTCTAAAATGAGATTTCTGTCTCCTAGTAAAATGTATCCTTAGATACTGGAAGCTTTTGGTGTCTTTGGCATGTTTGCGAAGGAAACAGTCCTATTTCAAAAGCAGGATTTCTGTTACAAGATTTTTGAAAAGAATATTGTGTGCTCTGGATACTCTCTATACGTAGCAGGCAAGTTCAGCATTTTCAGGGAAGTGCTAACGACTTCATTAAGAAGTCATAAAGATCCATTTTCACATTTGGTACAAGTTAATTCAGAACCATGGTTACTTCAGAACTTTTTTTGAAGGTTTCATTTCAATGGCTGGTCCTTGACCAATCTCCTAGTTGGTGGTTATTAAGACTACTGCTTGTATGGTGTGTGTTATTCTGTGATGTAAATTCTAAGTTAAGTAATCCCAAATAGAATATTCTTCAAGAGGACAACTAGAAGGAAAAGCCAGACAATTTTTCTCTTGTTTGAAAAGTTTTCACCAAAATAAATATTTAGTTATGTGAAAAAAACCCCAAAACAAAACATGAATTTGAATCAGATTGGTAAATATTCCCTTTGAAAAAAAGCTGAAAATAAATTTCATAACTTGTTTTAGAAGTATTTCACTTCTTTTAATTTGGAAAAAAACCACAGACTAAGCAAAGCTTTGGTTGACCAGACAGAACTTCGGGTTTTTTTTCCATGAGAAAATAAAAAAGCTTTGCTTCAACTGACCTGAAATTATCTTCATTTTTAATGGTGGAGGGTGCAGTTAATTATATGATTCAGCCTGTCACTCAGTTGAATTGGCAAAGATTATAAGTTCTGACAATTTCTGGGTCAACTCCAGTCTTCTATCAATTTTGTAGTTAATATATATTGACAGCAAGCACACTTGGATACAGTGGTAATTGGGGGTCTTGTGAATACTTAACAACATTGTTTAATTTAAAATATATTTTCTATATTGATATTCTGATTGGCTTTTCATAGCAGAGGGGAGAAAAGAAAAAAAAGCCTGCTTAAGCTCCTAAGCCTGAACTGAAAAGATAGCACTGGCAAGAATAAATTGCAGCATTATATCTTGTGTCTTAAAACTCCAGAGTAATCATGTAGTAGGGTCAACCGAGGAATGCCTGTTGAACACTGAATCCACATACCCCATACATTTCAAGGTGCAGAACTTTCTGCAACACTTCATAACTAAATTAAGACTATTAATATGAAATGCTACGAGTGCAGAGGTATTTTCCCTTTGGGGAAAAAAAGAGAGTTTTAATACTTTGTTTCTGGTAGATCCATTTTGATTCAGTCTCCTTTGAACTAAATCTTTTGCATGTGAGAAAAATCTTTTACAAGAATCCATTTCACATTACTTTGTGTAACTGTCTTATTAAACCAGCAGTACTTCTTTCTGAAATAGTTTTTCTACAAATTGACTCTCTTTAAAAAGTTTTAAAAATTATTGGAATTGAATTGATTTTTCAAAAAGCTTAGCAAAAATACTTTGCGAGGATGAAATATTCGCCTAATATACCTCCTATCATACAATTCACAGCAGTGGAATTACCCAGGTGTAATTTAGGGCAAAATTGAGTGCTCAGAGAGCAGGTGGACTTAAGCCTAACTTTAGAAATGATAGATGCATTCAACCAGCAGTAGCTGTAGTTCATTATATCATCTGAAATGTGTTTTAGTCACATAAAGTATTTAATTTAAATTACTCCAGTACTTTACTTCTGATAGACAGAAGCAGGGAGGATGGCCTCAAATATTAACAGTTCCATTATTCTTCAAGCTGCCAGTCATTAGCTAACCCTATGTTATGGGGGGGGGGAGGTTAAATGGCACTGCCGAAACAGTATCTTCTCCCTTGTTAATAATAGTGCTTGCATGATTCTGTTCTGAATAAAGGATTGAAGATTTTCACCATCAGCAGGCAGGCCAGTGGGAAATTGTAATTTAAAAAGCAGGTTAGTAAAACTACATTTAGGGAGCAATAAAAACAGTTTAAATGGAGCTTGAGCTGGCTTGAGATGCTTTATTAGGCAAAGGACGTTGACAGACAGTAGCAGAACTTCAGTAAGTTCTGCTACTGTCTGTCAACATCCTTGTGTAGCAGAACATCTCCACTACATGCCTGAAGCTTTGAGATTGTAGACTTTATAAAAATAATGTTTAACATTTCATTTATCTAAAGACTTGTGCAAAGACAAAGAAATAAGAATATAATACTGCTTTTTATTTTCTTTTTCACCAGTGTCCTTTCACTGAAAGGAATATTGCCGACATGCCAACTGAGAGAAGGTATCAGGAGCCTTGCAGAAAGAGCTTCCCAAGAGAGGCGAATCCAGTGATGCAAAGCATGATTGTTATGTAAGTGAAATTTCAATTTATTTACACACACGCGCTGTGTGCGCGCATCATGGTATAGTTGCAGAGGCAATCTCTTCTTTCAAGAATTACAAACCAAAGTTACTGCCTACCTGCCAGGAGAAAACTGTCACAAAAATTGATTGGAATTAGAGAGCTAAGTACAGAGCCAGTGCTACTGACTCCCTTACAAGTGCCCTTTACCCTGAACTTGGTAAACAAAACCTCTTGTGTTCATCCTCAAAAGGTGGAATCCTGCTAGGATAATAGGCACTTCAGACTGTTTATTGGAAGAACAAGGTTTCTGAGAAATGTACTGCTTTCTGATGAAGTAAGGCAGACTGGAAAATAAGAATAGATTAAAGCTTTAGTGTATCCAGGTGGAGGAAGACCTGGTTGTGCTGTTCAGCATTTTATGTTAGATGTGGCTGAGATGTCAACTTGCTCTTTGCGTAATCATTCGTACAAATACTAATGTGTCAGCCCCTCTTTGAGGGACTGTAGCTGTGTTTTGCTGAATTTTGCGCCTTGGTGAAGTAAAATGTATAACCTGAGGCAAGAAAGTTGTTTGTTTGTTTTGGTTTTTATTTGTCGTTGTGAATTCTGCATAAATTCAATGCAACAGGATCTGTTATAAGAGGTGGTAATTCTCCTAAAACATGAAAACTATATAATGATAACAAATACTACCTGAAGCTACTACTGCAGTCCCGAGAAAAATTGAGTCTTTTCTGAAAGACTATTAGAGTAATAAAGATCATCATCAGAGCTCTGAGAGCCCAATAAAATGGAAAAATCTGTATAGTATTAGGACAACTTAAATTACTAAGGCTAGTTGGCATTCTTTCCAAAATAAGTGAAGGTTGATCTTTGGACACAAGTTGTGAGCTGTGTAAAATTGCCTCTGCTAAATATGCTAATTGGCATATGAATGAGATTTTGTTAATCTTCTGCTTAAATAAATAGGTAGAGAAAAGCTGGGAACAAGTCCTCATTTCTCCCTTATAAGAAAAAAGACTTGCTATCATAATAATTTATATTAGTGAATAAAATGCAAATATATATTTGTAGATACAGCAAACAATTAGCTAGCGTTATTTGGGAACAATATACTAAAATACACGTTCCTGCTTTACTCAAGCATTTCTGAGGATTAAAATTGACAGAAAATCACCCAAATTGTACAAGTAAAGGTGTTGAACGCAGTTTTGGGTTCCCCTGGTTTCTTCTACCATAAGGGAAAATTTTCCAAGAAATCCTGTATTCAGTTAGACAGGGTGCTCTGATGTCCTAATGAGCCAGTATATTCAAGTAATTGAATTAAATTTGTGGTCTAATAAGGGCTCCCATCTGCTTTTTGACTTAATTCAGTAACACAATTATAAACTGCCATAATTTGAAGAATAAATCATTGCATTTTTAAGGGCTTTATGTTCTTCCTTCAGATTTGGCATAGTGCAAAGCTGGGGCTACTCAGCTCTCACACACCTTGTCAGCTTTTTGCCAGGCCGCACTGGCTGTTGCTTCACATGCTCTTAGAAGGGCAAGCTTGCTGTGGCCTTGGGAGGAGGGAGCACCACTGAACCTGTGACCTGCGATGGTTAGGGGAAGAAAAAGGGGCAGGCAGTGAGGCACAGCTGCAGGACTGATGGGAGCCATGCAGAGTGTGGACACAAAAATATGAATGATGGGAACTGCCTTTTAAGGCAATTTCTTTTTATTTGTCCCCATCCCGTTCCCCCATGTCGTGTGTCCGTCCGTGTCGTCGTGTCGTGTCGTGTGTCGTCGTCCGTCCATCCCGTTCCACCCCCCCCCCCCCCCCGCCACTTTCTGGAACAAGTGCTTTCCTTTCTGCTGCAGCATTGGCGGTTACCATACCTTAGCATTTCCCCACCCCAGGACTTCTCATTCATTGCCGTGTTGTGAGGATGATTAGCTGGTCAGCCTCACTAGCAGCTTGGTAGCGCATCCAAGAGTTAAACCCCAGCCTCCTGACTTGCAGTCTTGTTTCTTACCCTGGCAACAATCGTGGTAAGTCTGTTTTCCATTTTGTTAAATTGTAGCTATTCCAAAATAAGAAAAATGTTTTGAGACACTGACCAGAACATTTAATAGTAAAGTACATTACAGTTATGTTGCAGTAAACACCTATTGGCCATATCTTGCTGCACTATCTAGATCTTTCAGCTTCTGCCTTACAAAATACAAAAATTACATTGTATTAAACACTGCATAGAAACTTACACAGAATTATAACCACATGTAAGGGTGTCTGTCAATGGTACTTCAGACTGAGGACAAATCCTTGCGTCTTTAGGGTGCTTAGCCCTATAAGGAGGTCATATTTATTCTCTTCAAAATGGAAAGTGATTTAGTCTCTCACAATAATACAGCATATGAAACAAGCAGAACTTCAAAGCATGTGTGTGTGTGCGCGCGCATTTTTATGTGCGTGGACATCAACTGCAATGAGGTGAGCCTTTGATTTGCCTAGGGAACGGCAGGCTGAATTCCTGTGGGTTTGAGCCTGGCTGATTTCTTTCCCTTTGGGGCACTATTTTGCATTGGTTGGTGGTGGCCAACAAACTTGTTATCCCTCAAGACCAATTCTGGTCTCTTCCTGCAAAGGTGAAAGCAATTTTGTAATATTCTGTTTGTAAGAATAGGAGAAAAGGCTTTATGGGAAGAACTTAAGCAGTTTGTTGGTCTTAAAACCTTTTCTTTTTGAAAGTTGGCATGTCTGCTGCCATGAAGTTCAATGTCCTTCTTTTTAATAGCTTCTCTTTCATAGTGGAAAGAAACTGCAACCTGAAAAAAACTATTAGCAATAGGCTTCTAGGGAAAAATATACACATGTATATTGTTATATAATATATTGGAGGGATATGTGTATATATATATGAAACTGTATATATTATAAATGCATATATGTGCGTGCTATATATTTAATTGTGCTTGTGGACTAAGCAGTAACAGGTGTTATCAAAGGGATAAGTCAGGTAAAGCAAATTCTACAATATTTCATTAAGAATCAGTCACTTCAGAATTGTAATTCAGTGTTACAAGGACATTCTGTTTTTCTTCACAGTAAATGCAAGTTAGCTACCATAATGAAGAAATTGGTAGTACCTTACACTACTTATATGTTTTTTTAGCAGACCTAAGGCAAAGTTCATTAGTTATGTCACAAAATTAACCTTTGTGTAACTTCAAAGACAGCGTATATTATAAAAAATGTTTAATATATGAACATAATGCTCTGTGTCTTATTAATATTATGCTCAGTAAAAGAGAAAAAAATATATTTTAGAATGCATATGTATGTATGTATTTACATCCAATACTGTGTTTTTATAATAGTAAGCATCAAAACCACTCATCCACTCATGACAAATGCACTTCTCAAAGTAACTTCTTTTTTCCTCTATTAAATAGACAAAATTGAGGAATGGCTCATTAACTGCAAAGCACACATCATTAAGTAATCTAGGTAGCCCTTCCTGCCAGCTTCACACAAGCGTTGGTAATATTCAGACCCCCTCACCTTGGCCTTCACTGCTGCCAAGAGTAAAAACATTGCCAAGTATGACATTGAGCCTATGACAGTAAAATCTGTTTGCTTTTATTTATTTCTAGTTTATATCAAAAGAATAACATATGACTTTCATTTTCACTCAGATAGACTCATAATTACATTTTCTGGTTACACCACCCTGTGCCATTATCTGTCTAGTAGAGAAATTTGGGCCCTAGAGAACAGACTTAATTCAATAATATATATTTCTTGTCAAAGTTTCCCACCCTGCAGGGCAGGTGAAGTGCTAAGACTCTAATCGCACTGGAGATCATCACAGAGCTGTTGAACCCTTCTCTGCATTCCCAGCATGTGAAAAACAGACCAGCACCTTTCATGCATGACAGGACATGCATGTAGTCCATCGTAGCATACCACTTTTTTTTTATTGTGTAGGCTCAACCTTATGAAAATGTGGGTATCTTTTATAAATTACCAGAATTACATCCTTTTCTTCTTTGTAGGGAATACAAGAAGTATCTCCTATGCCTCTTAGCAGTTTGCATTAGAAATAGAATAAATTCTGGTGTCTATGTTTCTTAATCCATCTGTTAAGATGTAGCCATTAACAGGGGAAAAATAATTTTAATTCTGTCTTACTGTAACTTGCAATTATTTTATGTTATAAATTATGTCTTATTGTAAGTTGGAATTACATTTATTATCATTGTAAATGATGTCAGTGTTGAGACAGCAGAGTACATTACAATATTTGGAAAGGAATCTTTGGTAGCTGCATTGCCTTGAGCTTCATTAGGGAC
Organism: Ciconia boyciana; assembly: GCF_034638445.1. NCBI lineage: Eukaryota > Metazoa > Chordata > Aves > Ciconiiformes > Ciconiidae > Ciconia > Ciconia boyciana. The sequence goes on along the minus strand of NC_132938.1, from coordinate 80,058,571 downwards.
CAATTGACGTTCAGTCCTTTCACAAGTTTTGTCTTGTGTTCACCCAGTACAAAACATGAATGCTAAATATGGATCTACAAGAGGTAATAATGCTCTGATTTAGTTTCCCTAAGGAATTCACTATTTTTCAGGTGTAGCTTTTAGATTTGAGCCTTTTCTAAGTAGTTTCAAGAAGTTCCAGTTGAGTTTCACTAAAATTTCATTTCATAATAGTTCTTTGGAATACCCCGCCCAAATCTTTCACTTTAAATGAGTTGGTAAAATTGTCAGTAGAAGATAGCTATATAATTTTTACTTTAGTTCTCAAGGTATGGAGACTTTGATGCTAAGAACATAAATCGAAATGACTTGGCAAAAGCAGTATGGAGATTAGCAAGCAACTGTCAGAAGACAGACCCTACCATTTTGTATGGATCTGAACAAGGAAGCCTCCAAAGGAGTAGGTCTCTCTAGGAATACTTTGGGGGAACTGTGTGCATGGCACCTGCATGAAGAGCGTTGTTCATTACTCAGTCATCCCCGGTATGTCTTTGTGTAGCATGAGTCAGAAATGTCTCCCTAGAAACAAGCACAGAGATTTGAAGGAGCCAAAGGGGGAAAGAACTAATGGCTCTGCTTTTTTGAAGTGGAGGAATATCGTCTTAAAGTGGAGGGCTTCCTTTTCCTGCAATGAAGCCTGTTCCAGCAGGATCCGCAGAAGTGGACAGGAACCCAGCTCAATGCTGTGCTGCTTGTGCAGCAGGGGAGTGATACTGTCTTGTACTGGCTTAGCTATTCATTGTGGAGCTGTAGCTGTATTCTATCTTATATCTCTGCAGCCAGTGCCAGATGTAGGACGTCTGGCAGCCAGGTGATCTAGGAGAGGAGCTAGTGATGTACAGTGCTACATGGGGACCATTAGTAGGGTCTTCTCTAAGGAAGGCAACCCAGTCCTATCTCGTGGGATCCCCCCTGAGGACAGCCCTGATTAGTGGAAGTTCTAGTCTGCCTGTTGGTGTGAATATGGTAAGATGAGCTGTAAATGAGTGCTAGATGTTGTGGTGTTGTCCTCTCTGGAAGTATCCTCAGGGGTTAGAAGTACGGGTATCTGCCATGCCCTTCAGTGGGTGATGAGGACCTTTTCCAAGCTGCTTTCCCATTTCTGTGACTAGCTCTGAGTCTTTGCTGCAAGCAGTGTGTGAAGGCCTGCAGCCTCTCTGGTGTGGCAAGAAGACGCAAACCATGCTGGACTACCTTGTGGGATTATGTCGATGTGCTCAGATGCAGCAGATTGTTTAGTGGTCTGTGACCCCTTTGGCAAGTCCTACAAAGGCCTGGTGCTCCTGGCCTTCTGGCAGTGCAGGAGGTCAAGGAATTTGGCCTTGAGGGTACTGTCAGTGGCATTAGTGCAGGACACTACAGACAATGCCAGAGACAATGGGGAACTTGTTGGGAAAGTAGATGCTACTCACTGAGAGCAAGAGTAGGAAAAAGTGTCTCATAGCAAATTCTAATGAAAGAACATAATGAAATATGAAATAAAGAACGTAATGACAGAACATATTTGAAAAAGTCAACAGAAATCTAATGGAGATGAAACCAGGAAAACAGTACAAACAGTACAAGTCAAAAGGCATTTGCAGAAAAGAATAGTAACTGGATATGAAGCCATCAAAAAGAATGCCCCCCCCCCGCGAGCACAGTATGCTTCCCATATTGAACTACACCACTCCCACTTAAGAAGCTGACTTAAAACAAACTTCACAAACAAAAATTGCAACATAATGAAACCGAACAATCAGAAAATGTTCAAGAAGGAGAAGGGTAAATCTTTTCCCTAGGAAAAGTAGCTAATCAAATCAAATATTGTGAAAACAATCTTGCAGAGCATAGTTCCAAAAGGTGATTGGAGTGAAAAAACCCTCTTTTTTAGTGATGTAAGGATGTAGATAAAATAGTGTCTAAAAAAAGCCATTTTCTTGATTCCTATTAAAATGTTCCTGCAGCAGGCTTTTAGAATCAAGGAAATAATAGAAGCAACAAACTGCTCTGCAGTTGTGTCCACAGAGAGAGAGGTCTTTCAGCAGTTATGCTATGGACTGCTCTTCAAGGCAACTTTGTTAGCAAGAGAATGCCGACAAGATTTTTCGTTCTGTTTCCAGCGTGAAGTGGAGTCTGAGGGTTTTAGACTCGGTTCCCTTCAAAGAAATACATCCCATCCTTAAATGGAAGTGTGGAGTTACACCTAAGATGCTTAGGTATATATTTGTCCATCTGCTTATGCTTCACTCTTGCACTGGGAGAACAGCTCCTGTCTGAAGGCATGCTCTCCAAGCAATTAGTTATCCACCATATTTTTGTAATTGTACTGTCCTACTTCTTGTAATTGAACTACATACATTTGGCAATACACTGTTCTATATACCTTTCCCTCCCACCTGTGAGCTGTGTAACAAATTGATCCAGCTCATTTGAAACCCAGGGAAAGAAACACACATGGCTAATAAGTTCCATGATGTATGAGAGCAGCTCTGTGCTGGTCTGGCTTGCTGAGTATCTAGGCTGCCCAGACCTTTTGCTGATAAATGAGCAGCATTTCTAAGAATGAGGGCAGACAGGAGAGGAGATGCTAAATCAGTACTAATAGGCTACAGAAAGTATTGTACTCAGCAATGAGATTTTTTTCCTGTAATTCCAGATAGCAAACTGTATTAGTCATGCTAATGTAATACAGTATTTGTGACTGCCTTGACATTGTCCATTTAAATATTCAGGAAGCTGCTTCTTCCACATATTCATGTGCAAGTACATCGTGCTGGATTAGCTCTAGTCAGTTAAACAGTGTGTTGTCAACTGCAGTTAAAACAAATGGTCTGGGCTACTTCATCACTGAGTGACCTGCACTCATTGTACAAAAATTGGCATTTATAAACAACTCTTCTGTGAGATTGTCTTCAGCTTGCTAGTGACTAAGGTAAGAGGTTACATCCTGGTAGCTGTTGTATTCTGTATCTGCTGAGGCACCTTCAGCATCTTATGCTCACTGAGTTTAAACAAACCAACCAACCTACCTGCATCTGGATACTAGAAACTGCCATTTTGCTTTCTGGCGACGAGTCTGCAGGGCTGATGTCCCTTGTTTATCTGGCAAATGTGAGATCGATAAACTCACAGGGAATTCAGAGCTCACACAACATTGAGCTTCCTAGGGAGGATTAGCTGAAATGAAATGTCTGACAGCTCTGTGTCAGCTTTTCACATTACAAACTGAAACATTCTTTTCCTTCACAGTCTCTGAAGGAAATGAGGGAGATGTTAAGCTGCCAGTCACTTACATCTTGGCCATTCATTAAGCAAGAAATATTGTATCAAGTCAGTAATTTTGTCCGCCTGGAATAACCTACATCGTTAGCAATTACTTAGGAACGTGTCAGCCATTACTGCCATAAGCTGTTTAGCTTGAAGATCAAGTCCTAATCATTAGACCTACCATCTTTACCCCAGAACCTTCCTATGTATAGCATTTCTTAAGCTAGTACACGCTACGGGTTCACAATGTAGATTGATATGAAAGGGCCAGAAGCTTCCAGAAATGTATTGTTGCTCTTTGCAGTTCAAATCTTCTTGATGAAGATTTTCCTTGTCAACTAGAATACATAGCTAGATATTTATTGTACAGTTTTTTACTGCTCCAGTGCTTACATTTTCAGAACAGATGTTCCGGGGAATGCAAGGGGAACTGAGGCTTTCCTAGAAGTCATGAGGCAATATAAACAAGAATTTTGCTGAACTTAGCATGAGGTCTTCCCTCTCTCTTGTCAAAATGCAAAACATTGATGAAAAACTAAAATTAATAAACATTGCAGGTGCAAATAACAGGTTTAATTATGTTTTTGTTATTTCACATGGATGACTATATGATTGTAAGATATATTTCTAGGCCATAGCTGACTCTCTTCCACTCATGAAAGTATATTCCCATGTTGTACAGTCAGTGGCCTTGCTTTACCAATACGTTGTGTTTTCCTACCAGCTGTTGGCTTGGAATACTGCATGCTTTGGCAGAAGTAACAGTATTTGAAATGGAACAGCAAGCATGAAACTGTATGTAACTTCCTCCCACAATGGGAATGACCCTTCCTTCCTCCAGATGTGCTTTTACAAACACCGAGTTGAAGTAAATCATTCCCTTTCACACTCACGGATTCCAGTTTAAGCTCAGTCCTTGCTAGTTGAGGTAACTGGAAGAAGTCATCAATGTAAGATGATATGCTTCTCTCTTTTTTTAATGAAGATAAATTAATATCTCTTACAGTGCTGTGACACAAACAAAATGCTCTAAGCTTTTCTTTTAGGCAGGGGGATTTATTTTACTCATTTTGAAGTGGAAGCTGGTAGGTGGTAGACAGCCCTATCTTCCTACAAATCTCTGCTGATGCTATTTTTAAAAACAAAATGCATAAAAGTCCCTTAGGAGATGCAGAGTAAGACAACCAACAATTCCTATCTCTTTACCTTTTTTTTAATAACTGCTGATTTAAAAATCCGTCACATCCTGTTTATTTTGATGTGTGAGATTCCACAGTGTCTTGCCTATCACTGTTCTGTTTCAACAACGTGTAAAGTTGTATTATAATATCAGGACAGAAATAGATGATTTACCATCGTTCACATAGTTTAGATCTTTAACCCTAGAAGGGGGACCCTTGTTTACTATGTTGTGGTCTCACCTGAAGTCTCCTCCACCATTTGTCCTCCATCTCTGCAGTAGCTTTTCAGTATCTTGGTCCCTGGGATACTTAAACTCCAGGAAATGTTAGAAGAGTACCAGATGCTTATTCACTGTATTGTACTTTGGTTTGTTCATAAGTCTGTAGTATTTTGGCATCACATTTTATCATAGAATCATAGAATAGTTTGGGTTGGAAGGGACTTTTAAAGGTCATCTAGTCCAACCCACTCTGCAACGAGCAGGGACATCTTCAACCAGATCAGGTTGCTCAGAGCCCCATCCAACCTGACCTTGAATGTTTCCAGGGATGGGGCATCTACAGCCTCTCATAAGGATATACATTCCCCACCAACGAAAGTAATTTCAGGATGGGAACAATAAATGCCAGCTGCTTTCACAGGATCTAAACGAAACGGGAAACAAATGGAAGCCCAACCTCCTGTGCCCAGGTAAAGGGAGAGATAACTAGATCCCCTTGCTGGAGGCTTGACTGAATCTTTCTTCTTAAGGTCAAAATGCTTCTGCTTTGTGTTTGGGTCACAGCAAGTCATTACATCTCCATCTGGCTGAAACAAAATGGGCCACTGTAATTCAAAACAAAAAAGGATAACAGGGAAGTACTGTCCCAGTATTTTCAAATGTGAAAAGGACATAAGAAAAACACCAAAACCTGTTATGATTTGGGTTGGTTTGTGTGGAATTGCAGCTTGTCATATGTAGGAATTATTTAAGGTTGTCAGTTTAAAAGTAATGATAATACTGGTACAAAGATAAACTTATTTCTGAAGAACTCTTATGCTTTCTCTTTTTTTTTTAAGGACTTTCTGCATATTTTAGTAGTGAATAAATCTTAAATTAATTCTATAATAGATGATGGAAAAGAACTTTAGAACATGAAAGAACATTCCACATTTTTTAGAAGTTACTTATTAGAAAATAAATCGCACCGTACATTATCAGAAAAATTAGGTTATTTGCATTTTAGCCAGTTTTGGTGAAGTTTTCCTACTAAAGTGGTTTCTGTGTTTATCCTGGAGATACTGGTAATCTGACAAAAATATTTTTTCCTGGAAATTAGCCTATCGCCACTTCTTTTTTTTTTTTTTTCTCTCTTTTATCTTTATTTCACATCATGCCTTCTAAATATCCCCAGACTTTCAGTACCACCTACTGCTGCTAGCGTGTATATCTTTGGGCAAATCATTTGGCCTCTTTTTCAGTAATCTCCATCTGCTGAGTGGGGACAGCGCTTCCCTACCTCCCCAGAGTTGCATTTAAATGGACTGATGTTGATAAAATCCTTTCAAAGCCTCCCGTCCACAATTCAGAAAGGAAAAGCATTACACAAAGAGCTGTGGATACTAACTACACTTTGAAGAAATGGCAAGCAACCTCTTTTTGTCTCCCCTGTTTATTTTGTTTTTCTTAAATGTTGACACATAGAAAAGTCGAGCCAGGAAAAATAGGAAAAAAAGCTTGTACTCCTGTTTGTCAGATTTTTGCTGTTGAATTAAAATTTCAAAGACAGAATGAAAATAAAAACATGCATTGTTTAGCTATCTGACCTTTTATCTTAGGCTGAGTTCTTGAAGTCATTCCTGAAATAGAGACATTTCATACATATTTGTGACATTAGCCAAGTGTCACATGAAAGGACAGGTTGTTCCCGTAACACTGGGATATCTAAGTTAATGGAAGTTTTTGCCTAAGTTAAAAGAAATGCCTGAACACCCTGTGGCCATGTTATTCTCTAATTATCCATTTCGGACAATTTGATCTTGCTTTGATAAATAAAAGTACATAGGGGATATATGCTTCCCTGTAGGGGATCTAATAGAAAAAAGACTTATAGATGGTAAATGCTAGTTACACAATGTAAATCCAATATTAAAAGATCCTCTGATACTGTAAGAATCTCAGTCTACTAATATCACAGAAATTTTATGTTAATTAATGGTGACCACTTGCAAAAATGGATTGTGTACTGATTCTGAGTGACAGTTTCCCATTTATAAAGGGGCATAGGAGAGGCAAAGGTTGAATAACTCGTAAAGGATGACCTCTAAGAAGACACTGAAAGAACTAGGAATGCTTAGCTTCAGAGCCTGGGTGTAAAGAAGAGAGGGAGATGGGAGGAGAGGGATGCGGTAACGGTTTGTAAAAGGTACATAAAAGGCTACTACAAGCAAAAGGTGTACGTCATGTCCCTGGGGAACAGACAAGGACAGCTGACCTAAAGCTGCAGGAAGAAAGACTTGGGGTAAACAACTGAAAACCTTCCTCGTGGTCCAGCTAATGAGGCACTGGAGTAGATTACTTAGGAAGGTTGTGTAGTCTCCTGTGGAATACAGTAAGGAATGACATTGCTATTATTCGTTTGTTAGGGCAAGGGGATAGCTTAGATAACTTCTTGAGGTCTCTTCTAATACTATTTTGCTTCAGTCTATCGATGAACTTCATGGTATCTTTATTTAGGCCCCAAACATAAAACAATTCTTTACTTCTATTATGTAGAGGCTTAGGATCCCCTAACAGTAGATATGACCCTGGTGGTATGTCAACTGACTTGTTAGTACGATCTTATGAATGTACTGAATGAATACCTCAGTATGACTTCTTTGACAAAGTAGAAAGGTAGTGTTTATACTGAGTTCCAATTCCACTTTGTAGCTGTGAATTCACATCTGAGGTAAACGGCACAGAACGATGTAATCACGTGCAGCTTTTGTGGCAGAAATTCTTAGATGTTTAGATTGCTATAACTTTAAAGTACTGCTGAATAAATATTACTCACAATACCTTTCCAAGATTTCTCACTTCTGCTAACCTGTCAATGCAAAACAACACACACTAAATCTATTCTATATTGGGACAAAAATTTGTACAAGAAGAATTCTAATATTTGTTGTCATAAGAGAATGAGAGCAACACGATTCAAGACATTATATATCTTTTGGGTTTTTGTGTATACATAGCTTGTCCCTTTCGATGAAAATTATATTTGCATCTCTGGTCACATGTGTGTAAGGTAAAGCCTATTTGTACATGCAAAAGCATTTAAGAAGAATATATTTTTCAGCATTCATATTAAATGAACTGGAAATAGCCAAACTCTTACTAGTAAGTATAATGACAATTAGGAATGTAGTGCTACAGCAAATAGTTGCTCTCTGCTTAGCGGGAGGGCTTGAAAGCAGTTGTAAATGGTTTCACCAGTCCAGCATTTTTGGACACTTAGCTATTGTGACTTGCTTCTTTTGGCTTCTTCACTGCTGACACTACTCTTGTCACATATGCCGACAGTAAAATAGAGAAAATCCATCTGTCTTTCCTTCTATGTCAAGCAAGTCATTCCTGAATTCTAAGCCTTTTACTTTTGCTCTTTTCCCTCCAAACTGAGCTTGAACTCCTTGGACTTGGTGCCAGTTTTCATCTTTATTTTCTGTGATTTGCCTCCCACATTTTCAGGAAGTGCTGTATCTGTCGCCTGACTTTCTATGATGTTCTCAGGTGCGAAACACATTCTAGTACTTAAGTTCCATCTTTTGTAGTTCTTTGTTGCAAAAGTTGGCTTTACGCAAGATCAGGTTTTGCTACCCTTATTCACACAAAAGACCCTGTAACATTAATAATAATGACTTTAATCTACAATTTTAAAAATCTGCTTTTCTGCACCTTGCTGTTCATCATGCTATTTTCTGGGGTCTCTAGGAGGTTTATAGCTGTGACGCGCAGTTTTCTAAAACTGCTCTCCATTTATAGACAGCTAGCCACTCCAGATGTATATATGACATCAAAGGAACAAGTTAAAGATATTCTTCTTCATCAGATACTAATGCGTAAATGACGTTCTCATTCATTTTCATGTCTAAGTATTTTAAATCTCAGGGATGAATAGTTTGAATCCGTTAAAGCACTCTTCAAGATTTAAAAAAATATGAGTTGTCTGACTGTGGCAAAGCAAACGCTGTAAGAAAAAGCCTGTTTAAAGGACAGGTAGAACGAGTGGAAAAAAAGCCATTAAAACTGAGCGAGCCCCAATTTTGGTTATTTTCCCTGAAGCTGGAGAAGATTTAGTTACTTAATTACTCAGAATCCTCCAAGCAGATCATGGAAGCTGCTTCCAGGCCTGATGGGTTCCCAAACAAGCAGTGCCTGTGCTGACAGCAGTGCCTGGTCTCTGCCCAGGTGCTGGTGCGTGTAGCCCCTAAGGGCTACAATATTAATGGACGGGTTCTACGTAAAGAAGGATGCTGTTGCCGTTACTGTTTCATGCTGTGGATTGTAGCTACCATGGCTGATCATTTGGAATGTATGGTACTTTCTTGGGAAAAAAAAAATTGTAAAAGCTTTTTAGTGTTCCGTTCTGAAACGTTATAAATCTGGCACAGGTTTGGTGAGCCACATTATATGTGGGCTTTCTACTAATGCAGTGAAGTCAACAGATTAAATTTATCTTGCTGTTACTATTATAGGAATAACAATAATTACACATTTTTCCTTTCATTAACTTTGTGATTTTGATAGATATGCTGCTTTTAGAAAGGCACAGACTAAATCTCTGAAGTCCATTTTCTAAAAAAAAATCATCCTCTCTGGGAAAAACTCTTCCAAAGGCCAAGGAAAAGCTTCAGCTTTCAGGTTTTTTCAGTTGTTTCCCTTGTGTTCTTTTCTTAAGAAACTGGTCTCTAATGAGCAGATCTGATTTCAAGCTTCTTCAAGCTTGCATTGGGAAGAGTGGAATTTATAAGCTCCGGGTCAAAATTTGAGGGAATTTCATTTTGTCTACACAGAGTCTTCTGTGTGATGATTTCCTCTCACTCTTTAGGAAGTATGCCTATTGCAAGCTTAATATAGAGTTTCTAAAATGAGGGCTGCAGGAATAGACTGAATAAGGATTGAGGAGATGGATTTCTTTTTTCCAGTCTTGCAGCTGAAAATGTTTTTTCTTTTTAATTTTTTCTGATGAAGTAAAGATTTTGAGGTGATGACAGTCTGGTTTTTTTATGTGAGCTTTTCTGTATAGCTTACCTTTTCCTCCAGTCTCCTCTCAGCCGTGCAACCTCTGAAGAATAGGAATGAAGCAATAACAAGCAACGGGTAGTCAGTGTCCTCACTGATATAATTTATTTAAACACAAAAATCTATAAGTGCTTTATTGTGATGATCATTAAATGGACTGAGGGCTTAAAAACATGGGAAGGCAGAATAAGTAGCTAGTTGATTACTGACTGAAATGATTATTTCATTTAGGTATAAAAAAATAATTTAAAACCCAGGTGAGGTCTTATTAGCATGTATTTTACTATGCCTAACTTTCTTTGATAATACAGTGTTCTTTTGGCAGCCCTCAACTCCTCTGTGCTTCCTCTGTGTTCTCACGGTACGTGTCTCAAGTCAGAGCACGGCCCTAAATTGCCGTGCACTTGCTGTCTTCTGGAGTGGCAATGGTGCTGATGCCTTTCATTTTAGGACAAAACCAACTTTTATTTGCATCTATCATCATCCTTAGTTCATTTCATTGAAGTGAGCAATGCAAAGCTTTTCTTCACCACTGATACTATCTTTCCACTTTCTCATTGTATTTCTTTGGACTGATTTTGGTAAACTCCACTATCTAGATTACGTGCAACCCCAGTAACAAAGATTCATTTGGGGAAAAATAGTTTATTTTACTTCACTGACAAAGGATATCTTTGAAAATAAAAATGGGATCTAGGCTATTAGGTTTCTTTTTTCTTTCCTGCTTTTTCTTTATTTTTCTGTATCTTTTTTTTTTCCTCTTTCTTTCCCTGGAAGAGACATAGTAGGCTTTTAAAAAGTATATCTGGGAGCAGAATAAATGGTACAGGTTTGTTTTATGTTCACTAAGGAAAAAGTTTCTCAGATCTGTTTTGCTGATCTCTGTAGATTCATTTTGTGGAGAGAGGCTACCAAAATGTCAGTCAAAGCTTAAGGCAAAGCCTACAGCAATCCTGATGCATTAAAATTAAAAAAAAAAAATAAATGAGGAAAACCCTTTCAAGCTCAGATTCACTGTCCATTGAATTACTAGAAAGACTTTTTTTTATTCAGGGGATATTGTTGTGCTGGATCTGGCTGGAAAGGAGTTAACTTTCCTTCACAGCAGTGCGTACAGTTCTGTGTCTTAGATGTGGGACTAAAACAGTGCGGATAACGCACCCATGCTTTGGCTATGGCTGAACAGTGCTTGGGCAGCATCAAGGCTTTCTCTTTGTCTCGCTGCCTCCCCCACCATCAGCACTAAGTAGGGTGGGGGTGGGCAAGAGGCTGGGAGGGGGCACAGCCAGGACAGCTGACCCAAATTGACCAAAGGGGTGGTCCATACAATATGATGTCATGCTTAGCAATAAAACTGGGATGACAGAAGAAGAGGGGTGAGGAGATTTTGGTCTTCCAAGGTAGCTGTTGCTCAGAGACTGCCTGGACATCAGTCGACTTGTGGGTGTTGGTGAGTGCTTGCCTTTGCATCACTTGTTTTTTTCCCTCTTTCTTTCGCTTATTAAACTGTCTTTATCTTGACCCTTGAGTTTTGCTTTGGCTTTTCCTATTCTCTCCCCTGTCCTGCTGCGGGGAAGCAAGGAAGCGGCTGTGTGGGTACTTAGCTGCTGGCCAAGATCAACCCACTGTGGTTGGACAGAGACCTAAGTATTTCACTCATGTTGGCAGTGTTGAGGAGTATTTGTAAATTGTGTCTGTACCAGGGTTCATTTTTAAATGTTTACCACTACTCCTAGTGCTGACATTGTTCCACGTAAGGGGGTGTAAAGTAGCCACAGTTCGTGTGGCCACAGACATTTCTAACATAACAGATCAAACAGACCTGGAGGCAGAACAACTGAAGCTCCACTGCTGACAGTATCCACCAGGCAGGCTTGTCAAGCGTCACTCCTCTTTTTGGGCTGATGTTTGAGAAGTCTGTGGTACAATTCAGTGTCTCTGAGAAAATACTATACCTTTGGAATAGAAAGCAAGCATACTCCCATCTCCAGTTTATTCTCTGTCCTGTGAGGAAAAAAAATGGGGAACAATTATGTATTCAGATCCATACAGATGCTTCAAATGTCTGTGACAGACCATACATTAACATGCCGCATAAGCATTTTCCCAATAATAATGTGGAAATAATTACTTTTCGTTGGTGGGATGACTGCACCCACTTTCCCTTTGGAATGGCAATTGTGATGGGCTATCTGAAACAGTATCTCAGGCCCTATATCACACCCACGGGCCTTTTCCTGCCCTAAAATTTATGCTGAGCTGTAGGGAAAGAAAACATGTATGATGAATGTGCTCATTCACTCACTACTCTTGCAGCTTCTTTTTTTTCATGACACTTGGTTCATCAAGACCTCATTATCTTGTGTTGCTGAGACATACAGTCAGTCCCTTGCTTAAGATAACTTAGGTTGCCACAGACAGCCTGGAGGTAGTAGGGAATGGAGGCCACATCTTTCATAGCATAATAACAAGTTCATGTCCAATTCACTTTGTCACATTGTCCACCAGAAGAAACACACTGGCTTTGGTGTGATGTGTCTGTGATCTGTTGATTATTATCTTCTCCTCAAGTCAGAAACAGAATCCCCTCATGTTTAGAGTTAGTTGAAGTGGTGTGAAAAATTGATGGCACCAGCAAAATCAAGTCTCTAGTAAAAATTGTTGGGTTTTCAACTTACATTCACCAGTGTTTTCTTTTTCATAAATCAAAAAATTTCCCAGATAATGAGATGAGAATTGAATTTTATATCTGTTATATTTTTCATGGCACATGCTAATTGTTTTCTAGCCAACTCTGCTAATAATTAGTGTGCCAGTAGCTTCTTACAAATAGTTGTGTCAACCAATAGCGCAATATCATGAGCCTATCTCCCTAGACTGATAAACAAAGGCAAAGAGTATTTTTCTTACTATTTATACCAGATTTTAAGTGGAAGAAGTTTACTTCTGTTTTGGAATTGATTTCAATCCTTTCAGCTTCAAGGGAGACCAGATTACACATCTGTTAAGGCAGAGATTTATCTGGTAAAACATGAATAAGGATCTGCACAGGTAGGTCCCTAATTACCCAAATGATTGCCCTGTCAGTTACCAGTTCCCAAGCTTAGATGGCCATTCTGTCTCTGGCCGATCTGGGCTCATAATGTTTCTTGCTTGTGTGCTCTTTCTTGCTGCAATCCAGGCAAAGCCAGAAATCTTTGCTTGTGCCCATTTACTCAGAACCCTCGTTGTACAAGAGGATGCACTCACTGATCTCCGTTACCTGTCTACTTGCTGATATATTGGCCTTATTTTAGAATTCATTTAATTTCAATTACTGACCCAGACTATTTTTTCCTCCAATTTCTTGGGAATTATAATTGATTAACAAAGAAATATACATCTGATTTCTAAACATTTCTTTATTTTTTGCAGAAATAAATGGAGGTGTGTGTTTAATTGCATTAAATTACTTGAGATGGAAAAGCTTACTTTAATTTAGTAAATTACTCTGTGGATCATGATAAGGAGGTTCAACCTGTTCTACTCGTGTTCTAGCTTTCTGATGGCATCAGCAATAAAAAGCACAGAGGACCTATTTTAATCATTAAAATTGCAAAGGCATGTCAGAACACTCAAGTAAAACGGGTCTTCTGAGTAGATGGCATATTTATGCAAGTGCTTTCAAAGTAAAAATGCTTTTTACGGTTGTATTGTTGAAACAACAAAACACGAGGAGTGCAGCAACAAAGTTTTCAATCTTAATTATAACTCAGCTCAATTACAGGTACAATGTAACTTGTATTTCTAGTTTTCTGCCTGTAAAATTAAATTCTCTTTGTTGATACAAAAGTATAATACCTGTCTGTCAGGTAGATGAGTTAAAAGCTGTAAGAACTTCAGATTTTCCTTCTTTTTTTTTTATTTGTAACTATGTATATCTGAACAGTGAACCTCCATAGAGTTTTTATGATTTTTAATTTACTTTCTCAAGCATTAAACTTAGTTCTCCCAGAAGTGAATTAACCCAACATTGCTGTCTGGGTTGTGGGCTGATTAATTATTAACCAAGTAGAATTAATGAAATGTACATATTTGTCTAGTGGTATGAGAAATTTTGCAGTCCGATGTCAGTAATTGTAACCTAACTGCACATGGACAGGTTCTCTCCCTTCTAAGAGCAGGTCTCCAGTGCAGTAGAGAGCAGTGGTGAACGTGTACGTGACGTGAACAAAGCTGAGTGTGCGCAAGTTATTGTGAGGTTTATTTATTTGTTTTTAAAGGTCTGCGGGGGAATTAAAATTCAATCCCATTAGACATTTGCGTCAGGCCTGAAAAATGTCACTGGATTCATTGGATTCAGTAATGAACACTTGGTTGCAATAGGAACCAGAAGTGAAAAACCCAACTTGGAAGCCAAACTAAAGGCAGGGGGAGGGGGCAGATCAAGTTGCACAATTCATTATCGGTCTCCTTCCAACTCTGTCACGCATTGCAAGGACCGTGGCTTTAGCATCTCAAATTCTGGTTTGGGCCGTGTCTGAATTTATATGGCTGTGCTAATAAATATCGAGTGAATTCGGATTTATGGCTCATGAACAAACTGCTTCTGAAGCCTTTTGTTGAGGGGAAAGTGATAACCAGTGTCTGGGCACAATGGGAGCAGGACTGAAGGGACACGTAACAGCTATGTTCACATAGTGGAAACTTGTTGACAAACCTCAGGGGAGCTGTAGCCACACCTTTTCAAGCAGGCTGATAGCTGGAGTACAAGGTCTTGACTAGGAAGCAGAAAGAGACCAAAAATTAAATAAGTGAGAGATAAAAATCTATCAAAAATGTACAATTCAGCAAACAGCTGAAAAAAGTATAGCTGAAAATTCAGGAAGAGAACTGAGCCAGTTTTACCCTTTAATGCCCTCTATAATGAATAGCTCATTACAAGCTTAATGTGTCGCCTGCGTTGCGTTATTTTAACTGGATCTATGTCTTCACAGTTCATACATGTTTTTATGATATTGAAAGTAGTGACAGAGCATTGGTGGGTATAGATTTTCAGCTGCTTGAATCTCAGTGGATTATAATGAGAAAGGGGCAGTGCAAGAACACTTCGTTGCCATTAGCTTTGTAAGTAAACTAAAAAAATGTTTCCATAAGAATTCTAAACTTGGTTTGTAAAACAGAAAACAAAAGAACAAAAACCCAGAGAGGTGAGGTTTTGTTTATATTGTCTCTTGCTCCTAAAACATTCTCCAGGTAGCATTAACGTATAGGCAAGTTCATTCTTCAGCATCAAGCTCAGACAGATACTGAACATCTGGAGTAACAGGAATCTCCTTTACGTGTTGCAGAGCTAAAGCTCTCTAAGATTACCCAGTCTAGAAGAGCCCCTGCGAAAGATTTCAGCATCTTGGTCTTGAACAATATTTCGGAGAAAATAACCAAGTGAGCCAAATTTAAACCCTGGGCTATTACTTATTATTGCCATATCTACTCTAGACAATTTACAGTGCTCAAGCAGCAGGACAGTAATGCGCTGGCTTTCCTATGTGTGATTAGTTGGGTGAATGGACAGCTGATTGGAATTAGCAAAAAACTTTAGGAAAGAAGTCCTTTGTGAACTCCAGTGATCCTGTGTTTGATCACAGAACAATGTAATTAATCTCCTATAGAAAAACCCGCTCTTTCATTCCAGCAGGGCTCTAGAGTGCACTTGACAGCATCCATGCGCCAACAGAAGTATCACACGTGCACTTGCTCACTGATTTTAGAAAAGCAAATGTGGATTAAATGTGATAGAATCAAGCCAGCAATGAGCAGGCTTCCAGAGGAGGTAACTCGTGTGAGAAAAGGTATGACTGTGTCTACAGGTAGGATTTGGAGTGTCCTCAGGGCCTGCCTGTTCAGACCAGGGACCTGGGCAGAGTATACCACAGTTCTGTTCTAGCTCACTTGCCTAATTATCTTCCAGAGTAAGGCTTGACACAGGGGACACACTGGAAAAGGATGATGCTCGTGTATCCTGAAGTGAAGTCAGGTTATGGCCAGAGCACCCAGAAGGCCTTGGAAGACCGATGTTTAAACATATTAGACAATAACAGTGTTGAGAAAGTAATTATCAAACAAAAAGGCTAGCGAGCCTTGTCTCTGCAAGGACATTAGGGACCTGGCAGACCATCCCCATGACTTTTTGTTGTTTTAACTAGATATTAGGCTGAGAAAGTTACATTACCTTGGTGTGCTATTTTATTCAGGTTTGTTTTCAAAGATGAGAGAAGCTTCAATAATAGCTCTGGGTAGCAGTGGATGCAAAAATAACTGTGTTTTTAACCTGCCTCTGGTGGCTAGAGTCTATTCACTGGCCTCTCATGTATCCCCAAATAGACACACAGACTATCCAGGCACTGTTGCTATCAAATAGTGTTACATTTCAACAAACATAAAGATAATAATTTGTATTGTTTCTGTGGGGTTCCAGTCAACTTAGAAACATGATCCTATCCACGCACTAGACTACAAATGAAGGCTTGTGTACTGCCTATGTCTAGCATTTGTAAAACTTTTAGCCGCAACAGTGTATTTTTCTGGACTTACAAAACATACATCTTCTGAATCTAGTCAGCAGTATCACCTAAACAAAACCATTTATTTCTGGGTACAGCTTAGTTCTATCGTCAGTAACTCAGAAAAGCAATGTAAGCTGTCCAGAATTTAAGAGGAGAAACATTTTTCCTTTACAGTATCACATGGAGAAGTCAAGAGACAAGAGTCCCAGTTGGTGTGTAATTAACCCCTTCAGCTTCTCCCCTGTCCTCTGCATGGTGGGATGAAATAGCAGGAGCGGCAGGGGAATTCAGTGGGGAGCTCTCCTGTCCCCCTCAGCAAATCAGCCACTGCAGTCAGCGCTCCTTCAAAAAATGAGAGAAACGATGGGCTCATCTGCTCCATCTTGAGAAAGCATCATCAAACCAGCTACCAGTCAAAAGCCATACAAACGTGTTCGCGCTGTAAGCCCTGTGTCTCAGGGTGCATTATGCCCCTGCGTGCCTTCAGCTGAACATGCTTCATCCCATCCCCTGCTTGCAGGTACAGAGTTTTCATACCATCCTATTCCAGCATTTTGTATTGCTGTTCAGGCTAGTGGGGAGAGAAAGAATTGTTTTATTTTATAGTTTTATTTGCATTTAATCTTTTTTCCATGGATTTCCTTCATCAGTCTCTACAACAAAGTTTTAATCCATCTTCTACAGACATTTTGAGTAAATGTGGGGACAAAGAGTGGTTGATTACCTCTTCCAAGACAGGTTTTGTTTGATTCTTTTCTCATCTAATTCTTCCACATGCTTTTACGATGGTGTTTGGAGTTGTTTCCTTGACACCGTTTGTGGCCATCCTTGATATTAAATATTGCCGTGGAGCTTTTTTGAGATTTTTTCCATAACTTTGTTTTCGAAAGTCAGTCCCTGGAATTGCTGTGCTTTTGTGATGAAATTCTTTATTTTGATTTGTGACATAAAGCCTTCTCTCTTGTTTCTCCATATCCTGATTACTTGCGTAGCACCAAAGAGAATTTAACATATTAACTAAATCTATTGTTTTCTAACATTTAGTGAGTTTTAATTATTTTCAGTGAAAGCTTTTATTTGCTCTGTAATTAAAAAAGAGGTAAAAGCCTTTCTTGTTAGTTGAGTTATTCTTAGAAAGAACTAGTTTGCTATATTGTTTCAACAGTCTCTCCAGTTTGTTCCTTGGTAAGTTTTGTTACTGTTTTCTGTATGTGAGTACCAAAAGTGGGATCCCCTGCAGGCACTAAGCCAGGAGAGTGGAGCAGTGGGGAGCTGAACAAGGGATAAATAGGTAACTAGAGAAATAGTTTCTCCCCATTCTCACCCATTATGCATCCAGCATTAGCCTACAAGAGGAACACACTCTCAGCAGTGCATTCACTGTCCAATGTTTCAGGCATTTTCTCTACTTTTGTAGCCCAAAGGTGGGATTCAGGTAGTCCAGAGGGCTTTCACCAGGTTTCTGCAGGAGCTTGGTGGTGTCTCCAGTCATAACATGTTTCTCTCCTGTGGCAGAATGCTCTGATGAGACCTCCAATAAAGCATCTCCTCAGGCGCCTTTTCCCAGTCTCACCGCTTGCTGCCCCAGCGCCTACGAGAGGTTTATAAAATCTATTATCTTGCCTTTGGCAGTAATCAATACCATGAGACGTGTGTGTGGAGGTGGGGAACAACGTGATTAGCTTGGCTGTTTTGCTGCGCTTAAGATGTCAAGGGGGCATTCCTTCCTGATACCTTCAGTTTGCACTAATAATTAGAATTGCTGTAGTTCTAAAAAGATCTAGAAATATAATTAAAATCAAACATAATACTTCCTGGGGCAGAAATTGGCAGTGATATTTTCTGTTCCCTAGGATATATCCAAAGCAATAAAAATGAGCCCTTGTTTGTAGACAGATGGGAAGCTTCCTGTGTAGGACAGAGGAATATACGTGGCTGTTTATACCTTCATCTTACCAAGGGGGACCAAAAGAGAAACATTGTTCAAGTGAAGATGTTCAATCAGCTTTTATCTTCTTTGTGGAAGATGCAGTTTATCTGTCTGAGGAATAATTGGACACCAGATAACAAAGCGAGCTAATTTTATAAAAAGGCTGAGGAATAAAGATTTTAGTCTGCAGCTATGCCTAATTCTGTTCTGTTCACAGTAAAAATAATAACGCCTTTCCTTTGACATGGCCATTTTAGCATTTGTGTTGCAAATGACTGGCATAGTAACTTGATAGAAAAAGACATAAAGATTCTTCCTGTATGCAGCCATTTTGATCAGGAGATAAAAATGACCAAGTTGTGAAAGTAGTAATATCTGGGTCATTGAATCAATTTTGCGCCAATTTATGACTGTGCAGGGAAATGAAAATGGAAAACAGACAAATAGTCTTTAAGTCCTGTTAACAGATTATATCCATCACTCATACTCAGCTTTCCATTTTGAGGGATATGAATACCATAAGCACTGAACACGGCTCTCAGCTCATAAATCAGTTTTGAAACAAAAATCTTTTGAGGTCTATAGGGAATATTTACAGAACTGCTGTATAAACCAGCAATATAGATGTGCAAAAAGCAGATGAAGATTAAATCTTATATCTATAACCTTAGACTTCCTAGAGTTTTAGGAAGGATGTTGTTATTTTCATGGGCTGACAAAGGCAGAAACACCATTTGGTCTTTCCCTTGTTCATTCTTAAGATTTCTAAAATTGTTAAGTGCTACTAAATTTCATCAAGGAGCTGAAGTGCCAATCTACCAAATTAATTGAACCTGCTCATGAGAAGCAATGATGAGTGTTTTATTAGAAAATCCGTATGCATGGTGGGTAGCAGTTTCAGTATCCTTCTGAGTTGCAGAGAAATTCAAGCTGATAGAAGCTCGATAGATTCTGCTTACCGCCTGTTCGGCTGTTAAAGGAAAGAACATGTCAAATCATCCACTGATAGGATAATGTGTTGCCAAGACCAAGATATTTTGAGTTAACATTTACTTATATACAGTATAGAAATGTCAGACGTGAAGCATGTTCCCATGTTCCCTTATTAATTTGGGTTTTTGTTTGTTTATTGAGGTATTGCTTCCACGGGCTCTGTGAATGGTGTTCCTGCTAGAAATGTAAAGCAAAAACTTGTTGCTGTACTTCTTTCTACAGGCTTCAGTTTGTTCATCTGCTAGGTGCCCTGCCTGCTACTCTGCTTGAGCAATATCATCTTGGACTGGGACTGTAATTGGAGATGTACAGAGTGTTTCCTGAAATGATGTTGGCAATTTTGGCAAATTATGTTGGCTTTGCTCTGTAAACCGTCACTGAACCAAGTGCTGACCAGCACTAGGCGGCTCTGTGCCACTGGAGGGTTTGTCTTTTCCAAGTGTCCTCAAAACATTCAAGCATAAAGAGTTTTGCTGAACTGTGGAGTTAATTTCTGCCTATTTATAAGATTTCCTGGGGAACATGTATTTTTTGCTCATTTCTGATCTCACTTGTTGAGTAATGCCTTTAGCTCAAGCTGTCTACATTCCTATAAATAACTGTATTTTGGCTGTAGCAGAGGTGATTGCTGATTATGAACAAGGGCAGATGCAGTAAGGCTGACCCATACACAGATGTTCCTTTGTCTGTCTTGAGTGGGATTTTAGAAAAAAAGAAAGTATGTTTTCTCAGTTGTTTCTATATCAACAAATAAAATAGTCCCCAAAAATATTAGGCATGTACAAAATAACAGTATCTGATTATGTTATGCAAGAGTAGCATACCAGTTCATGACTCGTGGCTTATTCCATATACTGAAGGGGACTCAGCTGGAGAGCAGTGAGAGTGCAGGGAGTTGTATTTTCATCCTGTTGTACTTCTGTAGCATAAACAGGGTCCAGCTACTTGCTTCCAATCTATAACTAACTCGCACATATAGACTTCTTGCAGTTTTGTCCATGGGACAAGACTCTGATCAGCTGAACTAAGCACACCTTGCTGCCAGAGCGACAGTGTTTTGGTAAGGCTCCATCTAGTACAGAATTGGTGTGGGGGGGGTGGTAGGTTCAATGAAATCTGGTACTGCTTTCTGTGGGATATTCTGAGGTTTGCTGAAGATACATGTCTTTATACCTTCACCACTTTTTGATTGCTTGGAGAGGAAGAAGGTTGCTTTTGCTTCTATTGCTGACAGACATTTTTGAAGTTTGGGGTAGATTTTAAATACCCCAGCAGAGAAACCCCTTCCTTCTCTGTCACACACAGACATGATTTTGTCCTGTGTACAGTATTGTACAGTATTTGGAAGGGAGCTGATGTGTAACCCGAAAGGGGAGCTGGAGCTAGGGAGCTGCGCCAGGGCGGTGGAAGTGGAGCAGATGAGAGCTCTCTAGAAAGAGTCAATGAGGAGGGAGAAATGCAGACTGGCCGGCCACCTTGAGCTGGAGGCAGGGAGGAAGGAATTGCTAGGGGAATTTTGATACAGTTCTGACAAAGATTTCTGACAGCGTAACAGAGTCATTTGCTGTTTCAAAGGCCAAAGGACACCTGCAGGGAGGAAGGGGGAAGAAAGCGTGGGAGTCCTGCACTTACTTCCCAAGCCGTTCTGTCTGGAAATGATGTAACGTCACCGGGCTCATGCAAGTACCACACACTGAGAAAGAAGCTGCAAGGATGGAGCGCACTTGTTCTTGCTGGTTTTATGCTGTTCAGGGGTCAGTGAGCCTGCAGTTGTAGGAAATTAATCAGCTGTAGTACCTGTAGGGGCCTCAGGCTCAGTGATGATAATTTCATTCCTGGGACCTCCCACGTGGCCAGTGAGTTTCGATGCTTGGGACTCTCCTGTTCACAAAAGCAGTAGCCACGTTCATGCACTCTTCACAGCCGGAGGTTTAGGTCTCTCTTTACTGCAAAGAGCAAGACTTTTTGTAGCATGAGACTGAAAACTTGAGTACTTCCTTTTGTCTCCTGGTACTTCGAGGTTTTCAATTTCTGGAAATTCTGCAAGTCTGATGCGCTGTTCTTGTTTTGTAAAGGTAATGTCTAGCCTAAATGCAGAAAGGAAGAAGCTTGTAGTGTAATGCCCAGTTGTTTTGGTATCTTGCCACATCTGAATTCTCCTAATTTTGCGATTGTAACTCTCAGATTATCTGTAAATTACAAACGTTTGAATAACTGATCAAAAGGGAGTATAAATTATACATATTAACAGGTAGAACAAGCGAGGTAACAGTCCCCTTTTCCACAATTCTTCAGGTTCTGATACCCCACTTACTGCATAGTCTGCTGCTTCTGTCTCTGTATTTGATCCCCCTTTCTGCACCTCTGCCACCAACTCTGATTTTGTGTGGATTACCAATGAATGATTCTCAAGTGGTTTAGGAAAGCAGGTTATCTGCATTTTAAAAAATCAACCAGTTAACTGTCTATGAGTCTGTAATTGGTATATCCTAAAGCAGAGTTGTTATTCTGCTTGAAGTCCAGCAGAAACAATGTATTATTTTACCATCCAAACACAATGCCTGAAGAATAGTGTTCTCTCAGGTAACTCACAGATCTCAATTATTGATGTATTTTGATACTCAAATAATCACTTAGCATATCTCAGGGGTAGGCAGGTGGATTTTTTACTGTTCTCTGAGGGTTATGACAGAAATACTGTCTTCATGAAGCAGTACCTAAAGGAACAATGTTAGCATGTCATAGGAATGACTTTACTGTGATACATTAAAGAATCATGTGCTAAAGTTATAGCCATGCAAGCTATTAGCACTTCTTCCCCTCCACTTAGCAAGCTGTTTATCTTTTGAAAGGCTGGAAACTCTTCATTTTATTTTCCACAGATTTCCTTATGGAACAAACAGTATAATATCTGTAATATGAAGCTTTGGGGATAAAAAGAGATAATATTTGTGCTTCTTTCCTCCTTCCCATCCATGTCATGTTCCACACTTGCATATGAAATTCATCTCCCACCCTTTCCCATGGGCCTTGTTAGTGTCCTGCTGTGCCCTCCCACACAACTTGGCCGATACTAAAAGGCTTTTAAAGCTATCTGTGAAAATGTATTTTGAGAACTATATTTTAGACAATATTTCTGTTTAAATGATTTTTTTCCTGGTTCCCAAATGTTAAAGAAATATAGAGAAGCTAGGAGAAGGGCAGACCCTGATACTGCTGAAGTACGTCTCTTCTGTGTGTAAACTGCTAGAAATAATATTCCCTGGACTGAGTCGATGAACCTGAAGCTTTAAGCCATGATATATGTATGTATGTATGTTTGCATTGAATTCCAAGGAGCAGAGGAGGGGTAGGGAAAGAGGGCATTTGGACCGACATGTGTTGCCTATACCCACTAGTAAGAAGCAGCTGTTGCTGAGATTTCTGAACCTTTACTCTCTTTGCTGTAGCTGGGACCTCAGCTAAGATTACCTGTGACTTGTTATCCTCGCAAAGAATTAAAAGTAGGGCTTTGGAGTATCTTGCTCACTATTTGTAGTGAAGTTACACATAGAGCCCCAATTGAAATTGGGGACCAATTTTACTAAGCATTGTACAGATTTGTAAACTCACTGCTGTTTCTCTAAATAAAAGTGGGAAGCAGCTCTACAGGTGTTTTTTATAATTGCCCCAAAAGACCCTGCTGAAAGCCACAAATAGATCTTGTCTCATCGTTCTCAGACAAATGCTCTCGCCACTAGAACAGGCTGTAATACAAGCATATTTTAGCACTCTAGTACAGCAATGCCAATCCCTGTGATTAGAACTGGTATTTTTTTTTAATTTGTGATTGCTGCAGTATTTGACGTTTTTCTTCAGGCGTCAGTTTCTGTACTCAAGCAGCTGAATAAGGAGGCTGAACTTCCTTTAGAAACAAAAGTTTCAAGCCCTTATGGTTGCAGAAAATTGCTTGAAAGTGGGGCTCATTGATTATTTTATCAGTTGGTTTTGAAGAGCAGAATGCTTGCATTCTTTCTTTTCATTTGTTTTTTATCTTTTTTAACAGCTATCACTAATAATCACTAAATTAAATATTACTCAACTTTCTCAACTAACTTATGACTCTGTGGTCATTTGTTGTGGCTATGCTGCAGGAAAAAAAGCCTGTAAGGAAAAACAGGCATATATTTTTTGCATAGTTGTTGGATGTACCTCTATTAAAAGGTAGGAATGCTGAGACACACTTAGTTTGCATCCCAGCTGCAGTAAGACATTTCTGATGGTCCATCACAACCACCATACCATCTGCTTTTTCCAGGCTATTTATTCCATCCTTGTCTAACCTCTTTCCTTTCTGTTTTAAAAGCAAGCATGTTTTCTCAAACCTGTTACCATTCACTAAATTCTTTTTTAAACCCATTCAGGAAAAATTAATCTGGGCTCCATCTTGTCAAATACTCTGTCGCTGGAGCAGGTATGGCTTCTGAGGGAATAAAATCTTTGTATCAATTAGAGTTACAGCGTGGTGACAGTGTGAGCAATGGACTATCCACACTGGAAGTGCCTCTTGCCCTCTCATCAGTTAGTCATCAACTTGTACAGGCTGCTTAAGTTTTTAATTTTGCCTAATTTTGAGTGTGTGAGTTACCATTGTGATCTATGTGGAAATAACCGCAAGTAAAAATGAGGCTAATCCTTGGACGACCTTCTTGAATCAGCACTTGAAGAATGAGGTGGTACTCCTTCATCCTATCTGTAGTATTTTATAATTGTGTTTAGGAAAGTTTAAAATTGATTTTAGAAAGAGGTATGGATTTCATAGTTGTAAAAACATACATCTTTTCAAACCTCATTGAGCCCTTGCCTTCAGTGATGGGTGGCAATGTGTTCATTATGCAGCGCATTGTATCAGTTTTACATTTTTTGCTTTTAAACATCCTCCTTGATCTTATAAGAAGGCCTATAAAAATGCATGGTTTATCTGCACAGTACTTTGTAGCCTGGTATCACAGCTTCCCTAAGATGTATCCTCTTTAATCAGAACAGTACTGATCTCCTCTTCCTGCTGCTCATTATTATTGTTGTTTGTGTTACATTATAGTGAGCGTTGCACAAACAGAACATAGAGACCAGCCCCATAACTTGTTAATCGTCCTTCATATGGAAATGTCTGCATTCCTTTAATCATTTAAATCGATTCTTTTAGAGTCTTCTGTCCCGTCTCCCCCAAACTTCATGTGCGTGTCTGTTGTTGGTTAGACAAGAAATGAACAAAATGTTTTTGCAAAAAAATGCACTGCTGATTTACATAACAAAACTGCAGAACTATTTTCCTAGCCCATTTCTTAACCATTCTCAAGGGGGTTTGAAAGGAAAGGCTTTAGAGTCCTAAGACACCTACGTGCTCCTACCAACCCTACTGTGAGAAATTTCCTTTTAGAACCGCTGTGGCACAGAGACCGGAGGTTTTCATGGAGCTGTCCCTAATGGCGTTCTCTTATCTTTCTTGGGTGGTTAACTCATTTAAATGCACAGAAAGTGCAAACAGTTTTAAGTTACGATTACTGGTTATATATTACTTTGCTTTTACTAACAACCAGTTCCATCTGCTGCATGCTTCTCTTGCCTAGCTTTCTTGGGCTCCTCTGTGTCCTCATAGATGTGTTTGTTTTCTGCATTATGTAATATCGCCACATTTGTGTCATGCCTGTTTTCCAGATGGCCGTTAAATATATTAAAGACTGGTAGTCTAAAGCCAATATAAAACCTTATGACTCTATTTAAACATACGCGGTTTACTACTTATTTCCACTATATTTTTCCTCTTCTGGGCTAGAGCTATACATTTTGTCCATGCTGCTTGGGATTTCTGAGTGCATTTTATCATGCTGACTTTGACTTATTAGTACAAGGCTGTTCAGTTTTTGGCACTCCTTCTCTTTCTACCTAATGTGGTAAAAGTTACTGGAAATGCTAAATTCGTTGCTCGTATTTCAGTGAGGAAATAAGAGCAACAGGCCCCTATGAGAGATCCTTCATTCCTGCAGCTGATTCCATTCCTGTTCCATCCCCTTATATCTAAGGATACAGTGTATCATGTTTAGGAAGGGGCTTGGGGGCTAGGCAAACTCACAAACTGAAATGAAGATACTATTTGAAGGGATTTTATGCACTGTCTTGATCATTTAATTTAATTGTTATGTGTGTGTGTGTGTGTGTGTCCCAAAGAATGCAATGTAATTGGAATATTTAGTGAGTGGTGCAAGTGCCACTTTGTTCATGAACAAATTCAGTAGCTGAGACAGTTTTGAATTAAACACTTGGAACCACGTCCTGTCTTCATTTGGAAGAACTGAAGACCAGGTTTTCCTTGCTTCGTGATTCAGGGATATCCCTGGTAGGTATTTATGTTCTGTTAATGCTATTCCTCTGGCTGCTTAGTCGCATGATTTTTGCTGAAGAGAGACTCTTTTCTCGCTTAGGGGAGGAAGACACCCTTTCCGCTGTCTCTGTGCCACTGACAGGGCACCTGAAAGCCCCGGCTGAGCAGTGGGATGTGCTGGGCAGGCCTCAGGGGAGCTGCGTGGCATTGTGGTGTTCCCAGGTCCAGACCCAACTGCTGGATCAAAGTAGAGATGTGTGGCTATGTGTCTCAAATAAAAAAACAGCACACTGTGGGACCTGTGTTTGCTTCAAAGTATCCCATGTATAAAGCATAACCTTGCATAAATATGTGTATGCTCTCTCTCCCCCCCTCCCTCTTGCTCTCTAATAGTTTTCCCTGAGATTCTTGAACAACAGAGCAGATGGAAACCTTATTTAAATTTAGAAACCGTGAATACCACATGCTGAGTTCAATGGAGCAATTCAAGTCAGTTTCCCTTAAATGAAATTTTTTTTAATGCTGGATTCCATTTAGAATTTTTAAAATAGCATAAACACGTGATATAAAGCACTTGCAGATACCTGTATTCCTTACCACATAATGCCTCACTTGTATATAAGTGTGAAAATGTGTCCTAAACAGATCAAATTTCACAGCTAGTCGTCCTAAAGGACATTAACACTCCATTATTTATTAGAACCATTATAAAAGAAACTCCTGCACCATCCCCAAAGGGAGAAAATCTGTCATGGTTCCCAGGAAAGAGAAGCAAGGATTATCCTTGAAAGCAATCAAAGGAGAGAATAGTTTTTACCAACTTGTCAGTGGAGTTGCCATGGGCACCAGCCAGGAGCCTAGGTTTAAATGTCAGATTTCCCTTCCACTACTGTCTTTTCCTTTTCTTTTGCTTTATTTTTGCATTCGTTCCATTATTTTCTTTTTTTTTCTTTTTATAAGAATTTCTGCACCCACATCCCTTTTATCCTAGCACCCAGTTTCACTTCTTTTTATGCCTATCCTCAGACATCATGCCATTCCCAGGTAAAGAAATCTGTTTGTTTTGTTTTGGTTTTTTTAAGTAAGATAATATATTATTGGATACTTGTTTGAAAGTCATTAGCATATTAATATTTGTCCAGCAATGAATAAAAAAAGCAAAGAAAATTGCATTAAGAGACTGACACAGTTAAGGAAGAAACAGCAGCGTAGAGTCAGCAGCAGCTCCCCTTCAGCATTATTGCGCCTGGTTGTTCGGAGACATGTGGTACATTTCATTATTTGCTAAAATATTACACAGAAGGGGCTGAGGGGAAGGAAAAGAGCAGAAGGAAAAAGCTCACATCTGTGGTAACGTCTCTGCAGGGGGAAAAAAAAAAGGCAAATCCTACCATTTGTGGAAGGTATTCATGTGTTGCCGGCTGGCTAAACTGCACATCAATTGAATTAATGTATCCGTTAAATCTAGATAAAAGCTCAGAAGAAGCAGTTTAGAAAACACTTTTTTCTTTTCTGTTCTTTTTTTTTTTCCCCTTTCCTTAATTCCTCTAAGCTGGCATGGGACATCTGGGTTGGTTTTGTTTTGCATGCTGGGTTTTGTTTTGCCTTGTGTGTCTTCACTGTCAAAACCCCAAAACAAGCCCAGCTGCCTTAAAAAAAAAAAATCCATTTGTGTTTTGCTTACTTGTTAATAGTGTTAGCATGTAAATGAACACATCCAGGCTATAAAGTGAGCAACTCATGAGTGGGTGGGAAGTTCACACCTCCTTTGGTGCTATTGTTTCAGGCTGTCTAGCTGCAAGCTCAGTAGGGCCAGAAGAGTACAGCCTTTTGCATAAATGAAGGCAATAGTTGCAAAAAGAAAACGGATTTTTTTTAAGAACCAAGTAACGCTGTCATTGACTTGGTGCCTGTAACCTCCATTTGGTCACTAAGTGTGTTCTGGAGAACGAAGATAAAACTGTTGTGCTAGCAAAGTTTCAAATTTGTATCCTGGTTTTAGTCTCAGAGTTTATTTTCACACTGTGTGCTTCACTGTGGCTGTGGGGAATGTGATAAATTAGTGCTTGTGGTTCTGAAACCCATTTCTGATCTGCCTTCCTATGATCCTGCCTTGCCTTTAAGAAACTCTGAGCATGTTTCCATGTGAATTATTGACACATAACGATGGGTTGATACCGACTTGAAAACTGGCTTGTTAATAGAACTAATAGGATGCAAATTTTCAGGATGCATATCTTTAATCCAAACTGAAGTTCCCACAGTGATTTTGAATTATGTGATTTCTTAATCACTCTTGTGAATCATTTCTGTGTTCTTGGTGCACATAGCAATGGTGCTGGATGGTAGAAAGATGCACAATCATGAAGTTTGGATGACTGCATTACAAAAAGAGAAATCACTGTTCAGAGGCTGAGACAGCCACGAGTCCTCTATATATGGCCTGAGGTGTTCCGTATCGCATACAATCCTGAGGTCTGTTACCTTAAGACCATCCAGCCCTTGAAACAAATACTTCAGGAATCTTCCTGTGCAAGAGGGAGGAGGGTGTGAAAGCTCAGTGCCTACAACAAATCATCTCGAAGATTAGGAGAGATGGTGTCAGTGACATTTATTGAAGAGCATGAAAATTCTTGTTTGCTAAAGGATGTGAGGTGGTAGCGCTGGTGCAACCAGTTACTTTGATTTGGGTTTCATCAGGGCCCAACTTGCAGGGACTGAGAGCAACGTCACGGTGTGGCGTGCTGAGTGTTCCTACCTTGCCAGGTAGGTTAGTCTTTGCCGTGGGATTTTGGTGACTGATTTATGCTCTACCCTGAAGAACCTCAGCAGCCTTTGGGGGTGCTAGGCAACAGAAATGCCCTGCTTCCTCTCAGCTGGGCACTAATGGGGTCACTGGTCCTGAAGGTTGAAGCCCTCAAAGCAGCTCCTGGAAGCTCAGTTACAGGCAGAAATGTCAGCTCCTTCCTCTAAAGCTTTAGCATTCAGCCATTATGGAGAATTTGAAAAAGAAGTGGTAATATTTGGGGATCCTTTGGAGAAAGACTGAACAAACTGAGCACAAGCATTTAAAGAGAAAAAGGAATAATCTATTCTCGGTGTTTTCTGTGGATATAAACAGAATGGGACAAGAAATAAAGGACCACAAATTGCAAAAATGGAAAATTAAGATTAAGAAGTTCTCTCAGATAGTAAAGGTTAGTTAGTCACTGAAATAGATTGCCTAGGGAAGCTGTGAAATGTTTATCATCAGAAGTTTAAAGAAAAAAATAGGAGACTGTCAAGAATGTCTTGGGTGTAATTGCTAAAGAAAAGAGCTAAATATAACTGTCCTGTCATGGGACAGTGGGAAGGACTGGAACCCTTCTAGCCTGAGTTTCCATGAAGATCCACCTTTTCAAATAGCTGATGAGCAAGTCTGGCTTAACAACAGCAGTGGCCTGTCTACTTTTATTTAGAACCAGAAATTATTCATGATCCTGATTCATGAAACCTCCACTCTTATGCAAGCCTAGGAGTCAGGTTAATAACAACTCAGACACCCTCACTAATTCAGTGGGAAAACTTTATTTTAAGATTTTATACAAGCATGCATCACCATAGTAATTTAAAATCTAGTATGTAAAATTATAGCAACCGTTTTCCTGGCATCTCTGAAACATCTTTGAGAGTAGAGATTCTGGATATGCTAGAGGTTTGGTACTATGTCTTCAGTTATTTACTATTTTTTTTCAAAACATGGTAGGGAATATGTTTCTTTCAGAAAAAAATAATTTATCCTGCTCAGTAGGATAACTGAATGATTGATTCTGGTATTTTATTTGCAGTCTAAATCTAAAGTAATCTTCATCCTCCAATGCAATACAATAGTCTTGTTTTTTAATCCCTGTCCATTCAAAAATCTGTTTTCATGTCTCACTGCATAATATCTTAATTTCATTTCCATTGAAGTATAATCTTACTCTGAAATAAAATATATTAAAATACAAATCCAAAGAAAATACTTCGAGCTTTTTTGCCCGAGACTTCCTGTTTCTTTACACATAAATGAAAATCAAACTCTATATGTCATTCACATGTGTCGTGCCAGTGAAATCCACGTGAAGTGGATTCTGCTGGGGCACCAGCCTTGTGATGGAGAGATTCCAGCCCTTCTAAGTGAGGTATACAAAGGAGAAGAGTAAGTGATTGTGACCATAACTTCTAAGATTTTGAAGTCAGCAACCTCTTTTTTTCTTGTCTGTAAATGACGGTATATTTCTTTGACTCTGCATATATGATAAATAATGATGGCAGTTATATAAAATCAGGTATGCTGTTCTTCATTTACAGTAAAAAAGTGTTATTCTCTTTGTCTTCATGCCCCGCCACTGTCATCTTGGAAACACTTCACTATGGAGAAAATGGCAATGCAGTGTAGCCATATGTTAGTTTAGCAACCTTGGCCTTCAGCCATGTGGGACTGTCGAAACAGGAAATCAGATTACCAGATAGAAACCTAAAGTTGACATACGAACATAGATTAATATTTCCAAGATGAAGCTTATTTCCCTGTTGTTAGCAGCAGTCAAAACCAAGAATTAATATCCTGATCCAACACTTAAAAGAAATAACTTGATAGGTGAAACAGTATGAAAACTAGGGACTTTACCTGAAGCATTGGTGAAGGTGTATGTCTGATACGTGATTAATCTTAAACTGTTATTGTGCAATGTCATTAACATTAGTAGAAGCTGGGAAAATAACTGCTAAAATTGGCTTAAAATAGAAAGCTGCATCAACAAGTCACCTTTTCAGGGATGTTACAAAGCCACTGTTTCCAACGGCTGTCATTCATACTGTAGCATCACTGGAAGCCCTACATAATATTGAGGCTCTGCAAAATGTGATTCCTGTTCTGCTTTGATTTATTCTGTGGCAGTGTTACGAATTTTAGCAAGGTTTGTCCTCATAGACATGATGACGGGTAGTAAGCATAGGGGTTAATTTACAGCGCAAAGCTTCTCACCCGTCCTGGGCAATCTCAGACATAGCATGTATGAAATAGCTTATTCTGTGAAGTGCTAGCTGATACCAAGTGCAAATCAATAATAGCATAAAATACAGGGTAGATATTCCACGACAAGATGACTGCCCACAAACTTCCTTGTCTAGCTAACATACCAATGTTCAGAGAGAAAGTAGAAATAAGTAGGAGAGGGAACAATTCCAACTCTGTGCTCAGCTAGGGAGGAGGGAAAGTGGAAGGAGGAAAGGCTGTCAGACTTAGCTGGTTAACAGTAAACAGCTTTGACAGTTCTGGTGCTGTTCCTGCCTGGTTGCAGCAGCTATGTGTGATCCAAGAGGTAAATGCATACCTCATCACATCTCAGACCGTGTCAGACCGCCTAGAGCATACTGTAGTGTCGTTATGGCCTGGGCATCCTTCCCTTGCCAAATGGCAAGCACAGTGTGCCAGTGGCTTGCCCTGACCTAAGGCAAGATTTCACTGAGGTATGCACCCAAAGGAGGGAGTTGTGGAATGAGCTGTTCCTGCTCTCTGACAGCACCTAGCTGGGTCTTAGAGCTGTAAGTATTGCAATACAGTTTGATGCTATGAATGTCTTAATGTCAGGAATGTGAACTTCCCGTGTTACCTGTTCTATTACGTGTTTGACAGCACACAAGTAATTCCTTTTTAATGACTTTAATGAGCTTTTTGGAGACAAGCTTCCAGAAAGCCAGGTCGCAGTAAAAAGCGAGCAGGCTGTTATACCAGCACGCTAATTAGAAGAACGTAGGAATTGTCATATTACACAAGTCCATACATCTTGGTATCCCCTTTCCACCAGTGGACGTAAGCAGATGCTTGGGGAAGAATAAAAACAGGACAATTTCTTAAAATTGTTTCAGCCCTCACCTAATGGCCACTCCCAAAACTTGCTAAAATGGATGTGGTTTCTATGTGGTTAGTAACACTTCAGGGTTTCCATGGACTTCTGAAGTTTCCCCTGGAGTCCTGTTTAAACTTTAGCATTCGCAATATCCTTCCTGCTCATATGGAAAAGTTTCTGTTTAGATGCAGAGCTATTCATGCAAAAGGATTTATGCCATTAACCAACTGTGAAAATACAAAGTAAAATACTGTTCTCTGTCTGAAAAAGAGAAGCCATCTGAAAATGTAGACCAAAACTCTCTGATAGGGGTCTCCATGTTAACATCTACGATCCTTAGTATTTTAAATGTGCTTCATCATATTGGATTCACAATTTATCATCTCTGCATCAGAGAATGGTGTCATCATGTTATAGTTGAAACATTTGTGCATGTGCTATAGAAATTACCGGAAAATTTAGTAGGCTTCATGTGGTAACAGCTGCCCTTCTTATGATGCCAGTGTTACAGATATGAAAAGTACAGAAATGAGAGCGAAGAAAAGAAATCTAAACTAATGGGGGAAGCGGGGAGAGTGGAACCACGGCAAGATTTGTCTTTCTGAAAACTGCCTGATTGCTTTTCAGATCTATACTTTTTTTTCCTGTTGACAAGCAAAGCTTGGGAATAATAAGTGCTGCATGAATTAAATCCATCACACTTGACTGACTGGATAGCATGTACTGGATCTTCAAACCAATCTGGGTTCTATCAGTGTGCCGCTATTGATTTCTGTGCTTTGACAGAAAATAGCTGAGAGACAAATGATGGCGGGGAGGGCGGGAATGCTACAAACATTTTTTTGTGTTACTATAGCTAGTAGCTAACGTAACACCAGATTTCCCCTATCTAAAATACCACTGAGTGTGTGAGCATGGTTTTGTACATATCAGTCAATAAATTTTAAATATTTTTTTGTTGATACTGCACACTGTTCTATTGTGTCTCTTTAAGAAAGGATTATTGATGGCAAATGAGGAGGGTAGTTATTCTTGTCCTCCTACAGCATGTCTGTTCCAAAGCATCATCAGCTTCCCCCTTCGCAGTACAGCCATTTTGTGTCAGAGATACCAGTCGTGAACTCGGATGAGAATGTAAATTCATCCCATTGAAATGGAAATCAGCAAAGGTGTTGCACAGGTGTCTTTCACCAATTGCTGTTTATTTCACTCTGTGTTTTTAATTCTCAGACAAATACTAGCTTTGAAAAGTTCCAAAAAACATTTTATTTTCTTTCCCTCTTCCCTTTTTTCTGGTTTTTGTCTGTTCCATTTTACTTTGTGTAAGAAAGATCCAATCCTGTCCCTGGCTGGACCTAGGAGGAGAACTGGGACCAAAAATGTCTGAGAGTTGGCTTGCATGAGGAGTAGCGGGGACTCCTGATGGAGTACTGGGGGGCTACTTGTTTTTTTCTGATGAAATGTACAATAGAGTAGCAAATGTTGAATATTCTCTAGAGTGCACTACAAATAGCTCCTGGGCACGGTGCTGTGGTAAGACTGGGGAATGGGAGGCTTCAGCTGAAGGTCTGCTGGTTACCTTGTGCCACACTCAGGTAAGACACAATACCTTTCTGCCTTGGCGTTCATCTCTTCATGTTATTAATCCTCTGGGGCAGGACTGTTTCTCCTGTGCTTGTCTAGGGCTTGGAATAAAGTTTTCGTGAGGGATCTGTAGAAGCCACTGTAATTCAAATCATCAGTGCTCACAAGGGAGTTGTGTACGAATGAATGTGCCAGGCAGGTACGCTAATGAAGTTCAGCACCTTCTGCATGCAGGCAGGTGAAGGAATAGGTTTCACACGATGCTACAGTCTCCTCTCAGGCTTCTAGACTTCCTTTTGATTTCTTCCTTTTGATTACTTCATTTTTATTATGATTAAATCATAACATACCATTAAAGGACTTCTCTGTGAATAAGTGAAATCCAGTTGGGTTCATCCCTGTTAACATCTGTAGCATGTTTCACCTGAGTGGTTATGGTCATTTTGGATAAACTCTGCATTTCGTCAAGGGTAAATATATGTTGCTGAAGGGAATGTATGCAGCAGTCACTGGTTTGCAAAACATGCTGCTCTCTGACATTTTCTACAGATGGCTCTGTTAGGGAGAAATGTTAAGCCTTAGGATTTTATCTCTCTGAAGGGAAGGAGAAGACTTTATGTATCTTTCTTCTTTCTCCTGTCCAAAGTACTACATAGCCTAGAAAATAGAAAACAGTAAATAATTTTTACATTTAATAACATACTGTAACAACCAAGTACAGATCTGATAACTAAAACCTTTCAGTATCTGAAGTGGAAGTTCCTTATTAACATAGGAGTCTGCTCTAAAAACTCATTTGTATAGTACCAATTTACAGTAATTTCTCACAACTTCCGAGTAAGGTATTCTAGGAGAAGAGCATCACAGATCTGCCCAGCAGGTACAGCTTAATTTAACTGCCATGAGGGGACAGTGCATACCGGTGGCCATTCAGGAATGTACAGTGCTAATGGAGGGAGTTCAAGTCCCTTCCTTGTGTGTCAGTTTGTGCCTTTCACTGGTGTAAAAATAGGATTTCGAACAATTCTTTTTGAAACCAGACATGGGAACATTTGGGAGAAACACAGTCAGTTATGTCTTGTTCACAGTAGTACTTTGTTTAAAAAAAATCCCAACAAACTACAGAAAATAAATCAGTGTCACACTCCAAATCCCTAATCCTCTTAATCATATTTGTATTTTATATGACACAGAAAATGTTTCATTGCCATATGTAAGGCCCATTTCAAGGCTGTTGTTTCAACTCCTTTACAAGATGCCTACGGCACAACGGCTAGTTTTGGTTCCCTGGAGGCAGTTAGTTTCCCTCTTACAAGTTGCCAATGCCACAGGGCAGAAGTGGCCTTGCCGAGGACTCTAAGGAACAGACTGAATTCCCAAATCCCTTTTAGGATAAGCAGCAGCATCCTTCGTGCTTCAGTACTGTGTTGTGGCCGTTGGAGGTGGTGAGCTAATGAGACCAGATCTGACGGGAATTCTTACTCCTCTACAAGACCCATCCAGTGCAGTCTGGTCCAGAATCAGGTTCACAGTCTGTCTAGAAGACCCTCTGAAAGGTGGGATCTCTTTTTCAGCCCAGCACTACGAGATAGCTTAGACAGCTTGTGATTAAAAGCTTAAGAATTAAAAGAGGCAAAAAAGCTTTGGTAAAAATGAAAGGTCCTTCTCTACGAGCAGCAGAATCAGTATCAGAGCAAAAGCCTCGGGACGTACTGCTATGTGTATTGCACTTCCTCAGTAACTCCCTATTTATGGTAAGAAATTATGAAAATCAATTTAAATGGCTACTGTTTAAAAATACTTTTCCAAGTGGTTTCTGCTTTAAAGTTGTCTGCATATTCACTTTTAGAATTTTTGGGTGTGCTTCATTGAAGAAAATTTTTTTTTTAAAACATTCTCAGAATGAGACAAGTTCACTATTTCAGCCCAGGTAACGGTTGCTTTTTTGTTTGAAGAGTTATGGGCCCCTATGTGTCGTAACAGTCCTTAGACAACTTGATGCATGCTAACTTAACATTTTCCATATGAATCTCCCTTTATTTTAATATTGTCTTTAAAATAATGGGGATTTTTTCAGCCTCTACAAGTTATTGTGGTGGCTGTCTTGGGTTGGAGGAGCTTACCTTCACTGAATTAAGAAAATTTCTTCACCGTCAAGAGCAAAGTGACAAAAAGGAGCTCTCAGCATCTCCAGTTCCAGTAAAGAAAATGTGCAAATAGAAACAAAGATGTTTCTTCTTACAGAGCAACTGTTCCTAAGACATGATTAAAAATGTTCAAATTTCCAATAATGTATATATAACATATTCCTGTCATCTGCAGCTTATTGATAGGAAACTTTAAACAGCAGATGCTCTGTGGGACTTTTAAACTGAAGTCCAATCTATATAGGGGACAGAACTTATAATGAGACATAATGTAGTTGTGAGACAAGACATCACAGGCAATTTCCTGAAGGAAAGAGTGAGATTTAATCACTTCAGGCTACTTCTGCAGCTACTGCTGAGGCACGTTAGTTGCTCTGTTAGAGAGGGAGATGCTTGTCAAGATTGTAAGCAAACTGAATCACTGCCAACCATTTACTCACAGACAACAGATGATTCTCATAGACCATTTGTTTTATTTCTGCGCATTTCGTCTTGTGCTTTGCTGTCTTTCTAAAATCCATGGCCTTCTATGTTACGACAACAGGACATTAGCAATTATTGCTGTTAAGGTGCTCCACACATAAGCAAAGCCCCCTCTCTGCCACGTTAGTCATCAGAGCTCAGTTTGGTTATCATCTCTATCAGTTCTAAAACTTCTAATTCTTAACAGCTTTAATTACCTCAGGGAAGTAATTTTACAGTTTTTGATTGATAAAAGTAATTTTTCAGCTACTTGGAGTAGTCAGTCTTGTGTTACATTAAGTGGGATTTGACTCTCCCTGAAAGACTTGCAGGACAGTGGAAGAAGACATGGAATGGTGTAGAGGTGGGTGACCGCTGCTTCCTAACTGCCAGGCGCAGAGAGATGAGGGGGGATGAAATCCATGTTATCTCAAGATTCATATTTTCTGCAGCTCACATAAAATATTAGCCCCAATTAGCGTTCTTGTTGCCAGTCTCAGCTAACATTATGTTGCAGCAGTGTGAAGGAAAAGTGACACCCGGCAGATAATCAGCTAGGTAATTACTCAGGTTATTACTAGGCAGTAATTCCTAGTCCAAAGGCAGGACATGGACTGTCTAACCAGCAGCTCTTGGACCATTCTGCCAGTCTCTATGCTGTGTAGTGGCTGCCACTCCTCAACAGCATTTATCCAGTCTTCCTCATCCTGTCCTCTCCTGTTGGGATTATTTGCAGCCCGATTGCACAGATTGTAACTCAGGGCAAATTTGGCAGAAGGACTACAGGAGGTAAAGAAAGGAGAGACAGATGGGTGAAAATGATATT
Source organism: Ciconia boyciana (assembly GCF_034638445.1). NCBI lineage: Eukaryota > Metazoa > Chordata > Aves > Ciconiiformes > Ciconiidae > Ciconia > Ciconia boyciana. The sequence continues at coordinate 80,022,117 of NC_132938.1, read as the reverse complement.
GACCCAATTGCCTTGTCTGAACTGGATGGAAAAATTTTATCCTTGTCCCATCACTCTCCACATATCAAATAAATTTAGTATTCCTATATTAGTTCTGCGGCACCATTTCCACGGCCCAGCGATGAGTGTTCCTGAAGTGAATGCTATCCTGAATAATCACTTGAAGCAAGACTCACTGTCACCACCTTTTTTTTCCTCTCCTAATACCTCCAGCCAAGCATCTTCCCCAGCTCAGACCCTTGCCACTAGCTCTCTAACAGCACCAACTAAAAGGCCTAGCAAAGCCTGTTCACATGGATTCCACACTGTACCTTGCATCATCTAGTGTTGATGTGCCTCACTAGCAAGTCATACCTCACTGGTTGGGAACCGGTGCTCTACTGTAGTCCAGGATGCTGCAAGCAAGAAATCATGAGCAAGTTCTCATTTTATTTGTATTGTCTGGTGAAGGAGGAAAGAGAGTAATAAATTACTCCTAAAAAATATAGCTTTATTGTAGGGCGTAGTTCAGGACAATGACCTAACTGGAATCTCTTTCCAGGATAAACATCACAGATATCAATATACTCCTAAAAGTAGGTAAAGGGTCTAAATTGTTTTTTTTGAAGCACCACAGCTATTATCAAGAGCAAGACTGGTGATTAGCATCCTGCAGCCCACTTAGTCTTATCTAGGGCCATGTCATCAAGGAGATTGAAAAAGTGAAAAATTTTAGGTTTCCATGGTAGCGAATTGGGAATGGCATCACCAGTTTCAGTGCAGAACATGTGGGAAAAGAAAAATACGGTCCAAAGGATTACGGCCTAGAGAAAGGAGAGAGGGTGGGTGGGCTGGAGACCCCAGCTCACAGAAAACATGAGATACCACGTTTTCCTTTTAAACCAATAATTTTCATGAGAAACTCACTTCAAGGCTCAGAAATTTGTTCTCAGAAATGTAAAGGTGCAATAAGAGCGTGGGGGCAGTATGCAGATGCAGAAGCCGAAGTTCTCAAAAGCAGAGGGAAGTTGACTTCGGTGGCAGAGGGACTGTCAGTTCTTTCATTTCATCTAGTTGCAGTCAGCTTTTGAATTTTGGTGTGCTTTCTTGGCCAAGAAACCCCTCTGTTGATTTCCATGAGATTTAATCAGGCTATTGAATTGTCAGGGTATCCATAATTTATAGAGGTAGTGTTTTGTGATTGATTCTTTTTTTCTTTCTTTTTTTCAACAAATAAAAGCAAATACCATTACAATAATTCACACTCAGAAGAGCATTTTCCCCATTGCATTTAATACAATTTCATTAAGTTAGCACAATCCAAATTAAAATGTGAACAAGATACTTGTTTAATATATCAAAAGCAAATTAAGTCTGGATTTGAAAAGGTGTTAAAGCTTTTCCTTTCATAAAATAGAATTAGTTCTAATTTGTCTCTGAAGTTTAAACTGAAATGAATTTATTGTTGAAATATAAATCAATAGTTTAAATCCAAGCCTAACACAATTAACAAAGTGAGGAAACTTCATAAGGTTCAAATGAATATTGTTGTTATGCTTAGAAGCTGAGGAACAAATCAGCAGAGCACTACTGAAATTATTACAGCTACGATCGGTAACCCCTTTGAAGTTTATGACTGTGGGAGGGGCCAGGAACAGGAAAATAAAGAAATACACAAATGCGCAGAAAATGTTCATATTTTACAGGTAAATTTTAACAAGTGTTTAAGGTGGGACATTAATAATATGAACACATTATCTGAAGGCCAACATTGGGTGTAAATACAGACTAGCACTGCAAAGATGTCTTATTTGAGGGTTACAAATTCTCTCTTCCTATGTTTGCATTCTTTTGTTTCTGTTCTTCATACTGTGTAGCGAATGAGTTTACTAAGCCTAATGTGCACACAATTGGCAAACGTAATATATAAGCATTTGTCTAAATTGCTGAAAACCAATTTTGAATTTGGAAACGTGACTGTTTGTTCAAGAAGGTAATTCAGTTGTAATGGAAAAACACCATACAGACTGTCAAAACTAAATGACAAAATACAAACTGAAAACATCAGATGATGACGCCTAAACAAGCAGCCTGATTTAGAAAATGTTGAAATTTGATAATTAGATCACTCTGTTGGGCAGCTAATTCGGAATTTAATCCTAAATTTTAGGCATCTGTTTTTGGAAAGATTTGCTCTCTCAGCCTCAGTTTTTCTTTTTGTAAAGTTGGTGTAGTGATACTTCCTTTCCTTACAGAGATGGTAAGAGGATTACTTCTTTTCACACTGCTTTGAGTATGGAAAGTTCTATAAAAGTGTTACCTGAAAATTTCAGACAGCTCTAGTGTTACCGTATTACCCACTCATGGAGGCAAGTAATGGATAATTGGGTTCCTACTTACCTTCATTAGAGAAGAGATTTCTCATTTAGCTCTATCAATAGCGTAAAGATTAAGAGTCCTTGTTACTCCAGGAGAATAAAGTTGTATAGGGCAGGAGAAGTGAATGATAGTGAGTCTAAAGTCATGGTTGTAAACCAATAGATCTGTTGCAATAAAGAAGTTTCAGACTATGAAATACCCTCTCTAACCTTTATGGTCATAATTCTAATTCAATACGTGGAGACACATTACTCTCTATCATGTGAAGCAGAATAAAGCGGCCCATTAATTACATCAAAAGTTTACAAGCTGACTTCATATGTTCGCACCTATCACGTGAAGACAGATTATGAGACTCTCCTGTGAGTTAGAGTAGAGCCAGTGGAAAGGCAGTTGGAGCCCATCTTGACTTCCATGACCTGTTCAGGTTAATAATTACTTATTGTACCTTGCAAGTTTTTCTTTTTTTCTTTTTTTTGTTATAGCACTGTCATGTTTGCTGGGCTTACGCAAGACTTTTTCTACATTATAATTCTATTTCAATAGAATACTCTTTTTCTTTGCAACTGGTAAAACCTTTTTTTAGAAGTTTGGTCAAAGAAGAAGGGTAGAAATCAAGTTTTCAGCCTGACCCACGTATGTGCCAAGTTCATAATCATGTACACAGAAGTGAGGCACTGTTAACTCCTTTTGGTTGTCATAGCCTGTGACACAACTGAACAGCCTTTCCCATGGGAAAATTTCTGATATTGCTAGAAGCAGGTACTAGACCTAACTAATGTTTTCTGAAGACCCAAAGATGGTTTATTCTCTACCCCTATCAGGCAGAATTTTGATACAGGGGAGCAGTTAGTTCTGCAACTCCCATTGCTTTCTTTGTCTTCTTTTATCGAGGGAGCACATTGAAAAGTACTTAGCCAGCTTCCAGACAAAGTTGGTGGTTTCTGACTGTGCCGTGTCTATAGAAAACTACATCTGAGAGAGTGTAAGGATGTTTTTTCCACAGCTGCACAATATTTCTAAACTATTCTCTGTATTTATCTGCAGTGACCTTACAAAAGTAATCCGCCTTTATGGCTACAAAGCTTAATTACTGTAATTCTGCTTTAGTTTTGCTTCCACTGGGGTTTCTCTGCCTCATGCAGTTCTAGAGTAGTATTTATTGGCACACTTATTCCTTAGAATAAACTGATGTGGCGGGTTACCACAGGGTGCTGTCTGCCTATAAAGTGTCAGGTAGACTGTAACTTACCCTGTTAATTTTTAAAACCTGTAACAGAGAGACAATACTATATTGCAAGGCTACCTTTCTGTGTCACCTCCCTAAAAGCTCTCTTTGTTTTGATACTACCCATATTTTCTCAGGTTTCCACTGTCCTTTCTGTAGCAACCAGTTTCCTGTTGCTGCTGGAATGTCAAAAAAGTTATATTCTTCTGGATATTTCTGTCTATTTTGAAATCACTGGAGGGAAAAGTTTCCCCCACTGTACTAATTAAGGAGCATGCTATTTGGATAGCGCTGAGGTTGATATTATCTACATCTAATTTTATAAATAGCATCTCTATTTATTCATCTTTCCTGATAAATATAAAGCTACCATACCGTCAGCATTTCAGGAATGCCAGTAGCAGGCAACCGATATACAACTCAAATATGTGGTATTGGTAACATCTGTATTAGAGATGTCATAAACCATGATCATGCAAGGTAGTCAAGAGTTCACAATTACCTTCATCTTTCTGTGAACGAGGACTGAGCATACCTGCTATCCTTACAGGTCAGTAGACGCGCCATGCAAGTGTAAATGCTACAACATTTGATTTTCCAGAGAGTAGGTCAGATACAGACCCACAGCCTCATCCCATATCCCCATGTTGTGCCCCTTGCCCAGCAGAACTGCAGAGGAACGCACACGGGCAGAGAACAGCTTCTGGAGCTGAACTTCCCCCAGCCCCTGGAAGAACATCTCTGCACAGCCTCAGCTGGACCTCTCTAAAGATCTTAATTTTTCCTTCCTCCTTTCTGGGTGTTTACTTTGCAGCCACTCCACTGCATTGTTTACAAATTTAAAAATAATCCCTGTCAGTCTCTGAAGCGCAAATAAACTATGCTTTTTCGTGGCGTACAAGCAAACCCTTAAATAACTAGGACGTTGTATTGGTGATGAGAAAAGAAAGTATTTACATAAAGAACAGCCTGCCAAACTTTATAAATTTCTTCTGCAATCAAGAGAAAAATAAAGCCTCTAGATTCGCCTAGCACAAATTTTAATGATTATTCTGTGCTATTATTTGATATGAATATTTTCAGTAAGACTGTAAGAAAAACATTGCTTGTAATCATCCGATAATGGAAAAACATTCACATGGGTCACGCAATGTCAAGAAGACCGGGAATATATCAGTAGGCAGCAAAGGTCAGCAAGGTAGAAAATACATAATTATGATGTGGCCTGTTTAATATCCATGGTTAGGGAAAAACAGTCAGATTGCAAAATATTGGTCCTTTTTTTCTGATCTTACTGTAAATATATTTTCCTGCAACCTTTGTATGTCTGTCTGAAAAACAGGAATGGATTAGGAAGTAGCATTGTGCTTACAGGGCAAGGACCTAGATAGCCATGAGAAAGTACGTTAGACAGTCAAGGGAAAGCACTGCAAACCCAGCCTCTGAATTGTAGCATTTTAATGATTTTCAGAGGCAAAAAAGCCCTTTCAAAAGCGTATAGATGATCCCCTAAAGGAGGTTTCCTTCACTATAGCTCCCCAACACAGATTATAACACAGAAAGTGTGGTTCAAAATAGTCAACTGTTTCAGTGGAATCCATTGGCAAAAGGCAATGACAAAATGAAAGGGAGGAACATGGATAATATCAGTTCCTGTTTTTACGCACAGAGAAGAGAATACATCTGCTTTAGGCTTTACATTGCCATAAAGGCATGGAAACCTGAGCCTCGCTAGGGAGAAATGAGCATATTTTATGCACCAGGTACAAGTGTGGACCTGTTCATGTTTTCCAGACTTCACAGTATTGAATTATACTGCTGTTTATCAGTTGTAAACTTTTCAAATTTATGAACCAGACATGATTAAACTACTCTGTAAAGGAGATAAATGAGATATTTTTCCAATTAAACAAAATGACTTCTTTAAGTCATTGTTTTAAGAGATCCGTTATTCTGTTGGGGAGGATGGAGGGAAGGATGCTTCATCATAAAGAAACACTGAAAAAAGCTGCATTTTGGAGAAGGGGAAAAAGAATGTTAATAAAATTTGTAGGTGATACTGAGGTGAGAGGTGCTATAAACACTACAGGAATAGAGACATAACAGAACAAAATAGTGCCTAGTGAGAAAAGTATATGCACTGGAAATGCAAAATGAGAATCAACCTGAAAAAAATGCAGACAGGTATCTCCTGGGGAAATTAATCCTGAGCACACGCGTTCAATGAACGAGAGAAAATTGGGAAATGGTGGTGATTAAAGAGACCCTGAGGTGAAGCTAGTCAACAAATTAGACAGTAGTAACAGTATGATATGGATAAACAATGGTGCAATTTTGGGATACATCATGTTCCAAATACGGTCATTTCTTGGTCTGAGAACTAGTACAAAGTTTAGGCACTAGAGATGACTAATGTCGGAAGCAAGTTGACATTGGATATCTGTGGTGCATGGAAGCCCTTATTCTGGCTGACTGCACTGATGAGTTTCTCTCCTGCTGATTGATGAAAATAGAGTTTAATTTCTCATGATGTGAAACACAACAGCAACTTTCCTAATTATTATTTTCAATCAAATCATTGTGATTTTCCTATGAGAAGAGAAATAATTAAGAAAAATAGAGGCCTCAACCACTACATCGCTTTTAAATTAATTCAGTTTGTACTTAAGTCTGGGAGGAGAGCAATCATTTCTCTTTGTATTCTGATGGAAAACTTCCTCCTTCCTCCTCACTTCACAATTTTTAGTAAAAAAAATTTAGCATGATAATTTAGAAATCATCTCAATAGTAAAGAATTGCAATCACCAGTATTATCATGTAAGACCAGGGCAGACATGCACTGATTTAGTATGAAGGGCTGAATGCACAAATGCCAGATCGATCCCTTTATACCAATAAACTCTCTGGTCCCTGGTGGAAAAAAAACAGATTACAAATTGAGTTAAAGAAACACTCAAATGTCATCCTAGCGCTTTCTTTTCAACCCTTCTTGTAACTAGGAAATAGGTCCTGAGCCAAAGGCGGTTAAAATGCATTAGTTCAGGGAAGTACTTGAGCACGTGCTTAATGTTAAACATCGAGCACCATGTTGGATGCAGGGCTGATAATCTGCTGCATTGAGGGCTCTTTCATGTAGTGACCACCTGTAGCTTCAGTGGGGAGGACCTTCACAAGAAGCGTCCAGGTAAAAGCAGACATCAACAACAAATAAAAACCTGCCACCCCCAAACACCCAAAATGTATTTCCTTTCCTCAAGAAAAAATTTCCTTAGACATTGGTGGTCTCTTTCAGATGACGTAAAAAGCAATTTAAATTTAATCCATGACTGGCATTTTCTCAAATTTACAAAGTGCAGGAAAAATTAGTATGTCAACGTTAAATTTTTGCTTGCTTCTTTACCTGGGGCTGTCAGAGCCCAAATTATACTAGAAAGCCTCTTCCACTAGACTTTGCAAACAGGTAGTCGTCCAGAAGCTCAGGATCAGTGCTCTGACTTTTGAGAGTTGTGTTTGCTTATCTCTAACTTGTGCTCAGTTCTTATCCTGCAGTGAAAAAGAGCCTGTATGCATGTCTAGTTTATGCTTTTTTTTCATTTCACACTGGGGGAAAAACGAGATGCCAAACCAAATTTTGGTCCCCAGTACATTGATCTAAATCTCTGCCAAAATAAGCGGAGTCACTTTGGAAGAATATTTTTCCATTGCCTTTGTCTCATTTTGGATTTATGCTTGCCTGCCATTTGTGTCACTCATCCCACCACATTTCTTGTGATGCCTGTCACTCTCAGAAGAACAGCAGCTTCCCATATAGTCTGACTGAGCAACATGACATTCAGTGGGTTTTTAATTAGGTAACACAGTTCATGGAAGAACTGTGAGCCACAGCTGATAAGTGAACGTAAAATACAGCCCTTGCTCTTTTAATCCCGCTTGCTTATTTTACATAAGAACAGAGTCTTTGTAAGCGCCATACTGGAAGCTCATTATACAGGAGGAATAAAATTCAGCTTCTTGTTTTTATGTTACTTTTGTTGGACACATATCCGATATAGGGATCTCAGCTATAAAGAAGCCTTAATGTAAAAGAAAGAAGCAATGGGATCAGGGACAGGCTTAATTGGCTTTTTCAGATGTTTAAAACATGAGTCCAGCACATTCATGTATGTAATATACATGAGATGAGTTTCTGGTAAAGAACTGAATGAAGGATCTTATAATGGCATACTGAATATGGGTGAATTTCCAGAGTTTGGTTTTGGGCTAAGGTACTGTGAGAGGGTAAATAGTCTGCAGCAGCTATTAAGACCAGTAGTACAAGGAGCATGATGCATCTGCAGTAGCGGTGGGGAGTTTTGCTGTAGTCTAACAAATCTGGCAAAAATCTCCTTAGGTGCAGAGAAAAATAATTTGTTACCTGGGGATTCAGGAAGATCTCCAGAAAGACTTACACTTGGTCTGCAGAACACAGAACGTAGATTTCTTTCTGTCAGATGCAATCATCAGGCACATGAAGAACTCTGTCCGCTGATCTCCTCAAGGACAGTAACACATGGTCAAATCCTGCTGTTACTTACACTGGTGTCAGTCAGCCCTTTGCAGTGATGTTTCCAAGAGCCCCACGTCTTTCACATGGGCTTTGGCCTGGAAGGGGTGGGGGTGTTCACCAGCACCCTTAGTCTTTTGCTAGCAGACACAGGAGAGGTGAATGACAGCAGAATGTTGCCCCTAATGAAATAATTTGACTGGTACCCACTTGGTCTCCCCAACAGCTTCCGCTGTATCTCCGTGTCACCGCAGAATCTTACTTGAACCACAACATTTCTTCTTTTTTTCTTGCTGTTTTTTATATCCCGAGTACATTTCTGGAGCTTCATTGTACCCTGATTGCTTTGTGTGTGCTGTTGTGCAGCTTACCTTGAGAAAGCTTTGTTTACAGTTGCAGAGTAGCCTCAGAATTTAAGCCACCTCAGCTCTAACAAACATTAATTTTACTTTCCAGTGTTTACTTTTAATTTTTCTTGCTTTTCTGTATCAAGTTCCCTTAGTATAACAGTGTCTGAGCAGTGGGGAGTTTGACATTTGCTCACTGACACACAGAAATTCCAATCGACTTCAGTGGATTTTAGATTACACCTTCTATAGGGAAGAATCAGAGATGCATCAAAGGTGGTTCAAATTGTAAGCAAATCAGTTATTCATTAAAAACATGCACTCTTGAACGGATCAAAACTATTTCTGTAAATTTGCACTGAACTCAGCAGATTGTTTATCCAAAAAATGAAATGTTGAAACATTCTGAAGCTTTGAAAACAAAACATGAAAAACATTCTTCACTTCAGAATTTTATCATGAGATTAATTTCATTGTCACTTTAAAAAAAAACATTAAAAATTGAAAGTATAATAGCAGGTTCAATTTGGTGAGGAAAAAACCCAAAAGAATAATTTTGGGTCAATTCACAAGTTTGCTTGTTTGTTTAGCTTCTAAAAAATATCCCAAACCATTATTTATTCTCAAATACAGTTATTCTGACTGCAGTCTGGGTGCAGGGGCATAACATTTTTTAAAATACAATCGTGCTATTTGAAGGCTGTGTTTTTTGAAGCAGACATATATTTTCATTCTTTTATCTATCAGGATGGTTCAATTAGATTCAGGAGTACTTTTTCTTTTTAATAAGGTTACTTGCTGCATAATTGGTTAACAGACCACATTTGTGAGTTTGTTTGATTAATGAGGAAAAAACCTCATTTCTTAAACCGAGCTGCATCCTGGGTGCTTCCTGAGCAGTAGCTGAAGTGCCGAGTTGAAGCTAGCAATACTGGAAAAGGTCAAAAACCGATTTCCAGGGCTCTGGTCTGAAAACTTACAAGTTCTGCTACGGTATGCTTTTATTGCACATTAGTTTTAATAGGATATTATTGGTTTGTGAATACCCTTTTCCCAGATGCTGCCTACAAGGTAGTTTTTATTGCATAGCAGTTTTAATGCGATTTTACTGCTTTATAAATACACTTTTCTCCATTCTTTCCTTGATACTGTGGCTGTACCAATATGCTTGCGCATTACCGTTACTTCTGTCTTAAAATCAAGGTTAAAGCAATCACAGTAGGGCTTTGCAAAATGAATGATAATTGAAAATGCATCTAGCAGGATGCTCTTGATATTCTATAAACAAACAATGCAGAATCTTTATTCATTATTTATCACTTGTTCTTTGTGACATTTCTCTACAAGACGTATCTTTTTCCTTTCACAGAGCTGAGCCAAAACATATGTCGGGCCAGATGCATACATTTACCTCTCTCCTTTTCTCTCACCTTGAATCAGAATCTCTTGCTCTGCTTAGGTTCTGTCTGTACATTGAACCAGCTGATCCAGCACCAGCAACCACGGAGTCATTTCATCTCGCAACACACTGCTGCATGTTCGTCCCACTTGTCAAGGCTGCTCTTTAGTCCATGTTAAGTTCTGTGCTTGTTGGTAAATGGCTGCTTGTTCTCCATCTAGCTGTTGTGGGTCTAGCTCAGCAGCATCTCTGTCACCAGAAGTGCCTGAGGATACGGAGAGTTTATGCAGATCTGGCTCACGTCTACTTTTTATACCAGCTGAATCCTTAGCTAACAATGTTGTGTTTGCTTGCTTTTCTCCAGTAGGGATGAAGGTTAAAATTAAGCTATTAATTTTCTTTGGAGTCAGTTCAGAAGGATATAAATAAATGCATTTTTGCCTATCCCCATGTTTTTAACCAAAGAGATTATTGGACTTACAGTCAATTTTTATTTCACTGGATCTGCAAAAAAAAAAAAGGCTGTTAAGCTTTTATTAAATTAAAAATGAAACCGGTCATGTCTCTCCATACCTGTTTTAATTAGTTGCTTTTGATACCTATAGATTCTGATATCCTATTCTGACTCCTCTTTTGCTCCCAGTCCCCTCCTTCTCTCCCTTGGTTTTTGTTTTAGAACATTGCTACTTCCAATTTTTCTCTATCTAGCTAGTTCCTCTTAAGTTGAACTCCAGGCCTTCTGTCTCCTGCACGTATTTGAGGGAGACAATTTAATGTCATAACCCTTTTTTGGCTTGCAGCTGCAGCTCAGCCGTCCTGTTCTCCAGAAGGCAATTTACCTGACTTGATTTTCACCAGGCTATGTTTTCCTTAGGAATTCACCATATTTGCAGAGTGTACCATACAGAGGTTTTAAAATATTGGCACAAGATTTTGGTACCTTAATGTTCTATCTGTGCCCTGGTATTCCAAGATGTATTAAAAAATTTATATCAGTAAAAAATTGCTGAGCTAAAATTTTAGGCTTCTGCGTAGAAATAATCTAGATCTCCTGACTAAAAAGGATTTATCCCCCGTGGTTGTGGTTTAGCATCCTCTTTGCAACCGATAGACTGGAAAGCACCTATTTTCACATGATACAGGTGCAGCATCCTGTTTTTTCAAAGTTCAGAAAAAATATTTATGAAGTAATTCCAACTATTCTGCATCACTGTTAACAGCTGTAGATGTTTCTTCTGGTCATCATGGATTTGAGTCTTTGTCTTTAGCAACCCATATGAAACTTCTGTACTTTTTAACGTATAATTTGTACTGGTATCTATCTATTCCTCATTTATTCCATCCTTAGATTTAGAAGTAGGCTTTATTTTTATTGTTGCCTTTATTTCTGTACTGAACCAGAAGTTGCCTGGAATTCTCTTCCTTCTTCACAGTATGGTTTTGATTTTAAATACATTTTATTCATATTTTTCTGTATGAATTTTCTTCCCAATCCATTTCTCTCATATTTTTTTTTCTAGTTTGGAAAATTAACCCCTTTGAAGTACATATGTATATGTATTTTGGTTGGAATGCTTTCCTATTCTGTCAGGGTGGACCCAGAAGGGTCGAGGTCACTGTTCCTCAAACAACAGCCACGGTCTTAAGTCCAATGACTCGTCTGACCTCCTGCATCATCACCAAGTCACGGTAGACTTATCCCACGTGGGCTGTGGTACCTTTTAGGTGAGAAAGACCCTTCTTGAAGTCAGTGGGAAAATGCCTGCTGACTTGAATGAGGCCCGTGTTTAGAACTATATTTCGGTACACCAAACCGTTATATTTTTACCTGCCTTAAAAAAAAAGAGAAACAACCCTTCAGAATAGAATTGCTTTCATATTCTTTTTTCTCTCTTCTTGATTGGATTTGATTGGGGGTATAGCTTTGCAATTCTGTGAGAAGTAATGTCTCACTGTCCTTTGCCCTTTCTTACATAGTGAAGCATGTTGGTATAATTCAGTAAGATTCTGCTATGTACATATCTTCTGATCTGTGAAGAAACTAATTTAATTCCAAATTAACTGCTCTCAAAAGTACTTTTTTTTTTTTTCTTCATTTTAACACATTGCAAGGATACGAGTAACTATAGCCCAATTTTAATGAGAACAATTGAAGGAAATACCATAGATAAATGTCAGTGCATATCAGAGTTAGGATTTAATGGATTAAAAAAATGCTTATTCCTTTGAGTTGTATATTTTCACCCTGTGTAAATGATTGTTTATTCAGATATATTTATGTTAGACCTAATACAGCCTCCTGCAAATGAAATTCTTACGATGGTAAGAGTCTTATTTGCAGGGTATCTGGAAGGGATTCAAATTACTATGCAGTACTTCTAATGCATAGAGTAAATTAAAATATAACATATCTTGTTCATCCTGATGCTTCAAAAAGGGTGTTTCTTATTTCTGATGGTGAACATACTACTAGCGACTGAAATCAGATGACTGCAAGACCGGATCTTGTGTAGAAGATATAAATTCTTTTTCCCTCTACTTTGTACACTGTTTACCTATATAGTAGCTGGTACAGAATCCCATGCTGTTACAAACCACTAGAAATATAATGTAACACATCTTAATTTCTGTAGTTGTGATTCTGACTTAGGGCCAGCTTTGGCTATAGCAAGGTAGCAGTTGCCCCAGAGCAACAAGCTAATGGCAGCAGCAAGAAGCCATTCTGCCCGTGCTGGAGGAGACAGGAGACTTCCCTGTTTGAGCAGCAACTATTTCCTAAGCAGCCGGACTCTGCTTTTCCTCTGCATAGTTACACATCACTGTCCTGTCTCTCTCTCCACTTACTGCAGCCACAAACACAGCAATACAGCTATTACTGGGAGGAGAGGATGGGGCAGGGAAGCTCTGTTACAGATTGCTGCATGGAGGGAGGAATGGGAATGAGGAGAGGATCCCAGGAACAGAGATGCTTCAAAGTTTGACTGGTTTAGTGAGGAAGGAAAGCGATATTGCGATCCCGTCCATATTAATAAATTCTCTCCAGCTTCTCGTTGCTCTTCAAAACCCCACTGATCTTCACCTTAGCTTCCTTAACTGGGAGTCCTCCAAATTTTGTGATCCTCCTACTTCATCCCCTCCAGTTATTTTGTCCTTAATTTTGCCTTCACTGCTTGGAAGCTTTAAAATTACTTCAGACAGGTTTCTTTGTGTGTCCTTGGTGTGCTTGTATTAATCTCTTCCCTGATATTTGCATTCTTCAGTAGACACACTCCGTTTTGTTCTGTTTGTCCAGCAGTTAACAAAGTGAAGGGGTTCAATGTCAAGGGCTTACAGGAAATAATTTTGGCAATAAATATTAGGATAAAATGTTCGAATATTTCTACACCAAGATTTTTTGTTTACTCTAACCTTGCTATGAGTTTAAACACAAGCATTTCATCAACTTGTTGCTTAAAGAAGGTTTGCTGTCATGTTCAATAGGGGTAAGGCAGAATGATTAAGGTGTCCACAGACGTCTTCATTCAAATGGTCACATGTTCTGTTCTTCTGGTTTTCTGCAAAGTCCTCAGTCTGTGCCTTGTTCTTGCAGCCTGTAGAAGGAACTTCTTAGCTTTGAGGAAAAAAAAAAAAAACCACAACCCTGACCATTTGCATAAATCACCAACCTTTCACATTTATAATCTTAATGAAGTTTGCAGATTTTATTCCTCTCTCTTCTTCCCTCTTTACGCATTCAGAGCAATTTAGAGACACCATCTCCACTCACTCTTAGAGGGAACCCATCCCAACATGCTAACAAAGTTGGAAAGGTAGAATGTTATACTGTGCAATAAAGGAAATATCACCGTGCACGTACTTATCACATGAATATAAGAACTGATGTAAATTCTGTGTGTGGCATGAAAGTACATGGATATTGAACAAAAATAAAGTTGGTATTTCCTAAAGCTTTCTGTACTGACCCTAACTCTGAATTGTGTATATAAGAATCAAAGTTATACCTGTCATCTGGTTAAGTAGAGTGCACATCCCTGTGTCTATATTAAAAATAAAAACAAGAGAAATAGCTTTTTGACCTTCAGTTAATTATCTTAAACTGGCTTAGAGAAAGCAGGGGTTATTTCACAGCTGCATTCCCATATATACTATTTCCACAAATTTTCCCCAAAAAGAATGACATGAAATAAATTATTTTTAAGGAGATATATAGCTCCATGAACAAGAACAAAGACTCTCTTAAGTATTCATCATAATAAGACCATGGAACTTTGTAGTAATTTCATTTCCTTTTTTGAAGTGGACTGTTCTTCAGGCTGCTCCTCTTGAGTATATGCCAAGTATCAACCAGAAGAAAAGAGTGATCAACTTCAAGTTATGTAAATAATGGAGGTCAAGAGAAGAATAATAAATCTCTTCATTTTTTTCAGAAAATTGAAATAAAAATAATCAAGACAGGAATAAACCAAATTAGATTCACCGAACCTTTTCCTTAAATTCTTCAAAGGTAGGAGCAAATAGGATTTTGGGTTGGTTTTGTTTTGTAGGTTTTTTTTTTTTCCTGAATGTAATTCATTCTGATTGCTTCTGCGTACAGTAATTTGAAACTAAGGAAAAGCTTCATTAGCATCACGACATATACTTGTGCCTAGGTTCCATAATTCTTTCAGGTTTGACAAAAGAAAAAGACATGCTTTTTGGTCACAAGGATAGAAAACTAATTAAGTTTTCTTTGAAAATGACTGCAAGCTTCTCTGAAATGAGATTTTTTTTTTCCCAGCTTTTGAATTATTTCCAGTTCCAGCATAGTCTAAAAGTTACAGACCAAGAAGACTGAACCAAGCAGAGCAGAACATTCTTGTAAGAACATCTACTGTGCCTCAGAGAGTCTGATGGTAACATATTTTGTACTTATTCGGGCCTCAGCACCATAGACTGCTTTTAAAGCAAAGCAACTCGTAAAACTCAGAAGCTGCCAAGGTTGGCTAGAGCTGTCAAGCTGGCACAACAGAAGCCCATCCAGTCATACCTGAGAGCAGAGAGGCTGTATGGCTGCTCACACAGCACCAGTCTAAAGTCAAATATGAGTTAGAAACACTAGGTTTTGGTTTTTAATCATATCAACTATCAGCAGGGTGAATGGCTTTGCAGCAACAGACTTGTAAGTTGTATATTCCTGCACTCTCAAGCATAAATAAACTGCAGGAAGCACCATAGGTAATTTGCCTCTAAAAACACAGTTAGAAAAAAGAAGAGAAAAGTTTGATGATTTTCTAGGGCTCAACCCTGCAGTAATTATTACAGCAATATTGTCATTAAAATCAGTGAAGTTTTTGCCTCATTGAATAAGGTCTACAGGAGCAAGATAATAATATAAGAACAGGTAAAGCGTATATGAAGAAAACTAATTTGTTCTCAAGGAAGTCAAGCAAGTCAAACAGTTATCTCATCGGTGACTTTTGAGAATCTACAAAAATTAAGTTTAAGACATTTGTGACAGAATGGCCTTACAGCAGCAGCAAGTGTAGAGGAGAATCCTTTGGTTTCACAGAATCACAGAATGGCTGAGGTTGGAAGGCACCTCTGGAGGTCATCTTGGCAGCCCCCCTGCTCAAGCAGGGTCACCCACAGCAGGCTGCCCAGGACCATGTCCAGATGGCTTTTGAACATCTCCAAGGATGGAGACTCCACAACCTCTCTGGCCAACCCGTGTCAGTGCTCAGTCACCCTCACAGTAAAAAAGTGTTTCCTGATGTTCACAGGGAACCTCCCGTGTATCAGTTTGTGCCCATTGCCTCTGGTCCTGGCACTGGACACCAAGGAAAAGAGCCTGGCTCCGTCCTCTTGGCACTCTCCCTGCAGCTATTCATACACATGGAGCAATCCTTTCTGAGCCTTCTCTTCTCCAGGCTGAACAGTCCCAGCTCTCTCAGCCTTTCCTCATAGGAGAGATGCTCCAGAGAGATGCTATGGTTTGCTTCGGGGGTTCTGGTTTTGCTTTTACTGCTTTTATACAAAGTCTGATTTGGCCTATCAGTAGGGAGTGGTGCAGAGATGCAATATCTGCTAGGTCAGCATGGTTTCTACACATCTGGTAGAGGTGATGACTTAAATGCAAGGATATGCATGTTAGATCCTTTACTGTTCTCTTAAATTCCCTTAGACTCTATTCATATACAGGTATGTCTCAGATGAGGTAATTTGTGTGTCAAAGAACTGGAGGAAAAGGTCGCAAAGGTTAAGTTACCTTATTGGTGGACCAAATGTGATAGACTAAAAGAGAACCGTAGCAACATTACCATCCAGCGCATTTTTCTTCTAGCTCTTACAACTCTCAAGGGTCATTATGGATTCCCCCACTTTAAGATTACCCACTTAAATCCCCTCACCCAGCCTATCCCAGCAGTACAGTCCAGTTTCACTGAACAGATCCAGTATCACTGGATCCCTGCTATTCTGACCTTTGCTTACTCTTGTCACTTTATGACCCTTTACATCTGTGTCCAAGCTTCATATTTTTGAGTCTTATTGCCTTCGTTTAAAAGAGGAATAGAAAATGTAGTAATATATCCTACTACTTGGGAGTCCCACAAAGGAAAACAGTTTTTTCTCATAGAGGTAAATGAAATTCATCAGCAACATGGACGTAGGCTCTGCTCATTCTCAAAAAAAATCTCTTCCTGGATTTATCCTGCTAGAGGAGATATTGAAAATGAGTCTTTAAGACTGAACTTCAGTCTCACGGACTGACTAGAGTACAGGAAAGGTTTCATTATGCAGGAATATTTGGATAAGGCTTAGTAGATGTCTTTCAGCCACTTGAAACACCAGGTAGTCTTTTATTGTGCACTATATTGCACAAAAGCTAAAAAAGAAAGAGAAAAGTTCTTGGAATTTGGGGCAGGGGGAGTTCACTTTTCGTCTGGAAGTGGTGGGTGACAGCAAAATGAAAACTTGGTGAAAAAGATGATACTGAAGCACCTGATATTTTCATTAGCTTTCATTAAGAGAGGTGCAAATAACTATTATAAATGTTGGAGAAGTGCATATTATGAAGCACACAGAAGGGGCATTTTTGAACAAAGACACATTATACTAGTGACACTGCTGTCTTGTAATAGTACCAAAGAAAAGGTCATGTGTTTTTTGATGAAAAAAGTGTGAAGTCCTTCATCTCATTCCTGAGAGGCTAATTGATGGGTCATGGAGTGGCAATAGTTGAGGAAAGATTTGAGGATGTTTTCCAGGAAATGGGACCGGTCTCCCAGAAGAGAAAAGTCCAGCTACTCCACAGTCGAGATCCTTAGGACATTCACCTTGGCCTGATAGCCCAAAGAGTGGCTGGGTAGATTGATTTCGCTGGGAATTACAGACCAAATAGAGAATATTATGTGTTGCCTGTTATAGAGGGAAAATGAGACCATTTCAAAACAATTAATGCGTCACAAGGAAATGTTTGGCGTTGCGGGGAGAGTAGCATTAGGGGAGCTGGTCAATGCCAAGCAGGTTTTCATGCTGGTTATTTCAGAAGGATCCTGCCAGGTGTCTTTAGAAAAACATACAGGTGTGTTTGCACAAACAGAACACTGAAGCTTTCTCCACATGCTTCCATTTCATTTGTATCTGATACTTTGGATACTCTGGCTATTTCTTTGGAAAAAACAGTGCATTTTTTACAGTAAAGGGTTCTTCCGTTTTATTAGATTAATTTTTTCCTGAGGAAATAAAGGTAGATCAACATTGTGACAGACTTCAGGCAGCTTTGGGATAAAAAAAGGCTTTGAGCTAAAGTCAGTCAGTGAAATAAATTCTGAATAGCAGATTACATAACTGAAAGTGAGGAATAGAATTATGCATGCAGATTACTATCAGGTTGGTTGTATGTGCAATTTGATCTTAGTTCAATGTTAGTTTTCAAGGCTCTGGCCAATAGTTTTGGTTTGGAAAGGAAGAAATAGTGTTGGATGCTGTGACTTTAAAAACTCATCATTGTAAGCACAGAGGCCTTTCTGGCTTGGGTCCTTTTTCTTGTACTTCACGTTTTCCCTCGTGTCTACACATATGAGACTGTTGCTGTTATGCAGTCAGTTGGAAGAGGGCACAGAATAAAGCAGAGTTCTTGCATTGACATTGAGCATTGAATGATCGCTGGACGCCCACTGGAGAGCTCACAGAAACTTTCAGTAAACTCAGGACTCCAGCTAATAGTCAGAGCACTTCTCCCTCTTGTACACAATAAAAGCACAAGTGGCAGTTCAGAAAATGTATAATTACAAATAGCAGAAGAGGAGAGATCACTTCTGAAATCCTACTGCTTTTGGTCAGCAGTTGAAGAAATGAGTTAAACTGAACAGGCACTACAATTTAAATATCTATTTTGTCCACAACCGTTTGAGCATGAGGTGGCAGGAGGATTAATGTGTTTTAACTTCTCCCAGCTCTCTTATAAGAATACTGCCTAAGCTGTCAATTTAATGCAGAAGTAACTCAGTGTTCAACATGGTGACAATTTCCCAGCTCCAAAGTATTGGATTTTTCCTTCCTTGGTTTCATAAAATAGTTTTAAAGACAAACCTCTTGGTAACTACCTGATTTCAAAACATAAAACTAATGTACTCTGTTTGTTAATGACTAGAGATAGAATATGAAATATTTTTATAACTACCATACAAAAATTAACACTGCATTATACTAACTCTTGGCTTGATTTAAAAATTTGTATTGCCAGCTGTTACGTACAGTTGGATTTCTATTCTTCTGTTCTTTCACCTGGTAGAAGGTGTACTGTAAATGGCATATCTAATTCAAAAAAAAAAAAGAAAAATGAAAAGCTTACACAGACAACAACATGAACAAACAAATGCTTCAAAATTCAATTAAGGCTGGAAGAAAAAATGTTGCACTAGGGAATGTCTACTGCAAAATAGGGGGACATTTTCTGTGCAATAGTCATATAACTTCTTTGAAGAATACAGGAGTTGTCATCACACTCATTAGATCGTGTTGAGAATGCAGCCTCCTGATTATATGGAAAAATATTATTCTTTTGATGTGATTCATTATTTTTAAAGCAAAGACCTATATAACGGGGTGTCTCAAGGGCGTCATTACGCTCATAGAACTTTTTGCTTCTAGAGCTGATATTTCAAGCTGGCTTGTGTCCACACCAGTTGGAAATCACTGCCATCTGAGACCTGGTCCTGCATTTCTTGGCACACAAAAAATCCTCTTAAGTCAGTGGTAGCTTTGTATGCAGAAGGAATTCATAATAAAGCTCTCTTAATTGCTATTCAGCGGCTTCTGTGAAGTGAGAGTTCTCGGTTCAGTTCCCAATGGATGCCTTTGGCAAGGAAAGTAACGAGCACCACCACAGCTGGTTTCGTCTGGTATCTTAGCTGGGACACAGTGAGTGAACGCGTACCTACCCACTCGCTACTAGCTGTGACCCTGAAATCACAGAGTATTGACTGTGGCAAATGAAGCTGTACAGGTTTGCCTCTCCATTGTCCCAGCAAGTAAGAAGTGAGAAATAAGAAAGGTTCATTTCTTGAGAATCTTATCTTTCACAATCATTGTTTAAGTTCTAAAAAAATAGAAGACTGAGTAAAATAAGAACGTAGACTGTAATTAAAAAACTTTACAAAAACATTTTTCCATTTGGTGTAGAGAAATTCGTCAGTATCCTCAGCCAATCCCTTTCAAAGGTAGACAGATGTGTTAGTCTCCAAATGAACCGAAAAGCACCGGTCACCACTGGACTGCTTAGCAGTCCAACACTGTCTTTTCAGTGTCTTTGATAATGATTCATACTAACCCAGTACAATACTAGGACAGTATCCATACACTTCACTGCTTGGAGTTTTGCTGTGCACAGACAGCTGTTTTTTGAAAGAAACTTTAAAACACCAGGCAGGTAGCTGGTTTTGCCCGCCTTGCCAGACTGCAGCGTGTCCTTTTGTCCTTTCCTAATGCTGTTCACAAATACAGCTTTGTGTCACACCGTTGATCCACCACCTGGCTGTGGCACTGTTTATATCATATACATGGCTGCTGGGGATGTAGGTGGTTTTGACTTCTTGGGCTTGACCAAGGTAGTTCCTTGCCTTCGATCTGAGTACAATGAGTCACTCCATTTTGGGAAGTGCAATACGTGCAAAGGGCTGCAAGCCAGTATACCTTTCCGTAATGCAAGTACTACTTCTGGCTGTTCCTCCTCTGGCTTTCCAATCTCTTTGCTTTATTCCTGGACCATCACTGAAGCTCTCATTTTTCTTTTTTCCTCAGTTCCCGACTCTTAAATGTAAGTCTTGTGGGTAGATAGGGAATGCCTGGATAAGTGTTTCTCATACGGATATGTATATTCACACAATAATAACAGTGCTACCATAAATCTCATTAGAAAATATTAATGGAAATTTCAAAACTATTGAAAAGTATTTTAATATGCCAGTCTGAGAACTAAGAGGTCTTTCTAGAAGAAAGACCTTTCTTCTAGAACTTCTTTCTTAAGAGAACTTTCTAGAAGAAAAGTTCTAGAAATGCTTATGTAAAGACTGATTTATTAAAAACTGCGGTGCAGCTTGTCTCACATGAATGCTGTCACTGTGTTACCTTTGGAAGAAGGAGCTTGAAAATTTGTTTTATTCCATGTTTACATGGATAGAGAGTAAGACACTGTGGGAGGAGACAAATTAAATTTGAGTTTGATCACTTCATATTGAAAGCTGAAGTAAATGAAAGGAGAAGGGGAAAAATTAGCTTGTCTGTTGTTAATTTACTGCTTTGTTGGTTTGAGCAATAGCTAATATACCTGTCCAATGACTTAAGTACAAACTGTATTGGGCCTTTTCTCAACACATATCAACAATTCATGCTTTTTCAAATACAGATTTTCTCTAGAAGAAAGCATCAATTATATACTATAGCTGTGCACATGACTTCTCACAAGATGCAAACCCTAGGCTTTCTGCCAAATGTCAACAAACTTAAATTCTTGCTCTGTATATAAATTGATGGACTTGTCTCTCAGAAGTGACTACAAAGGCAGAGAGTATCGTGTATACAATATGATGATGGAAGGAAAGAGGGAGAGGATTAATTCTTTTGCTTAAATAACATCATCAACATCTGGCAGAAATTGGGAAATTACATCTGTCATAGAACACAAGCAGAATCATTTGTGAGTAAGTGATATAACAGGAGCTGTATCTTGCAGCTATGGCAGTCTGCTAGCAAGGGAACCTGCTTCAGTACTCCTTCAGGGCCACGTGTACTGTGCATGGTACAGCAGAGATCACCAAGTGGAAAATAGCATGCTAAAATACATTTGCAGAAGACACGAGATTGAGCACCAGAAATCTACAAAGATGGATTTTTCAGAAGAATGTGTCCCTGTCCAGTACAGTAATTCATCTTCATCTAATAAGATATAGAGCACAGTCAAGTGTGCATAAATCATTCCTTGTTTGTTCTATTTGTACTGTACGTGGATGGGATTAGAGTACTTTGGACACTGTTTATGTCAAAGAGAAGAAATATTGCAGTGTTAAGATAAAGAGAGAAGGAGAATGCTCCTCTGCTACAGGCAAAACATGCACCTCCACCAATCTGCAGTCAGGAACAAGCTTCAAACAGCAAATATTGTCTGGAAGAGCAAAAATACTATTTCTAGCCAAATCATTTAAAAACAATGTCCTGTACTAATTGAGAGGGCCTGGTAGGAGTTAGTGTCCCTCAGTGAAAAATACCCAACATAAAAAAGTACTGAGATGGAAGCTCCTCAGTAGGAATCAGAGCTCTTTAGTTCTTCCAGTGGCTCTGGTGCTCACTCATCGTGAACATGGGCCTTTTATTTAAACGCAGTATGCCTCAGCTTTCCCATGTGCCTTATGGCATTTAATAGATAGGTCCACCTTAAAACCAGTTAGGTATTTTGCCCCTGTACTCCAGTTGGGTACTAGATCAGGGGAAAAAGTTTATAGGGTAAATGTTATCATATTACTTATCTGAGGCATGAGGGAGACCAATAGACTGAATAGTTAGATTCAGGAAACCTTCAAGTTTTTTCAACATCTCTGTGACCACGGCAAACTACTGTGTTTTTAAGACTGGAGCTCATTTGACTGACTAGGGGGATTAGGCCCACCCATTGAACAGAATGATAAGCAGAGATGATCAGTAATCAGCCTCCAATATTACAGTGAAGTCAATTCCCTTATCTTCTGCCTAAGATTATTGTATCACAACCCTAGAGATGCACAATTACAAGCACTTCCAGTGGTTCTACTGTATCTGTTTCTTACATTGTAAAATTACGACTTAAGTCCTGTAGCCTCTGTAGACTACATTTCAGTTGGAGGATGTTATATTGATACTACTAAAATTATAAATGTTCTGTATCTGATTTATATGGAGAGTAAATGAAAGGGAAGAGAGAGGGAGAGAAGGTCAGTCGCCATGGTGAGATTTCTCTCGGCGCCGTATCACTGACAGCCTCTGAAGCCAAGGATTGCTAGTCAGATGGCTTAGATATTTTAATAGGGACTAACATGCTAAATTTACATCTGTGTAAATTGGCTTATAAAAGTTGACAATGCTTCTCTGTATTTTTTAGAGCGTTGCTACTATAGGGTTAATTTTGTCCTTTTTTCATCTAATAGTAGCCTTGCTGAGATCAATATTGTTGTAGTTCTGTATAATGTGTGTGGTTTTGTTTTAAACACGTACATCTTATTTATGTCTGGCTTCTCTGGGGAAAGAAAAAGAGAAAAAAGGGGAGAAGAGAGAGGAGAAGAGGGGAACAGATGGGGAGGGGGAAAGAATGAGAAAAGCAAGAAGAAAGGCAGGAAAAGGAAGGAGAAGGAAAGAAATGGGGGAAAAGGGGATTCTCCCCGTACTTTCTAAGGTTGTTGCCTGTTTGCAGTGCCTTTGAACAGGAAACTTGTAGCTTCAAACCATGGGGACAGTGTGCTGGTAGAAGAGGAATAAAAGAGAGAAGGAACGATTCCTCAAAGAGGCAGAGAGATTCTGAGAGACGAGGATGTAGCTGCTTTGCTGATGTCCCCTTCACTGGTAGGAGAACATGGTGGCTGCCTCACAGGCCGTTCGTACCTGAGCTCTGCCCTACTCACACCAGTAGTAAATGGCTCTGCCTAGCGCATGGAGAAATGCACGTGCTCCTTGTGATCACGCTGCCGCAGCGCAGGCCTACCTTTGGCAGTCTAGCCCTCCTGAAGTGCCTCTTGAAGAGAAGAGGCTCTGAAAATTAATCAGGGCTTTCACTGTGGTGGGAGAATAATACTTTAGGAAATAGAAGATTTGTAAGGAGCTTGCTATTTTTGTTTGGTTTTGTTCTTTATTTGATAGTGATTCGTTAGTTTTCTGGAAGGGACAGGCTATCTCCCATGTAGGCACAGCCCTTTCCACCCCTCTGTGTTGATGGGTCATGCAGAGCAGCCCAGCCCCACAGCAGCACATCATCAAAGCCCAGCCTGCACTCCAGCACAGAAGCAGGGGATGCAGCATGCCACCGTCAACATGTTTCAACCTGCTAGGTAGGAAGAGACATTTGCCCCCTGACTCAACCCGTAATTAATTCCCTTACTACAGTACTAAAATTTTTGGTATCCTCATTGCAGTATTGCAAATTGTGTCGATTCCTTGCCCAGGAGCGTAAGACTGAGACCATGCAAGAGAGGAGGGAAGCAGGGGGATGTCGTAACTGAGTCCAAGCCTCTGAATCCGAAGTCACACAGAGACTGGTAGGCCTCACTGCTACAGAGACTGCTCCAATGTGTACAGATTCGTTTGCAGGATCAAGACTTTAAATACAATCCAGATGATTACAAATCACGTTGGAAGACACAACATAGTATTACAGAATCGCAGTAGTGCTGTCGTGCAACAGAGATACCAGTTGTGCTCCCCCTGCTGAATTGAAGGATGATAGAAGCATTGCTTACTGTTAATATATCTATATAATGTCAAATGCACATGACACCTCACAGGCAAATAACGGGCAGAGAGCTGTATCCGGATTTTGTGTAAGTCATCTTAGTTCTCTAGCTCCTTCTGTGCCCTGTCCTGTGGAGTTCATGACCTAGGAGAAGGCACGATGCGCAAGGGGTGTGGCACATATTGGGTAAATAAAATGAAATGGTAAGTCTGATATTTGGGGCGATGCCAAAGCATCATTTTCTAGGCACAGCTCCTAGTAAATTTCACAGGGAATTACATCCAAAATTCATGGCATTATAAAGCATTATAATTCACTGCTATTATATGACCACCAGCTGCTAGCTTAAACGTACTACAATTTCTTCTCTAGAACAACACAAGCTGAAAGGTAGAATTAAACTCCTTGTGACGGGAGCCACTTTTTTCATATATTTGCACAATATCTAGTGCAGTGGGGCACTAATAACAATAGGAAATTTCAGCTTTTAATTTTAATCTTCAGTCTTTCTGGGTTAGCATTTACCTTTAAGGTGACTTAACTTTTTACATGTAATTACAGTCTCTGGATCTTTGAAAAGAACTGTTTCTCTAGAGTTTTCTGAGTGGAATAAAATACTCTTATTAGCCTGTAACCTTTTTTAAATCCCTCTCCCGTATGGTATTCATGTGGCATCACATATTACAATATAGGATAATGCCCTGGATAATATGTGCTACCATGAATATCCTCACTCGACGAACGCAGTAATTAAGATCTCTGCGCGTGGTGCATGATTACATATGGGCAACCTATTGGCATAATTTGTTATGATTAAATCAAAATAATATATGACAAAAATAAGAGTTCTACCAGCATATCTGATATTTTAATCCATTTCATGTTTGGGGAGAACTGAAATATTAATAAGCAGAAAAATAAAGTATTCAAATTAATTCTAGCAGGAAAAAAAACAATTTTTCCCTCTCTCCTTTCTTTACCTGTTGACTTCTGGGACAGATGACAACCTGATACATTTCCCTGGAGGCTAACATCTTGTGTTCCAGAATACAAGCTTTCATTAAAAAATTATGACTTGGAAGGTGATGTTCATATTCATGTGAACAGAATGCAGGTGCTCTTCTTTGCTAGGGCCTACAACCAGCCTGAAACAATCAATGTGACAAACAAAACCCCGCAGCTCTATCAGCTGATAGCAACTTTAAACGTCAACGGTGAGGATTTATTGTCAGTGTTCTTGTCGTTGTTGATCCCAGCACACTAAAAAATATAGGGTCACTGATCGATAAGATCCTCTTAAGTCATCAAGTCCAATCTAGCACTCTGGTGAATAACGTCCTGTAGTCGCTCAAGCTCCATCTTAAAGCTAGCTACACTTTTTGCCCTCGCTGTTCACAGAATGAGTCTTCTTCACTCCGATGATTTAAAAGCTTCTTCTAATTTCCAGCCTAACTATGTGCACAGTTTTTACCCAATCATTTTTATGCCAAAAATCTCTTTTGTCTTAAATACTTGTTAGCTACCATTGCGTGTTTATCTCTCGCCCTCATGTGCAGCAGCTACATCACCTCTCAACCTTTCACCCTGCCTGTCGTACGACAGACTGCATATTCCCCTGATCACGGTAACAGCTCTTCTCTCCTCCTCTTCCACTTTGAATCACTTTCCCTGAACTTTAAACAGCGTTCCAGGTGAGGACTTACCGCAGCCTTATGCAATAGTATCAACACTTTCAATATTTCCACCTCTTCTTTTCCTCTGTAAGCACTGCTTGTGGTATTTTCTAGACACATCACTTTGGCAGCTGACAGACATTCTCTAACTTTGACTAGTACCCACGTCCTTTCTCACCTCAGTGATTTCCAGCTGATGAGCTCCCAGTTTATAGCAGACATTCATGTCATTGATCCTGCAGTGCGTTACCTTGCATTCTGAATAACTTCCCATTCCTGTGCAAACTCCTCTGTTTATTGCTCTTTGTTTGCTGCCTCCAAGGGCGCAGGGAAGCTAGGCTGTGCTTTAGGTGGGCATGTTCAAGCAGCAGAGAAGGCAGGAGGAATTTATTTGTATAGAAAAAAGGGAAGGGCATGAAGAAGTTGAAGGCAGTGCTGAAGGGTGCTTCTTTTCTTTAAAAAAAATCAGCTAAACTAGCTTTGTTCTCAGAGTTACTTTTGCCGAGGGAGAGGAAAGATGAAATTATGATGATTTTTCCAGCTGACTGTAAATGACATTCCGCTTTGGGAAGAGTTTGGATTATTGCTGGACTAAGGAGCTGGGTATAGCAACTTAATTTTTTTCCCCTTTGCAAATTACAAGATTTTTTTAGAACTTTTCCTTTGTTATTGATGGGAAAAAAGAGTTGGGTTTAGGGTAATAATGCAAGTCCTTCTTAGCCTGGAGTATGCCCTATTTTATTACATATCCTAAAATCAATTTTTAACAGAAGTTTTAATTGCATATGACTTTCTTAAAATGAGCAAAGATGCTTTAGAATGTTGATTGTGCTTATAGCAACTTGGTTTCTTTTTAATTCTCTTCCATCCCCATTATCACTTTCCTGTAACCAATTTCAATATTACTAAGGAGCTTTCACTCAAATTGACATACATTCAAAACAGCTAACTAAAATTAATACATTCTGAATCTATGCCGCTATTTTTTTGAATATTTATTAACTTGAAACCCGCGAACCTGATATAATGGGAAGGAAGAGTCTTTCCTCTCTTTTCATAAGCAAATTTCCTGGTAAATTGTGACAGAAAATCCTCGGTCCTCCTCATTAATGAATCTGTCTTACACTTCACATGGCATGTGACTTGAGCAGTAAATGATGGTTTTGCAGCTTAGAACAGAAATACCTAATGATTTTTTGAGCTTCTTGAATTCCAAAGCTGGCCATTTGATCATTGTACAAAGATGACAATTGTCTCGATACCCTGATTAAAATGGAACAAAACATATTTATAACAATAGTTTATTCTAAGCCTAGAGATAAAAATGCCTTTCTGCTGCCAAGCAGTCATCACCCACGGCAGGCAATTAGCAACTTGCCTTCCACTGGTTTGAAAGATATTACTACAATGTATGCAGATAGTAGGATTTTTTAGGATAAGGTATTGAAAATGAAATGGAAACTACTGAAAAGAAACAATAAATGTATTTTCCATCTGAAAGCTAGCGACTTTTTAGAGAAAATGCATAAGCATGGCTGGTTTCCCATATTGTTTGCTACAGAATAATCTTTAAACACTTCACAAATGAAGGGTATTGTAGTAACATGGGAAAAACGTAGTACAATTATAAACTTGAACAGTGTTGTTTGTTTTGTTTTTTTTTCTCTGAGATAGCCTCTTAGTTGATTACTTTTTTGACCACCTCTGTTTCTTAAATCTTAGGCCACATTTTTCTCTTCATTATATAGATGAAATTTGTAAAGAAAGCCTTTTCCAGTCCAGCTAAGGGGAGAAATTAGGTCTTTGCATTTTAACGTGGAACAGCATTCACTGGCTTCAGACCATGTCTTTTCTAGTACAGTGTGATATGGTCTCATAGTCTGAACTCAGCCCTGAGTCAAGAACCTCTGACTTCTAATCATAACCTTCACTGAGTCACTGCCCTGATCTTTGGCCATTTCATGGAGTAATATTCTATGTCAAGTATGTGGAGAGCGATACTAATATCGATGCCCATTACAAAAATACCCTTTAAGGACTCATTAATTAACATTTGCGTAGTATTTTTAAAAGATAAATGTATTAAGCATTGTTAATATTGTGTATTTATTAGATTTGTCTTAAAATCTAGTTTCTGTTCAATCCAAAGAGCATTATGAATCTACAGTAACTTTGCCTTTTGGCTAGTAGTATTTGTAATAGCTTTAAAAAAGTAACAATGAAATTACTAATAACAGGCAATTACCTAGATGCTCCTTGTTTTCAAATACCTAGGTCACTGTAATGGCTCCATGCAAGAAAATGTCAACAAAAATAATACAAGTAATAATTAGTGTTTGGTTAAAAGATGTATCTAATCTTTGAAATGGCAGGAATAGATAAGGTATTTCTTTATTAATTGAAAACTGTTGTTATTACATGTAACTCTCCAACCAGTAACCTTTCCCTGGCTTATGGAATGATGCCCAAGGTAATCAATCTGTCTATCTTACAGATACAAATTGTGGTGGGAGTTGTAATAATAACCACCATAACAAAAATGCCTAAATTTTACACAGATTTCAGCAGGAGTTGGAAGGACCAAGAGTTTGTTCGCAGACTCAGAACCATGCAATGGTTAGAACTATTTCTTGCAGTAACAGCCTGAAAGAGCTAAGACCACAAGACAAGATAGGATTCAGTTCATTTGAGAACGATAGAAAGAATGCTGATT
Organism: Ciconia boyciana; assembly: GCF_034638445.1. NCBI lineage: Eukaryota > Metazoa > Chordata > Aves > Ciconiiformes > Ciconiidae > Ciconia > Ciconia boyciana. The sequence continues at coordinate 79,993,905 of NC_132938.1, read as the reverse complement.
ATGCAAAAGGAGGAGGCACTGTGTAAAGACTTGAATTTGAAGAAAAATGTGAATGAGAAAGAGAGCATTCATGTGTAGAGGCCAGCAGTAAGAAAGGCAAAAAGCTGAGGCTATCACCAGGGAAGGTAGGCTACCTCTTTTTTAAGCCTATCTTTATTGCAAGAAAACATGGTTAAACATGCTCCAGATAGGAGATGACTAAAAAGCCAAGCTGAACTGAGATGGAACTGTTGCTCGAAGTTCTTAAACACATTTTTTTCATCTTTTTTCACTGTAGTATTTCAAGAGAAAGAGCGTAATCAGAAATACCAGCATGTGTGTAAGTGTGTACACATAGCTATGTGTATGTATAAGGGCATAAGTAGTCAGCAGTGCTGTCAGAACACAATGTAATTTATATAGATAGGAATTCATTAAGGTACAATTTTCAAAGTAATTAGCCTGAAAATAACCAATTTATCAGAAACGGGACAGATATTCAAAGTAATGATTCAACGCCAGATACTGAATGGCATTTCAGTGCCTAAGTTACGTGTTTCGGTAGGAGAGTAAAGGCTTGTGTGTACAAAGCATTTTATTTTTCCCAAGTTTAGTTAATTCACACTGAAGTGACCTGTGTTCATATAAACTGAAGACACCCATTAATGGGAAATCAGGGAATTCAAATTTGAACACGTGGTATGTCTGTAGGGGGACCTCGACAGGCTGGAGAAATGGGCCAACAGGAACCTCATGCAGTTCAGCAAGGGGAAGTGCCAAGTCCTGCACCTGGGGAGGAACAACCCCAGGCACCAGGACATGCTGGGGGCCGACTGGCTGGAAAGCAGCTTTGCAGAAAAAGATCTGGGGGTCCTGGTGGACACGTTGAACATGAGTCAAGAATGTGCCCTTGCAGGGCAGACTAACAGCATCCTGGGCTGCATTAAGAGGAGTGTTGCCAGCAGGTCAAGGAAGGTGATCCTTGCCCTCTGCTCAGCACTGGTGAGGTCACACCTGGAGTGCGGGGTCCAGTTCTGGGCTCCCCAGTACAAGAGAGACGTGGAGCTGTGGGGGGAAGAGTCCAGTGAAGGGCAGCTAAGATGATTAAGGGACTGGAGCATCTCTCCTATGAGGAAGGGCTGAGAGAGCTGGCACTGTTCAGCCTGGAGAAGGGAAGGCTCAGGGGAGGTCTCATCAATGTCTACAAATAGCTGCAGGGAGGGTGCAAAGAGGACGGAGCCAGGCTCTTTTCCTTGGTGTCCAGTGCCAGGACCAGAGGCAGTGGGCACAAACTGAAACACAGGAGGGTCCCTCTGAGCATCAGGAAACACTTTTTTACTGTGAGGGTGACTGAGCACTGGCAGAGGTTGGCCAGAGAGGTTGTGGAGTCTCCATCCTTGGAGATGTTCAAAAGCCATCTGGATGTGGTCCTGGGCAGCCTGCTGTGGGTGACCCTGCTTGAGCAGGGGGCTGGACAAGATCATCTCCAGAGGTGCCTTCCAACCTCAGCCATTCTGTGATCTGTACTGTTGGTCTACATCCTAGAGTCTTGAATCCTTCACCTGGAATATAGTTGGTTTGGGGCAACAGTCTGAACTGAGGTAAGTAGTTTCCTTGGCAAACATTCCCAGGCGTGGAACAAAGGACAGTTTGCTTCAATGTCTTTACTGAATATACGGACACAAGTCAGTACATAGGTCTGGGAAAGAGGGTTCAGTCCCTGCCGTGCTAACAGCAGCATAGGTGTTGCCTTAGTTCCTGGTACAGACTAGCAGTTGTCTGAATGTGCCTCTGTTTTGCATGCAGTTCAGTAGCCCACCAGTTTCCCTCCCACCTAATTTCTTGTCTGGATTAACTACTCATTTACCTATTCAGTTCTGGGGTGGTGCACATTAGATGTGACCTCAGATGTTGTAAACAGCCACGATTATGCTGTTTGTGGTAGCGATCTGTGATGATGCAACACTACCGGGGTGTTTTTACTACCGTTTGTTTTGTGAGGTACTGGGGGCCAGGCAGAAATCTCGGCCACAAGCACACTCAGCGGTGTCTTAAGATGTATTGCTAAAACAACGGCTAAGACATCATGCCCAGTTCACGCTGCAATGACAGCTCAAGAGCCAAAAACTGAAAAGTAGCACCAAGAAAGATGAAAACTGTTAATATTCCTGCCAGAACCGCTCGGTACTACAGCTGCTGACTTGCAGTGCTGAAGCCCTCAGCTGTGAGATGTCTAGCACATCTCTGTGAGCATCCAAGTGCTTATGAGGACAAGCGGTATGTAACACTCTTCTGTCCATGTTGGCCAGTGATAACTTAAAAATAGTGCCAGCTACTCAGAAAGAATGATAGGAGGGAAACCATGCACGCTTGTGAGTTTGAACTCACGTCCAAGAATTTCAGTCACTTTTGGCTGGCTTCCACCCCATATCTCATAGCATGTTGTAGGAAAAATCCTTCATAATAGAGAGGCCCCAAAACAAGGCTGTATCAGGATAACCACGCAGTCGAGAAGCTTAATATGGGAGAAAATCCCTTTGTGTAGACTGTTGAGAGGGCAACAGGATTTCAGACGGACTCTCTATTCCGTGGATTAATAACCTCACGTAGAGCAAGCGTTCGTGTGAATAAGTCCTCTGTCCTACGGGAAGTCTAGCTCATGGGGCCTGGGACCTTGCACTGCTTTTTAGTTTAGAAGACGTTACAATTTGGGATGTTCCTTCAGGGTGTGTCATGAGAATAAAAGGGAGAAAAAAGAGGAGAAAGCAGTAAATAGCAATATTCCTGAATCAAGAGCTGTAAATTCTGCTGATGTTTGGGAAAGGAACATTCAGATGACTTTGGCTTTTTTCCTTTAAGTTTCTGTCTTGAGTGAGTCATAGAAAGAAAGGTTTGGACAGACAACCGCCAGCGGTGGAGTTAATCTGGAACATTGAATTATCAGCCATTAGGTGAGCTAACAATCACCATGCAATTGTGAAGTAAATTAGTTAGATCAAGAGGGCACTTGAAAAAATTTATTAATTTTATTTCCCATTTGTGAAGGCTAGAAGTCAGCTAATGCGGTTCAGGCAGGGAATTGTAACTTCCTAACCCGCAGTAATGGAATAGCCCCATCTCCGGAGTGAAGGATGCAGAGTCTCAGTGAAAAATACAGAGGGACTAACTCTGTTTAAGATGGGTTTAGAAAATTCAATAAAGAAAAAGCAGTGAGGCTGCAAACACATTACTTGGCATTCTTTCAAGATTTTAACCCCAAATTGTCTTGAGAAAATATAACTGACCTTATGAAATTTCCACCAGCGTGCGCTACGCTTAAAACGATTCCGAAATCGGTCATATCCTAAAGCTGCCCAACAGGGACAGGTTTGACAAGCGGATTTGAGTTCAACTTCCCCTCAGCTCTGTTGCATAAGGGGCTTGCTAGATCTTTTTTTTTTTTTGGAGAAGCAAAACCAAAGGTCATACTTTATTTAAAATAGGGGGTAGAAAACCCCACAACAGAGGGAGTTTGCGATTTGCTGGAGGTCGCACGGAGTCGCCTTCGGCAGGAGCCCCGGCCCTCGGTCCCCCGCGGAGGAGGCGCCACAGGTGCCGTGCGGCTGTGGCCGCCACGGCTCGCTGAGGGCAGGAGGAACCCGAGGGCTCGGCCCCCGCCCCGCTCCGCCTCCCCGCCGCCCCCGGCCCGGCCCGGCCGAGCCTCCCGAGGAGGAGGCGGAGGCGGCGGCGGCGAGCGGCAGCGCTGCTGCCGGCCAATGGCGGGGAGGCGGCGCGGCGGAGCCCCCGCCCGCCCCTCGCCGGTGAGTGCGGGAGCGGCGGCGCGGCGCCCCTCCTCCGGGAGGGCGAGGCGAGGCGAGCGGCGCTCGCACCCCCGGGCGGGCAGCCCCGCCGCACCTCCCCGCGGGCGGGCGGGCCGCGGCTGGGGCGGTGCCGTGCCGCGCCGCGCTCCCCGCGCCCGCTGGGTGCAGCCGCCTCTCCCCGGCGGAGCCTCCACAGCTCCCTGCGCCCGCCGCCGGCGGACGAGAGCGGGAGCTGCGGCGGCCGGGCGGCGGGCGCTCGCCCTCAGGCGGGCCCCGGGGCGGCGGCATGTCGGCGGAGCGCGGCTGGAGGTAACGGTCGGGGCGGGCGGCTCCTCCGCGCGGTGCCCCCGGGCCCGGCGGGGCGAAGTCTCCCAACTCGGCGGGCGGGCGGTACGGTGCGCGCCTGCCTCCCCCGTCCGCCCCGCGGTGTCCCCCGCTCCCCCCGCAAAGTTGTGCGCCGGCGGCAGGGCGCTGGCCGAGCCGCTCCGGGGGCTCCTGCGCCGCCGCGGGCACCGCCCGGCCCGGGAGCGCGGCCGGACGGGGCGGCCGCCCGGCGCTTGGGCGGGTGGCGGCAGCGCTGCTGGGGCTCCGTCCCCGAGTACACGGGAGCGTCCCGCGGCGTGGGGGGGCGTTTTCGGGTTTGTTCGGTGGTGTTTCTTTGGGTTTTGTTTTGTTTTTCTTCTTTACTAGCTCACTTAGCATCTGCCTGCCTGGTGTGGTACCCACACCAAGCCTTCGGCTGGCTGCGTTTCTTTCCCCGTTCTCCTCTCCTCCCTGACTTCTTCTGTGCGACACTGTTGCCCTCTAGTGTTCGCGGACATGATTGATCGCTGTGTTGGGGAACAAAATTAGTCATCGTCGTGCAGTAATTATTAATAACTTCAGGTGTTCCTAGCTACTTGGATTCCCCAAATCCCATGCAGAAATTGGTGTGGATTACTGCTCGTTTCAACTGTCACATGCAGCCTTTGGGAAATAACATAAAACTTTTATATTATTTAATTCACTGCTTGATGTGCTAGATAATTGCTTCATGTTTTGCTGTGGTGGTTTTTTCTTTTTAATAAAATGCAAAGTGGAAGAAATGGGGTTTCCCTCGCAGTCAGCATCACCCCTCAGGTCCCTCAGAAGGAATGGTGATGAACTCCGCCGTATTAACTCTTTACACTCGGCTCCTGCTTGGCAGTTGGGGGAGAAAAGAGAGGGGGAGGTCATGGTACGAGCATGGACGAGAGAATGTGCCGTGCATTTATCTTAAAGACCTTGGGAAAATCATTTAGTCTTTAGATAGTGATGTTTCTGCAAGTGCTGAAAAATAACAGGGTTTGTCTCAGAATAATGGTATGAGATGTAATGTGTTTTAAGATCTTTTGGTAGAAAGCATTGTATGAAGGTAAAGTAGTAATTTGAAGACCAAACCCAACTTCTGTACTCCGTTAAAGTCTTCCAAGCCTTCTTTTGCAGTGTCTTAAAATACTGTATATTTAATCTTTATAAATATCTTTTAATGGCAAATTCTGATGCATGAATTCCTACCCTCTAAGGTTCTCCAGTAACGCGTGAAGCAATACAGCATGGAGCTGAGGGTAACATAGGTACAATAGAAACTGAAAACTGCTTGCCCTAAGGACTTGACAAAGCATATCTACCAGGACTGTCGTTCTGCCACAGCCATTCACTTTTTTTAAAATGTATATGAGAGAACGTAAGCCCTTCAATATTCAGACATTGCAGGGTTTGTTATGCGATATTAAAGGGTCTTGATGACTTCCCTTGACAGTTCATGTCTCACATCACCATCTTTTCAAGTTGAAAATGTCTTCTTAATATGCAGTCATAAGATCTCACTCTCAGCCTGGATTTGCTTGTCTGAGTTATCACTGCTTGAGTGTGTCAGTCAGTAGAAGTAGGGGTACTCAGGATTTGGAGACCAGTTTCATATTTTTGTAATTGATTTAAAAAGCTGAGCACTACTGTCCATCCCAGGTTTGGTTGTTTTCAAATGCACTTTGCTGCTTCCTACTGTGTCATTCGTATATTCAAAGATTTCCGTTTTAGTAATGGCTTCAGAATATTTCATGTAATGACTTCAGAATATTTCCTTTAAGATCATATTTCATAGTGGCTGGCCAAAGCAGGCTTTTATGCTCAAAGCAATTGAATAGCATTCTAATCAGTGTAGATTTAAATGCCCATATTAATATGCTGAACAACGTCTTTTTTTTTTTTTTTGTCCATTCTTCATTTAAAACTCATCCTTCATTTAATATATCAGGAATATGTCACTAGCACTATGGTAGTATCCAGTTTGGTAAAGAACAGAACCAGAATATAATGATAGGGAGGATTATTAGAAGAGGAGAAAGAGATTTAAAAATATGTCCAGGTATATGTAACAAGATAAATGTAATATAGCTGGATAATATAGATGACTAATCAATCCTGCTCCATTTTTTGGCAGTTCTTGATGAAAAGGATTTTTGTTACCCTTCAAGAATATTTTTTTATGTCTGTGTATAAGTATGACACAACTTTATTGTTTCTAATCAAGGGTCACAGTAAACAGTTGCCCTTGCACAGGCCTGAGGTAAGACTAAACCAGATTTTTTTTTTAATTGGGCTTTGAAAAATGTGATTTTTGAGCAATTTCTCACTTGCTTGTGGATATTTTAGCTCAGCCCATTGTTTTAATCTTGATAGTTTTTAACACAATGGAGTTCAAGAAAAATGTTTCTTGTAGTTTTAAGAATCTTATTGATTTTCATGATACAACTTTAATAGATTTTTTAATTATTATTATTGTATACAGTTTCGTGTGTCTATCTTTATGTGTGTACCTGGTGTCCTATTTGAGCATCTGTTCATTACTCTATGATGATGTGAACCTGGAATGGATATCTTTTGAGGGATTTTTTTTTATTATTTTTTAGTTTCAGAAAATACAAATACCAGTTATGAAATTGAATGGTCAGAACCACGTTGCTTTTCAACTACTGAGTCCAGAAAACGGTATGTTTCTGCTGTGTGGAAAAGCCAGTCATACAAAGCCCATGGAAAAGAGCTGGGTGCACCATGAAAGCCTTAGTGCAAAAAATATACCAAGGAGGGCACAATGTTTGCAGAGTTGCCATGACACTCGCAGAGCAGAGACTGTCAGCAGCCGCCCATGAGTCTGAGCCCAGGGACTGGCTTCCAGGCTGACTGCAAAGACTTCTGGGGAGGCTGCTCTGGTATTTATTATATGAATTTTACTGCCAGAAAACACAAAAATCAAGACTTAGGATTTCACGTTTTTTATGTTCACTTACTGCATCTCATTAATAGGCTAAGTCCCCAGCTAGTGTTGTCTCATGTAAGTATTTCCATTAGGGTTATTGTGCTGAAATGATTTCTAGAAGCTAAGAATTTGGTCATTTATGCTTAGCAATGAAACAGCAAACTAAAGAAAGCTGCAAACGGTAGGAACTCACCAGACTCCTTATGGTGCAATTCAGCCCATTTGAGTTCATCATGGTATTTGTTCTCTTATCAGTACTACCTTGTTAGTGACTTAAAAAAAAAAACAAACCACAAAACAAACAAACCAAATTTAAAAAACCCCAAACAAACCCACAGTTGAAGATCTCTATTCTAATGCATCTGTTTTATGCTAGCTGTCTGAAGATACCTGTAATTGTGACTACCCAGCAATACTGCTTAGAATTGTAAATCTTCCAATTAATAAGGTGATACTTATTTCCTGTACCCAAAAAATTTTCATGTGAACTAGTCCTGGGCTGCAGAAATCACTTCTACAGTAGATGAGAATGATATTCAGCCTTGCTGTATTCAGAATAAAATGCAAAACTTATTTCCATGACTCAGCTTTCTCTTAGCAAGATCTTTTCCTCCATAGTAAGTCTACAAGTAAAAAACCAAATTTCTAAATATTCAGAGATGCTAATTTCCACATTAAGGAGGCATTTTGATACCTTATGGTTGGAACAACACAGGTAAAATGTTCTGGTCTGAATTTTCAGATGGTGGCATGAAAATGCAAAATTCTGTAGGAGATCAAATGCAGATTCTTCTAAAATAATAATATTCTAGATAAAGAACAATGAGGCAGCTTTTATTGCTTCAGACAATGGAAAAATACCATACAAATTATTTATAGGTAAAACTTATTTCAGCATCACCTTTGTGGAACATTGGATTTGTATAATGTCTGACACCCATTTTGAAGTGCTCTGAGATATAGGTGGGACCGTGTCCTCCTTTCACTGAACTCCCCATGACTCCATTGAAATAAATGAACTAAGACTGCTTATGTTATCTATGGGTCTTTTTCATGGTTTTCACTGAAACAATGCTAACAAGCTTGAACTCTTGTGAAGAGTTTCTAGGCTCTTTGATTGTTTTTTTTTTTTTCTTTAAGGCTTTTTCTTATACCTGGATTTTTTTTTTTTGTATTGCAGTTCAAGCTATCGTGACTTCTTTACTCTTTTGTAAAATATTGTATACTTTTTTCATGAAAGTAAGACTCCATAAGTACTGTCCTGTTCTGAAATGCTGCTTCTAACGGCTTACCCCCTGTTGATACGTTCTGAATTATGCCCTTTGTCTGGTTTCCCTGTTGGAAGTGATAGTGGACAAGGACCATTTTCTCTGAAGCCACGTCTAAAGTTGTGATAAAGGTCACTATAGTAGTCTTGGTAGGTCCCACAGTGTGTTGTGGGTGATGCACCCCAAAGATTTCTATACCACTGTTAAGTTCAGTGCATGATGACGTATTTTAGCATAGTGCTGGAAGATACCAGTGGAATATCTAGCAAGTACTGTTGCTCAGAGTAAAATGCTGCTGTTCCTCTAGGAAAGCAACTGTACCTTGTCAACGCATTGAAACTATTTTGATATTATTGAATGTGTGTTCTCTGTGTGGTTTTTTTTCTTTCTATGTTCTTTTGAACTCTTGCCATGCAAAACAGCCCTTAAGTGAAAATTACGTAAGCATCAAGCTGATTCAAAAGCGCATGCATTTAAAACTTGCACCTTATTCTGTTCCATTCCCCTTCCTTCCTGTCTTCAGTGGTGAGGATGCCAAGTCTGGCTGTGTCCTGCTGGGTCTCGGAGAATTCCTCATTCCTCAGAGTCAAACCTCACTTCTGTCTTGGCATTTCCATCCGCTCCTCCTTACAGCTGCACTCTGTAGCCCCAGGAGGTACCTGCAATTAGGAGCTAAGGATAAAATGACAGAGGTTTTCTTGAAGAAAATACAGGTTTCTGGGCTCGCTCCAGATTTTCTGCTCCATGGAATGGCATTAGGAACTGCGTCCTTGCTGCAAATGTTTCAAGTGCTCCTGCTGCTTACTTTACCAGCCCTTGGGTTGCAACCCTTCTGTAATATCTCATTCAAACAACTCTGTCTAATCATCCCTTTCTTGCCATGAGCCTAGGTCACTGTAAATTTTTCCTGCTCCAGGTAGGGTTCTCAGGTTCAGGTGACTGGCCAGAAGCATAGGCTGGTGAAGAAAGAAACTTCTGAATCATGCTGCTGGGAACTTCCTCTCAGTAGGACTTTGGTGGTCATAAGAATAGGGGTATTTTAGGGCTGTGTTAGAGGAGCTTAGGGCTAAAAGAAGCAGACAAGCACTGTGCTTGTTGGTTGCGTGGTGGTTGACTTTGTGTCATTCAGAGTGATTCATTGTACTTTTGTCAGCAAGAGTTCCGCTTTGCAGGCTTGCATCTCTTTTCTGTGTAAACCAGGCCTGAGCTCTATGTGGGGTAAGCCAACCAGGTCTGTGGTTATTGAAGATAAGTGGGCGTATGTACATCTTTTCCACAGAATGCAGTAAGTATTAATTTTAGGCACTAAAATTAAGAGTTTCTTGGCATTCAGGCAGCTGAATTGGAAATGCAAAATGAAGAGAGTCCTTTGTGTGTGTAATGAAAAAAAAATCATCTGTCTGGAAACATCTCTTTGGTTTTACTCATTCAGGATGGAGCTCCTCCTTTGTCACTTGACTTCTTACAATATTAAATATCTCTTTTTCTGCTGTCTAAACTGATATTCTTGAAGCTAGTGTGACAAGGATCGGACATCTCAATACTTAAAAATGTTCTTTGAGTTTTTCTAAAGGTACTTTCAAATTGTCATTCGGTCTTTATGCGTTCTTTAACTTCTTTTCAGATACATGCCTCTAGAAACTGAGAAACTGGGATTATGTTATTTTTGTCTAACACTGATTAATGAGCCTATATGCCTGGGTGAAAGGCAAGTCTCCTGTCTAAAAGCTATGTGCAAGTCTTTGTGCAGCTGCAGGTAAGGTTCAAGGCTGGGTGTAAGTCCACCCAGAACAGAAAGGGTTATTATACTGGTATCTGTGAGTAGAAGGTGAAGAGAGTAGAATATATCCAGAAAGTGGGCTTATCTAGCGAGGTGCAGGTTTAAAGGCAATCTTAATTATGAATGAGACAGCTTACGTACACTTACTCTTGGTGCTTAATTTTGCTGTTTTGATAAATAGGATGCCATGTACTTTCTCTCTTCCCCTTATCTCATTTTCTTACTCATTTATTTTTACTTTGTGCTCATCATGGCACTGGGAGGATGGGTCTTTGGGATTTAATTAAAGTTGTGGAAGTTACATAGGTGCTGTTAAGTACATCATATTTTTTAACCTTTTTGAAAACCTGGAGTGAAAGGCCGCCTTCTTTACAATGTAGGGTGAGGAGCTCTTGTCAAGTGGTTAAGTGGCCCAAGTACATGACATGTTGTTTGGTTTTGTCTATTGTTTGTTTGTTGTTTTGTTTTGTTTTTCACAACTCCTCCTTTTTCCCTCCTTTATTAATACGTAATTAATCTTTTATATCCTTCAGTTTCTTTTGGATCAGAAGCTGACTGTGTTCTGTTATCATCTGCTCCCTGATTCAATACTGAAGGTTGTCAGCCATTGTAGGAATCAAAATTTCTAACAAAAACCCAGTAAACCTTAGAAAGTACAAAACATGGGATAGAGCTTGAGTAGATATCATTTGTTATCATGATCTCTCAAGAAAATCTAATTGTTTCCATCAATCTGTACAGAAAAGTTCATATTTGATATTGGTTATACTTCTGGAGCTTCTTGGTATTCACTTTTTAAGCCCTGCTTTATTTTTTTTTAAAAAACTGAGCATGGAAGGATTAAACACTCAGTCGGGAAATGACCATGTTAACATTATACACATAGCTTATCCTGGTCCCGTTTACAAATGGGAATGGATGTGTACTACATTGTGAAGTTACAATAGCATGTTCTCGTTCTTCATAGCCTTAGTATTTTTCAAAATCTGCTTTTAACTTTCCTTTATAATTTATGGTACTTAATTATTTTATGCTTGTCACATCGTTCAGTTTTTTTACTAGAAACTTTTGACAGCAATTGTACTGTTGGCTTGAAAAATTACTGCTTTCCTTAGGTACAAGTTAAAGCATAAGTATATCCTTAGGCGATCTGCCTCTTAAGTTAGCTTTTGATTTATTACTCTCTTTTCTCAAATTTAAGAGCTGGATTACTTTATGCTTTTTTTAATACAAAGAAATACGAAGTGCTTCCAACAATTTGCAAAACAGTACACAGTCCAGTAAAATGCTATTTGTTTACTTCTAATGTTGCAGGACAAAGTGTAGTTTTGTTTTAAAAATACTCCTATAATACACGTAATGTAGAGTATATCAGTTTGTATGTATACAACAGTTAATATGTGCATGTTTTGTTAAGAACTTCTTGGTTCTTCAAAAATTAGTATAAGGCAGAATTTGTTTAATCAGGTAGACTGATGTTCCCCCAGCTTCTTGGGGGTGGAAGGAGGGAGGTTATAAATTTTCTTCAGTGTTTAGGTTGTCAGCAATTGTCTACTTGGAGTTAACTTTTATCTTTGGGTAAAAAATGTTCAGAAAAACAGTAAGTTCTTTGCCGCTGTATCTTGCTTTTCAGTGCCTCCTGTGTGTACCCTCTTCTACTTGATCCTAACAAGGATCAAGTCGGTGAGACTGAGAGACATTCAAATGCACATGGCAACTAGTGGGAGCAGGAAGAAATAATGCTACTAATGCAAAATTTTAAAAAGAAACTATCACAGTGTTGAGCTATTCATTCCTAAACTTCTGTTTGGCAGTGATTTCTTTACTCACCATTAGTTTAAGTGTGATGATACTTCACAGGTGTGATGCCTCAATTAAATCTCTGATTTTCTTCTCTTCTAGACTATACCTTCTGTAAAGCTTTGTGGAAGATAGATGTGTGTGCTGCAATGGTGACATAAATATTTCAGAGGACTGGAACAAGTTGTTGAGAATCTGTGTTTGTTTTTAATGCTGCTGTTGAGAACAATCTAAGGCAAGTAAACAACATGAGTTTTATCATGAAACTTCACAGACATTTTCAAAGAACAGTTATTTTGCTGGCCACTTTTTGTATGGTGAGCATAGTTATTTCTGCGTACTACTTGTATAATGGCTACAAACAGGAAAATGAACTTTCTGAAATCTCTTCAGAAGTGGAATGTGGTGATCTTCAACTGTTGCCATACAAGCTGATGGAGATGAAGACCATGAAGCCTATTGATCCCCTGAGGACAGATCTTGTAGTGCTGGTGTTTGTGGAAAGTCAGTACTCAACATTAGGCCAAGATATAATAACCATTTTAGAATCTAGCAGATTTCAGTTTCACATTGAGATTGCACCTGGGAAAGGTGATCTCCCAGTGCTCATAGACAAAAATAAAGGCAAATATGCTCTCATAGTATATGAAAATATTCTAAAGTATGTGAATATGGACTCTTGGAACAGAGGCCTTCTAGATAAGTACTGTATAGAATATGGTGTAGGTGTTATTGGATTTCACAAAGGCAATGAGAACAGCTTGCAGAGCTTTCAGTTGAAGGGCTTTCCTTTCCATGTCCACAGCAATCTGGGTATTAAGGACTGTTGCATTAACCCTCATTCCCCACTGCTCCATGTGACTAAATCTTCTAAGCTTGAGAAAGGTCCCTTGCTTGGAAACGACTGGGCGGTTTTCCAGGTTAATCATACAGCTTATCAACCAGTGATATTTGCAAAAGTAAAGACACCAGAAAACCTTTCACCACCTGCTGGTAAGAGTGCTCTCCATGCCACAGTAATTCATGACCTGGGGCTCCACGATGGGATTCAACGAGTCCTTTTCGGCAATAACTTGAATTTTTGGCTGCACAAGCTGATTTTCATAGATGCCATCTCTTTCCTGTCTGGAAAGAAGCTCAGACTGTCCTTGGATAGGTACATTCTGGTTGACATAGATGACATCTTCGTTGGGAAGGAGGGAACAAGAATGAACACCAACGATGTACAGGTAAAGTATGTGCACAAACTAATGGTTGTTACAGCAAAGTGCCATTTTTTTAATCTTGAAGTAAACAGTTATTAATAGCTGGAACTCACAGAGGATGCAGATCAGTAAGCAATGCAAACTGGCTGGGCCTTGAGAGACAAGCCAGTCTGTCTGGCTTTGAGTAGTCACTGATTCCAGGTGTAGCAGTCCCTTCAGCCTCCAGGCTGGACGAGAGTCCCTGCAGCATCGCTTGTACCTGTACTAGAAAAGAATGTAAGATAAGATGACTCGCTGGTTAGTATCACTTGTTTTCTTTCAAGTAACACACAAGTCCCTGTTGAGTTAAGTTCTATAAACAGGTTGGTGGGCACCTCTGAATTCCATTCCCCCTACTATATATGGAAAACAGTCTCCTAAAAGGAAATTAAAGACAACTAGTTGCTAAGTAACTGATAAAGAAAAGGGGGTAAGAGTGGTAGTGTTTTCTCACACACAGCACCCACCAAACATACACAATTCTAAACATAATTGTAGTGTGTTTAACTCTCTAGTCTGATAGCTTCTATCTAAGCACATGCTTCAGTGGCATTTGAAAACAGCAGAAGACTTCAGGGCTGGACCCAAGAGCTATTCCTATGTCATGTGCATGTTGCTAGTCTTACAAGCAGGAGGTAAATGTGGTGAGCAAAAGTAAATGTCAACATAAATTTTGAAGAATAGACTGGAATATTAGCTGTTTGAAATAGGTTTCAGATGTCAGGAGTTGGTTGCAGCATTTCACCTTTCTTATCTCTGTTTTATGGCCCTTGCTTGCAAGCAAGGTTTGTGTTAATATGGGTTTTAAAAGCTTGTTCTGTTGCTAAATGACTTGACAATTTCCATTTTAACGTTTTAAATTGTACGTCCCTGAAGGTCATTTTTTCACACTCTGTTGTGCTGTTCAAGCAAGGTGGTAGTTATGGGTCAGTAGGAGTAACATCTTAACGTTTCTTGCTGTATACCTCGCTTTCTTTTTGTGAACAGTGTTGTTACAAAGCGGGTAGTTAGAGATCGCCTTGCAAAACTGGTACTTTATCTAGAAGCTAAAAATCTGTAAGATGCTGATTGTTGCCCTGTTTGTGCTAAAAATAAGGGAGAATGTTTTGTTAGGACTTTCATAATGGAAAGAGGAACTGGGAAAAGGAAAGGCAACAACAGCACTGTGTGCAGTTGATGGTCATTTTTGTTTCATTTTTAACTAGGTTTTTGTTTTTTCAGTGTTAATATGTTTGTCAAGCTGCAGTAAGCCTGCATATATAGCTTCCTTGAACAAAAGGGTTGAACTTGTAGTTACATGTTAATTTGCTTTAAAATTGCAACATAGACTCTTTTCCAAAACATTCTCTATACATGCAATTATAAATAAGATACACCTCCTAGATAAGTAGGTGTTTTCCTTATACAAACAAATTGCATGGGAGAGAGCTGGAATAAAGGTGAAACTCAATAAATGGAGTTTCTGTGTAGAATGTGATGGCAGCATTTGAGTTAGGTGGGTGAGCATGCTTTGAGAATCTCCTAAGCGCAAACTCAAATTCCAGGAAAGAAATAAGGTCAGACCCACATCACTGGCAAAACTCCTGTTGTGCTGCAGAAGCAGCCGTTTCTGGTAACAAAATATGTAAAATAAAGCCTGAATAAATCTGTCACTGGGTTGTGCAGTAGCAGTTGGAAACAGTATGTTTTGTATTCCTTCCTTTTGTGAGTGACACCTTAGGATTGTCATTTTAGGATAAGTTAGGATGATTAATTGCCAGAATTACTTACCAGAAACAGGAGGCTATTGAGACAAATTTGATTAAAGCAGATTACAAAAGGATAAGCTGGATTGTTTTGGGAGAATAATTTGCAGTATGTCAGCATGTTATCTTCCCAAAATAAAACTGTCAAGTTAAACAGAAATAATATCAAAGTAGAAATAACTTTTAAGTAGGATAATTTCATTTATACAGAACTGTGTTCTGAAACAGTGGAATCTGAAAAAGTGTTCCCTTCTGATTCTTCATCTACTTAAAGTTAAAATGTTCTATTAAACATGTTGTTAGGGCTGTCAGATGCAATGCATCTTCATTACTATTAATAGCAAAGGAGTTATCCTCTGTGGCACAATGACATGTGGAAGGAATGAAATAAAATCAGTTTGCGGTAGTTGAAAATCCATTATTGTAAAGTATATTTGCGGATAAATGACATCCTATTAAACAGGAGTGTTTTACTGAGTTCTGCTGCATTGACTGTGACAGAATTGTGTGCTGCAAGTGTGAAAATAGGTTGCTAAATGTAGACTATGTATAATTTCAGTACTCAAGATTATCTCATTTCTGCTAAGCTTACATTTTAAATACTAGCAATATAGAATTGGGTGTAATGCTTTTCTGTGTTTTAATTTTGTTTGACATGTCTCCTATTTAATATTTTCTGGATATACTCACATCTGGTAGGACTGTGAGATTGCTGAGAGTAAGGTGAATGTTTCTACATATGCTCTATTTAATGCAAAGTAACCTGAAACACTTCAGAAGGCTCCCAACATCCAGAGAAACTCTAGGATCAGTTCTGCCCGTTCCTCTGGATAGAACAGAGTTCAGAAACTGGAGAGTTAATGCAGAACTGATAGCAAAAATAATCACTCATTAATGATTCACTGCCTAACTCAAGAAGGCAGCATTTGTCTTGGGTCTTCTGAGACAAAGGCTTCTCTCTGTTGAGTGCATAGAGAACCTAGATTCGCTTTAGGAGGACTGATTCATTAAGCCCCTAAAGTTCAAGCACAAGTTAGGTGAGCAAGTTGAAAGCTTTGTCTGTACTATTCTTTGTTTTCAAGAGTTTAAATAGAGGGCCATCAGAACAAAAGATATTCTGTAGGATTGAAGAAATACAGGATAGTTGTTACATTGCAATTCACAGAATTGCAGAATGGCTGAGGTCAGAAGGCACCTCTGGAGCTCATCTGGTCCAACTCCCCTGCTCAAGCAGGGCCGTGTCCAGGTGCCTTTTGACTGTCTCCAAGGATGGAGATCCTGATTGCATGTAAGATCAGGTTTTCAAGAGAATTTCTTCTTCAGATTCCTAAATGAGATTTGCAAAGTGGCCAGAATAGTTAATATTTGGATGTTAGGCTAAACTGCCCTCTTCTTTAAATTTTGTGAATTGGAGTTGAGCACTTAGGAAAATTGCTATCATAAGGCTAAGTAGTAATCTTTTTATCAGTATCATATACTGACCTCAGAAGAGGTCAAGTCAAAAGCAAACCGTCTAAAATGAGTGCCTTTGCCTCATCTTTAGAGGTGCAGAAGTGGTGGTACTTCAGCTTGAGTATCTATAATGTCAGGGACACAAGTGTAAAGAGCCCTTTTGAAAATCTTTTGACACAGTTTATCAACCTAAATCCTGTAAAATTAATAAATGATTTGTTTTATTAAACAACAGATGAAGTTTAGTCTAGTTCCACCACAACTTCTGCAATTAAAAAAAAAAAAAGACCCACACAACTTGAAACTATACTTCAGATTTTTAGGCTACCTGATTATTACAGATTTGCCTGTCACTGGATAAAATCTGGACTGGTAGAACATAGGTCTTCAATGTAACATACTGAGTAGCTGTCACTGTGCATCAACAATAACCATCCATCTTCATATTTATTTACTTTATCTTCCTCTGGTATAGCAGAAATAATGGAAGAGAACATTTCATAGTCTAATTGCCTCCCACTTTGAAAATAAGCTTGGTAATGTCATCTCAACATTCATTTTTCAGTAACTTTTTTTCCTCTTCTAATGTCTGTCAGGCAGGAGGGACCATTATGCTGTGACAATGTTATATTTTATTTTCCTTGTGTCTTTTAGAAGACTAAGAGCCTGTGCAGTGCAAATAATTCATTTAAATGGACATACAGAGAAAATCTATCTAGATATCCACAGAGTAAGTTTATCTTAATAGGCTGTTATTGTCCTGGCTGACGGTCTACTAATTTAATATCTTTTTTTTGTTACAGTTACTCTTTTTGTGAAATTTTTATGACTATAAAGCAGAGATTTCTCCAAGGGAAAAGCAGTTGATAATAGGGGGAAAACTAAATATGATTTTTTTTTTCCCCCTGTTGACAGTTTGTGCAGTGCTGGTGATCTAGGCAGTAAGTTGGTCTACCTTTTCCTTCATTTCCCCAATACATGCACTTTCTGTATTTCCTTGAGAGTTGATCATGTTTTCAAAATGAAAAATTAGAACACTGTGAAATTATTTTTTCCAAATAATTAGCTGCGTGATCTCCTCTTGACTGTCTTGTCCTTTGTGTGCTTTTCAAAAGAGACATTTTAAATTGAAGTCAGGATGGGGATCTCTTCACTTTCTTCATGTAAGCCTAATCTTTTTCTACACTTGTAATTATTCTTGTATAATTACCAAGGAAAAAGCTTCATATTGACCATATCCATTATAGGGAGGGGGATGATACGTCTTTTTTTTCTCGTTCTATTTTGCGAGCGCTTAGGCAATGCATCTGTTAGTATATGTGCATTGAAATGGGCAATATAAGCTTGAATCTGCAGTCTTTTGGCATTAGAGTCATTGAAGAATGGGACAACAAGAGCTGTCCTCTGTGTATCATCTGTGCCAAACACCGTTCTGATAATGGAGAGGATTTAGCCAGAAAGAAAAAATTCATAGCATTTTAGTCTCCATCACTTGCACAGTCTGTCATCTTGCCCAGATTTTGAGGTTTTTAATGTAGACATCTATATCGGAGCTAGTCCTCTAACTTCCCGTAGTGGACAATGTAGAAAAATAGCTCATCTTTAGGCAGGCACTGGTTAAGTGAATTGCACCTTGAAAGTATGTATTTGTTTCTGTTGTTCATAAAAGGTTTCTAGAGTGACTAAGATCAAATATAAACATTTGCATTTGGTCAGATCAGTCGTCTTCCATGTTCCAAAGCCAGTGCTGTCACTTTTTTGTTATTTCCTTAGTGCGTTGGTGGCCTAATCTTTTGTTTAATATAATATAATTTTGTTTAATAACAGATTTCTCCCCTAAGAACTAACTGTGTATTCACTATATTACAAATTAGTCCACATTAGTCAGCACAGCTTAAATTACTACAGTTGTTTAAAACCCATTAAGTGTCTTTTCACCCTGTGTAGCACATGTGGAAAGAAATCGGAACTTCCCATGGTAAAGCATACCACTGGGATATAAACTTAAAAAATACAGTGACATACCTTTTCAGTTACTCTTGTATAGGAATGACCTAAATATTTGCCTCGGAAGAGAGGCTTAAATATATTTTGTCTTAAGGCAGAATGGCTAAAAGGTGCAGAAAGCCTGAACTGTCAAGGCACAGGATGGTTCATGTCACAGGAGGAAGGCTAATTCTGTAAGTTAATTGCTGCTTTATCTATAGGATCATGTAGAAGGTTATCAGTAAAGAAATGATAGATGTGTCATCAAATATTTCGGTTGCAGAACCACCAGAGATACTCACATCTGTTTGGTTGCACTGAGACGTAAATCTTTCCTTTGGAGAGATTCAAAAAATCTTTTTAATCACCTCTTTAGATGACATAATGAGTTAACTATGAAGAACTTTTGTTCTGATTAACCGTTTTACGTTCCTAGTCCATTAGCCATAGTACCTTTATGCCATTGTTCAATGTGCTTACTGCGTGTGTACATATATTCTTAATTTGACCTGAGGCTCCTAAGGTATTTTATATTGACTTGGCTGAAATAATAAGTAAAAAGTACATTCTGTTCTTAAAAAGAGGCAAAGAAAAAGAACATTATTAAGTGTGGTGTTTCTGTAGCTGTCTGATGCCCTAGGAAGACTGATTTAACTTCTTGAATGAATTGTTTCTGATAGTGTGGAATATTATGCACTGGGAGGCAGAAGAAATTAGGATTAGATCTCTGAACTAAAGTATAACTTTAAAACAAGTTATAAAAATGGTTTTATATATTTTATAGGCTGCTACCAGCATATAGAATGCTTTACCAGTCAGTCATCTTAACATTTAACTTCTAAAAGCAATTTGGTTTATGTAGCAACTTCTGTGAATTTTAATCTAGTAAGATTGATACAACTGCTACTCGATACAGCCCTGCTTTTGTTCTTAAAAGGAGTGTACTGATGCTTGAAACAGAAAGCTGGATAAAAGTCCTTGACCAGAGGAAGGTGGCTGCAGAGGGGTGACAGGGACGTAGGAGAGCTGGCTCTGCCTCGGGTATGACACTTCTGGTCTGCCAGGGCAATGCTGGGAATTCCACATGCGCTTCCTTCTCCTGTTTGGCACCTGCATAGAGCTAAATACAACTAAACCCCATGGACTAAGCTTGGCACCAAGATTAATTTTACAGCTTATCCATGGTGTATGAAGACAAAAACCTTGCATGGTAACTGTGTGTCTAATAATAGCCGAGTTCCACATCATATCTCTGTGGACTGCCAGGCAAACGGAGAGGAGGCTACTTTTTTTGTGTGTTCGAATGCCCCTGGTCCGTGCTTTATGTTGATGTGCATATAGGTATTATATGTGGGAAGAACTGAGGTTCAGAAATGTTTGCACACACAACACTGTCTACCTCCCTGGGGCTGTGGGATAAGCAATGGCCCTCCGTAGGAAATCTGTAAAGAGAGTGTGTATGTCAAATAGGAGCACTGGCATACTCCTCTGTAGCTACACAAGAAGCCATAGTTGTGCCAAAATGGTAACTACATTTACCCATTCGTACCAGTTGGCTTAACTATCCACATCGTTCAGCTATACAATACTTCTCAGGCACAGCAGCTGTAAAAAGATGCTGTGTATCAAAGGCATCTTGTTCTACATGGAAAATGTGAAAGAAAGAGGACACTGGTTGACCAGTGGATGTTCTTTCTAGCACGGAGTCGATTTCTGTTAGCAGTTTTAAGTGTGAGGAGGCTTATAGTGCCAGTGCTGTGTCTGTTATGAGGAAACCAAATTTCAGTTTTCCTTCCTGTTAGTTCAGTGTTTTTCGTCAGTTCTGCATTTGCTGGAATTCATGGCTTGTCTTGTTTGGTTTGTCGGCGTGTCGGAGTTATGTTTTTTCTGAAAAATCAAGTTTTTGAAAAGTAAAGCAGTTGGATGGAACCTAGTCCATTCTCCTAGTCCATGGAACCTAGGAGAGTCATCAGGTCCTAGACATAGAATTTCACAACTTGATTCTGATGTGCTGCAGCGTTTGAGGCCTTTAGCAAAGCAGTTTAAGTTTTATTCTTAAGGATGATAATATTCTGTGTATCTGTTTTCCTACTTGTTTATGCATCTGGGCATAAAAGATGCCAAGTATTTTCCATCCCAAAGGAATCCAGTGGAAGTTCTGCATATTTGCATCTGTGCACAGTCTGCACTTCAGAAGTGTCTCGCATGGGAGCGTTGGGTCAGGAGAGCGGTACTGCCCCATGCTCCCTCATTTGTATTTATTGACTGCTAAGAAACTTAACTGCTGAGTGCAGAGTTCTCTGGAGCATTAAGACAAAAGATATCTCAGAAGGACAAGGCAGATCACTAATCATAATGTTGTTTATAGTCTTTTTTTTTTTCCCCCCTCTGCTTAGTTTTGCAATGCTGGAGTAACCGAGTCTCTCTCTTTCTCTCTCTCTCTCTGTCCCTTTTTTTTTTTTTAAATTTAAAAGCTGTGACACTATACACTTTCACACAAACCTAAATCTTGAAACAGTCATTTTTCAAGGATTGCGCCATCTCCTCCTGGTTATGAATTCAGTGGCGGGGAACTAAGAGAAAAGAAATCCATCTCCGTTGCAGCTTTTTTATTGTCAAAGAGGCTGCAGAAACTGCTTCTCGGCATGATGAATCCCATGAGATCTTTGAGGTCCATGAGAATGATTTGCTTCAAGCTCTTCTACCCCAGCACCAGATTTGACTATTGGTTACATACTCCCTGGTCCTTGGTCTGTTTTCGTGATAGAACCAAAGTAGGAAATCATGGCTTCTATGAATCCACTGTTGGTTCTCCCAAATAAGTAGATGTGTGCTATGGATGCAGTCATCTACATCTTTCCAGAAAATTACAGTATTCTTTTTTCATTTTTTTAATTCCCCATATTTCTCTGTGGTGGTGAATACTTTGCTATCCTTAGGCTGAAGGGACTCTCTTAGCAATGGTGTCTGCCTTTTGTATTCTGAGTCCTGTTCTCAGTGGAGTTGTGTGATTTAAGAGCTATTTTATTTCAAACTTAAGCAATTACACTCATCGGAGATGCAGTGCGCTAACTGAATACTTTGTAACACTGTTTCTGCTTTTTCCCTTGACTTAGTTTATTATGCAGAGATACCTTTACACTTGAACATAAGGCTTCCCTTCCAAAATGCTTATGTCCACCCGATGTACCAGCCTTCAGTGATCATTTTTGGTTCACAGCCATGTAGTTAGCAAGTTCGGTCTTCCTCACTCTTCTCAGAAACTTGTACTTTAATAATGGACATGAATATTTTCATGGATGAGATGAAAATTCATGTGACTCTGCACACTTTGCGTATTGTCAATATAACCTGACCTCGGCTCTGTTTGGGTTGATCCATCTGACCGTGAAAGCAAAACCTGTCATTCCAAAATTTTTTGAAGTGAAATGTGTGTCAAGACATATTGAAACCTTAGTGTGCACTGTAAGATGTTCAAATCCACTGGATAATTTGTTTCCACTGAAAAAGCTTTTTCAAAGTTTCAAGACTAGTATTTTAAAAGCTGCCTGTTGTTGTTCACTGAGTAACAATGTTCAGAGAACAAAAGAAAGAAGGAGGTTGAGAGAAGGCACTTGCTGGGCATAGATGTTACAAAGTTAATGCACCAGACCTGCGGCAGGGTCCTAGCTCTGTCTGCAGCAGGCCTGGAGGCATAATTAAGAACAGTTACGTGCTGAAAGAGCTTTCCAGCCTCCTGGCAGTGTACCCCTCAGCTATCCTGTCAGTCCCTCTCTTTCCTTAACTTGCAAGTTCTCTTTGTCAGAGGCTCTTTTTGTTCTGTGCTGTTTGTTCAAAAAGCACTTTGATAATACAAATAATAATAATGCAACTACAGCTTACCACAGAGCTGTACAGATTCATCACTGTACTGGTGGCTGCTACAAGATTTATTCTGGGCTTTTTCAGATGACAAGTTAGCCATCCAATTCCTGCTGCTAATGGAATTGAATAAAATTTTCACAACCAACAAATAAAAACACACTGCAGACAGATCTAGAAATCAAAGCAATTCACTGTAAAACATGATACCAAAATTGGGCCTACCTCCTTCCCGATCTTCAGTCACATCAAGAAGGCACAGTCTGGCAAAAAGAGAAAAATAAGCGTAAAAGTGCGACTCTGTTTCATTAGTTTCTTTCACAGTACTGCTGCACGGAAAGTGTCCTTTCTTCTTACCTCTTCAGTCTGGAAGAAGTCAATTAAACTACATGACTGATTCTTGGGGATTATGCTTACAAAACAAAGCAAAAGAAAAGCAGTTGGTTGCCAGTGTATATCTAATTCCTCATGGAATAACAATGCCCTATCTATTTCCAGTTCCGCTTTCTTTTTCTGTGCAAACTTCAACACTTCTACAAGGTAGAAATTTTACTTCCTATTTAAAAATTATGTTTGACAGAGCATAAAAACCTTATGACCAATTTTTAAAAATATTTATACTCTTTAGGAGATTCCTTCTGAAATTTTACAGTCCTGGAGTAGAGTTAGTATTGCTCCTTAAAATTTAGTTTCATATCTGGAATAAATCATAAATTAAATACTGCATTGCAAAAATTAAACTACAATACATTTGAAAATACAAATAGTGGAGAGGACAAATAAAAAGCCGGTGACTGTGCAGAGTAAGGCTCCATGGATTCATTCCAACCCAAATCAGTAAATTCATGTGACAAAGGCCCTGCCGTGCTGTACAGAGGTAACGGGTTAGGTCTGGGAACACCGGTTGCATTTTTGTGGAGCTAATAAGCCATGCAGCTCTATGTCAAGCTGCCATTCACTTGCCCTTTCAATGTTAGCGCTCCTGGGAATAACCCAAGTGTCTCTGCTCCCATTTTAAAGTGAACTCGGACTAAAGATAACTCAGAGTTGCCTTTGATAGAAGTCTAATAGAACCGGAAAGGAGGCTGAAAAAGAATTTTGCATTTATATAAAAAGTGGGGATTTATGGTGCAAAACATTTATCTTATCCCTTGTCCTTTCTCACTGCCTTCATTAGAGGTAATAGAAATGTTGAAAACTGTAAGCCTGGAAATATCCTAAAACCAAGATGAATGCTAAAATATACCTGAGTTTGTAATGTAGGCTGGTTTGAAATTTAAGCTGACTACGAAAAATACCTTTTTACATCAGGGAAGTACTTCATCATACTGACTGAGGAAGCTTCTAGAATATTGTGCTCAGTTCTGCACCACTTAATCAGAAATATTTAGAGAGAGCTTAGAGACACCAGAATAGCCAGGAAATGAAAAAATAAAGGCTAAAGATTTCAGTAAGTAATGATGACCAAAGCAGAAAGCAATAGGCTGCAGATGTCTGTAGGGTATAAACAGTGAGGATGGATAAAAACATTTAATGTAAGGCACAGAGATATTTAAGTGTAGGCTGAATAGCCAATAAAAGTGGCAGAAGAGAGCCTAATATCCAAAAGGAAGTAAAAGGATTATGTAAGTCTTTAAAAATCAGATTTGGCAAAAGGGTATGAAATATGCTATTGGAAGGAATATAATATTGGCAGGGAATTTGTACTAAGATGTATTCTCAATCTCTTACAGTATAATCAAATGCAAAGCTCAGTTTGGATTCTTGTGTGTCAGTTTGAGTCTGCAAGCATAGAATTTGGCCAGCTGGGATATTTATCTACGTAAATCTAGTTTCTGTAATCTTGTCTTTTAGAAACGCAAACACAGGAAAGGTGTATGTTAACATTTCTAACAAAATCATCCCCCTGTGTTTCTCTTATTAATGTCCTGTGTTTTACTAAAGTCTTGGGGTTTTTCTGCTGAATTATATCCCTTAGACTAGGTACTATGTAGGAGTCAATGAAACTGTCCAAATTTTTATTAACTTGAAGTAAGTTCTTATGTCTTTTCTGTGTTGACTACATGTAATAATAAAAAATACGGCTTGAGAAAAGAGTTATATCTGTTATTTTATGCAGGCTTGGCTTGCTTGCTTTCTCTTTTTCTGTCATTTCTTTGATACTGATGCTGATGTAGCAGGGGAATTTAATTCAGCAAGTTTAGAACTACTCATAAAGAGAAGGAAAAAAAATATTTGTGACCCTTAGCTGGTGAGCAAGCTGAAGACTGAATTCCCAGCTGTTTCTGACATGGAGCTTTCAGGCAGAAAGAGAAAATCAAAATCTTTTTGGTCAGAGATTTTTTTTTCTGTCTGTAAAGGTGGAGCATAGAGAGAAAAAGAGCTTTTGGTATGCCCCAGCTCACCCCCAACATAGGGACAAAGGTAGATAGATGTTTTTAATCAGATACAGTATTAAGAGAAGCACAGGAATCTTTTTGGCTCTGTTAGGAAGGGGAAAAAAAACCAACCAAACCCTAAGAAACATTTGTGAATGGATTGTGTCATTGGTGTGTTGCCCAGCCCATGAAGTAGTCAGTTTATTTAACGTGCCAGTGATGTGGTAACTGTTGTGCTTTACTAACCAGGGAGAGCAACCGGCTCTGTTGTGGTTTTTATACAAATTAGAGGGTTTGAGTCTTCATTTATTTGCACTTTATTTGTTGTCTAATATGTAAAACTAAGCATTAACACAAATACTGTGCCTGTCTAGAAGCTTTAGTCTTACTAGAGGGAAAAAGAGTTATAAACTAAGAAGCGAACAAACCCCAAAGTGTTTCTTTTTGATTGGTACCAATAATTTAGACATAGCTTGTAGCATCCAATATTTCTTTCAAGCTACCTAAATAGCAGCTTGTTATACCTTGGTCTGTGGACTTGAGTTTTCCTGTCATCACGTAACAGATTTATATTTTAATTGTAGCCACTGTTAGTCAATGATTGCTTTCTAAATGCTGGAAAAATATTGTAAAAATTTAAATGCTTTGAATTTTGTGTGCTCTGGAAAAATAGATAAATACCACCCACTATTGAGCTGTGATCATCTATATAATGATGTAGACAAAACTTTGAAATCTTGTTTATTTAAAATTCTGTTTAGCAGGAAGCACAGGCTTTAGGGCTTACGGGGACAGGTGAGTCTTAGTTTATCCAGGTTCAGGCACTGAGGTCCAGAGAATACTGACATTGAAGAAAAAAATAAGACTGAAGTTTCTTTCAAAAGGCCATATTCACAGACTGTTGGAGTTTGGTGTATACAACACTGACACCCCATTTTTACTTTCATTTCCTAAAGAAATCAGGTATTTTAAATGTCCCTATTTGCTTTTGTCAGTCCAGCAATTAAACAAAGAGGATAGATTTAGATTGGACATAAGGAGGGAATTTTTTATGATGAGGGTGGTGAGACACTGGAACAGATTGCCCAGAGAAGTTGTGGATGCTCCATCATTAGAAGTGTTCAAGACCAGGTTGGACGGGGCTCTGAGGAGCCTGATGTAGTGAAAGATGTCCCTGACCATGGCAGGGGGGGTGGACTAGTTGATCTTTAAGGTCCCTTCCAACCCAAACCATTCCATGATTCTATGATCAATCTAATGATGTTTGAACCTGCTGGCCAGTTTCAGTCCAGTGTGACACATACAGGCAGTTCTCAAAGACAGTTTAATTCCTGCTGGCGTCGTGGAGTTCCGCATGGGGTAAGGCATGTATGCAAAGCAGTGCCTGCGCTGAAGCAGAGGTTTCAGAGTGAGCTCTGCATTTATCCTTCACCTTGACCTGCCCCTGGGTGATCCAT
Source organism: Ciconia boyciana (assembly GCF_034638445.1). Lineage (NCBI taxonomy): Eukaryota > Metazoa > Chordata > Aves > Ciconiiformes > Ciconiidae > Ciconia > Ciconia boyciana. Next base: position 79,967,878 of record NC_132938.1, on the reverse strand, counting down.
GTGCTGTGTCTTGGAGCTAGCGATAGCATGTACCGTCCCTTTTTCATCTAGACAGGGTGTGTGGGGCAAGCGGGAAGGGAAGGAGGTGCTTTGGAGACCTAATGGGGAGGGTAGGTCCTAGGCAGCAGCGTGAAAGGGAGTGCAGGCTATTGCACTGTGGGAATAGCAATTTGGGAAACAAATCTACAGGAAATTAGGTTTTGTGGAACAAATTTATTGTTTTGTATGCAAGCCATGGGTGTAAAGGTAGACCTGAAATCTAAATTGCATCTCTCAAAACATTGGCATTTTGGGCAGAGTAATGTAGCCACTGACAAACTCATCAGAGTGGAGCAGATGTAGTGACCCAGCTGCAGCTTCCTGTGCATTCAGGTGAGGCCACTGTGGTCTCTGCTGCTGAGAGATTAGGCCTAGAAATTCTTCCAGTGTTGAACCTTCTCGATATTTTCAGCATTCAGTGGTTGTTCAGAGCCACATGTTGCCAACAGCGGGGTAAAAGGGCCTTAAGCAGCAGAGCCAGGCAGTGTGCGGTGGGTAAGGGAGTGCAGGCTTTGCTGCAGCAGAAGCTCGTGGCTAGCCCGTGCAGCAGAAGACTGTCTTGCTTGGAGAGTAGCCCTTGTCCGCCAGCCAAACTCTGCTTGCTGTGCATGTTGGCTGTAGTTAAAGCTGGAGCTGGCATGTGAGGAAGCATTAAATAAGAAGCAAACGTGCTGTTGATAATGAATGTGGTACTAGGAGCTTGGATAATAACATCTTCTTTCTGAGCTGGATGACTATAAAATATATGCACCATTAGACTGAGTAGCTATGCTATTTAACTTCTATGATAAAATATTGTGCATCCTACCAAACAAGATCTGAAGCTGTAAAAGCGTGGGGTGTCTAATGAGGGGGTGCAGAGGTGTAAATGCTTTGCATCTGAGGTTATTGTTTGAACCTGAGTTTTCGAGGCCTAACATTTACTGGTAGCTAGACAAGTGTCTACATGAATCAGTGAATAACTCTTACCATTTATCTACTGCCGATGGGATGCGATGGAGACAAGCCAGACTAAGCAGGCACAGCAAAGTGGCCCAGAAGTGAACTGGAACAGGATCTGAACTACTCTGTCACGCTGAGAGATGGCCTGTCGTGCCCAGCGCTGAGGCAGCTGGGGCGGGCCGAGGGGTGACTCTGCAGTGCAGCTACCCGAATGCTTGTGCTGTGGCTAACAAACCTGTTTCCTGCTGTACTGGCTCATCAACGATCGCCAGATCGCAAGAACTTAACTGGATAAATATGAGGAGATTTTAATGCGTTTTAGAGTCACTTTGTTTTTCCTTTGAGTTCTGTAATACTCTGAGAATTTACCTCTTCATACTTGGTGTTTCATAAGCAGGTAAAGTGTTAGGCAAAAATGCAAGAACCAACAAGTTTTCTATTGAATCCTCTCTGACCAAAATCCAGGGAAAAATATCATATGCAGCAGTAGGGTGTTTATTAGTTCTATTTCAATTGGCCTGGGGGTTTTTTGACCTTTAATTAAAAGAAATGTAGGATTTTCTTTCTGTTAACTGCAGAATAACGAGATCATTTAGCTGTTTAGTAATAGTAACCTCTTTCATCAAAGTACAGTTTAATTAAGAGCTAATAATGCAGAATTTAATATAGAATCCTGAAAACAACATGCTAATTACTTTACTTTATTAAATAGTATTGGCACCAAGTATTTAAAACCTTCAACTTGCCTTGCCATAATTAGCTTATTCTCATTAGCTGCTATCTTAACCTCCAAGAAGCGAGAAGCTGGTGAAAGAAGTTAGAAATATTTCTTAAATCTCTTGGTTGTACAAATGATTTACGTAGATGAAAGAGCCTAATTACTTGAAAATGTATAATTGGACCATCATCAAGATCATTATTTTATGTGATATAAAAAAACCTCTAAAGGAAGACTCAGTAACATTAAAACAGTGTGTTCTGATGAAAAAACTTCTGCTCAAAATCATTTGAGACGACGTTTTTCAAAGCGGCTACTTACATTTTTAGTATCCTTTAGTGGACCTCAAAATCAGATACCTAGTTACAGCGTTTGTGCCCATAAAATAAAGTTGTGGCTCCTGAATTTTTTTAAAATCAGGTCCAGTGAGTCTTATATCGGATACTGAAAAACCAAGATGCATGTAGTTGAGCTTCAGCCTGATATCTTATCTTACTGACACTTTGAAGAGAAGCTGGGTTACCCAGTTTATGGTACTTATTGAATTTATTGAAAAGACTTACACTGACGTCTTCAACTGGTGAGTATGGGCCTTAATATTATAGCAAGTCAGGTAAGATACTCAGGCGAATGCATGTGGCAAACAGTCCAAATTAAACCAAGCAATCAATGGGAGCTTTGCCTGTCCTGCACATTGAAGTCAGGCTCCAAGGCATCGCTGTTTGATAATTTAAAAACACAATTGCTGCAGGTAGAATCTAGCTGTCAGTAAACTACAACAATTTTTTAAGTAACTGAAACCAGGTACTTTGTTTCCTCTCCAAGGAATTTTTGCACACATTTTCTTTTTTAAATTCTACCATGTTACAAGGCCTTTTGTAAATAGGCATCCCGCTGGCATGTGGTACTTTTGAACTGTTACATCTTTTGAAGGACTTGGTAGACTTATCAAAATCCATGTTTTTAATTGAAAGAATAATTTGTTTCTTGAAGCTGCTGCAGCTTCATAAACAGGTTCTCCCCCCCCCCCTCCATTTTAATTTTGTTGTACAAAGTAGCAGCGATACTTGTCTTCAGCTCACATGGAATCTAATATTTTATAAATTTGAACATATGTATTGTCGACAGTTTAGCTTTTCCATCCCTGGTTCATCAGTCTTTCTATTTTTGCCCAGTTGTGCCCTCTTGGACACCTTGCTTCCACCAAACTGTAGAGCAGTGTCCTTTCCCCACTTACACAGTTTAGGGTCTGTTTATAATTTATGGTCTCTGCTAGCTAAACACTTTGCAGAGAAAGCTGAAGATTTTCTTTGTTTTCTTCTCTTGCCCTCTCTGTAGTGTCAGCTTTGTTAAGAGCGTGCACAGTTAAAGAAAATTTAAGCAGTCTTCTCCTTATGTCTGAAGGATATTCAAAATACTTTTTCAGATACACCCAGTATACCCAAAGCAATTATTCTTTCTCCTGCATAGATTAAATGTTTATGGTAATGGGTGTCAAAATGCTAATCTTGGAAATCCAGAAAGAATAGACATTGAATTTTAATGATGTTCCAAAATACATAATTTATCACGAGGGAAACATTTTTCCTCAGAAGCAAAATAGTCTGTCTAATAAAATCATGATTCCCAGCCATTGGGGACGGACCTTCATTGAGGCTGTCTTCTGTTTCTTCTTGCCGTGCTGCCTCCAAACACCCCAAATTCTTGCCCACTGCCTTCCCATCCTTGATTGCTGCTGCAGCTTCTTGAACGCTTGCCATCACGATCTCGGTGCTTCTCACTTTCGGGCCCCTACTACACCGCTGCTGCAACATTTCTTGTGGATCCCCACTGCTCCCTCCCCTCATCTCTCCCATCCCTAGGCAGTGTGTCCCCGTCCTCCCTTTTCTGCCATCAGCCTCAGCAGTGCCAGGACAAACCCGGGACTGATGATCAGGCAGAGCTTGTTAGCCTGGCCTCTGGCCTGTGCCACACCGTGCCACGTATTGCCTCTAAGGTTGGACTCTTTGCTAGTGCTTCTAAGCTTAAGGACTGGTATATAAAACATGATAAAGCAAATCTCAGAATATATCTGGGAAATTTCAAATACTGATTGTTGGACTCTGAAGAGAAGCACAGTGCTCTAAAAATCATAATTTTTGTATGCATCATAAATGCAAACTTCAGCCATGTATATGTTACATTCCTCAATTGTCTTTCCCATTTCCTCCCCAACCCTCTTTTTTTAATTTTTTTTCTTTTTTTTTTTATTTTACTTGTAAGCACGTGAATTCGCAATGTGGATAGAAACTTTAGAAAAGGTCAGGTTCTGCAGAAGGGAGAGTTTGAGGGAGGCAGGTGGTGTGCGTATACCTGCGCAGGCAGCCTCAGTTGCAGGAGACTTTTCTCAGAGCATGGATGTGCTCAGGAAAGGCAAAATGATGTCACAAAAAGTGCAAAGTAAAAGGACATCACATCAGTTACAGCTCATTAAACCCCTATATTAAGAACTCCACTCAGAAGTTAAAATGGCTTTAGTTCTGTTTCTTCCCTCTCTTGTAGGGATTAAACTAAAGAGGAAATACGGTACAGAAATTTAAGGCTACTTCTGCATAAGAGCTCCCATAAAGGGGCTTCGTGTGCTTAACTCATGTGCTTTCACACTACACTTTCTATTCATTTGTTTTACCTTTTCAGAAGGTCCTTGCCTTTAGTAAAGAGCCAATACGGCATTAGAAGTTTTCCTCAAAAGCAATTCCTAATTTAATGGGTCCTTTGATAGTACTGTTAGACATGAAATAGTAAAGCAAGCATTGAGAGATGAGATCTGCTTCCCGAAAAAAGGGGGAGCAGACAGGCTTTTTGGAAAATTAGGAAGCCGACCTTTCTTGCCTTTGGTACTGACGTGAAAGCATGTACTGATTTGAAGTTTAAGATATTAATGCTGCAGCATTGTGAGGCTATGTCTATCTGCTTGACAATTTAGTTAAAATCCATGTGACTACAAGTAAAGCTAACAGCGTTTTGAACTACGCTTTTCAAGTGGCTAAGTTCTTCAGCAGCTTTTGAGTAGGAAAGTAGTCATAAATATGTTGGTATGACTACAGAAACAAGTTATGGTTCCTTTTTGGTGAAGCAGAGTTCAACAAAGTGTCCTTGATTTATTTGTTTGATCAGCCAAGATGTTTGGGTCTGAATATTTTTGTTGATGCTGAAGAAATTACTACTGTCTGTTTACCAAAGACAAGTTGACACTTGTGACTTCTCTGTGACAGACTATAAAGTGAAATCCTGTAAAGAGATATTTGAGGACAGGAGGCAGGCTGCTTTCCTGACTATGGAAATGGGAAGCAAGTTTGGCAATATGAGTTTTTTCCTTGGTTTTACTGCTGATTTACTTGAGCAAGCGCTTTTGACAGCCCATGTCATCTCTGTGCCTCTGTTTGTCCTGGCTGTAAGATGAGAAAAATAAAACAAAACTGTTTCCTTTGTAAACAAAGTTGATATTTCTGAATGAAAAGTGATAAAACGAGCTAAACATTATGGTTGTCAAGAAAGACAGAAGGCATCTATACAAAGGCAGGAATTTTCATACATTTCCCTTGTGTGAATATTTCAATTAAAGGATAATTCTCGTGGTTCCTTCTGTTCCATTTGTTATCTTAGAGTCCATTTTATCCTAAATTCTCACAGTTGAGATCCCATTGGCAATTACAGCAGCTTATATTTGCTGAGGTGTTTCATCAGAAATGAAATAGAAACAACTTAAATGGGAGGATGCTGATTAATCATCTGAGAATCTGGCTTTATTTACAACATACATGATTTCTTACATTCCTTTCATTATACTATGAACTTGTCAGATGCAAGGATTGAAAGAACTCTGTTGTTTTGCTGTCGGGATAACTTTTGTCTATTTCTTGGATTGTAACAGGGCCTTTTTCTGAGATTATTTTGGACTGTTGGTGAAGAAGGGGGTCTTTCATCATATATTGAATTCTCACATTTGATTTCTGGCACAAGGAATTTCCTAAACCTAGTATGTGAGCTTAGGAAAAGTTGAAAAGGAAGTACTCCATTGTAGCTATGTACATGAAAGTGATTATGCAGCCAGCAATTTATTTTCCCTATAGTACCAGTGGAAGTATAACACGTACTAAATAATTATTTATAAACATATGAAGGCTTTACTAAACAGTTTTTAAAATATAATCTTCAGTAGTAGTGTATTTATATAACATCTCATACAGATACCCAGAGGGGCTGTTCACAAACCAATCATAAAATATACAGAAAATATCACCAGCTTACCTTCAGCACATAGAACAGCATTTAGAAATGAAATTTCAGGCTTTTCATCCCCCTGCTCTCCTCTCTGTCTTTCTGATAGAAACTCACAGTAATAGGCCCTGCCATCTGCTACTATATATTTTTCATGAGTTTTAACATTTTGTTTTTAGAACCTGAAAGACGAGTAAAATGTCAAGTCACCCAGAAAATAACCATAGGCATGACAACTCAAATGTTATCTCAGCTTGTCTGTACAAAAAGTGGTTCACAGCAGGTCTGTGCCCTCCCTCTTTGCGGATAGCGCAGGCGAGCAGGTACACCGTTGGTATTAGCTGATACATCTTCGAACACCACCACATCTTCTGCTAAAGCAGAAGATCTCCTGTTGATTTTAATGAGAGTAATATGGCCAAAAAACCTATGGCATCGCTTTCAAAGTTTGTTCTGTAGAAGGTGAACTTCAGATTTCCTTTAGAGTTTCGTGTTATTTGGAGTGTCTTATCGTGACTGCTGGCCTAAATAAAGTGCAGCCACCAGGCAGTCATTGAGGTGAGAAGGTGGTAACTACATAGCAAAATTAATTCCCAGTGAAGAAGTAAACTCTTATGTTGCATTATCATAGAAAGGTCCTGGGGCTTTTGCTACCCTTCTCCCTCCTCCCAGTTGAAAGCCTGGCTTCGCAACTCTCCTGTCAGCCCTGCAGCTGAAGTGTGCCAGGGAGGTACAGCAAAGAACTCCTTCCAGGTCGTGTTCCTCTGGCGTTTCCAGCTGCTCTTCGTTTTTTCCCATTCTATCTTTCCATCATGCTGAGACTAGACTGGAGCTGACAAGGTTTTAGAAAGGTACAGGATAAGACCTTCAGCTCAAAAAATGCTCACAGTTCTTAACTTAATTTGGAGGGAAAGAACTGTGCAGCCCATTCATGCCACCTTGCTGTCAAGTGGCACTCAGGATCTCTTTCATTCGACAATATGTACTGTTAACGTAAGAAGTGTATAGCCATATCATTTGCCTCCTACCTTTTTAACTGTGCAAAGATAAAATTATTTCATTAAATAGGTTCCCAGCAGCTCAAGGATGGTTTTCATAATAAATCCTCTGCAGATTTGCTGCCTTTCATTAGAATAAGAAGTCTCCTTGGTGATCTTTGCACTCTCAGCCTGTGCAAAAGCCCTCGTTACAGTGTTGCAAGATTTTTCTCTTACTATTCCACTTCAGAAGTCTCAAGCTTGTTTTCAATTATCTTCACTCTGTGCTTCTTTCTACTCATTCCTTTAGAAAGTCCCTTGTTCACAGGACTTTTTTCAGGCTTTCCAGTGAAAGAAGATGATCTTTACCTTACTAGTACTGTTCTTTGAAACCGCCTATACTGTTGTTGCTGGGGCTACGCTGCTGAAGAAGACAGTGGGAGAGACAAGTTACTTCCAGATCTGAGAGGACCTTAAGAAATAGGGGGCAGAAAAGCAACGGTTCTTTCACAGATTTAGTTTTGTGATTAATACATATTTAATGAATATGCTTAGGCATAATGTTCTGGTCCGCTGAAATGGTGAACAAGGCAAGTGCTACTGATGACTCAGAATCGAAACCACTCATGTTTCGTCAGCCGTGTCAGCAAAATTCAATTTTGCAGCCCCCCAGGACAGGGACAAATGACTGTCTCTCCTATTGCTGCAGATCAGCTCCCTCGAGCACCGGCTTCCCTGAGCCAGCCAGAGCTACAAGCTTCGTGAGCTCTCCGAGGCCTCAGATGCAGGATAGGAGAGGACTGGAGAGCGGCTGTGATCCCGCTTCGGGCAGTGCTGCAGTCTCAGTGGGGGCAGGTGAAAATGCTGAGCTCTGGAAAAGGAGTGTTAGGAAAGGCGAGCGCAGAGCAGGGCCGGACACACCAGCTGTGGTGTGTGGCCACCTCTTGCTGGGAATGGGGGCTCCGCTGGGCTTGCTGCCTTGGGCCTCTCTTGAGGTTGGTGCACAGGGGAGCCCCTGCTAGTGTCACCCTTTGCCTGATTTTGTCACTGTAATGTTGTGGGTACGACAGTGTAAGGAAACAGGCTTGACAGAGTTTGCAGGTGGAGATCATACTTTTATTAGAACCAATACAGATGAGCCCTGGAAAAGACCTGAAGAAGAGCTCGTATGCCCAAAAGTTTCTCTGATAAGGTGGATATCGCCTCCATCTGTAAAATGGGTCGTATTTTAAGGAACTGTAACTTGACTATGCTATGCCTATATCTAAAGCTGGACTTGATTTCCATACTAACATTTTGTTGTCATTGGCATTCCGGTTAAAAAAATAATTGTAGACAAATTACTCATATAATGAAAATGTCCAAAGAAACTGTAATTAAAATTACTGGCTCATATATATCAGGGCACTAAATTGTCATTGAATTTCAAGAGTGGGGAGCCTATTAGACCTTTAAACCTTTGACAATCTCCAGTGATTTTAATCTTTTTATGCTTTTAAATACATTCCCCTTTCATAATGTGCTTAGAGTTACTAATTTCTGTATTGCTTTTAATCACTTTATTTAAATCATTGTGCTATAATGTGTATTTACTTTGAAAACTCTTTGACCTTTGATGTATAAATATTTTTCTTTCTTTCAAAGGTACTGCATGAGTGCCTGTCTCCGAGTGTGTGTGCTGTAGCTGGCCGTACACTTCTGATGTGCTGTGTACACTGTCACAAATCTCCAAAGAGTCCAGTGTGTTCATAAGTTACCAACTATCAAGTGCTTAGTTGAAGGCAGGCTATTTGGAGGAATGTGCACTCCAAGTCTCATTTGAGAGGAGGCTTTTTGCTCTTATGTTTCGTTCTTGCTTTGCAAAGTTTTGTTTTGCATTGGAAAGCTAGGTTTCTTTGTTACACCTGGAAAACTGAAAGACCGAACAACATCAGAGTGTAAGAGTTTGGGAGATAACTCCTGAAAGTAATATGTAAACCTTGGGAGTAACAAATCAAGAAGAGCATATTGAAATGAAAGAGTGAAGCTGTATCTGATGAAGAATAGCTTTCCCCTTTCTTCTTGCATGCTGTTTTTTTGTTGGTACTAATTTAGTGCAAGTACACATATGCTGACAGCCAGTATGCTAACTGTCTGAGAAATGAGTCAGAATTTGGGGGAATTTAAGATTAAGTTCTTTGTTGTGGAATAGGCTTCATCTAGTTTCTTTCTGTCTTTCTGGATTTTTTTTTAAATTGCCAGTAATTTTGAAACATGACTAAAATGCTGTGTACGTACTTGACCTGATCTAGAGAAACATAATTCTAATAGACACTGTTCACCCCAGTGAATGGAGCAGTGGTGGGGGGCACAAAAGATCTGAATTTCATTCCTGGCTGTGTCCCAGGTTTACTGAGTAATCAGTGGAAGATCTTTTATCTGGCTTGTGCCTTTGCTTACCTATCTTATGATTCAGGGAGTAAACCAGTATTTAATAGCTGGTCATCTTTATGAGGAAAACGATGGAGTTTGCATGCTGTCTTTAATCTTTAAATTATAACGAAAATATCTGTAACTTCTTTGTCATATATAAAAAGCTGTTTTTAAATAGCAAAACCAATTGAAAAGACATATACCTGTAAAAATATTTATATTGTTATATTAAATTTCTGTGCCAGGTGTTGTTTTTCTACAGATATGTGTATATGATGGGTTGTTTTTTTTCAGGCCCTGCTTGACACTCAGAATCTTTTGAGAGCTCAGATTACAAATTTTACTTTCAACCTGGGATTTTCAGGGAAATTTTATCACACAGGTAAGAATGAAATACTAAACTCACTTTCATTTTGATGGCGTTCTTTATAGTATGAGGAAAGTGGGAATGATAGAGACTAAGGGTCTGAGTAGAGAGAATAGTTTCCTTCATAATAGGATAACTAAAGAATCAAATTTTTCTTTCTTCCAGGTTGCTTTGGGACATACATTTGTGTGAGTTACCAAATCAAATTTTTCTCCTAAAGTTATTATACCAGATTAACCTTTTATTTGAGCTGTAGTCTGTCTGGAAATAATCCTGTCGGTAGAGTCTGTAAACACCTCTTTGCAGCAACATTTCTCTTTTTTTAAAAAGAAAAAAAAACCCAAAAGGTGGTCATTCTTTGCATAATAGTCCAATAAGTAGAGCAATGATGTGGAAGTAGGAGAGCCAGGCTGTAGTTTCTAAGAGAAAGACTAAGCCCTTCAGGAAAGTGTCCTGTCAGACTGTTAAGTTTCCTGAATAAGAGGAATGTTGCTTCTCCTCCTGCAAGCTGGGACATGCAGAAATGGCAGAGTCACAGGGCCAGGAGGAGACCTTGCAAGAAGCAGTCCAAGCTTGGGATGACAGCTTTCCATAGGGGTTATACATGTTACATATGTGTCATTGGATAACAGTAAAATCAATCCTGAGGGTGGAATAAACACATCTCTTACTACTGTTGCTTTATAATTTCATCCAAGTTGAGCTAGCTCAGACACTCACTACAAACCTCTCCCAGGAAATGGGGAGAGGGAGGCACGTGCAATACGTGAACTGGATTTTTCTCTGCAGCCATTTCCTGAGCACACAGAGAATTTAGGTGGTAATTTTAGGTGGGCTGGAACATCTTGGGATGAGGCACCTGTAATTCTAGTAAGCTGCGATGCCTGCATTAGGTGCTGGTGTAGAACAGATCAAATTCCTCCTCCTCTTTTATTAAAATTCAGTTCCTTTCAACCTGTTGTTGAGTGGTAAATTCCACCGATCAAATACAATTTTCTATTGACTTCACTGAGAGGTCTGTTGAGCTACCACAGTTTATCCTTTTGGATAGTTTAATCTCTACTGTAGAGATATAGCAATATATATTACCCGTTAAAATAATTTTATACTTAAACCATTGTAGAAATAGGGAGAAATAAAAGCTAAGGTATTAAATAGGATGTGATAAAGAAGAAAGAAGGTACTTTCTACCATCAAACAGAAAGAAGAAGACATGCATGCAAAATAGGACAACATCAGAGCCTGGAAGAGAGAGACAAAAGACAACACAAGATAATGTCATAGTTGAGGGATGTTAATATGAAAAGAGGGAAGTGAAGTGACATGTTAGCTGATACTAGGAACCAAAACCGGATTTATTAAAAAAGATATACAGAGCTTCAATATGCTCGACTGCTGTGCATGTTACATAGCAGAGGGATGAGCATAACTCTTCTTGTGTGCAGCTGTGCACCTTGGTCAGTATTGCTTGTCATATTAAGAAGAGAAGAGGCAGGAAAAGAAGTCTGCTATTTAGAACCAAACAGCTGGAGAGGAAAGCAGCTGGGGCTGCACAGTCCCTCCACAGGTCTGTCTCAGGCTCAGCAGACTTCAGATAGACTTGGTAAATGTCCAGGTTTCACCCCTGCAATCCAGGTGTCGCCTGCACAGTTCAGGGAGACTAGAGATGCCTTCACTTTTTCACGTTCAGGACGTCACTCGCTCCATCCATTCCCATCCCTTCCTCCCCTTCCTTTTGCCTAGAATGGCCCAGCAAAACGGTCCTGGCTGCCAAGTTTGTCACCTGCCAGTGTCTCAGCAGGCAAGAGGTACTTTCCAGACCATTTCTTTTGCCTCTGTTGACAGTTCAGATGCTTTGGAGGGAACATGCGCATGGGTTTCCTGGTTTTGGCCGAGTAGGATTTGGCAAAGGTATTGCATGTTTGTAGTACAAACTGACCCAGTTACTGGCTGTAAACTGAATGAGTTGAGCCTGTCTCCGTTACAGCCCATCCCTTGCTGTGGCTTTCTTCCTTTCTTGATATGGTTTCTTCTCCCGTATCTGGCTATCATATGACCTTTAGGCACTCCTGTCACTTTGATAGCGTGTGAACATCACACAGGGCCCTGTGGACTCCCGTGGAGTCCTAAAATCTAATGATCCTACAAATATTGATACATGTTTACATGTGTCTGCCCACATTTTTCATTCACTGCTGTAGTTCCCTCAGAGGTAATGAGGAATGAAATCACAACAGTGAAGGTATGTCAGACAAGGTTTGTTGAAGGAAAGAGGAAAAAGCAAAAGGCATATAGGGTTAGTGAGAGTATGGCCGTACGGATGCAGAAAGCATCGGAGCTGAACGTTCGGCTAAAAGACTGAAAAAGGAGAATAGATGTTGCAAAATGCTGAGAGAGAGAAAAGATTTGTCAAGTTGTGTTGATTGCTGGCGGGAGTAGGAATAATCACACAAGCAGGAAGCAGGCACACTGTGAAGATGTGTTAAGTTATAGGTTGTCAAAGTTTGACTCATACAATCTTTATACGGCAGCCCATTAAGGGGTTATTTAAATTTGGCTGCCTTTGATGGGACTTTGTCATTAAAAGCGCACTGGGACTAGGATAAATATCGGGCCTTGGGAGTGGAAGGAGTGTCCTCATCTGCCGGCTAATTAGACCCTGACACTTCCCATCCCCAAGGTGCTGTCAGATACCCAGGCGGAACCTCTGTGAGTAGGTTATACAGAGCCGAGGCACGGGCCCGAGCACCGGGAGCGGGTTGTTGCCCTCGGATTACGCGAATGGCCTCTGGAGTGCTCGGGGTCCCGGCCAGCCCCCGCTGCCTGCCCCCGCGGGAGTGAGGCAGGGGCCCGACCCAGTGGGTAGTGGGAGCGCGGATGCTTCTCTCGCAGGCTGAGAGGATTTACGTCAAAGCGGCCAGCCGGCTCAGGGTGAGAGGACAGGCCCCACCACTGGCTTACTTACTGCTGTAGCTGCAGCACGAGAGGTGTGGGAGGACAGCAGGGCCGTACGCTGCCGCCCGAGCGATTCCTCTTCATTAGAAATGGCCGCAGGGCCTGTTCCCCGCCCCACATCCTTAGGAACAGGCAGGAGAGCACCTGAAAAGACAGGCCTGGGGCCTGAGAAATATCTTGGTGAGCTCCAGCCACCCGTTAAGTCTCTTCAGAGATGCAGGTTTCTGGGGACTCCTGAATAGGCCATGATCAGAAAGGTAAGAATTAGCGGGGAAGAGAAAATAATTGATTATGCATGATGTTTTGAAAAGGCTGCTGGAAAAAATACTTCCACATATCATAGGTAATGAAAGGAAGTTTGATTGGGGAGTGACTTTAGTTTGGATAAGGAATACCAGAAAAGGGTTGTCAACATTTTCATTTATACTCCGTATTAAACTGTCTTGTATACAATTTCTCCGATTCTGTCCCTTAGCTACTCATGTTACTGATATAGCACATGCATGTGAGGACAGTGTTGTACCACGCATTCGAGATGCCGTGAAAATGGGGCTCTTAGTCTTTTACTTGGCTATAATTACTTCAGGAAAAAGACTATGTACTTGGAAACATTTAAAATCCTCAGTACTTCAAATGGTCACATTTTATTATGCTAATTTCTTTCTTATATTTTGAAATATTTGTTAGAATATAATAAAAGTAGAGACTTTACTTCAGAGGTAGTTTGGTGTTTTGGTTTTTTTTTTTTGCAGGCACTGAGGAGGAAGATGAAGGTGATGACCTGTTGTTGAGGTCTGTGGATGAGTTTTGGTGGTTTCCCCATATGTGGAGTCACATGCAGCCTCATCTCTTCCACAATGAGTCATCACTGGTGGAGCAGATGATCCTCAATAAAAAATTTGCCTTAGTGAGTTATATTTTTGCATTTTATATTGAATTTAGGTATTCATAAACCAGAAACCATCAGAAAATCAGTCCTTGTAGAATTTGTTTTAATCTCAATAAATTGGGGAAAAAACAAAAGCTTTGATAAAGTGCTTTTTGCAATCACTCTATTTTGTGCTATGAAAATTCTGTTTCTCTACAGTTTGTATTTCCTTCTCAATTAAAGTTTGATTTTTTGATATTACTTTATGAAAAATTTTGAATGGAAAAATTCTTTCAGAATGAAGAATTAATATGTTCCTATCTTGGAAAGTCAATATAGATAAAAATTCTTCTGTTTCAATATTTTCCTATATAAAATTTTGTCCAAATAACCCATTGTTTAGATTAGAAAAAAATCCAATTTTCTGAAAGAATAAATACTCCATCAAAACGTGTCAAATGACTTTATGAAAACACTGCATGTTAGGATTAATGAAGTATACCACATTTTCAAATATGCTTTTCTGCAGTGATACCTAATAACATCTTACATATTCCCTTTGGATCAGCTTTATAAAAACTTGTTTTGAAAAGCATTGCTTTTACTAATTATTTATTCACAGCAAAGTTCTGAAAAAAAAGGTTTCAGTGAGAATATAAGAAAAAATAAAAACAGATCTTTAGGTCTGAGGATACTAGAGAAACAGACTTACCTTTTCTCTACAGTTAATTTCATACAATAAAACCAAACCAAACTGCTGTACAAAGTACATATTATTTGTCTGAAGAAATGGTCCAATGTAAAGACATAAAGAAGTGTTATATCAGAATATCTCAGCAAACATAACTTAATTGCTGAAATACATCTACTCTTCCAACAGTCTAATTTTACTTCTCACGTTTCAAAATACGCTGGTGGCTCTTTAGCTGGCAGGTAATGACTTTGTTCCTTGAAAGAGCAGGAGGATTTGAAATACCAGAACAAAAAAAGAGTGCACTTATGGTCCTGTGCAGTGAGTGTAGGAGGAAAGTATAGACCTAGAATATCAAGCAATTAAAATTTGTATTTGAAAACTTTGCTTTTAAGTAAGGTGTATGCTTTCTTTCAGCCAAAGATTTTACCAAGTTTACTGTAAACTGTAGTTGTACTGAGTACAGGCCAGCTCAATTTTACTGTTTCCTTTAAATAAAGCGTTTCAGTAGAAGTTAGAACCATGAAAGTTTAAAAATCCTCTATCCAAAATTCCCTTTTTTCTATGATTCTGTGTACTGTTGCAAGCTCCACTGGAAATTAAATTAGTTCTTGTAGTTCTGGTGTGACCTAAAACATCCTCTGAGATTAGTCTACAGTATGTAACCATTAAAGTGTGTTATTACAATAACTCATATTCAACCCTGTTATAGGTAACTTAATCAGTTTCTGTTTTCTTCATTACTTTCAATGCTCTTAATATTTACAGATACCTTATATTAAATGTTTTTCATGTCTGAAGCTATGTATAGACATGAAGCTACGTGTTATGTTTCATTTGCTTAAAGCATTTAAATTAATAACAAAGATAAGTATTGTGCTTTTTTGAAAGAGGCTGAAATTGCTGATGCCTCATGCAGTATCAAACTGAATGTGTATATTGTGTGTGAAATGCTCAACTTGGGAATTACAGTCACTAAGAAATAATGGAGACACTGATACATTGAAGATGATAGGCTCATAATTAGAATGAAAGATTTTAATTACATATTTATTACTGCATATTGTAAAACTTGAGGGGAAAAATCCTTAAAAATCAGACTTTTGTTTATAGCTGAATGGAGATTAAATGGGACATTAGAGGATGCAATTTCTTACATGTTCTGTAAAGATTTTTCTTTCTGATGTTTATACATGCTTAAGGGAGGTAGAAAAGATAAAAGGAAGTGGAATTGAAATATCTGCGATAGAATTAAGTAGTGTAAAGCTGTGTAACTGATGGTGTATCCATTCTTTATCTCTCCATGCAGTAAAACCAATAGGCCAGATCTTACTCATTCCTACTTTGGCAGATTACACACAGTGCACCCCAGCTGTAAACCAGCAGGTGACGCTGGGTGCAGCGGGGTGGCCGATGGGGTGTTTGGATCTTACCCAGGAGCGGTACGGCCTTACAAGAATTCCAAAAGCTGCACCAGCCTCAAGGTGGTAAAATCTTATGCCCCATTATGTGTGCCATAAATTGCTAAAGGGAAATAATAATTTCACCAGTTTTTTAAATATAGAAAAATTACGGTTTTCAACTGTGATTAAACCATACCTGTCTGTTACACACGCCATTACACTAGGTTCAAAGTAGCCCTTTAATGAGGAAAAAATAGCTTTCTTCCGTTGCAGGCTTCACATCTTTAAAGTCTTATTTCTCATGTTCTTCCAGAGCAGAAGCAAATGCTGCTTTTTGTGAGTTTGCTTTGTTTTGAGCTGTTAGTAAAGTTGTCATATTTAAAGTATAACAGATATGTCTCATATTGAATCCTGACTAAGATTTTTAAGTTCAGCACATTAGCTTTCCTGCATTAGGCCAGTCCTCCTCCAGAAAAGATGAAGAAAGATGATTTTACTAAGGTCACGCACCCATTTTTCTTTGAGATAAGACTTACAGAGTTTTTCATATTCCTTAGTAACTAGTTTATTCAAAGGAAGAGACCCAAGTATCAACCAACTCTTACCTTTACACACAAAGTATGATTAGAAAATATGGTGAAGATGACCATACAAATAGAAACAATATAAAAAGCTCTTAAAACAGAATTCAAAGGTTGTGCAAAGGCAGTTTTCCTAAATCATCGCAACACAACAACACCTTATGGACAGTGTATTCTGCTAATCAGGCTATCACAGAAATATCTGCTATGTACTGTTTCTTTGAAAAGTAACCTGAAAGAAAGGAGAAAAGGTGTCAAAATTCATTAGAGTATGTTGGAAACCAGAAACTGAAAAGAAAATATATGGAATGTCAAGAGAAGGTAATACCAGCAAGGTCAGTATGTAAACAAGATAAATGACAGGAGTCTGCAAAAATAGATGATGTGCGACAAAAAGGGTTAGTCTACAACATCTGCCTGTTATCCTCAAAATTTTACAAGTGGTTATCTTTTCTCCTTTTTTAAAATGACACTAAAATGATTAAGCTGGTTTTGGATATGGTTTTATGTTTCGAGTGGACTGGAGGGGAAATGCAGCAACACTCTGAAATTCAGCTAACAATCCAAGTAATTGTGTAGGGACATGTAGTGGGAATCACACTTTTGTTATTGTAACTGCCAACTGCTACCTGTTGTGTTGCATATGTGCCAGTAATTTTCTCTCTGAATTCTTAGTTTGTGAGCAAATTCCTTGGAAGAACTTGAAAGAGTGCAGCTTTCTGTTTAATGTAGATTGAAGAAGTCAACGTAAAATACTTCTATATCACTCTTCCCTACATACTCATAAAAATATTCATTAAAAAGGCTTTTGTATTAAAATCCTCCGTTTCATCTTCACCATGCTGCCTTCTATCTCCCTTACATATCAGTGTATTTTGATATCACCATTATTTGCATTTCAGACCTGTTCTTGATCTCTCACAAACAAAGGATTTGAGAAATGCCAAAACATCGAGTTTCTTAAATTTTTGAAAACAGTCATTGTTCTGTTATGTTTTAGGAACATGGTATTCCGACTGATTTGGGCTATGCAGTGGCTCCACACCATTCTGGAGTCTATCCAGTACATGTTCAACTTTATGATGCCTGGAAAAAGGTCTGGAATATCAGAGTTACCAGCACAGAGGAATACCCACATCTGAAGCCTGCAAGGTATAGACGAGGCTTCATCCACAAAAATATCATGGTGAGTTGTATTTATGATGTTCATACTACAACCACTCTACCATTTTATGAACAATTTATTTTTAAGTGGAAAAGCACAGTATCCTGAAAGTTCACATTGTGAGAAGCACATATTGCTGTGCATAAGTAGCAAGATATATTTGACAGTATCTTGTTAATTAAAAGCAGTCTGTTGCTGATGATGTTACTGCTGATGAAGGTGGCCTCCAGGCACCCTGCTGTTAACGGTTAACAGGCTGTTAACTCTTCTAGTCCTACTGCTAATACTGGTTCAGAGATCTCGAGGAAAAAAGTCAACTTTGCATCTTTTAACAGAATATTATGGGTTAGATTTTTAGCAGGTTTTAAATTTGCACAGTACCATTAACTGCAAAAGAGTTTTGCCAGTTTATGCCATCTGAGAATCTGGATCTTGGTGCATAAATATTTTTTTTCTTCCATTTGAACGGTGCACAGTTGCCCTTGTTTTGCTTCCTGCCATACAGAAATGTGAACTGTGTTTTGCACTGTGGCTTACCCCCACAGCTAGGCTTTGGGCCTAGGCGATCAAGGCAAATGCTCAGAAGGTTGGAGGGAAAGAAGACACACGCACCCCCACACACACCTCGCTCCAGGCTATGAAACTGCTCTGTTGAGGCAGCCCCAAGTGAAGTCACACAGTTTTTCTGTATTACATAATTCACAGTGTTGTTCACTGACAGCAGTATTTGCTAAAAGGGGCTATACAAAACTGACATGGAAGGCGTCACGCTACTACCATCTGGTCACTGGGGCATAGGCTATTCCTATTCACGTACTGTCATTATTATCTGAGAAGTGTTTCAAAACAACTTTCCAAAATACTTGATGGTATGTTCTCAAGTAACTGTCTTTTGGAGCATGGAGGAGGGCGGTGAATGGGCAAGATCCTAGTGTGTGTACTGTGCTATACCTCTGGCTGCAACAAGCAGTTTTGGAGGGCCAAGTGCCTTAGCGCAAGACCGCTGCTTAGCTTATAACAGAATTTTGGTATTGTCCTGAAGTTACCATGGATACCTTTTCTAAGAAAAATAATAATATTTAAAGGTCTTGATCTATTTTTGGATGAAGCAAACTAAAATGATCTCCAGACATCCAGGAAAAAAAATGACACCATACAGATCTGAGCTACAGTTTGTTCTCCTCAAAGCAATAGCTGCATGTAAAATAATGGGTTTGTGGATATGCTAGAGGGACATGAAGCATTTGAGGAAGACTGATTGACTCTCAGAATCTCCAAAAATCTTTCATAAATTTTTGTAAAAACATGTCATTTGAAGACACATAATGAGATTTAACACAAGGACACTGGGGCCGAAAATCTATTTCCAAGAACAGTCATATAAAACCACCTGTTCTGGGAGCCTCAAGCTTTCAGTCCTCCAGGGCAAACGCATTAATATTTTACATTTGCAGGCTTATAGTGATGAATACATTCAGTAATGAAATTGTTGTGTAAGATTTGCCAGAGCATTTCCCATCCAGTACAGCTTCATTCCCTGCCTCTGTGAAGAATTGTTCTCATATTTCATCAGTGAATCCACAGGTTTTTAAAAAGTATATGCGAGTTTATAGCAAACACACAAATTCCATACATTTTCTGACAACACAGAAGTTACAATCTGTGGTCACAGTATCCTGTACATTACAAACAAAGATGTTAAGAAATGAAATGACAACAAATAAAGAGTATCTACAAAACCACAGTCTATGTCAAGTAAGGGATGCTTTAAAAGTTTATGCTTTAAAAGTTTAAGGTATCATATGATAAATGTTCTAAATTGGACTAAAATGTTTGAGAACAATCCCAGTTTAAGAATTATACGTGAACATCAATACTCAGGTGTTCATTTGCCATAAAAAATAGAAATAATTGAAATACTCTCCAGCAAATTATTTTCTGAAGTTGATAGAAAATACTTTGAAGTTCTACTGGAAAAACCTAACTGCATTTATTAGTTCTTCCTATTCAAAAGACTTGTTCTTTGCATGTTTTTAAAAATACATGCTTTTGCTTATGCTACTTTTTACTGCAACTGGTCTTACAAAACTAGCACCATTGAATGAGAAGCAAATCTTTCTTATAATGTGAGCGTTATCGGCAAAATTCGCCATGTGTCAGGGTAGAATTATTATTGGTGGTGATGCCTAAGCCCGCCCCCAAAAACTGACTTTCAAATTCCAGTTTAAATTTACAACAAAGTCATCTTTCAAATAAAGAGTGGAACTGATTAATACAATATAGACTGATAATATTTTAGATTATGTTTCAAATTATTTTAGAAATCTTTGATGACCAGTCTTCAAATACTTAGTGTTAGGATCAGGTGTTACGGACAAAATTAGTTTGAGGAGGTTGCTGAATTGTAAGTTATTGATTGAGATCAATCTTCAAATTCAAACAAAATGTGATGAATTTTTAGACATTATGATTTCACTGATAATAAAAATGTTGTTTCTGTCAGTAAGCGCTATTTATTGATCTGCCAATGTATTAATTCAACTAGATTATTATTGACTTCTGGCAAAGTTGTGATGCCAGATCTACCCAGGAGTTATCACAAAGGAACATTATCAGTTATGTGTTATTTTTCTGGCATTTATTATCTCATTAAGAGTATAAGCATTTTTGTTTTGTGAATTTCTCTTGAATCTTTTTTTTTTAATTTATTTTTTAAATTCAGGTGCTTCCTAGGCAAACTTGTGGCTTATTCACCCACACAATTTTCTATAAAGAGTATCCTGGAGGCCCAAAGGAACTAGACAAAAGTATTCAAGGAGGAGAGTTGTTCTTCACAGTGGTTCTCAATCCAGTAAGTACAGTGTAATTTTGAAATGTTTTTTAAAAATTAGTTAAAGGAGAGGTTACTGAATGCTTCAAGGCCAATCAGCTGGGTCTCCCAAACAGTAGTGATTAGTCACAGTGAGCTCTTCTGCTTTTTCAGTTAATTAATTTAAGATCTAATATTATGTATGTTCTGTTAGCTGTACAAAGATAATCTCTACTTTTTTTGACAACTGTTTTGTTAGTAATGCAGTAGTAGCAACCTTTCTTGTTCATCTTTACTTTTGCATGAAATAAGAACCCTGAGATTTAATTTTTAAAATAATTCAAGCGTTAAGAACTGGTATTACTGAGACAAGTACCTCAGGTGAAGTCCATTTTCCTGCTCTGCCAAATTCATAATCAGAAATGTTGGGAACACTCATTGGTTTGGGAAAGTTTCAAGCAAGGAGTGCTTGCGCTTAAATCTGTTTAGAGAATTTTCAGTTGCTGATTCATAATAGCTTCAAAGAAAAGATCCAAGTAAATGAACCACGTAGGTAATACATCTGCTTAACTTTTCATTTGTCTTTAATGGAAGAATAAACAATAAACAAGGCTATGAAACCACAGAATAGTGACAGAAGAGAACAGTATTGTACTTCAAAATGGCATGGGATTAGGTCAGTTGCATCAAAACTGACCTTTTAGACAAGCTTTTAGGTGAGTCTTTGATCTGAAGTCCAAATGAAACATGTAAATAAAATTTACCTGTTTTATACAAATATAATCACTAGGACTCATTTTTTCAGAACACCAAAGGGAACAAAACATACTTCCACTCAAATCCTTTGGAATAATAGCCTAAATATTTTTGTGCCCTTTTTTAATCTTCCATAATTTAATGGAAGTCCAAAGGAAAAAAGCTTCTTTCAGCTACTTCAGCAATTTATATGCAGGTCTATTTTTCAAGCCTCAAATTCTTTCAGGCTATAGCTTTAGTTCTTTGAGAGCAGTTACTGTGTTTTGTTCTCCTTTTTCATGTTCACATAGCAGAATTAGGAAATATAAACTTCACTTCCTCAGTACACATGTGGTCTCCCTTCTAGAGGACGGCAGTAGTCCCAGTCCTAACTTCACTGATATATATCATTTCAGGCACAGCATGTTAACAGAGGTGAGACCTGGAAAATTCCTTGGATGGAGGGTATTGGTACCATAGCAATGCTTCTGGCAATATATTTTAACTAAGAGTTACTAGCTTAACAAATGAGACTTAGAGGAAGATGTATAGTAACAACATTTTGAGTCAGGACAAACTGTATTCCATCTTGAAACACAGCCACAGCTTAGCCAAAAACTATTTTACCATCTTACAACAGTAGCGGAACAGCAAAATTTAATATGGTTGCTAGAGGCATAAGCCTTTCAAATTAAAAGAAGAGAATGGAGGGGAAGACAAGATAAGCAGTGAAACAATCATGATTATTGGTATTAATCATAGAAGTTTGATCATGCCTGCCTAACATCCTTGAATGTAAGTACAGTAATGTCTTTTTATATATTACAATTAGATCTTCAATTTATGCATTGCAATGTAGTCTATATGATCACCTAGTTCTGAGAAATAGGATATCCCCAATACAGTACAGGCTAAAACAATAGAAGTTAAATACTGTTTCCTAAATACAACTGTAAATGAATATTAGGGCAAAATTTGCCCAAGACAAATTGTTGCAATCCTTTTAAGGAGTGCCTTTGAAAAGATGATGCGTCTGGTTTTAAATATCTGCTTATAAACAGTTTCTAAAGTTCTAAGCATTAGCCTGGCATGTAATCAATTTAAAGATTAGGGTTTGCATCTTTGCGTTTTTTAAGTATTACATGTATTTATACCATAATTTGCAATTCAGAGTTGGGCAAAGATTAGGCATTAAAATGAAAACTAAGTAGCTTTAGGAATTTGTCTAATTATGAAGTGGTATTTTGGATTTCATAAGCTTTCCTGTGTTTTCATTAAAATTGCTGGGATTTCTTAATGTGAAACATGCAGCTCTTCAGAGGATGCAAAAATTCCGTTATGAGGCATTTTCTAAACGTTATTTTTCACTGATGTAAAAATACGAAGAAGAAACATTACCTAGGAATCATTACAGTATCAGCCAAATAATATTCTCCACAATGAGTACATAAATATTTAGTTTCCAGAAATGGAAAATGTGGGTGTAAATGGAATGTAAATCTTAACCAGGAAACGTAATGAAGACCTTTGTTTAATTTGGATAACTGATCTGAAGTGAATATAGTTTCTGAGGTGTAAGTTATTAGGCTGAGGCTTTAGAAACTGAGTACCCTACGCTGAATAAGTGCCCCTAAGAATAAAGCCCAAAATTTCTTTGCGGTTTGGCTGTGTAATGTTAGCTATTCACCAGAGAGACTCTGCTTCCTTGTAGTATGCTATATCAACCACAATCTGCAGAATAAACCACAAAAAAACACAGGACCATATGTGCATCTGTAAGCTTTTGACATGAGAACCAGCATTATTGCCGTGTTCCCAGGGCATTGAACAATCAGAAGTCCTGCAGGTAAGAAAAGCATCAGGAAATCCTGCTCTGCAAATGATCTCTGCTAGTTATATTTTATATGGGAACTAAGAGTTGGTTTGTTGGAGTAGCTCCTCTTGTGGTTGGCAAGCTGTATTTGTGTGGTATGCATTTATATCCCCACACTGCTGGTTCGATTGCGATCTGATGGTGGCTGTAAAGTGATCTTGACAGCTATGCCCATTGTGTTCACAAGGCATCTAGAATGCTGAAGTGCCACCAAGCTGAAAAAGAGCCGAAGTAGTAATATAACACGCTATCTACTTTTCCAATAATATTTTGTGTGTCTGTCTTCTGTTAAAGATCTTGCTGACTTCAGCGGCCCTTAGGCAAGTTCGTACCGTATCACAATCTTGCACAAAATGTTTTACAGGAAAAAAAAGAAGAAAGAAAAAGGAAAAAAAAAAAAGAGAAGCCTTGAGCAACCCTGTATTATTAGTATACTGGCATTATTTTCCCCACGTTTTCGGTTGAATAATTGACTTAGAGGGAGGTTGTGTGACTTGCACTAATTTAGCCAGGGAATTCTGTAGCAAAGCCACAAGGAAAACATGCATTGTAGAAGTCTTTAGTGATGAGTATCTTATCCAGTCAGACAGCTCTCTGTCTTTGTTTCATTATTTTGCATTGTTACTGTTTTCCCTAGCACTGTACTGACTTTAAAACATTTTAGCAAGTATTTTTCCTGATAAACTTGTTAGAATCTTCAGTGACTTCAGATTCATCTATCTGTCTGCAATATTCAGTGAAGTTCTTGGATTAATAAAACAAATTTCTGTTAAACGTCTCTTATGATGAAATTGTACCAGTCTCCTGAATATGTCTGGTAAATGATGGAGGAAGTGAGCAATTAGATTTGGAGCTGTATATAATGATGAGGGTAGGTATAGACGCTGCCATCAACTGTATCATTTCTTCTCAGGTTTGCTAGTAAATCTCTATCAATACTGACAAGACTTTACTTCTGAACCGCTCTGAAAATAATTAGACCTAAGAACCAAGCCAAACTAAACATAGCTGAACTGAACATGCCTTTATAAAAACTATTTGAATATTTCTTTCTGTCTGCTACTGTATATTTTTCCTCATCTGCAACTAAGAACACACATATTGCTTCTTTATGAGAACAGGTCTGTACCAGTTACCTGCCTGTGCCATAGCCATTGTTTCTGTAGGTAGTTGATGAGGAACATGTACAATAACATAAGCTAAGGAACAACTGAGACCAGAACAGTTCAAAAAGCATTGATGTAATAGTTTTCAGAGACCTAAGTTACAAATGAGCTTCTTATAGCTTGCACACGTGTTGCAATGGATTTAAGTACCAAAACTTGATTAACTGAGCAACTAAGGCTATCTATTGCAAAATTATTTGTTTTATTTGTTTGATATATAACAGTACTGCTCAAATACTGTTCAGTCATTAACCAGAACATACAAATCTGACTGTCTTGGTGAACAGCTATACATGTTACGATAATACATAAACATAAAAGCTATACACCCTTCATCTTTCCAGGAAAAGTAAAAATTGTGACTGGAACAGGATTCTGCTAAGGACAGCACTGCATATTGCAGCATTTTCTCTAATGATGTGCATGTTCTCCCATGAGAGCAGCTATTAGAGATGAGCTATTAGAGCAGCTATTGTCAGATGAACACTTGAAATTCATTCACCTGTCCCACCAGCCTGATGGAAGCTACAGAATAAGAGGCAAACATGTTGAACAGCTTTTGTTCTCCTTGAGGCTGCATGGCCAGCAACCTAAGTTGATGCAAATGGTGCGTTAGCTTACTCTGTGCTACACAGACAATAGGAAAATTAGTTCACTGTTCTGTGAAATAACTTGCTTATAGTTAAGCCAATTTAAAAAGGCATTATTGCGAACAGCATGTTATATTCCAGTAACAGAAGAAAGGTTCCTATCTGTGAGTTTGTATATTTGGATTCTGCGGAATGTACACAAATCAATAATCTTAACATGTGGATCTGCACATTTTGCACAGCGAATTCAGTGGGATTTTTCCCATTTCCTTCCCATTGTCATTCTTATTAATGGGATAATATGTAGGTATATCCATGTTCCTTATTCTTTAAGGCATTGACACAGTGTGGAAGGAATAGAGTTGAAAATAATGCAGAGAGTTGTATAAAGAAGTTATGGAAATCCATGGTACAAGTTCATCCAGAACACTCTGCAGACTCAATCTGATGTGCAAACTGGAAGCAGTTGACTGAAGAGGACTATGAAGGACTGAGAAAGACTCCAATCTGAAGAGAAATCAAAATTATCAAGATTGATTATATTTGAAAAGAGATAAACAAGAGAAACAACTATGAAATTGCATGAATAACCTAGACAATGAGCTCCTGTTACCTGTCTTGAAACAGAAAACCAGAGGATAGCCAATTAAATGAGGATGAGAATTTTAATGAGAATTGTATCAGGATCTTCCTCCAAGGTAGTGTTTTTGACATCAAGAACTTGTCAAGATTTGAAATACAGAATTAAATTTGATTGGATACTCATGCCTGTAGTAGTTGGTAAGACATGGATTCCATATAAACTTCCATGCTTTATGTAACCCTTGAAAGCAGGGAAGACTTTCACAGAGGATTGTTTTTCACACATCTCCCAGCTGGAGAGTATCCTGTACTTTTGTCATGCATATCTCTGATGCCATCTGCTTCTGTAGACAGCATGCTACACTAGATAAACAGGCCAAACACAGGACAGACCTACTAGTTGTATTCATTTTTTTTTTAATATGGAAAAGTTTACTGTTTTTCTGACTGCAAAGTTTCAATAATAAAAATAAAATTCATGAAGCAGATCAACAATATGAAATGGAGTATATCTCATCTGCTTTCTACCCGTTCTTTAGATTTTATTCCTAAAGTTTATTCCAGTTTGTTAATCTGTTTGGTTTAGTTTTCAAATGATGATGTGGAAGGTATATTTTGATTCTAAAGTCCAAGTAATCTAGTAAACCAAATTTTTCTTAATATGACTGCAACTTTGACGAGAGATATGGTCTAAAACAATATTGTATGCTTCTCCTTTTCCAGTAGCATCAGTAAAAGTTAAGGTGTCTCAGTTTAACTTTGTAGAAGGCACACATAACCCAGTCCTAAAATATCCTGTGAACTATGGAAGATACAGATCGGGAGCTTTGCTATCCTACAAGATTAATGTTTAAGGGAAAACAACGATTCATGAAAATCTTCTATATCTTTTCTGCCCCCGAGAAAAACAAACAGAACAGAATACAGTAATTGCATTACATGCACTTACATGCATGTCCTTACAAAGTACTATGTGTCTACAGATCTAAAGAAAAAGGAAAATGCCCTGTGGAGAGGAATTTGGTGAAAGCCTTCAAATGGTTGACAGGCTAACAATGAAACTAATATGTAGCCAGCTGTGTGTTCTCTGTATGGTTTACAGCAGTACTGATCAAGAGGAAAGACTGTTAATGGTTTAGGCCCTGTGTCTGATTGATCTTAAAATAATTGTAATCTTTGTATGCATTCAGGTCTAAGTATTATTTTCCTCTAATTTTTACCTCTCCCAAGTTACAGTGAGTAGAGCTGTTATTAAGCTAATTGACTTGCAGTAAGGGAGAAATTATCTCCTTTAGCACTGAAAATGAGAGGATTTATATGAGCATCAGCAGAACCTACTGTATCTTAATGTGACCCTGAGCAAGATGAATAGTCAGGCTTTGGGACTACAGAGAAAAATACAAAACCAAAGGCATTCAGGCTCAAATCTTCCCTTTCTGTCTGTACCTCTTTGCACAACCTCATATTTAATCGTACTGAGTGTGAGAGGCAGGAAAAGATGACAAATGTGTTGAGAAGCACACCGATGTGCAGGTACCTCTCTGAGCTCCAATGTGTGGGGTTCATCGTCGGCATCCCTCGGTAGGGCCATTGGGAGCATAGCCTGGGCTTGCCAGTGGGCTGGTTCAGTTTGGCAGGCTTGGCCCGCTTCACGGGTGAGAGAGAGAGGCAACAGTTTCATCTCTTCCCTGTCCTCTCACGCCCATTTTAGGAACTCATGGGAACGCCAACAATAGTTTGGGGACTTACCATGAATTGGGGTGGGGGGGAAGTCAGTTTTGCCTAGCATTTTGGTTGACTGCAAAACACAAGTATACCTTGTCTTCCTATATGTTCTTCAAAACCCACCCATAAAAGCCGGTCTGATATTTTGTGGATGGAATAGACAAAATATAAAAAACCCTAAATGAACAGGCAGCATGAAAAGACTGTGGAACAGAGGGGATTAGCTATCTAATTAGAGGTGATTCCTTGTAACAGTGTACAATAAATGCATTGAAATTGTGGGCAATAAGAAAACTTTGCCCATCTTCAAAATTCTCAAATGGAAAGTCCTGTACAGCTTTAATAGGTTTACAGCTATTAGTGGAGCAAGTCTTTTGGACAGTACTGCCAACTGGGAAATTGAGTCACAAGGGTAATGAGCAGTTTACAGAGAAAAGCAAAAAAAGTTTGTGCAACAGTCGAAAATAAACTCAGGTTTCCTGACTGTCAGATTAATAATTCAGAACTACACCAAATATGTAATTTTGTTTGATCTTATAAATCTTCCCTGGCTCCATTATATTTATAGTGGAGACACTGCTATGTAAATCAAATTCAGCTAGTTGGCTTGCTGTCTTTGCAAGTGGACAGATCCATGGCAGCTGTGAAACCAGCAGGACAGCCTCAGAACAAAAGGGAATTGCAAGCTGGAATCTCTGTGTGGTGGAACTGAACACAGCTTTTCTGGTAGCATACAGGTCTAAAAGGAATATCCTTCAACTATTAAAAATATATATGCAAGCATAGACTGCAATCTAATTCATTATTCTATCACTTTGTTAGTCCAATGGAGCAAACCCAGCTGTTGCTGAGTCTCTGAATACCTGAAACAAAACTCTTCTGAGTAACATGGAGACAATATCAGAACTGCAAACAGAGTGTGCACAATGCCAAATTAATTGGAATATAGCTGTTCTGAGAGTTAGACATACTCTTGTGGCCTGTAAACATTTGTTCAGTAGCTAAAATATCAGCAATATACTAAATTGGTAATGCATCTGCTTCTAGTGCCTAGCAGAGATCACATAATTAATTGTCAATCATAATTTAACTTCATTTTAAAGTGTTGTGCTTAATTTCATTGAGTTGGGAGGCCTCAATGCTGCCTTTTAATGTTGTTGCACAGATTGGAGGGTGACACAGTGCCTGTGACAAAAGTACCTTGATGGCTGGTTTAATGGTATGAATTTATTCAAGTTGGATTGCCTGCAATAGATTTATATATGGTTAAAAAAAAGACAGATGTGCCCAGTCCGTAAGAAATGGTTATTACCAATTTTTTCTTATACCAACTCTTCTAGTTCCAAATTTAAAATGCCAAAATAATAATACATCTGTTTAACATCGTCACTGTCACTACAAGCGTGAGTCCTCCCTCCACTTCCGTGATGCTTGCCAAAGAGGGTACAGCTCACCTCTGAACAGGGAGTCTTCTCTCTGCTCTTGGGTTACAGTCCGATCCTGACAGCTTAGTGCAGTGGTCTCCAAAGTGGGGTACGTGCACCCCAGGGGGTGTGCAAGATGATCCATTTGGGTGTGGGAACAAAATATTGGAGCTTCAGTATTAGGAGTATATAATTCATAAATAAATATACATACATTGGGGATGCATGCTCAAAATTGTTTTCCTGATAGGTGTGCACGATCAAAAAAGTTGGGAGACCACTGGCTTAGTGGACTACTGTTCTAGAGGCTTTTGTGCTTAATTTGTTTTACTCTGCTGTAGACATTGCCGCTTCTTTTCTTTCCTGCGTTATTACTGTAACTGAAATCAAATCGAAAAGTCCTCCTGATGTGGTACACCGTTAGGGAGGTATAAACAGAAAAGGAGTATGAAGAAGAATAATAGTGAGATGTAAGTGCAACCTATTAATCTGCAAAATGTTGTGTAAAATGGAGTTTGAATATGAAGCAAGGTACATTTTGCTTATCAGGATATATGGAAGGGAGTGAGAATATTTGCAGGTTGGCCAGCACAAAGATATCCACTCTGCTGCTTTCCATCAGAGCAGCTAGTCTTGCTCACCATAAATCATTTCTGTCCCCAACATACAAAGCTTCATAATTCACCCTTCCAGACCTTCACAGGGAGCTTGGTAGTAAATAAAAAAAAAAGTCTTTCCCACTATCCTTGAATGGTTCTTCTCGTCCCTGTCTTTCCAAAAATAGAGATCCCTTGACTCCAGGGGGAAGAAACCAGGAACGCAAACATGGCACAAGCCAGCAGCTGTAAGAGGGGCTTCTCACACTTGGGAATGGAAGGGAAATGTTATTCCTTTGGGAGGCAGGTGCCTCTGTTTTTGTCAGGAAAACAACAACTGCTACCAAGACTGTAGAAGCTTAGTTAGTAGTGTCCTTATTGTATAATTTGAATAGGTGCAGTATCGTAATACTGTTGATTTTGTAGTCATCAATGTTTTTTAAAATATCCAGCCTGCTAAAATAACATCCATTGCTAGAAGCTGGGTAACTTGTGGCTTTTTTTTCATTTTGTGCAAATTGTTTGTCAAGCATCTATTGTTTTCTCTGTTCTTGATACATAAATTAGATCGTGCTGGTTCATCTTCTCCTGATACACGTGATTTAATAGCAGCAACTCAATCTCGGTCTCAACTCTAATTCGTTGACCTAGAAGCTATTGCCTCTAATTGGGAAATATTGTTGTAGTAAGGAAATATGCAGCACAGAATGAGCATTCAAAAGATAAAAGCTGTTTCTCCTGAGTGCTTGTCCTCATTTCCCTACATCTCTGCAGTAACAGTCAGAATCCCAAATAAAATCAGGAATTGGGAAGGAGAGCAAAAAGAAATAGCCCTCTGCCCTTTCATTCTGGGGAATAAGGAGTGCAGAGATGCTGAGGAGAAGCTGAAAGGAGCAGGTCATACAGCTGTCTGTAAGGCGCTGTGAGAAGGCAGAGTAGAGCACCTTTGCTACTCTGATCCAAAGATGGGTGGGAGCCAGAAAGGAGCTGCTGCCCAGAGGCCAGATTTAGTCCCAAACCATCATTTTAAAAATGGTCTGCATTCCATTTCAGTTCCCTCATGAAAGATATTAAATCCTGTGGAGAGTGTGCATTGAAGTGCAACCAAGATGATAGTTTGTTTATGAGGAACAGCTAAAAAGGGTGATCCTTCTCAAACTGAGATAAAGAAAATGCTGAGATGCCCTGAAAGAAATTATATTTTAGAAGAGGGCTGGAAATAATAAAATCAAATAAGCTCCTTTTAACTGAAAGAGAGGCTAAAATGCTAGTTAGAGTAAATATAAATCCATTCACAGCTGCTTCCCTTTTGAAGAAGGAATAAAGAAATATATGAAGCTCTATTTATATTTTACAGCATTTCCCAGAGGTGCACGATTATTGAACAAACAGTGTTATTTACTAGATCTAGTCTTCTGAGATGCCCACAAAGGATTCCTTTTATATCTCCTGATCTGTGGTTTCAAGAGAATAAATCTTTAATAGCATAGCGTGCTAACTATTAGTTGGCACAGAAAGAGTAATCATTCTCATTAGTTAGAACTTGTTTGAATGAAACAGATTGTGGTATGATAGAGCAAAACAAAGCATCTGTGCTGATTTTGGCTGGGATAGAGTTAATTTTCTTTATAGTGGCTGGTATGGGGCTATGTTTTGGATTTGTGCTGGAAGCAGTGTTGATAACACAGGGATGTTTTAGTTGTTGCTAAGTAATGTTTGCACTAGTCAAGGACTTTTCAGCTCCCCATGCTCTGCCAGGCGCACGGGAAGCTGGGAGAGGGCACAGCCAAGATAGTTGATCCAAACTGGCCAAAGCGCTATTCCATACCATATGTCATCATGATCAGTATATAAAGCTGGGGAAGAAGGAGGAAGGGGGGGACATTCGGAGTGATGGCGTTTGTCTTCCCGAGTAACCGTTACGCGTCATGAAGCCCTGCTTTCCTGGAGATGGCTGAACACCTGCCTGCCCATGGGAAGCAGTGAATGAATTCCTTGCTTTGCTTTGCTTGTGTGCGCGGCTTTTGCTTTCCCTATGAAACTGTCTTTACCTCAACCCACGAGTTTTCTCACTTTTACTCTTCTCATTCTCTCCCCCACCCCACCAGGGAAGAGTGAGCGAGCAGCTGTGTGGGGCTTAGTTGCCGGCTGGGGTTAAACCACGACAGCATCATAACTCAATATGGAAGGCAAAAAGTAATAATCATGTTTTTGAAACTGCACACCTGCAAATGGAAGGGTAATGATACGAGTTTTGGTCCTTCTGCACGGCTGGGTAGGAAAGCAGGGAGATGGGTAACAACACACCACCCCTTGTAGCTGGGCCAGCACCAAGGTGAAATCCCTCAAAATGGTACTTGGATATCATTTTCTCCTTGTAGCCAGGGAACCTGGAGGATCAGCCTATACATCTCTCCCAGTGCCGTGGCTGCGTAGCTGTTGCCAACAAACTCGCAGGAATGCCCCTAGAGTAGGAGAGAGCGGCTGGCAGGTTGGCATCACGTCCTGTAAGCCACCTCTTGCAGGGATCCCTGGTGTGCAAAGCGGGACAGGATCATTCCCAGAGAAATGTAAATGCGGCCATTGCAGCATCACGCTCCTGTTAGTTACACAGGCTGCTAGCTTAGCCTGTAAAGATCTTTTGCAGCTGAAAGCAAGAGTAAGTAGTTCTCAGGTCAGTTCAGGTGAATTAGGCCCTGGATCAGCAATATTTCATTGTTCTATGAAGCACAGGATTGTAGTTTGCTAATTTTAGACAGGTAGTGGTAGTGATTTTACTAGGAATTTGTTTGCACAGTATCAACAGGAGGGGAAAAACTTTTGTTCAGATTTTCCTGGGATATAGTCTCAGCTGATCTGTAATATTTTTGATGCCATATAGAAGTAAAGGAGACCTTTTCTACAATGTGGAGTTGTATATTAGATCATGTATTTGGTTACACTAGGTATGGACTTCTTTACAAGATTTAGTCATTTATGTTTTAAACCAGCATTTGATCATCTTTCTTTTTGTTGTAAATAATTAACCATAAAGTATTTGACATAAAAAAAACCCCTGTAAAATGGGAACTAAGGTCTCGGATATATTTTTGCCCTTCATTGAAACAGTTTCATATGCTAGAAATTATTTATGATGATATGTCTGATCAATTTTTCAGCCTCCATTCTGACATTTGTAAAATTACAGTGATATTCCCTTCAGGGAAAGAATAATACATATTTTCCCCAAACTAGCAATCTTTTCAAGTTCTCTTGCTTTTTCTTCCAGGGCAGTGCTGTAGTTGTTGGCAGGTAAGGAGTTGCCAGGAGGTGAACTGACATAAATGTCAGAGATCAACCCACGTGTAGGAAAGAAAGAGGCTGTCAAGAAAACAAGTTAACCTTTTTTTACGGAAAGCCTCTGATTGTATCTTTGTTGAGAACAACATAGTCCTATGGCTGGTCTGTTCCTGCTTTGAGAACCAAAATAAAAAAGGAAACTTGAAAAGGTTGTACATTTGGCAAAATGCTTGTTATTGGTTGCCTAAAGGGGAGGGTTGGGTTTTT
The DNA here is from genome assembly GCF_034638445.1 of Ciconia boyciana. Classification (NCBI taxonomy): domain Eukaryota; kingdom Metazoa; phylum Chordata; class Aves; order Ciconiiformes; family Ciconiidae; genus Ciconia; species Ciconia boyciana. The sequence goes on along the minus strand of NC_132938.1, from coordinate 79,935,454 downwards.
TTTTCAATCTCAGTCCTATCTGAAAAGAAAGATTGTATCCTAATGACTGAGCAGTGTATATCTTCTAATTTTACTTGAGTAGGACAAACTGAAGCCCTCAGCTTACTATATAAGCCAAAAGGTGTCACCAAATGACACTATTAATAAAACACGTTTTCTGTGTCCATTCACTGCAAGTAGTCTGTAGTGTTACCCTTAGGTGTTCAAAACCAGAAGTTCAATAGCTTTGAACATTTTATATCAAAGGAAGCCAGTGTTTTAAATACTCTGAAACAAAAGAATACAGCTGTAAATCCCAGTTTCTCATTCTTTTCTTTTTACTTTTTTAAATTGAAGGCTGGAATTCCTTCACAAAAGATTAACTTCAGTTCCTGAACTAATTTCAGAATTATGGTCATGATAAGCCTTTTTCTTTTTAAAGTGGCTTACATCAAGTTTTACTTTAAATAGAAATTGCCCATTCATGGCATTAGCAGATTTATTTATAAAGAGAGTCATGTTTCTAATTTTTGAATGGAAATTAATCTGGAGAATTTATCTTGGGAGAGTTCTCCTATTTTAAAAAAAACTTCAAAAAAAAATCACTGCTAGAGAGGCAAGGGTTTGCAGATTTTAGTGTAAGAACAGACTGTTTCATCAGTGAAAAATTACTTTGAAAATGGATCATTTTGCAAAACAGAGGTTTCGGTCTTCAGCCCTTCCTCAGTCCCTGAGAGACCATCCTTGCAGTCTGTATATTCCTGCTCCACTCATCAGCACAGTTTACGTGCATCCAAACATGCCCTTCCTGCGAAAAACCTTCACGGCAAGCATTGCTTCCACTGGGAGTGTGAGAGTGCATTTGGACCGAGGGATGTCGCGGGGAGGATTTATCTGAGTAGCAATTTCACAGTAAGGTGGTGGAAGAGCAAAATACAAGCAGCCTGACAACTGATGGGTATTGAGCTCTTTTTTATTATTATTTGGGAGTATTTTATGCACAATTATTTGAAAGTACTCAACCAGGTTTCAGGGTTTTTTGTTTCTTTCTGCATGTGATTCCACTGTCTGCCCAGTGCTTGCAGAATAGCTTTGCGGAAGAGGTGAGCTACTTATCCTATAAAACTTACAGCTGGAGCAACAAGATTTAAATCACAGCAATAGAGGTCAGCTGTCCTCTTGGTCTCTGACTTCTTTACTCTTCCACAAAAACAGAATTCACATTTTTAATACTGCATATGTATTCCACTTGAAGTAAAACTGTGGGTATTGTTTTTGCTGTGTCCTCCATTAAGTAAATTTACATGAAGATTATGTAAATATCGTACAACCCCAGGGTAGGATTGCATATCCTAGTTCACACAGAGCTCATAGTACCTATTCCACAATTTTCTTCATTAATTGCGTTGAGTTGACTTGAGAAGGAGGATGTAATTCAACGAAGAGCGAGGATAGTAAAATCTACGCGAATGTGATCAAAGTCTTGCAGCTCTAAATAAGAGCAAAATGCAAATTAAATTTGTATTATCTGTGGGTACACTGCCATCTAGTGATACAAAGAGTCAACGTCTGCTTTCTTTATCTTGTTTTCTAAAGATTAGCATCTTCATGACACATTTGTCTAATTACGGAAACGACCGCCTGGGGTTATACACTTTTGTGAATCTGGCCAACTTTGTTCATACCTGGACAAACCTGAAACTGCAAACTCTTCCTCCGGTTCAGCTGGCTCACAAGTATTTTGAACTATTCCCTGAGCAAAAGGACCCTCTCTGGCAGGTAGGCAGGCTTGCTGATGAAGAGATCAGAAAAAAAATCGTCTTGATGATGTTTTTTGTTCAGTTCTTTGTTTCAGTTTCTTGTAGAGAAAAGCAGTAACATTTTTAAATTTACTCGTTGGTTCCATAGAACAGCTTACTGGAGCTTCAGTGTACATGATTGTTTTCCCTGTCGCTTAAATCTCTATAGAAAGGTTGTGAAATTAATATGTATTAAGATGTATAATTAAAATTATCTTTACTTCATTTTATTTGTGACTTTACTTGCTTTTAGAAATGTAGGAAGTGCAGGAAAGGCATGTCGTGTTATTTCTCTTCTCCTTTTGGAAATAACAGGTATGAAGCATTTGACAGAGAGATGTATATGCGTATTTTAGCAATTGGCCATTAAAGAAATGAATTTTTCTTTGTGTGAGAAGAGGGCATCCAAAAAGAGAAAAGAGTATTAAGACCATGGCTACCTTAATGCTAAAACTGACTAGCCAAGTCAAAATAGATTAGATAGATCAGAAAGTTATTCACAAAAGGCTGAGAACTGCCCAAGCAAGTTTACCAGCACTTAATACATTGATGTTATCAACTCTGCTGCTTGATTATCCCGCTCTCATAAGTGAGCAAATTGAAAATATCAGGAATGTGAAGACCTGCTAAGGCTGAAGCCTGCACTGACCTTGCAGTTGACACGTCTTCAGCCCATGACCCAGCACTAAGAGCACAGTCCTTAAAGAGAAGCTACTGCACCGAGCGGTGAACGCTGTCATGTTCTCTTTGCATGCGCTCGGTGACAGTTCAGCCAATTCAGTGGAACATCTGAGTGCTATAGGTACATGTGTCCCTACAATGACAATATGTATCCCAAATATCATCCTTTTGAGGTGACTTGGTAGAAATATTCTAAGGAGCAAGCTCTACTAAATCAAACATAAAAACATATTTAAGCAAGCTTGCGTACTCAAATGTTTTCTAGCATTGGATGTTGAATTGCCAACTTAGAATCTGAGTATGAGATTGCAAATTCGGACTTAAATATCCATCTTGAAATTCATGCTGTTATTGAATAAAACATTGAACTAGGGGGAAAAAATGTCAAGAATTTTGCATAATGTTAGGAAAGAATGAATTTTAAAAATGGAAATTACTCTGTAGCCAAATGACTTGAAAAATTAGAATTACTTAGAAAATAAATTTGTAAGTAACAGTGACTAACATATACTGAATGTGGTGTCTTTTGTCTATAATGCACGTGAATCTGAATACAGTTACATTTTTCTGAGCCTAGAAGACTGGTAATTCCCTTTATCTCAGTGCAGTACTGGCAAACAACAATGTCAAACACTGTTTGCAAGTAGCATTTCTAAAACAAATTTAAACCGCTTCAGTTGTAAAGCAGCACATGAAAAAACAGGATTCAATATTATGTACTGATTTGAACTGGAGCATCAGAGTATGTATTTGTGAATGGAAATCCTTAAATTATAATTAATTTACTATTTTAGTTTAAAAACTGCAGCATGTGTAGGGTGGTAGCTGTTACAGTAATGTAAAAGAAAAAGTCAGTAATTAGATAACTCATTAGCAATTTTAAGTCTTCCTAATTTGTATGCCATTGATGAATTGATTTTGAATGAGTCCCACATCTTAAGTATGTGGGATCAAATTTGTCTTTGGCATAATTCCGCTGAACATACTGACATTTCATAGGAGAAATGATCTTGTCCCAGGGTCTGTTGGGTAGCTGGGGCAACTATATATATGTAGGAATAAGTTAGAATGAGAACTGCATTTCTTCAACATACTTGTCTCATCAAAAAAAAAAAAAACCACTTAAGAGATGCAGTTTCTGGTCTGGTTACATTGCAAATACCTTTCTGAATCACTGAAATAGTTCTTTAATACATAACATGGGTTTCTGTCATAAGGGAAAATAATATTTTCTGGTAAGAATATTTGTACATTGGTGAAAAATTGATAATTTATATAAACACAATTTGAGAACCTTATCAGGTGTGATTACCAATGATATTCTTAGTTGTTCTTCTCTGTTCTAGAATCCCTGTGATGACAAACGACACAGAGATATCTGGTCTAAAGAAAAAACCTGTGATCGATTACCAAAATTCTTGGTTGTAGGACCCCAGAAAACTGGTGAGATTTTATTGTATTTCAACAAGATAGGCTATGTGTAAGTTCAAATAATTATACTGATTAATCACTTTTTACTCAGACTGCTGCATAGAGATCTTGATTATCTAATAGAACTTTTTTATTTTCAGATATCATCCAAATATAGTTTAATAATGTAAGTTACAACAACAGACAGTACACATATTGAAAATGCAGGGTTCGGGTGTGTGTCGGATTTTTTTGGCTTTATGTCAAGATGAGTGACACTTTGATAAAGATATCAACAAGATAGACAAGATCTTGTCAAAGCGGAAGGAGGAAAGGACAGCCATTTTTTCAAATGGTGTATATTCGTAACTGCAAGTTCTTGTCTGTCCTGCAAGTGTCTTGTTTATAGAAATGTGTTCTTTCATGGCATTTATTTCAAGTCAAGAAGTTCCTAATGGGCAGTTTTAATTGCAAGGTTGCAGTAATTTATAAATTAACTTAATGGTTAATTTTCTTCTCTGTAATCAGAAAATTGCATATGTGCTTCCTTTCATCTTCACCAATCCCCAATAGCTACTGAGTGCAAGATTTTTAAATTACTTTTTGTGACAGTCTCGTAGAAACCAATAATTACTTTTAAAACAAAGTTATTTAAAGTGTGAAAAGCAGATTTCAGCATTGGCACTCTGGTTTCTGTGTTTACTATTTACAGTTCTTTAAATGTCTTCAATTTAAAAGCACAGAAAGCACAGATTCTTAGGTGACATAAATCAGCATCCCCTCACTGAAGTGAAATGGAATAAAGCTGGTTTAGTCCATCTGCAGGTATGACCCCCAAAAAAATTTGTGTATGTGTATTTTTTTTTAATCTTGGACTTTTGTCCTATTTGCAGGTACCACAGCCTTGTATTTGTTCCTGATCATGCATCCTTCCATCATTAGTAACTCCCCCAGCCCAAAAACCTTTGAGGAGGTACAGTTCTTTAATAGAAATAACTACCACAGGGGGATTGATTGGTAAGATGGGTTATTAGTATAAATATAAAAGTTTATATATTGTGACCAATACAAAAATTACATTACTGTTGGTAATGGTAACTGTTTATATATAGAGTGAGATAAAAAAATAACCTTCAGTGTCCTTCTAAAATGATAAATAAATGCAAGTGAATAACAATCTTACTACAGAATATCATAAATGCACTAACTTTTGTGAGGCTTTCTTGTAAATATCCATATAATAATATACGCAAAACAGTAACAAAATATGTATTTCTTATTACACATGCCTTTGAATTTGGAACAGTAATGGTTGTTAGTTGGATATACGGAGGCAAAAATTATGTTCCTGTTGGAAATCTTATTTCTTAAGAGAAAAACAGGTAATATCAAGGAGAGGCGTTTTTTCCTTTAAATAGGATTTAGAAATAGCAATCAGGTAAAAGGGGGACAGAAAAGCCTCTCAAAATGTTTTTCAAAGATAAGGTAATTAGGATAACATTAGTGTCTCTGTAGGGTTAGTAAGTGGTGCTAAAAGAGTATGTATCACTGCTGCCATGTTCACTATGGCTACCGGGGAATCACCGGACATAGCTACACCCAGAAGGTCATTCTTGATTTCTCTTACTTTCAGAAAGTGCTGCAGTATAAAGCACTACAAGATGAAAAGTGGTAACATGTAGTGGCTGGGGAGCACCAGTAAAAGATTACTGATATTTTGTCTTGTTTCTTTTTTTGTCCCCCAGTTTAAGGGAAAATAGTTTTCTTGCCTTTGACTTTGTATTCATCCATAAAATTAGCAGGGTGAACACCGTTACATGGTGTTAGTGCAGATATGTCAGATCCAATTTCTTTTTAAGTCACCTATTTTTTACAGAGTTATAATTGTTGCAGCAGATTCTTATTACAAAGTGTGGCGAGTGAGCCAGTTATTACCAATAGAAAGATGCCGGATGAATGACTGGAAATTAGAAAGCTGACTCCTTGCTGTGGGGACTTTTGAAGTCAGAGAAGATGACATGCAAGCAAGGTATAGGGGGTCCACACTGATGGAGACAGCCTAAGTACAGTGAGCCAGTTCTTCCACAAAATCAATGGTTTCATGTTGCTAGAAGACCACTTTGCTGCTTCTCTCATTCCTCCTGCTGTATCCACTTCCCTAACATGCAGATACAATTTGTCTGCTAGACATGTGCCAAATTACCTTCATCTTAACAGAGCACTGGTGCATAAAGCTCCCAGTGGTCAACCTGTACAGACCAAGTACATCTTTTTGACAGGTTCTCCCTCTACAGCACCCATTTGGCTATTGGTACCTCTGCGCTACACACGCCACTCACCCCTGCCAAGTTCTCACAGTTAGGTCTTGGATACTCAGAACTACACATTGATGTAGTTGCTTAGCTCTTAGATTTGCATTCTGTCTGCCAGACAAAGCTCTCAGACCTTCAGTCTGATAGTGTATTTTAATGCTGGCATGTAATGAGCTTACCAAATGGTAATTAGATACAAGGTCTCTCCTCATTAGTCCCTTAATTGGCTAGGATTCTTTCAAGGCAAGAGTATTCACAAATAACATTCGGTTCAATTTCTTTAATGGTTATGGAGAGTCAGCTTTTTCCCAGAGCTGACTGACTTAGTCCTTGTCCGACCTTACCTGTAGACCAAGGCTAACTACAGAAGCAGGAAAGGGTTCTTTCAGCCCTCGGCAACCTCAATGCTGCCGTCTTGAAAGAGGTGTAGATGTATGTCATAGTCTCCCTGTAGAGATAACAGAACAGTAAGATGAGAACTGGTTTTTCTATTCTTGAAATTAAGAAGTCTAAATAGACCAGTCATGCATTTCTTTATGTAAGCATTGTTACAGATGTCTTAGACAAGTGTCTCTAAAGCCTTCTCAGCTTTGCCCTTGTCGAGTTTAATAATTGTCTCATGATGATGTACTAAGCAAGAGTTCCGCAGTCTGTGTTCAGCAGAAATGCTGAGCTTAAACTTTATAGCCTCTTGATATCCCACCTGGTCCAATCTCTTTACCATTTTTCACTGACACCACATCAACTTCTACTTTTTTTAAATTTGCCATGTTATCTAAAGAATCAATTAACTTTTTCCCCAAATTTGGTGTAGTGCCATGTTTATGTTAAGTGTTTCCTTACAAGGTTGGAGTCCTCAATGCCTTGTATTTACTCAGTCAACTACCAGGACTTCAGTACAACAGCTTAATGACACCATGCATGATCTAGGGCAGATTTGCCTTTATAGTGCCTATTGCCTCTTTCAAAGCTGGCCTTTTTCTTTGCTGTTGATGTTCTGGTAAAACATTCTGAGGTCAGCCAGTCAGGCTGGGTCATTAGGTTCTAATGATTCTATTTGTGAGCAGAAATTGGTATAGCTTCATCATTTTCATCAAATCAGCCCTAATATTTTTGGGAAATAGAGTCCATTGTTTGTTCAATGAAGTAGTATCATATTCTCAGACATTTGCATTAGCATTAGACAGATATAAACACTTAATAAACTAGCAGGGCAGTGACAGCCTTTCATTCTGTTCTGTTTGGTTGTCCTCATATTTCAGCTTTTTTACATACAGCCTGCATGTGAGACTAGCAATAGCTATGCAGTGTTGTAGCAGAATTTTTGAGTGCAACTTTGAGCATATTACCCAGGGACCCGCCCATCCGTCACCCCTTCACATGACATCATTTAGGTTTCTCTGATACAAGGTAATCTACCAGCTGCTGCTCTTAAGACCTTGAATGAGTCCACAACTATTATTCCTTATCTAGCACATAGAAAACTGTCATTTGAAGGCCAGCCTGCTTCACTTGCACAATTCTGATGACAGGTATCCATTCATGTGCCAAAGAAGCACAAAACAATCACTTGGCAATGTTTGCTTATGTATACATAAAAGTCGTTCATAAGAATTAACTTCTCAGAATTGGGTGTCACAGATTTCAGTTTCTTACAACCACTGTGGATTCATTCCTTCTCTCTAAGTACCTTGTAATCAGTGCCTGTGTGCTAATGATCATCGTGTGAGATCCATGTCGTAAAGAAAACTGCATGTGCGTCAGTCCATTCCATCCTACCGAGTGTTCTGGCCTTGGCTGCAATGGTCACAATTTCAAAGCCAACAAGAGCATGTCATTTGTATTAGAAGTTGTTCACTTCTATGAATAGAACAAAGTCTAAGCACTGGAAGAAATTTCAGCATGATCTTCAGAAGAGGTTGTTTTAAATGGCATTTATTTTATCACATTTCCCCTTTATTCTTTTCCCCAACAATAATGAAAAGTGGTCTGGGGGCCATGGATGAAGAAGTCTGTATGTGACATAGGAGATTACTGAAAATTAACTGCAACTTCATAACGGATGAGGAAAGCTCACGAAGAAAACCAAAAGGAATACAACCCATGTTTCCACAAAAACATGACTCATAGAACACTAAGTGAAAGATGCAGTCACTGCTTAGAAACCTTACCCGATGAAGCTGTGGGGGGCTTTTTCAGTGCATCTTCCCCACATAAGCGAGCTCTTTTCTCTTTTGAGTAAAAGCAATTCTGATATGAATATCTTTTTCTGTAATTGATGTCAGCAAAAGGACAGATGTGGAAAACTCATTTTCTGCTTTTGACTTTGATAGGAGTTTGTTCTGACTGGGAAGTGAGAATTCACTGATTTTAAGAAGATACATGAATATCGTAACATTTTCATCCAGTTACCAAAAAATAGCTGCAATGTCTAGTTACATGTAGTGAGAAGAAGAAAGCTAGTACCAAGTCAAATATGATAAAAAACATAATGTAAACTTCTGTTTGCTTTCTGTTTGCTTTTATTTGGCAATTAGGCTATTATTTTAATTTATTATTCTAGAATAAAATATACTTAACAGACTTGTCAACCTTTGTGTGACTTTTAAGTAATTCTGTGAATTATGTTGCTTTCCTAGGTACATGGATTTCTTCCCCGCTCCTTCTAATGTCACCACTGACTTCCTCTTTGAGAAAAGTGCCAACTATTTCCATTCTGAGGAAGCTCCTAAGCGAGCTGCTTCCCTCATCCCCAAGGCCAAGATCATCACCATCCTCATTGACCCATCCGATCGGGCGTATTCCTGGTATCAGGTATGCACTTTGAAGAACACAGGCAGGCACAAATCAAGGTTTCAGCCTTGAATCCTCTCTGTATATCCTTTCAGTATATATGTATATAAAGGGCTTGGATAATACAAGCTTTTATTCGTCAGTCAGTGCACCATATATGATCACCCACGGGCTGAGGTATCTGTCAATGTTAACCTGAAAATCTTTCAAGGGTTAAAATACCAGAAACCACCTTTTCAAAAGTCTGCTGTAATATAAGCATGTAAAAATGCTTACTTAATTAATTTATGTAATCAGCACATACAAAAACTAGTTTATAGACACAGTTATCTAGTTCACGCTCAAAATACAAGATAGATAAAGAAATTTTTGTTCTTCTGGTCTGCAGATTTCAACAGAAATTTGGCAAAATAAACATTTTTAAAAAGATAAAATTCCAAAGAGAACAAAGTTCTTAGAACTTTTATGACATATTTTGTCTTATTTTTTGATGAGAAGTAATCACAGCCCCGAGTCTGATCCCATAGCTTACCCTGCTTTGGACAGGAGGCTTGACTAGAAACCTATTGAGATTCCTTCTGACCTGAACGATCCAATGATCCTCATAAATACCCGTGTTCAAATTTGCCTTTCTCAGTATTTACCTTGTGTAAACTAGAAAAAGAAAATATGACACTACTAGAAGCAGAGCTTCTTAGTATTTGTGTTTATTATGCCCGATTCATTTGTACAAAACCTGCCACTCAGTTTATTGAAAATAAACATTTATACATTCTGTTTTGTTATTGCTATTATCAGTCTAGCTTCTGATTTCTTTTGATACAAACAATATTTATTGATACAAACAATGTTTATCCCAGAATTTTCAATGAATTAATACAGATGAAGACTTCTTAACTTTAAGTAACTTTTAATGTAAATATCATTCATGGCAAGGTCACTAAGGCCAGGTCAGTAAGACCAACCAGTTTTGTCTTACTTTCCCAGCTTTTGTGGTCTGTAAAGTTCCAGCAACGTAACTTCTTTTACAGCATCAGCGTTCACATGAAGATCCTGCAGCTCTAAAATTCAGCTTCTATCAGGTGATCACAGCTGGACCTCGAGCCCCCTCTGAGCTCAGAGCTCTCCAAAAGAGATGCCTAGCACCTGGATGGTATGCTACCCATATTGAAAGATGGCTAACTTACTTCCCACCTTATCAGGTGAATAAGACTGTAACTTGACATCCTAATCTTATATATATAATATCCTAAAAGATTACCTTTGTAGAAGTCTTGCCTACTGAATACTGATCCTCAGGAATATCCTACATATACCAGAGCTTGTTTTCAGGCATTGATTGTGATTCTTCATAGCCATGTTCTAAGTAGTGGGTTGACGTTGCTAGGGTTGTCATGTCTTAGCACTTACAGGTGGAAGCTTCTTCTGCAAAACAAATCAGAACAAATAATCTGGAAGCTCAAGAAACATCACCGCTGCTCCTTGAACTCTCTTGTACCCTGAACTGCCTTTAACTTACAGCTGTTTTGCATTCGCTCACGCTTCATCGCTCTACGTCTGGCTTTTTGTCAGTAATGCTGAGGAAAAGAGAACCAGGCATGCAGTGCTTTACGGTCTCTTTAATATCGGATGGTCCATCAGGGTTCCCAAAAGAAAAATTGAAGGAAAATAAAGGGAAGCTGCTCCATAATATTTCTGTCTACTCTGAGTGGCAGCAAGTATCAGCTAGCATCAAGGGAAGTCAGCTGGGATATTGCCCTCCCTGCATGGGTTGAGAAGAGTTTTGGTGTCCGAATACTTTGGGGTGTAAAAAATACCTTTTCTATCTGAAATGGGGATTACCACGTGGAAATAGATGTGATCTAGTGGTTTTGTAACACCTTAATATTTAAGCATCAGTGTCTTAACCCACTTTTTGGTCCTTTGATGCAGTAATCTCCCACTGTGTCGACCTCCTTAGGCTATGATTGTAGTAGTAAATGAACCTCTACCTGTGGCAAGAGTTCACACACTGTCCCACTGCTTGATTTCAACTTACCAGATGTCTGCTGGAAATACAATACAGCAGAGAGGAAACAGTCTAGGAGGTTCCTGGAGTGTGTGGAAGATAACTTCCTGACACAGCTGGTGAGTGAGCCAACTAGGGAAGGCGTGCCGCTGGACCTGTTGTTTGTGAACAGAGAAGGACTTGTACGTGATATGACGGCTGGAGGCTGTCTTGGGCACAGCAATGTCAAAATGATAGTTTTTGATTCTTGGAGAAGGAGGAGGGTCAGCAGAACTGCTACCTTGGACTTCCAGAGGGCAGACTTTGGCCTGTTTAGGAAACTCGTTGACAGAGTCCCTTGGGAAGCAGTCCTGAAGGGCAAAGGCATCCAGGAATACTGGACATTCTTCAAGAAGGAAATATTAAAGGCACAGGAGCAGGCCGTCCCCGTGTGCTGAAAGACGAGCCAGCGAGGAAGAAGACCAGCCTGACTGAAGAGAGAGCTTTGGCTGGAACTTGGGAAAAAAAGGAGAGTTGATGACCTTTGGACAAAAGGGCAGGCAACTCAGGAAGATTACTAAGATGTTGTGAGGTTACGCAGGGAGAAAATTAGAAGGGCCAAAGCCCAACTAGAACTTAATCTGACTACTGCCGTAAAAAGACAATAAAAAATGTTTCTATAAATACATTAGCAACAAAAGGAGGGCTAAGGAGAATCTCCATCCTTTATTGGACACAGGGAGAAACATAGTGACAAAGGATGAGGAAAAGGCTGAGGTACTTAATGCCTTCTTTGCTTCAGTCTTTAATAGTAAGACCAGTTGATCTCCAGGTACCCAGCCCCCTGAGCTGGAAGACAGGGACGGGGAGCAGAATGAAGCCCCCAGAATACAGGGGGAAATGGTTAGCGACCTGCTAGACCACTCAGACACACATGAGTCTATGGGGCCGGATGGGATCCACCCAAGAGTACTGAGGGAGCTGGGAGCTGGTGGAAGTGCTCACCAAGCCGCTTTCAATCCTTTATCAGCAGTCCTGGCTAACCAGGGAGGTCCCAGTTGACTGGAGGTTAGCAAATGTGATGTCCATCTACAAGAAGGGCCAGAAGGAGCATCCAGGGAACTACAGGCCTGTCAGCCTGACCTCGGTGCTGGGGAAGGTTATGGAGCAGATTGTCTTGAGAGCCATCACGCGACATGTACGGGACAAGGAGGTGATCAGGCCCAGTCAGCATGGGTTTATGAAAGGCCAGTCCTGCTTGACTAACCTGATCTCCTTCTATGACAAGGTGACCTGCCTAGTGGATGAGGGAAAGGCTGTGGATGTTGTCTATCTAGACTTCAATAAAGCCTTTGACACTGTTTCCCACAGCATTCTCCTGGAGAAACTGGCTGCTCATGGCTTGGACGGGTGTACTCTTCACTGGGTAAAGAACTGGCTGGATGGCCGGGCCCAAAGAGTTGTGGTGAATGGAGTTTACTCCAGTTGGCGGCCGGTCACAGGCGGTGTCCCCCAGGGCTCTGTGTTGGGGCCAGTCCTGTTTAATGTCTTTATCAATGATCTGGATGAAGGGATCGAGTGCACCCTCAGTAAGTTTGCAGATGACACCAAGTTGTGGGGGAGTGTTGATCTGCTTGAGGGTAGGAAGGCTCTGCAGAGGGACCTGGACAGGCTGGATTGATGGGCTGGGGCCAACTGTATGAGGTTCAACAAGACCAAGTGCCAGGTCCTGCACTTGGGCCACAACACCCCCATGCAATGCTACAGGCTTGGGGAAGAGTGGCGGGAAAGCTGCCCAGCAGAGAAGGACCTGGGAGTGTTGGTTGACAGCTGGCTGAATATGAGCCAGCAGTGTGCCCAGGTGGCCAAGAAAGCCAATGGCATCCTGGCTTGTATCAGGAATAGTGTGGCCAGCAGGACTAGGGAAGTGATTGTTCCCCTGTACTCGGCACTGGTGAGGCCGCATCTCAAATGCTGTGTTCAGTGTTGGGCCCCTCACTACAAGAGAGACATGGAGGGGCTGGAGCGTGTCCAGAGAAGGGCAACGAAGCTGGGGAAGGGTCTGGAGCACAAGGCTGATGAGGAGTGGCTGAGGGAACTGGGGTTGTTTAGTCTGGAGAAAAGGAGGCTGAGGGGAGACCTTCTCGCTCTCTACAACTACCTGAAAGGAGGTTGAGGTGAGGTGGGTGTCAATCTCTTCTCCCAAGTAACAAGCCATAGGACAAGAGGAAACAGCCTCAAGTTGCGCCAGGGGAGGTTTAGATTGGATATTAGGAAAAATTTCTTCACTGAAAGGATGGTCAAGCACTGGAACAGGCTGCCCAGGGAAGTGGTTGAGTCACCATCCCTGGAGGTATTTAAAAGAGGTGTAGATGCAGTGCTTAGGGACATGGTTTAGTGGTGGTCTTGGTAGTGTTAGGTTTACAGTTGGACTCGATGATCTTAAAGGTCTTTTCCAACCTAAATGATTCTATGATTTTTAACACACTGCTGGCACAGTTTGGACCCATACCAAAAAGCATCTTGCCAAGCAGTTCCAGAGCACAGTTAGAAAGAGAACAAGAACCATTACCATTGGGGAGTGTGGACACAACCAATTTGGTTTTGCAGGTGAGAGAGTTTAGCAACATGGATCCAGGTCATGCTGTGCCGTTTGGCCTTGAGATAAAAAGCTGTCTCTGATCTGTTTTAGTTAGCAATATAGATAAAGCCTTTGTGTACATCAGCGTCTTTGCCATCTCGGGCATCACCAGTTTTTTAGGTGAATTCATGTTTTGCCTAACATGACTTTTCTGTAACTGTCAAAGCACTGGGTCTCTTTTGCACACTTTGTTTTTGGAAATACCTCACACATTGCTGCCCATAACAGTGCATCCACATATCAGAGCCTCTGTTGGGACTCATTCATGCACTGAAACAGTTTGGTGTGTTAGTGTTCCTCATCGTCTACGTTTGGTATGTATCACTGATCCTGAGTCCTCAAGGTATTCTTTGTGTTAAGACCAGTTTCTCTGCCTGTCTTTGAGCCTCAAAGGGTATGTGTTATTGACCCATAGGTTTCAGTACAGGTGGCACATAAGCAACCTGAAAATTGGATCTCCTTGCAAGCTTCTGTTGGCATATAACGTACAAATCATTAGCCTCCTTCTGGCCCTGTGTAAGATCAAGCCTCACCAGATGCACATCCTAAGCCCTGAACATCATGTGATATACAAGACCAGGCAGACGGTATCACATGATCGGTATCTGCTTGGTAGATTTATTTCTGGAATTGATTTTTCTGATATTAGCAGTGTGTCTGGCACTACTCCCCACCCAACATTTAAAGATTACTTTAGTTAAGGGAGGTTGGCTGCAATCTGAACCTTCTGTTTATCCAGGACTCCCTTAGCTGAGACAAGTTGGCTGGAGTCTGCACCTTCTGTTTTCCCAGCGTGTGCCAAGAAAGCTCTGATGCGTCTAGTTGGTGTTATTCTCCACATACTCTCTTTTGGGCCAGCCATGCAGACTTCATGAGATACACAATACTGTAATATCATACTTGTATGAAATTCTCTACATTATGTTTTCATTAGCTTTTCTCCAAAAGTAACCCATGAATATTGAACAGTATGCATTGTCATACAGATTTTTGCCAGATTTTACATCCCACAGTGATAGCGAAGAACCAGCCCTGGTAGCCTTATGTTTTCTCTGTAAAAGTACTAGGGAGTAACTTGCATTGCAAAAGCAACGATACACAGTAGACCATATCCAAACTAGTTAGCAAGTTCAAGGAACTGCTGAAGCATAAAACAGTTACATAAGGCAGACCTAAAGTCAGCTCAGCTTAAAAGTACAGCGTTATCTAAAAAAACGAGAGCCTTCCTTCACCAGAAGAGCTCTCACCCAGACTAGCTAAGGCTATCTATAATTTGTAATGCTGTATAAATTTGAGGGCCTCTACATGTGTGACTGAATTGAAGTCTTAATGTCCATTGTGAAGTCAGCAGGCATACAGTAAGTGGTAGAAGTAGCAACAGGAATAGGTAAGGTTCCCCTTTTCATTAGAAAAGTGGTAACAGCACACTTGTCTTACATGGCGAGAATTTGCAAATCTGAGTACTTTGCAAATTTGGGATTCAGATCTTTAGAATTTTGATTGACTTAATTTATTATCTCATAAGTCATACAAAAAGTCCTCTTTTGTCTGGCCACCAAGACAGATCTGTAGAAGTTCAGGAAGCTCATGTCTCTTAAGTTAATTTCCCACGTACAACTCATTGCTTCAATGCAGTCATACAGAAGAAAAGAGGACCTAGCATGACGAACTCCCTCATGAGCCAAAAGATACGCTCATGCACCAGCCCTATAGCAAAGCAAGCTGATTTTGCAACAGCCATTGTTAAATGGCCGGTCTGAAGCTGAAGGTCTCGGGCTGTTTCTAAGCTGTTCTCTTCTCCAAACTGTCTCTCTTGCTCCTGTCCCACCATGGTGACTTTTAGACACGAAGTAACTCATATGTAGTGGGAGAGTAGGGACTTAAACAATCTCTTCAGCTGTCAGCAATATTACAGTAAAATGATCAATACACTGTAAAGGAACTCAAAATACTTCATCAGTAGTATTTTCATTATATATGAAGCTATCTACTTTGTAAAAATTACACTATTTAATTTTTCCACCTTGCCAATACATGAATTGCCTTACATTTTGAGGAATTTCATGAAATTACATCTTCCTGAGATCAGGATATGAATAAATCAGTACAAGTCAGGAAAAATTTTGCCTCAGTTCCTTACAACCTCCCTGAAGGTTGAGAGGGAGCATTTTTGTTACCTGCTCCCTGGGAGTGTCAGGAATTGGAATGAATTTCCACTGGTAAAACTTTTTCTTACATGTCTTTTTTGGGGTTGCAGAAGTGGGAATGGCACAGATATTTATCTCTACGTGTTTTTTAAATAGTGAAGAAAAAGACCCTCACTCCTTTTCTTTCAGATGGAAATATCCCCCATGTGGGATGTTTTTTCACCTCTGTGCTATGAAGCACTTAAGGCCTGTTTTCAAAGCTTATGTCTTAGGAAAGCAGTGAGTTCATTTTTGGACTCAGGCAGTCATCATGCATCTGATTGCAAAGACTTCTGGAATGAGCTACTGCTTTCTGAACAGCCTGATACTTCCACTAATTCACATCTCTAAATCTACATGCTATATATGGGTAATTCTAAAGACTGATCTTTCAAAAGAAAATACATTTTCTCCCCTTTGATTATGCTCTGAAACCTCACAGTCTTGCAAACCTCTAAGTTTCATCCAATCCTGGAAGCAATTCATATGATTTTAGCCTCTCTGCTTGCATGGAAATGTAAAAATAAGCTTCAGCACTGCTTGCAGAAGGAGATTGTTGAACCATCTGCAAATCCATTTCCTCCCTCCTTTTCATAGTAAAGCATGATGGAAAAAGTAGAGGTGTTTCCATGACAGGAAATGAATGCTTGACTAATCCATTTGGGACCTTGCTTCTCTTCCAACAGTCACAAAGACCCAAAATTGCTGCACCATCAGTGGGTCATTCAGGCATGATACCACATTTAATAAAATTCTCTGGTAGTGTCTGTTTCCCTGAAGATTAATCTCCAGGTAAAAGGGTGGCCCTGTCTGAAGTAGCCTACTGTGAGGGTGTATATGGTCAAGCACTTGGAAAGAAGAAAAAGAAATTACCTACCGGTACCTGGCTTTCTTAGAGATGTGTTGCACATTCTGTATCTATCTACATCCCTGCCTTAAGGTCTTCGTAACATCTGCCTTTATTCATCTTCTCAAAGAAGTGTTTTTCATACAATTATGCATTGTTGTAGGGGTTTAGAAGTAAGGCATTTCACCTAACATCTACCTACTGGTTTATGTCTTTCTGGTCATCTCCAGTAACAAGCTTTTCAACATTACTGTAACATACATATATATATATATATCTGTTTGTGTCTATGAGAATTATAGGTTAATTCTCTAGACATTAATACCTTTTTTTCTTGGCTGGACAAATCTCACTCAATTTCCTGCCAATATTTCTTGTCTTTCTAGATCCTTCACTGCTATTTCTCTGTTGTCACAACAGCTTCCAATTTAATGTCATTTCAGATTTAATTAACATGCCATTTACCCTGCTCCCAAGTAATTAATGATGATGACAATTGAAACTGGACCAATTATCTTTCTCTGGGGTAGTACTCTCCATACAATGAATGAGTTTGACAGAGGTGGAAGTTTCAGCTTGAAATAATTAATTTTAACTTAAACTTCCATTTATTTTATTTGTTGTAGTTGCTAATTATTGATGGACAGCAGCTGAGAACTGACCCATCTACCGTAATGGATGAAGTACAGAAATTTCTGGGAGTCTCTCCTCATTATAATTACTCTGAAGCCCTAACGTGAGTTAATTTAATCATCATTTTCACATGTTCCTACATTCCTAAAATACCAGTTAGTCTGTAAGTAAGCTCACTGCAAAATAAAGTCTCTTGTACTTCTCCTTTGAGCTGTCAGTAGGATGCATTCTTCAATGTCTGCAAAGAATACAATTCAGGGTTAAATTTTCTGTGAATCATCCACTGAGCCAATCAATGTAGAGCTTGACTGTTACAGAAGTAGGCCTCTGACAAACAGACAAAGTAAGTATTCCTTTGTGAGAACTGCATATGAATTTTGGATTAATGGAAAGGAATTTTATTTCTATAAGTGGAACATGGAATGCTGACATGCATAAACAGAAAGATACTTAGTTTCTCTTTATTTTTGACATTAGCTGCAAGACAGATTCAACGGTATCAGTCAGGAATATAACATCCACTCTGTACATCATAAATACACATGTACACAAATCCTTTGGATTCTGACATTTAGATTTGGTTGCCCTTAAAATAAGACTGATAACCTTAGGTTTACTCTTTTGAGTCTTCAGTCTAAACTTGGGAAATGCATCCTCCTTGCAGTATCTCATAGCCTTTACACTGCAAAACATTTGTTTCAGGTTCGATTCACATAAAGGTTTCTGGTGTCAGCTCCTGGAAGAAGGAAAAACAAAGTGTCTTGGAAAGAGCAAAGGTAGAAAATACCCTCCTATGGATTCTGAGGTAAACCATTATGCTCATTGGCATTATACAGGGATTCAGTTGCTACATATGGGACACCACACAGGCAAAATCATAAGAAGGGAGAGAAGACAAAATTAAGTAGACATTAATTATTTGACTACCTTTCCCTACAAATGAAACATAAGATAGCTGTGGAGTGCATAGATATTTTCAGTTCTTTATTTCAAATGTGAATAATTTAAGTCATTAAAAGAACAACTTTTAAAACTTGGCACCCCTGAAATTCACTTGGAAACCTGTCCCCTTTACCTAAGTGACTTAAGCAGCAGAGGCTCCATAGTGCATGTTTTTTCCTCGGTCATGATCAGATATGTTAATTTGTGTCTGGTCCCTTGTCTTTGAGAGTAGTTAGACCATGACAAGTAATGCAGACTCTCATATAATGCAGTTTTAAGAGAGATTAGGATCTGTTTCTATGAATTTTATAAATGCCTTCCCCAGACAAATGCTCAAATGAAGAAATTTCCATCAAATCAAATGCTGCAGCCTGTACCCAAGGGCAGTTTAGTCTCCTATTCTAGCTGTAACTTTTATGTTTATTCTGTCCTGTATTCCCATTTCATTTAGCCTGACTAAAATGCAAATAAAAATTTACAGTTTGTAAATTTTTATATAAAATATAAATTATATAAATATAAAATATAAATTATATAAAATAAAAAGTAATACTTACAGCAGTAAGTATTAATGTGGCAAGTAAGCCAGGATTTTT
Organism: Ciconia boyciana; assembly: GCF_034638445.1. Lineage (NCBI taxonomy): Eukaryota > Metazoa > Chordata > Aves > Ciconiiformes > Ciconiidae > Ciconia > Ciconia boyciana. The sequence goes on along the minus strand of NC_132938.1, from coordinate 79,916,648 downwards.
TTCTCACAGTACTTAAATTATAAGTAACTTTAAATCAGTGGAATCATACTGATATAAAATCATTGGATGAGAAGGCTTTTGGCTAGAGATAAGACAAGACTGTGTTTGTTTATTGTTGTATTTTTCAACTCTAAATACTTCTGAAAATGGGGTTAATAATTGATACATGCCTACATACGAAGATATTTTAGCAGCTTTGGTTTCAATCATGCTTCAGTAAATTCAAAGTAACTACATCAGCTTCAGCCCAATTCTTAATTTACATGACTATCTGAGAGTAGAATCAGATCCTTTGCTTTGACTTCAGTGTTCATTTTGGACAAACTTTGTTTCTCTTGAAATTATTTATTACAGTTCAGCTCCTAACTGAAAAGCTTAAACTTGCATGCAGTAGATAGCATAAAACAATATAATTTGTGTAAGAGAAAGTAAAGTTTTGACACAGGTAAAACAAACTTTGAAACCTAGAATTCACAGCAACTGCCATACAGCATTTTATTAAATAAGAATATCTCCTTTTGTATCCATCAGTGCAGGGCTTTTCTGTCAAGCTACTACAGAGATCACAATGTGGAACTGTCAAAACTTCTACACAAATTGGGACAACCCCTGCCATCGTGGCTGAGACAGGAGCTACAGAAAGTAAGATAGCATTGAAAAAAAGGCTTTTTGAAACCTCTCTTCCACAGTTCGGTCATCATACCTAAAGTTTCCAGTAGCTACCAGAAGGTCTTGTAAGGTATACCTCTTCAAAAAAGGGTAAAAGATAGAAATTATTTCCATATGCTGGCATGTGGATTGTGAAAATACATGTGTTTCTTAGAGCTCTGGTGGGCCAAATCTTTCTCATAAACATTTCTGGGCCTGTGGACTTGTGGACTACTGTGCACATATGTGGCAGTTATTTGCAACTGGTATAAGCTTCAGAGACACGTGACCTGTCCAATTTCACGGTAAATATTTACATTTTTATATATCAGTTTAAAAGTATGGTGTCTCATGTAGGTTTTGTAGCCCATTGTTAGACCGCTGACAGTTTTTCTTACTATTTGATTATTGTCTTGCATAAAATAAGAAAACTTAATGTAGCACAAAATGCCAAGTGTACTTCTGCCTTTGGAATCAGCTTGCTAATACTCAAAGTATATACCAACAAGGGTGAGAAGTACAGTTATCACATACAATTTAGCTGTGCACAGCAACAAAATACACAGAGCAAAATCTGGAAGCCACAGGCAAAAGCAGTGTAGAAAAAAACAAACACACACATAAAAAACATTACCTATGATTATAGCCTGTAACAACACACCCTTACAATGTGGTAAGGACCTTTGTCCATAATTACTATGTCTGATTTTGTACTGCCTGAAATGGCAAAATACAGAATATAGCCATTATCTGAACAGAAATGTAATGGGACATGTGAAGCACAAAAGTTGCAGTATAATCCTTATGAGCAGTATTATACTTCAACAATTGTGAACCAAACGGAAGCAGTGCAATGAACAGGCTTTCACTCCTGCCTTCTGTGAGCAGCCAGATCCAGATACTGCACTCTGGGCTTACGTTGCTGTGAATCAGGAGTGACTCCACTGAAATGAATAAGAAACTCGTAAAGAGCAGAAACAGATCCATACTTAGACTGCCTTAATTTGCACCACTATTTTTTGTGTATTCCAAGATCCCTCAACCTGATCAAAATTGTAGCATCTTTCAGTAACCTTCAGTTTACGTCAGCTGCAAAAATCTGTCAGATTTCCAGATTAAAATACTGGTTCTGGTTCCAGATATTTTAAACATGTTTGGAATAAGCTTTAGGGGGGGGAAATAAACACAGTGTGTAATCATGGTAGAAAATTACGCTCTAATCATGGAAAACACAAATATCCAGCCTTACATTTATGTGATACATTTCAATGATACATCTCACAATGCATCAGTTTAGATGTGAGATAAAGTCTAATTAATAGTACTTAAAAGTTGAGAAAAAAAGATCAATGAAAACTTCAGCTGAGTATAGTCTTAATGCTTCTCCACTGAACTTTGGCTATGGGTGTTTCTAAAGGCATGAAGAGGTAGTGAAAACAAGAGAACTACAGTACTAAATGCAATGCTTTTTACAGTAGCTCTATAATGTTCTCATAATTTGTTTTAGGGTGAATAGTTAAAAACATGCATCAAATGGTGGAAAAACTTTGTATGTCTCAGTGCTGTTTTACAACATTTAGGTAATCATATAATTTAATTTTCAAGGTAACAGAATGGAAACCAGTCTGTTATTCCCTAAATAGAAAACAGATGTTGAGATCCTTACTGTACCTCTAACTGGTAATCTTTATTATTTATTGATTTTGTCTATGTAATACCTGGTTTTGATAGGCCTGTAAAGAAAAAATCTAGACAAATTTGCTGTATATAACAATATTCTTTACGCAGCACATTTTTGCTAAGGGAATATGCATGATTAATGATGAGGACCTACTAGAGTAGACATTTTTTAAGATGAACATCTTTATTATTTATTAGACAGAATGAGAATTTTCATTTCACTTTAAATATTCAGTGTCATATGGATTCATCCCAAAAACTGACTTGTCTTAAATACTTCTTATTTGATAAAAGAAACATTCTGGATTCTGAACATCGGTAAAAGCAAATACTCTGCATGCTATGGACAGCTCATGCATCCTGCAAGCATCTATATGGATTTGTTACAACTAAATTGAATAATGGGAGAAAATACCTGGGGTTTTCATCCTGGCACGATTGATTTTACCCTTAATATAACCTAATGTAACATCACTCAAACATTTAAAAAAAATCCGCAGGGATTGCATGAAGCTCCTGTTTTGGGCACTGCTGCCTCACTTCCTCCATGTTCTTCAGAGCAGCAATTATAAAATAGAAGAAAATAGGAAAAACTTTGGGCACTATCAAATGCCTGAGGTTTTCATGGTGAGAGGTCCCTCTGCACACGAGTGCCTCCTACATGCAGGAGGAATGGGCTTCAGCCACATTCATAGTTCATTCTTTGTTTTCAGGAGCTCCCTTTCTGTCTTCTTTCTCTGGGAAATCGAGGTCCGCGCAGAACAAGAATGACTGGGCAGTCAAGGACAGAGTGGTGATGGGGACATGCACATTGGTTGCATTGTCCCTCCAGAAATTTTACACCAGGCAAATTTTACACCACAGTCCACGTCTTAGATCTGTGGACTACTTCTGTGAAGTCCTCTCTGAGGTAGGGCAAGGAGCCCCCTACAATTGTTGGTGATCTGGTAAAACAGCCCAACTGCAGTCACCGTGTAGCACTGGGAGGATAAGCCCCCTGCATGCACGGCCTTGGCCTTGGGTGGACTAGGCTTGGTTTGGCACCTAATGGCAAAGCTCATCCTCCAGGAAGGAGTGCTGTGGTGACTCTCAAGTCCTGATGAGGAACAGCAGGGTGGAGCTCTTGTATCGTCCCAGTGCACTTCCTAAGGGAGGGAACTGGGAACAAAATAAATGAGTTCCTAGGGAAGTCTTCAGCAGATTCCTGTGGTAACTTTACCTGAGTTGATACTGTGAACAAAGTAGCTTGACCTGGAACTGTGCATCTGAAAGGGCGTGATCTTAAATCTGTGTAAGTCCAAGCTCCTGTTGAGATGCAGCTGTTAAGCACTAGCATCTTTAGAAAAGGTGCTGTGGGATAAGCTTCTTGTACGCTAGGCGGGCTAGTCTCGGACACAAAAGCAGTAGACAAGTGAAGGCAAACTGCTGGTGCTCTTTGCAGTTCTGAGTTTCTGATGTTGGCTTATTACTTGTTTACACAAAGATGGTATGAAGCCACTTTTTTTTCTTCCAGAACTATTGTATTTAAATATGTTCTTACATTTAACAGGAGGCTTTTAAAAACCAGAATGACTTTTAATGTGCAGTCAACTTGGTGAAGAATGAAGAGTCTGAGCAAAGCATGCAGACAACAGCTAGATGTGTTATTCACAGCTTACCTACAATCAGTGTTTGATTTCCAGAAACAGACTATCAGTATTAACGTTCTTAAAAAATACTGATTCATTACAATGAATTTATATTTGCTAGTCACAGTCAGATGTTTTATTGTGGTTGGTAACACAGCCATGGTTTCTATTACCCTGGTAGATAACTGCACAAGCAATTTCTTTAACAAATGCTTGATTACGTGAGCTTCACCTTTATTTTCATAACTATTGTTTGGAAATTTGCTTTCTGCAGACATCTGTGCCATTAAAAATCAATGTGTGATTATGAGCAGAAAGTGACCGTTAGGGGGGGTGTAAACACAGAGCCTGATGTGAAATCACTTAATTATTCAAGCAAACATTCCTGAAAATACTGTGATATTTTCCCAGTTCTCCTTGTGCAGAAAGAATTAGTTTCAATGATTTGCAGACTATCTTGTACAGAATATCCTTTTTCATTGCTTAAAAATGTGAAACTTCCTCAGGAAGAAATTAAATAGATATTTCAATGTTTATAGATGTAATACTCTTGTCATTCACATTGAATGAAAATTGCTGGAAACATTTTTCTTGAAGTTTTTTAAAATAAAAAATAGATATTATTCTGATAGTGGCATGGTATCTGAAGTGCGACAATAAACTCTGATAAGAAAATGTAGTGCTGTGTGGAAGTGATTTTTCTGTTCACAAAAGCTCTCCTTTTCCAGGTTTGTTAGCAGCTATTGCAGCTTGACACTGAGCTACAACACAATCCAGGAGCATGGGAGCAGCATGAAATGTTGTCAGAAATGAAAAATATTGCTTACTCTCTCTGTGAGTGAATATTACTGCTTTATGCAGCTGCTCGTTTTACTGCTTTTGCTTCCTGCTTACTTTTTATTTCTTGTGCCAGAAATTGCTAATGTGCCATAGAAACATTTCCAGAGCTTACTATTTTTCAGATAACAAGCAGACTTTATTCAAATTATTTGCCTTGGGGATTCAATAGTTGTGCCAATGCATCAGCCTACACAGACATGAGAAAACCTTTCTTAGGAGAAACCTGTGAAGATGGTATGAATATCCAAAGGAAAATTCACCGTTATCAACAAATTCAGAACAGAATAGAAAAGTGTACTATCTAGCTGCGCAAAAACTGCTTAATATCTTCATAGGGGTGTAGAAAATAGGAAACCTATGTTAAAATATTCCGTTCATTACAAAGAAATGATGCAACCTTCTACACAATAGTGTAGAAGTCTAAGCTTCTTTTATAATACCCAGCTCTATAATCTTGAAGAATAACAAAAGTGGAACAGTAAAGTAATAACAGAAAGGTACTAAGCAAAAGGAAAGATCCTCGCCACAACTAACACCTGCCTGGCCTCTGTCTCCAATTTATCTGTTTTAATTTAATGTTTCTTTTCAGCTCTTCCAATCCCAAAATTCTTAGAGCTCAAAGGCAAAAGACACTTTTTGGTCTCTGTGGACCACATGGATGAAGAAACCACAACAGTCAGCATCAAAGGACAAATCACAGGAACAGGAAAGTAATTAACAGCTGAAACCAAGGGCTAGGGAAAACTGAATGGAGGAGGAATTTAGACTAAGGGTGATAGATTTGAAAAGCATATAGTGAGCTTGAGTCTTTACCACTCTGTTTTCTGTCAGGTTACTTATTTCTTTTTTAATACAGTATTTTCTTTCTTCACCTCCCTTTTTCTGTTCTGATCCTCTTTCTCTTGAGAAGTTCAGATGGGAAATAAGGCTCATGTACTTTTAATTGCTCAGATGTCTGTCTACGTAGGAGAGCCATCAGTCAAGTAGCACAAGGTCACTATCAGATCTCTTCCAAAAGGTATGAAACAGAAGTGGCCTAGTTCAACCATGATGTAGGGGCTTGGTTCAGAATTACTACTTCAAATCCTATAACCTGTGTTATTCAGGAGATAAGAGAAATGGGCTCCTTTGCCCGAAAAGAAATCTTACTGTGTCTCCTCAATTATCTCATCAATACTGTCTGTCCTATTAAGTCTCCCAGTAAAGCTCACTTCTTCAGCTAAATTCTGAACCAGTTTATTCCTGTACAAAAAAAAACCCCAAAACAAAAGAGAAAAACACTAATTTTTTTATACAAACACAGTACATACGTTTTAGCTCTAGAACTGTGGAAGGAAAACATTATGAACTAAAGGCGGGAGCCAGCTCTTTTATGCACGTGACAGAGTGGAAATAAAATTCCTGAACACAAACAGTGCAACGTCAGAACAGCTGAGGCTTAGCTTACGGCACAGGTGGGACTGTAGGGCATGGTAAGACTGTAATTTGTCTCTGCACTTTTGTACAATCCTAGCAGCAGTTTCATTATTCTACAGTACTGCCTGATAGTCATATCTTTGAAGCAGTAGTATTACATTGTCGTCGTCATTGTCTAAAACTGATGAAAAACACCTAACATGATGGATATGCCTTAAATAATTTCCTATCTTTTTCACGGAAAAAAAAGGTAAGAAATGTGCACCATTTCTAAAATATGGGCCAAAAGGCAGCTTCCTGCACTACACTAGTCATCACTTCCAGCCTCTTCTTCAAAATCTCCCTAACAATTCAAATACAAAGTCATCCCGCTGTAGCTGATGGAGCCAGATTTTCAGTCCCCTGGCTGTGTCAATTCACTGGCTTCTGGCCTGCAAAAGCCAAAACCACCTGCCTCATCTTTCCAGTACACCCGTGCACAGAATACAAACGCACCTTTGAGGTGCAGCCTTTGCCAGATAGCAGCTTTAGCCTGTGCCCGGCCTTTAAAATCTGCCCTTCCCTGCACAGAGGATGACTAATAATACTAAAATTAAGATGCTGTGGTGTCAAAGGTATGGTAATTAGGTTTAGGCTTGACATGAGGAAGCATTTCTTTACCAAGAGGGTGGTCAAACACTGGAACAGGCTTCCTAGAGAGGCGGTCGATGCCCCAAGCCTGTCGGGGTTTAAGAAGCATTTGGACAACGCCCTTAACAACACGCTTTAACTTTTGGGCAGCCCTGGAGTGGTCAGGCTGCTGGACTAGATGATCGTTGTAGGTCCCTTCTGACTGAAATACTCTGTTCTGTTCTAATTAAAAATGAGGGTGGGGGAATTTGGCCAGCATTAACCAGATACACTTGCTGATGTGGACTGGAAAAGGAAAATTGCCCGTGTTCACCTGAAGGGATGACTTCATTTTCCTAGCACATCTCTCACAACCTCTTCTTTCTCCTTAGTCCACGGTTATCAAACAACAAATACTGTTTTAGTATTTAAGGCCCATCTTATGACTTGACCAAGCATACATACACATATATACATACATACATGTATCTCTGTCTACATGTAGAAAGCAGCATCAGCGTCTAGACCAGCTGAAGAGAACTGCCTTGGTTTGGGGAGTGACTGCAGCCTCTTTTCCATAGACCCCTTAATCCGTTTTCTCCTGCGGATGCTACTCAGGAGCTTCAGAAAGTACCAGAAAGCAAAATGAAAGGTTTTTACTCCTATTTGCAGACAGCCCCCACCCGCATTCCCGCATTCCACCCCGCCTCAGCTGAGCGCGGAACTCACCACCCCCCAACCCCCCCCCCCGCTTTGCGCTCGGCCCCCGTCCTGTGCCCAAAGCCCCGCCCCGCCCTCCGCCCCGCCCCTTTGCGCCCAGGGGACGGCCCCGCCCGCCCCGTGGGTGGGGCTCCCGCCCTGGCAGCGCCGAGCTGCTGGCGGTGCGCGCGGATGCGTCCTCGCGGCGCGCGGCCTCCGAGGCGCTGGCCGTGGGTGCTGCTGACGGCCGTTGGCGGGCGCGCGGGGCGGCCGTTGGCAGGCGCGCGGGGCGGCGGTTGGCAGGCGCGCGGGGCGGCGGTTGGCGGGGCGGCGGGCCGGGGAGGCGGAGGAGGTACTTGCGGACCGGGCGCTGGCGCAGCCGTGAGGCAGCGCGGCGCGCTCCTCTCCAGAGGTGCGGTTGGGCCGGAGCGGAGCTGCCGCGGCAGAGGAGAGGAGCGCAGCGCAACGCGCAGCAGGTGGGCCCCGTGGTGAGGTGGGGGGCGGGTGGGAGCCGTTGGGCGGCGGCGAGGAGAGGGCCGGGGTGAGGGAGGGAAAATGGCTGCCGCCACGTGGCGGGGGTGGGAAGGGGTGATCCATGACTCCATGGGGGCTGCCGCGCGTGGCTGTCTCCCTTCCTAGGCATGGAAGAGCAGTTCCTTGCTAATTGGCAAAACTTCTACCCTGTTGTGGGTATTAGTCGTTGACTGTAGCAAGAAACAGGCCGAGTCGGCCGAAGTGTGCGGCGCCGTGGGATCGGCCGTCTCCCCCCTTCTGTGGTTTTTGTTTGTTTGTTTTTCTCCCGGTTTTTCCTCAATAAGCGGTTAAAGCCCAGGTTTTGAATGTCTTGTACTTTTTTTTAATTATTTTTTGTCTCCTTAGGAGCGCAGAAGCTGAAAGTACGGAGATGTATCTGTTGCCGTTGAAGATCCTCCCCTCCAAAAAGTACGTGACTGGGTATGCGTTACGTAATAAGCTCTTAGAATTGAGGGTTTGGGCGGGAAAAACTTATGTTTAGCGACTAAACTACTGAGACTGATCTGTTGAAATCAAGGTACAGGCTTGGTGTTTTGGTTTTAAATGTATGCTTTGTGTGTGTGTTTTCTTGACAGAAAAATATAACCAAGCGCATAATTTAGCATGACTAGGAAGAATGGGGCTTGGGTGTAGATATATTAGATATGCTAGGAATACTGGATTATGATAAAACGTATGTTGCCTGTATTTTTGCCTGCCAAACTGGAGGCATCCGAATCCCCAGATTTCTCGGGGCTGTCTGTGCAAGAGGAATGTCTTTATTAATAAGCATGTTTCTGATTTAATGAAGAGTAATCTGCAACTGCAGGAGCAGAGGGAGATGTCAAGTTGATACTAATAGTTTTCTTTCAGAGCAGTTTACAACTCCTAGGAGGCATCATACTGTTCAGTGATGTTTGCTGTCTTGTGTGTGTTTCTGGTAGCAATATTAAACTGCCTCAAACTTGTTTTTGCAGGGGAAAAACACTCTTGAGTTGTGATGACAGAAGAAGATGGGGCTCAATTCCACATGTGAATTTTAGGAATAGCTGTGACTAGAACTTTTAATTTTTACTTAGGGTAGGGTGGATCTGTCTAATCTTCTGGAATTGATGCCTTTTGTGAGCAATAATATTTCAGGTTATCAAGCAGAGCTAACAAAAGCTAATTTTAGGCTAGATCTTAATCTCACTTTAGACTTAACAGAAATTAGCTTTTTTAATAAAGTTCAGACTTGGAGCCTATAATGAGATATTCTGCGGTCCATCTCTCATCTTTACAAAGAGGACCTGGAACGTAGCTTACTGTGCCTAAAATTAGCCTTGACTGCTTCTATACAAATACAGTTAGGACAACTAGCTCATTTTGTGCTGCTTTCAGGGATCTGCTGCTGCTCCTATCTCTGGGCTGTTACCAAGTCTTAAGCAATTATAATAATGCTCACGGTAGTTTAGTGGCTGTGCTGCACTCAGTTATGTGGCTGACCACACTGCAGTATTAAATCTGTGACGTGCACCTTCAAGTGGTGGCTCTTCTGCTGTTAAAGTGTGTTAGAAAAGTTGTTGCAAGGAGTATACATGTACTGCATAAGCTGAAGGTAAGTTTGTGAAGTCTAGAAAATGAATGAGAAATCTACAGTCATAATTTTAGTATATATGCCAATGTAAAGCATTCAAATGTATGAATAAGTCAATAAAGAGACATCATCTTTCACCACAAGTGTCGCTTCTTCCTTACAAGACTACTGATAACCAAGACTAGACCTGCACGTGTTCTTTGGAATTACTTACATGTGCCAAATCTGCCTGTTGTGGGGGTACAGCTTTTGGTAGCTGGGCCTCATATTTGTGACTCTGTATGGTTTCAGGGCAGAGCAGTGACTGGCTGATGTGTTGTCTGGGAGCCATTCCAGAAGTGACATGGCTTTTATCAGAGGTTACTGCTGCAGGGGAGAAACAGTGACTTTGAATGTAGCTGCTTTTTCGATTTACAAAATTTGCTGAGGGATCTTTTATTTCATCCATATTTAAGAAAAGAATATATGGAGCTCCCATAGATGGTGAATCATTGCAGAGTCAGACGATACATGTTTTACTTACAAGTAAATTTACTGTCTTAGCTAATAGCAGCTGTGCTGGCACAATCTCTTGTGGAGTATCTTCCAGTTAATACGGAAATTTTTTGGAAGTCACTGCAAACTGAAAAGTTAGGGGGGAAGGGGGGGCTTTGAAAAGGCTGGGGAGCAAGATCTGTGAAGCTAGAACTGTGATCAGTAGGCAGTGCAATTACTGCTAAGTACTTGGCAGCTGAGGGGGGATTCCTTTTTGAAGTGGGTGGGGGTGGAATTGTGGACTTTAATTACAACATGGATTACATCTGAGGAAATTACTTCCAATGGTCATGTTAGTCACACTTTGGAAGAGACTGGTAGGGAGATTAGGGAGCTGTCATAGGAAACTTTTTTTTTTAATGTACTTTTCCTGCCATTGCCAAAGTAAAGCTGAATGTATATTCTGTGTGGAGCTACAATAAGTAGTACTAGACCTGTTTAATTGTCAGTGTGTGATTACTCTTTTCCTTTTAAACAGCTCTGCGTACAACCCTATCATATGACATCTTTACTGCTTAGGATTCCAAGTTTGTGGCTGCCAGGCCTGGTAGCCAACAGTCATGAGCGTGTACCTTGAATTTCCTTTTCTCCAAGAGTGGACTTTTGTAGTAACCTTAGTGCTTTTAGAAAATAACACATCTATTCTACAAGGGCAGTTATTTGTGTATCTTGCACAAGAAAATGCTAGGCAGACAGTGACCAGGAGAGAGCTGCTACTATGCTGGGGACGAGGTGTGGGCGGGAGAGTGCTACCACTGTGTGCAAGTGGGGTTGCTGTTTGGGCAGGCACCCTGATGCAAAGTGGCTTCCTTAGTTTTTTAGATTTTTTTTTTTTGTGACTGGCTTTGATCCCATGAAGAAAACAAGGTGTAGGCAAAGGAATAGGAAGAAGCAGGAGTAGAGTTGGGGATCTGTTTCTCCAGGGATCTGGAATGTATTAAAACATTATACATATAATATACATTATAAAATATTAACACAGAGTACAAAACTCAAGAATATGACGTGAAGGTCTGGAGAGAAGCATTTTTTGTGGTCACTGAAACGATGCTGAAAAATCTAGGCTTTCTGGTGTTGGCTTTTAGCTACTGTATGACATTACACTGATGGGGTCGTCTGATGCGTTACCCCAATTCCCTTCCATTTCAGCCTTTGCTTTTTATCAGACAGCAGCTGCCTTTTTAATCTATTTTAACAGTTTTGGTGCATAATAACTGAACTTTTTTTTTTTTGACAAGTTGCCCTTTGAAAACTGACTGTCCTGTCTCTGCTCCTGTAACGGAGGATTCTTCATCAAATATTTAGAACATGGAAAGATAAAACTGGGTTTGAATCAAGAGAAGGGAAAACTAATTTTCAAGATTATGATCAAATACGAAAGTATGAACTATAATGTTTGCTGTGGGTGTCTCGTACTAGTTTTGAGTGCTTAATGAGGTTACATAGCCTTTCCTATAACTGAAGCTTTCCTTGAGCATCCAGTCACACGCACAGAGGGTAGTGAAATCTGCCTTCCCTCATTACTTGAGTACAATAGAGGTATTCTTACAAGATGTGGCTTTTTCATTTGCATGTGGCTTAGGATGGCTTGTTTTTCATGCTTTCTCTTAAAATTTAATTCCCAGTTCCCAAACAGCTGTGTTCCTATCTTTCCACTCTATTCCTGTTTCATCTTAGCTCTTACCTTTAGAGATGCTCCTTAGTTTTCTGCACCCTGTTCCATCTGCAGTGTCTCACACCTCTCTAACTTTCACCCAACCCAGTCTTTTTTTTTTTTCCTTTACATTGCTACAAAGGTAAATACTTCTTTCCAAACCTTGAAGTGATCTTTTCCCTGTTTGTGGCTGCTTGGTGTTGCATTTGCAGGAAGTTCATGGTCGGTTTCTGTGTTCCATGCTAAATAAGTGGGATACGAACTACTGCATGTGAGCCGGTATCAAATGTGTATGAGGTATGTCTGGTGTCTACTTCAGCTAACTGCATTTGCGGTTACCCACAGCTGAAAGCACAGACAAAAAACATTTTTCTTTCCTGATACCACAAACTTCTTGTTTTCTGGGTGGTTTCTTCTACTGGGATCTGCTACTTGAGCCTAATTGTTTTAGCATCCTTGTACATTATGTTCTGCAATTGCCACTCTGAAACTATAACAGCATTAAAAAAATCGAGTATAAATATTCTAGCACTTGAAAGTGTGAAATAGTTGTAGTAACATTGAAAAGGATGAAGAACATTGATTCAGGACTGACTTTGTTAAACATAAGCTCTTGCAGTGCTGTGAATTTTTCTGGAAGTAAGACAGCTGAGCTTACAGATATTCTGCATATAATCATAAAATGGGATCTTGATTTATCCGTGATTTACAGAAAAGTGTCCCTTTACTTTGGGAAGCTGTTCAGGGTTGAGATAAATGCATGTTAAATAGGCTTTGTGTGGCAGTTGTGGTAATGCTTCTGTTCTTTGTTTCTGATGTAGTTGTCTGTATATTCTCTGGAAAATGGGCAAAAACTTGGGAAGTTTGGGGGACTGCATGTAACTATAAATCTTCACAACGCTGGGGAACCTGGATAGATTACACATCAGTGTTTAAGATGGTTATCTACTCTGGTACTAGAAGTGCGGAGTGTTTTCTTAGTTTATGTCGCCGTTAACAGTGGCCAACCTGCTTCATACAAAAAACCCTTAGCGTAGGCTGAAGAGCAGGTTTTTCTACAACCTTGTATATATTAAAAATGTTGAAAAAAGGGGAGAGCAGCAAGGGTCAAAAAAATTCCTGGGCGGTTTTAAGAGCGTAGGACAAACTTATTTATGACAACCTAACGGGTATAAGTTAAAGCACACAAAGCACGAGGAATTCCATTGTACAGAATGTACAGATTCCACCTCTGAGAAAACGGCCCAGGGCTTATATGCCTTGAAAAAAATATTTTCAAGAGCACCCTTTTTCACTTAAGAAAGCTCACATGACGTTTACCCAGCTGATGTTCCTGCAGTGTCTGCTTGTACATTATCCACAGGATTAATGTATAAAAGTTGTAGTCAGTGTGGCAGTTTTTATTGTATACATTTACATCATCAGGCTCATTGAACAAAACTTAGAATGGCTTAACATAAAGACAGTTTCATTTTATGTTAGAAACTGAAAAGGCATGCTCTCTGCATGAAAACGGTAGTGCAACATTTTAAAGTCTAATAAAGCGTCCTATTAAAAGAACAAAACTAATGAACTACTGTACTAAATCTAAATGTTTACTACATTTAGTATGCAGACTTGATTTATTTTCTCCCCCGTAAGTATTGTATTTCTGTGGTGCAACTTCTAAAAGAAAATTATTATTTCCCCTGTACACAACGTGTGTATTGCACTATATAGCCTACTTCACCACAAGTCTCAAAATAATGGGTCTTGCGTAGCAAAGCTTTGATGGTACAAGTAAATACATTTTGACAGATTTACTTCCTCTCTCCTTCAATTAAAAGGGCTACGTATAAGTAAAAACGTAAATGGTTTTAAGGTTCGCTAGCAGAGTGTTTCACATAGGTCTAACACTAGGTGGTCACAGTACTATGATTTTTGATGTGTTTTTAAATAAAACATTTCACACTATCTCAAAGTGTGGAATTACGGAAAGCTAAAATATATTAAAGCACCTTGTGTACTAGTTTAGCACCAGTTCCAACAAGATATTTAAACTAGTCATGACCCTTGAAAACTAAGTTTGAGGTCGGAGAGAAATTGAGGGCCAAGTCTTCAATCACATGGGCTTCTGCAATATCATTGCCACTTTGTACACAAATTGAGTTGTCTTGGGTATTTGTTACAACACCATAGAGACATAGAACCATACAGAAATTAATGATTGCCCACTTAAAACATGAATACAAGCATCCCACTTTGTTGCCAAAAGGCCACGCAACACTGTTGGAGTCAGAGCGTTTGGGGATAGGAAACACAGGAAAACAGTCACTGGTAGTCACAGTTTGCACAATCACTATGTGGTGACACGCATCTGCCACACTGGAGCGGTTCATGGCCCACAGAGCTTTCATTTAATCTTTTTAAGAAGCATGTTTAACGTAATATGCAGAGCACGCTTGCAGATAGAATGGCCTTTGACAGGGATCGTAGAGGTAGCACTGAACTTTCTTGTCTCGCTCTTGACTGTAGTTAGTCGCAGATATTTTCACGACTGATACCCATTAGTGTTGCGTTGAGATGGTGATTACTTCCTGTGTTCTGTGTAGTAAGTTCAATGGCGTGTCTCTTTCTAAAAGGATGGTAAGTTTTATATTTGTCTTTTACATCAAGAGTAACTTTTTGTCAGTGTGTTTTTATAATAAACCATTAAGGTTTTCATAGCATGGGGAACAGTATCTGTAAAAGGATTTAAATGGAATCAAAATATGTCAATACTTCTGAAGTCACTGAAAACTATCTTAACTCTCACCTTTCCTGTAAGATCAGTCTGAACTAGTGTTGCAGCTAAGCAGGAGAGAGTTGTCTAAATATTATCTCGTAGAAAATAGTAGTTTAAGACTTCATAGACCCGTTCAGACAGGTTTTGGCTCAAAATCTCCAGTATTTGCATTGCACATACTTATAACTTTCTCATGTAGGATTGACAGAGGTTCTTAGTGTTAATTGAGTAAAGCCCCTCCAAACCCAGCAATGAGAGAATTGGGATGTTTGTTAGTCTGATACTGTACTGACAGCTAGTGGTAAATAGGAAAAGTAAATTCTCTCCAAAAATTAAGAATTTTGGAAAGAAGACAAATGATATTTAGCTAGAGGAAAGAAAATAAGAGGTCATTTGTTTTTGATCTAGCTCTTGCAGCTGTGCAGGATGTTTGCAGGGAAACTAACTTCCAGTGTACTACCTATTTTACTTGGGAATGTACTTTATGCACGCTAAGCTGTGAGAACATTTATCAGAATAGCTGGGGATCTGATTATTGTCAATTATTTTCCTTCTAACGTTTAATACAGACTCAGAATTACTACCAAGAATCAACCCGCTAATGGTCTCATTAGCTAATGAGACGAGTCAAAATTAGAGGACTGAGTGTAAGGTCGTAGGAATAATAGGAAAACAGTCAAGAACTGATTAAATAAACTAGACTGAAGATTAATTTTGAGATCTGTAATTAATTCTAGAGAAGCTTGGAGCTTAAATAGCTTGGAGCTACTACAGTCCTCCTGTGGGCAGTGAATCTCATGAACTTTCCAGCTGTCCTGCTCCAATGTTACTCTAAGCTGGCTGTCACTTTTCTCCTTATTGTAGATACATGGTAACGTGTTCATGCAATATATAAACTTCCTTAACACAGAGGGATTTTGTTTGGATAGTAATCCCTAACCGGAAAGGTTGCATGTATACAGCTTGGATTTAACAAAAAGAAAAACACATGAATCGGGAAAATGTGTCTGTTTCCACCCGCTGTGGGCCCCAGCTGTGCACTGTCTGTGCTTGTCCAAGTTGTCCTGCCTCAAACTTTATTAACAAAGTTTGGTTTTCATTATGGACGTTCATAGTTTGGTCACACTTTTTATCCAGGGTACAAAAGATGATACTTTTGTGTAGACACCTGGAGAATCTTTCACTCCACAGCCGTAGCCCCAGGAGGTCACACCATACACAACCCAGCTTTCCCCTGGACGTTCGCACATCAGTGGTCCGCCACTGTCTCCTTGACAGCTATCAACACGTTTCTGCTCCTGGACATTTCCAGCACAGAGCATTCTTCCCGTGAATCTTGTTTTGTAGCGCTCTTCACATACCCTCTTGGGAAGTAAGGGGATGGCAGCCTGTTGTAATGTTCTTGAATAAGCCCTTCCTGAAAAGCAGACCCAAATTATTGTCTCATTATGATTGTTCTTGGAAACACAAATGTGATTTAATCCAATTTTTGCTGTCAGTCCTTCACACTGTTTTGTCATTAAATAAAATGACTGAAAACAGAATAAATACTGAAAAAATCTACTGTGCATTAAACATAATACTAAAATACTATATAGTATAATAATATATAGATATTGTAAATATGGAATATAGATGCTTTTTTAAAAAACCAAAAAGCTTAAAATTTAAGATGTAGCTTTACTCCTTGTGTTCACTGGATCTTTCCAAGGCTGGAATTTGCTTTGTTCCAAACACACTCTGTGTCTTCTATAAGAATATATGCCTTAATACCTAAATGGAGAAGCTATTTTTGGGAGTCTTGAGCAGTGGAGACTAAAGCTGCAGAAATACTTCATTTCTAGGTCACCAGTTCAAATCTAGTCTAGCTCAGCCTGACAGGTGCTGCATCCTCTGTCGGCTTCCAAGTAGAGCATCCAGCCAACCATCACGCTTATGCCCTGTAAGTATGCGCAAGCTTGCTTGTCACCTCAACTGAGGAGCTAACATTACTGATCCCAAGTGTATTCTGGTGGAGATTGGCAGTATCATTTGAATCTTTTGCAATCCTGGTAGCTTCTATGTACCAGAGTACTAATGGGACTCCTGACCAGAAGGAATCTTCATTTTGTGGGGGTGAGCAGAACCTGTCCTTTGGTTTTCTTTATCCGTAGTGAATCCTGCATTGTATAAGGAGTGCTCTGCTTATAAAATGTCAAGATTTAAATCATTTGGCTTTTTTCTATAGCTTGCACCTCTTTTTCAGTTGGAAACATGGGAAATTAAAGCCAGTGTTGGGTTGGGGGTTTTTTTAGGTAAAATCTTAATACTTGTAAAGTAATTATGATTCATATAGTACATGTGAAATTTCAGCCGAAGTACTTCAATGATGTAATTTCTTACTGTAATTAAAGGCAATTATTACAGAGGTTAATATTTCCTTAAATAGATGTCCAAAGTAAACAGTATTGCAGAACTTTCAGTGAATTGTGTTAAAAGCTAGACAGAGCTAGGCAATGAATTAGCAATTGTTTTTTAGCAAAAACCCCACCCTACAAGTCTATCTCCTTTATTGTAGTACAGTGACCCAGACATCTGTGCGCACAGATTAATGCATGTAAAGAGGAAGAACTGATATTTGGCCTTGCCGCCTTGTCTCCTTGCCAGTTTGAACCAGTCCGTGGAACAAAGGCTCAAGTGTAGTTGCTGTCTTGCACTGTATTCAACACCGTAAAAACATGAAAGTAAAACATGGTTATTAATTTGTAAAACATTTAAAGGACAAAGACCTTTGAAGAGGAAGAATCTTTTACTGACCTAAAAAGTGACTAGATTGTTCCAGAAGCCTGGATTGCAGATTCAATTGTGGCTCTCGTAAATTTTGGCAAGATGTTCTCTTATTTAAATCTAACTGCTGATTTAAAATGTCTACATTTTCATGTTACATGGTAACAAGAGAGACTAAAAATGTTATTTGAAATTCTATTACGTGTATATTTTCTCTCAATTTTTCTATTGAAGTGGTGTAATTTAAAGAACCTTTCTAAAATATTCATCGTACTTACCTTAAAAACCTTAAAAATATTAGAGCTGTTAGTTATGTTCTGAGGCAGGGGGTGATGGGTGATAAGCTGCTGCTCAGGGTGTGCCTGGCAGCAAATAAGCTTTTCATTCATGCTTGTCAGTCTTAATGAGGCCGTTTTACTGACTGGTTCTGTGGTTTAGAGTGACATGGTTAATCGCCACTTTTCAAACACAGACTAAATTCAGTAAACAAAGTGTTGTCATTCCTGGTTAAGGATCAGGAGGGAAAATATTGCCCTATATAACAAGAGTAAAATTGTTCCACTTTGAGGATTTTCTTATTTTAAGTATTTGAGATTTTTTTTTTTTAAATAAGCAGCCTCAGGTAATGAGATCGGTGGGTGGAAATCATTAAAACATTTTTACCTGTGTCACCCCATCCAGTGATATAACAGTTGGGAGCAATTTTCTGTGGTCTCTCTCTCCTTAATGGCAAACAAGCAGGTAAGACGTGGGTACTGAATCTGGCACACTGTTCCTCTGGCCCCTGTAGCCTCACCAATGCAATGTCGTAGTCGCTGCTGTCAGGCCTGTACTCTTTATGCATCACAATCTGTTGGACTCCAATTTCTTCCTCATACTCTTCTGGTACCAGTGTGTGATAGTCTCCAACTCGCACAGCATAGTTCTGAGTGTTGTTGCCATACCTAAAATTGAGGTGAAAACAAACAGGGCTGGCTCATGCAAAGTCCCATCCTAAGCATGCAAACAGATTTGATCAGGGTCTTTACTGCTCATATAAATAACAATACAAAAAGTTTTTTTTAAAGAGCAAAAACGCTTTCTCAGATGTTTAGATTGACACTCAAGTGTATCCTAAGGAATATAAAAAACCTTTTCCTGAAGTTTCAGGTTGGGCTATGTTCCTTTTTGTATATTTTCACAGGCAAGGTTTTTCTTATGGCCATCTGCCATGACTGGCACTTATTTCAAAGGTGCAAGCAAGGTGTGCATTATAAATGTATTTAGTAAGGGTAACACAAACTGCCCATAATTATAATGAAAACCTGAGTACTAACATCATTGTGATGCTCCAAATAATTGCTGAAATGACAACAGTGTTCAAGCTTACTTTGTAGGTTGGTTGAGAAATTCTAGAGGCTTAGATAACTTGATAAAAACCTCTTACGTTAACTGAAGTTATAATAAGGAAAACAAAGCATATGTGCATCATAAGCACCTACTGTCAAAGTGACAGAAGGCCTGTAAATCTTAGACTTGTTTTGCATCTAATATGACCCCAGTTTCTTTCACATCATAGACTAAATGGTAAATACCTTAGAGATGATTACTGTGGCTGAAATAATTTTCTGTGCATGCCTTTGGAGATTTTTGGATTACAGGACACACAGCGCTTCTCAGGAAAACAAACAAGGGAGTACTGTTGGGTACATTTATTTATTTTAAAATCTGGCTAAGCTAACCCAAATATTTTTCCTTTTACTTCTCCCTTTCCCTCATAGCCTTCACCAGGAAATTTGTAATACGTGTGCAGAAAATACCCTACAGTGTTTCATCACCTTCTAACCTATACTTGTTCTTTTTGTACCCTCCAGCAATGTGCTGATCTCTGTAGCTTACTAAAGCTTGATCGAGGAGCAGCAGACAAAGCAGGAATATTACAGGTTTCTTATGAACAATATATAGCTGTACCACTGAATATTTCTTATAATTGTGGGTTGCATTCCTGGTCGCCTGCAAAGCTTTCTCTGTCAAATTCTGCACATCTCCTTCAGGTCTTCTATGAGCAAAATTTCACTTCTAGGCTTGTAAGGAGAGGGAGCTGCAGGCTATGACCAAACATCTGGTCATCTGAAGATAACCTTCTATATAGGAAAAATGAAGTAACTTGTCTACCACAAAACTTTTTCCAGGTCCTCTGTAGTAGTAGTCTGTGTGAAATACTCTCTAGATACTGTATTTTCCTTGCGGTTGGAAATCAAAGTTCTATACCAACAGGAAGTGAAGAGATGCAACTGATGCAGACTTTTTAAAGTCTACAGAGCTGTTTAAAAAAGTATTCATACTGATTTTAGTCTCAGAGGGAGAACTGAGAAAGATTAAATTGTGTATTTTACCAAATGCATTACTTCCTTCCTTCCAGAAAAAAACAGCTCGAGCTTTTTTAATTTGTGGATCAGTATGTTTATCTCAAAGATATTTAAGAAAAAACCTGTATTTGTATGTGTCACATTACTAATCTTTCTGGTTTGATCACAAAAGTGCTTGTATTTTATAACTTACCACTGAATCAGTTTTCATTAGGGATTTTCTATTAGGAAATGAGAGCATGAATAGGAAAAAAACCGTCAGAAAAGGCAGAAGCATGAATCCTGGCTCTGCAGGTGTCTGACTCCAGTCCCTTGAAGTTTCTAGAATAGAGGTATTTCTTTCTAAGCTTTTTTAAAAAACAAATAATCTCTCTTTCTCTTGCACTGGATCTCACGTTCTCAATTCTAGATCATCTTGTGTGGTTTTGCCAGTTTTCAAAGCTCACTAAGATTTCACAGTTGATTCTTTTCCTGATAAAATAAATGGCAAAATTCCATGGAAGTAGGGTTGGCACCTGATACATTGCTTTTATTTTTATTGCTTTTATTTTTGTTGCCTTTAAGGAGATTCTTCAGAGTAAGAAAGGCTGTTAGGTCTCAACTAGTTTCTGGAGTTATATATATCCATCTGTACTTGGCCGTCTGAAGTACGACATCAGTGAAATCCTAAATTCTGCATCCCTGTAGATTGTCTGTCAAATCCTTGCCGTCTGCTGCCTGCCAAGAATTTCTGCTCTGACACTTATGAATCCCTTCCTGGGTCACTGTTGCCACGCATCTTACATCAGAAAAGGCTAATCTTGCCATACTTTGCCAAGACACTTAGTATACTACTATCAGTCTAAACTTCTGTTATTGTTACTCTGAGCTATGACGTGGGAACCAGTACAAGTATAATCTGGCACTGGCTAGAAAACAGTGGGTTTTTTTACAGCAGTGCTGTGATCTGATCTGTGACCTTGGGTGAGTTTCTTTTTTGTTTTTTTTTTCTTCTGCCATCTATTTGGCTTTCCTTAATACAGCAAGGAGTACGGCTACATGCATCTTCAGTAGGTTAAAACACTATATAGTACAAGCATTACTTAACACAGCTTTCTTTAGTATTACTTCTGAGAGAGTGACTTTTTTGTAAGTTGTGCATCTTTACAATCAAATGCTTGGTACATGTCAGTACCAGTTTGTACTGAATAGGTTTTATATATTTGCTCGCTATTGCTTCTGGGAACTTTTAGAAACTATAATTCAGAGTTTAATTTAGCATGTTTACATATAGATAGACTTGAAAGCAAATTTTCCTGGCCCACGTGCAAAAATTTCCAGTAATGCTTTGGCAAAACCATAGCATTCAAAGTCAGGAACATATTTTTATATAAATATACAAATTAGGGGGGAAAGTATTTTTTATTCCTCTAGTTATGCAAAATATTAGTAGGGAAATTAATCTGATTCCTTAGTTTAATCTTGTGTTCTGCAAAAAGTTGCATCTGCAGTTCAGTATTTATATATATTAAATGGTCATTTGTCTCTTCACATGGAAGCTATGTAACCTCATAGGTAGTGTATTTCCTAGAACTACAGCTTAACGATTTCTGAATTGGTTG
Organism: Ciconia boyciana; assembly: GCF_034638445.1. Taxonomy (NCBI): domain Eukaryota; kingdom Metazoa; phylum Chordata; class Aves; order Ciconiiformes; family Ciconiidae; genus Ciconia; species Ciconia boyciana. The sequence continues at coordinate 79,895,372 of NC_132938.1, read as the reverse complement.
CAGCAAGAGAAGCTACCAAATCAAAGGCAAGTTTATTGATCACTTTGGCCATCTTTTTCATGGAAGTACCCATAATGTTGGTTGGTCGATTGACAGAAAGCATGCTACTATGGTATGTAAAGCAGTTTGAGTACACAATGAAAACCAAACTGACAGACCCTGGTAGCTCATTTTATTGTGTAAGCTAATCAATGCATTGTGTAAGCTAATCAATGCATTGGTCCTCTGTGAAACTTGGAAAACAGAGGAATAAAACACCCAACTATAGAATGTTGTACACACTGACACCGCAACTCCTGCACCCCTCTCCAAAGTGGACAAGGTCAGTGTGGAGGCAGGTAGCTGAATGGTCAGGGTGTGCAGTATCAAATGGTCTTTCACTTTTACAAAACCTATTTACAGAACAGATGTAATGCTCAGAACATAAAGAGTGTAGTAACAGTGGGATGGGTTATGCAGCCAACTATGTACTTCGATGTCTTGCCCGGGCCAAGTTTACAAACAATCCTGGCTGATGCATTAGCCAACTTTTTAGGATCTGTTTTCCTCAGAGTAAATCAGAAAAGGAAGCTGATACAGAAAGTACTTTAGTTACTATTGCAGTAAAATAGCTTTATTATTTTAATTTGAATTACTCTAACTTACATGCAAAGCCCCCACTAAAGTAAATAGAAGAGTTATTTTTGTTACTGATATCTCAGATATATTTTTCTGCTCAAATTTCATAACTGCATGATGATGTTCCACTTAAGAATCTAAAAGATACAGCAACTGAGCCCAGTAAGTTAAGTAAAATTATGCTGTTTCCTTTGCCAGTTAAGCAATATTAAATAGCTTAATTTTTGCTACAGCAATTGTTTAAAACTGTTGATCTTATTGCCTTTAAATCTATCATAAATAGGATTCTGTACCCTAGAATGTATTGCTAGATACAGTCCTTTAATGTTTGAAAGTAATATTTTAACAATTTGGTACACATCTGAGTGTCATATTGGAATACAAATGTACAAGGTCATTAGCATTAAATATATATTTGCCTGACATAATCTGCCAAAAACACTTCCAAAAGGTCACTGAAAATACTCTCTCATAATTTATAGATAGACTTTTGGCTCTGTGAGGCAAACCACATATTAGTGCTATGCTGATAGTTTCTGGATTATGAAAGCTTTTTTACCTTCAATAAATATTTGCCCATCTAAGTTAACCATTGTGTACACTGACATATAAGTTTTATATATATAAACAAACACAATCACAGTACTTTGCAGATGTGCATTATCAGTGGTGCAATGGAAATCTGGCTCTCAAGTAGAGAAAGGTAATTTTACATGGTATAAATCTTTCTTCTTTATTTTTTTAAAAATGTAATGGGTGCCTCTGCATTTTAGGTTATAGGCCTTATGCACAACATCAATTACTCTATCCATTATCTTTAATGCAATTTGAAGGGGGAAAGGGGTTGTGTGGCTTTTTCGGTTTTTGTTTTTTTTAAACCTCAGAGTACTACAGAGTCACAAATGTATTAGGTGTTTGTAATTTAGATGAGAAATGAACACACTTCCTTCCTAAACTGTTTTAATAATCAAAGGAACTTGATTTTTAATTGTTTATTTTGAGTCGTAAACCTAAGCATGAAGGAAAGTTGTTTATGACTAGTGATAACACGTGCTGTCCTGTCAGCCGTATATCAGATAGTATAGTAGAAAACTTACTGCTTCTATTTAATGTTACATCCTTGATTTTGACAAAAGGAACAGTGTTCCCTTTAATAGGTTCCTGCTGTTTTTCTGTGTTACAGATGATGGTCATTTATAGCAGAATAATGAAGAAAGGAGATCCAGGAAAGCTTATCTTAATTGAAAGTACTGATTTTAAACATTTAATAGAATGAGAAGTGCTGCTTCTCATGCAGATGTATGAAACTAATAGCTACAGGGCTTCTAGTGAGAAGCTTAATGAGCAGTCTTTGCACAGATTTACCATATTTCTGTGCACATTGACACACATAAGGCTTTCTTAAACTGATTTTTTGATCTGTAGACAATTATATAAATACATAAAGTACAGTATATAATACAGTATATAATTATATAAGTACATAAAGTACAGTATATCAGTCCATAAAAAAGGCAAAGTAGTCTAGCTCAGGGGTGTCCAGTCTTCCTCACCTAAAAGTCACCTATGAAATGGCAAAGAACCACCACACACACCTCCCATTTGAAGAGTGGAGGCAGAGGAGGAGTCTGGGAGTGCTTCATGGGTGGAAAATGGTGTTGCTTTCAGGGTATTGCCCCTCTGTTGGATGGCTGGGCTGGGCAAGCCTTTAAGCTCTAGTGCAGCCTGGCAGTGTTGACCTTAGCACCTCCTCGAAGTTTTTATTTCCCATCCAACTGGAGGATGGATTAGTAATTGGTCACCATGCTAATGTCATCCTGCTGCCAGTCAAGTAAGGTACTGACACTGAAGGCACACCTGAATTAGTCTCACCATTCATGCTAAATTTGAGAAAACTGAATTTTAATTCTGGTGTCTACTTCAGTTTCTGGTGTCTTACTAGGTATTTGGTTCCACTGTGCCTCAGGGTCTCTAGTTCTCAAAACAAAATTACCAGGACCATGTTGAAGTATACATGAGCGTTCAGGAATGCCTAAAGAAGCACTTAAGAGTTATATTATTAGAACAGTACAATGTTCAAGTAACACAGTATTTCCTAAAATAACATCATGGTCGTCATAATTTCCTTTTTTTTCTATGCCTCATTTTTCGAACTATCCAAAGTTTATATTTTTTTATGTATAGACCTGCAAATTCCCTGCAGCTGTCAGAACCACTCAGGACAAAACTTGCTAATAATACAGGTGTGTTATGAAAGGAAAAATAGATTCAAACAATTTTTGATCTTAAATTATGTGTCTGTGAAATTACAGAAACCAGTAATGCTGCTATACTACTGGCAAACAATTCCTATCATTATGCACAAAATTGTATTTAATTTTTATCCATAGTACAGATGAGACCACTTTTGTTATTTAAGCAGTGTTCCAATTTCCAGGATATGAGAAATGGTATACTGGCCTTTCTCATGTCTGTCTGTGGAAAATATGTGAAGAAGGCGCTTGATCTATAGATAGCTCTTGGAAACCTAGCCCCTTAAAATCACTCTGAGATCATTAGGAAGTTCAGCCCAGTCTGTCCAATGTCAACTTAGAGCTAAAGGTGCCTTCTCTCTTTTACAGTAACCAGCAGTGCATCCACAGGCTGTTGGAGTTGCATGCTTAGATCCAGGTTGCACAGTTTTAAATGCAGCATCTGGGGCAAAACAATGCTTTGGTCCCTGAGACCACATGTAACAGTTGTAGGATAGCCTGTAACAGACCCTCGAGTGGCTGCACCAGTCTGGAAGTATCACAGTGTACATTGCTCCAGCCATGCTGCTGCCCCATCATGTGGGTGTTCAGCAAAGTATCCAAAATGGGCACGCTTTGGCAGCACGTTCGGTAGTGACTTGGAGCCCCCGCTATGTAAGCAAGCCATTGGGAAACACAGGTAATGTATTCTGTGGGGAGTGCTTACTGTAAGAATGCGCTGCAACTGCAGCAGCGCAGCACAGCAAATGCTAACTGGTTTCACCAAACGTGAAAGCATTCTAATAAGGCGAAGAGTTAGGTAACTAAGATCTTGATTTGCACACAGAAAACATAACTGGCTTCCTTTTTCTTTCCTTGAGAGGATCTTTGAGGTAAAATAACAGAAAGAACTGCCTTGTTTTCAAGCCTTTAATCAAAGGCTTTCTCAAGAGCTTAAGTTGCATCCTTAGTAATCACTATAGAGATGATGAACAGGGGAATAGGAAGCCATTGTCTATAAACTCGATGATAGCAACTGAAGTGCTTTCATAGTTCCACAGAAACAACTGGGATATCAGTTGAAGTAGGCAGAAATGTTATTGAGTTTGACCATTTCAGCTTGAAATATTACCAAGAAAAGTCTTTCATGATTTTCATGAAACATGAAAATGAAAAGATGTGCATCTGGCACTAAGCCAGATGGTAACACTTTCCATTTGAGTAAAAGTATATCTGACACTTCCTTTTAGTTATTAGTGTGCAAAAGGAAAGGCTCAAAGTCCAAAGTTAAAACATTTGCAGCCCACTTGAGCAAATTCTAGCAAATATCCTCAAAATTGCAATGCCGTTCTTCTATGCTTTTATTCCAGCCCATGCTGCAACCTTTTGTAAGGATTCCAATGAAACAATTGCTGTTAAAAGCTTAAAATACTAGACCAGCTTCCTTACTGTGCAAGTTGATGCTTTTATACTACAGTAACTACAGCAGCAGTGAATTCCTGATGTCAAAATTACTGAAGAGGGGATATCCTATAAAATGAATAGGAGAATTATCAGTAACAGAACATCTGTTTCTGCAAAAATGGGAAAAGACATTTTACAAAGCTAGATAATAGCTTAGTACTGAGAATTGCAGAAGTAGTTAGACCAAGTAGATAAAATGTGACTTACACAGGAGTGTAAGTTGCAAACCAGTTGCTAAACATATGGAAAGGAGCTGAATTTGGCATAGTTTTATTAGATGCCAGTGTCAAAGAATTATACCAGTATAACCGCTTAGACAACTATCTGTTAAAGGGGATAGGACCTTTGTTTAGGTGGCTGCAAAAGACAATTCATTACATACTGTGAGATAACAGAGCAAGGCAGTTGTTCCAGCCTGTTTGTGGAGAATAAGCAGAACAGCTTGGTCTCGCTAGCATCCAGTGTACAGATTTACTTTCTTATTAGACTCAGCAAAATACATAATAGTGCTTTGCCCTAAAATAGGTTTGGGGGCACTAGTTCATCTAGTCACTGCAGTGTTACAGTAAAAATGTCTATCACTGCCAATATCTGTCATTACAAAAAATAATCAGAAATATTACAGTCCCGGTCTTTGATGTTTGCTCAGTTGTCTTCACTATAACGTGAAAGCCATAAGCTGCATATTTTTTGGAACAGAAAGCTGTGCTGAAATGTCAGAAGTGTTGTCTATATTTTTTCATGGAAAAGCTGAAGTTGTGAATATAAATCTCGTGAATGATGACACCCAGAATATTTCAATGTATTAGGGTTTTTTGTTTGTTTTTATTTGGAGGGAAAGGAGGTTGGTTGGTAGGGTTTTTTTAACCAAAGGCCAACTCTTTGGAACAGTTTCCAGTGGGCTTGAACTGGAATGTTTTTGCCTGTACTCAGAACAACAAAATAGTTTGAAAATACACTTCGCTATTGAAGAGAGACCTACCTTTTAAAGCAATGTGCAGCAGTGAGGACCCAGCAGCTGCTGATGAGAGTAGCACCACACAAGAGTCTTCCATCACCATGAGAAGATTTCAGTCGGAGTGCAACCTGCCACGGCCAGCCGCCCCTACAGAGGACACACAACATTGCCTTCAGGGTACAACAATGGAAAAGTAAGGTAGCTTGTCAGTTACCTTGAATGTAAATCCTTTTTAGTTTCTTTGACTGACATAGCTTGCAAACCATGTTATTTATTGAGTAACAGTTGAGAATACCTTTATATTCCTGCAGCATTCAGAATTCCATTTAACAATGGTCAGGATTACTTTAAGGATTGTTTGGGCATCCAGCACTCTGAGCACTTCCTCCCACTGTCAATTATTTTAATTTTCCCCTCTCAGATTGCGTTCATTGTGCCAAAAATACATTCTATGGGTTCCTCGCCAAATACCGTCCGAGTCAACAAACCAGAAACTTCCTGTCAACTGGAGAGGGGAAAGAAGGGAATTTCTTGAAAAGTTTAACCCAGCATCCTTTCCTGTCTGCGTTAATATCTTTGTTGGTTCTGAGCTGTTTGAAAAGGGAAGCTGGCAAACCAAGCGGTCTAAAGGAACTGTAGAAACCACAAGTAATAGATTAGCACCTTTTTTCAGCCTGTGATCATCTGTTTTGTATAGTAGATCTGGGATACATATTTGCAGGCCTATGAAGACAGGATGGATTATTTTTCACTAGTTTAATAGATTAGCAAAATATGGAATCAGAGAGAAGGGAGAGGGAGAGAGATACACCTGTAAGCAACAGCAACATCCAAGAATAAGCAACAGGTAGGCTTAGGTGTGTTTTGACTACTGTCAACTTGAATAGGTATGCTGGAGCACAAGAGCTGCCCAGGATCATCTAGTCCAGCATCCTGTCTCAGAGTTGGCAGTGTCAAACGTTTTAAAGTAAGGGAGGAATTTCTTTCCCATAAAGCATAAAACAATTTAGACATTTTTTAGTTTTGGAAGATGGGATTTAATATGTCTTTGCAAAATGGGGTAATTCGGACAGCTTTGGATTTCCTCGTATGTATGTAAGTATCCAGTTCCTTTTCAAACTTTGTTAAGTTCTTTGTCTTAATGACTTCTTGTGACAATGAGTCCTTTTCTGATATTGTACATTTGTTCCTTTTCTTGATTTTGAATATTTCTAAGTGCACTATTGGATTTCTCTCACCTTTTTGCTTCATCTGATGTCCCTGTGCTTTTTTATTATGAGATCAAGTTTCTTGCTCTGACTTAATTGTGCAGTCCATTATTTGTCACCATTTCGTTTCATCCAGTGTCCTTTGTACACATATTCTGAGACAATAATTCTCGATCTTCTTCTCTGTACAACGCATTATTTATTATTCTCATTTGTCTCTCTACTAAGGTAAGTAATCCTGCTTTGCTCTGTTTGACTGCATTTAAATGTTTTTCTGGCTCCCTCTTGTTACTGTTCTTTGAAGCTCCTCCACTTAGGCACTGTCTTTTTTGAAATGGATGGATTGATGCTGTGCATGTACTTTGAAATAGGCTGCACAATGACATGCAATGGTACTATAAGTGTATTTTTTACAATCCCTTTTGTAAGATTCTTTGAATATTTTTTTTTGTGGTTACTCAAAACTGTTCAGAAAATAAAGCCTATACTTCCTATTGTAGCATTTAGTAGTAATATTCAGTTAATCTGTTTATATTAACTAAATGTCAACATGACATTAAAAGCTAAGAACAAAGTGTTAAGAAAAAGCCTGGGCTTATAGCTGTGTCATCATTGAGGCTTATTTTGTGAAGGAAAATCAGGTCTTAGGCAGTGAATCATATGCAGGCTTTTTTTTCGGTGTAGATAGCATGTAAAACCTTGTACTATATTCATAGCTCTCTTCATATAGCTCGCATCCTGATATCAAGATAGCCTTTGAAAAAAAAGTAAAATGGCTGTTTTGAAAGTAAGAAATTTAACCCAATCAAGGACTAAACCCATAAGCATCTACAGATTTTCAACTAATGCTGCAAGCATTTATCAATGAATATTTTTTAATTTCCTACCAAATTTGCCTTGAGTATATTTCTGCCTTTACCTCATGACAAGCCAAAAGAAAAAAAAACAACAAACCTACAATAAAATCATAAGTTAGGCAGACTGCTTATGGCAAATACATGTCTTAGAAGCTTTATATTCAAAATTACTTGTCTTTACCAAATACTTACCGTAAAGAATTTTTCCCACCAATTATTCTCTTTTGTCGACGATGTAGTAATCTCAATCCACAAACAGAAGCAAGAGAATCTAAACCAGAAAGGGAGATGTAGACAGCATTAAACTAAAAATGAAACGTAGCCAATCTTCAGTGAGAGTTAACTAAAAAAACCCCACAAAGACTGAACTTATTTTGTGTTTCATGGTAGTTTTTAACAACCAAATTTTGCTCAGGGAAAATACACTGAATTCTCTCAGGCTTAGAAATTCTTTTTGGCTGAGATCATTTAACTGTGATCATAGAGCAATTTACATATTTGTGCTTGGCTTTTCAAGTGTAGGATTTTTTTATAGGGTTCTTCCTTCATGTAAGTGGAAGCAGAGTTTGGCATACCACATAGGTCTCAGTCCTCAGCTGAAGATAACCTATACCTTGAAAAGTTGAAAGTAGCTGCATAGGTTTTTGCATTTTCATGTCCCTCGTACAACTTATGAAACATGGCCGCTGTAAACTATGGTAGACAAATAGCCTTTATCATTTGAATAGTCTTTACAATTCCTTTGCGCAGCTGGCACAGCAGTAAGATCACACAGTGTAAGCAGAGAGGATTTCCCACCACTTTTGTTTGTCTAATTCTTTTGATATAACTGTTTCCCCTGTGAGGTGGGATTGTTTATGTCTGTCTCTTCCTACCGTGACAGTTCCCCATCTGAACCTGTTGGTCTGCCACTCGCAATGGGGCTTCACCTTTATTGCTGTTCCCGGGCGTCTTCTTGCTTAGGTGGTCACAGATCACCCCCGCATCCTCACTGTGACGGCAGTTGTGCCTCCCAATGTCCTGCTTAATGCAGTCTGCCAAGGATCTCTCGTTTCCTGTACATTTCACGTTATCCACGTGGATTGGGCCTTTGCCCTCCCCAAAATATGCCATTGTCCTTGCTCTAGCCGGACCTCTGGAAACAGAGCATTTATTATTATTATTATTAAACATTTTGAGGCATTATTCTACATTTTACTCAACCGAAATATTTCAGAGTAATGAAAGACACTGAGGTTTTATGCCAAGTCCTGTCACTGATTCACTTGATGACACCTTTTCTTCTTCTCATTGGCTCTGTTACTCTGGTAAGTAGAAAAAAAAAGTGTAACAAAATTGCTACAGTGCATTAATGTTTACAAAGTGCTTTTATGTATCTAGTTAGAAGGCACTAGGCAAAGTATTTTACATTGTAACAGCATTACAAATATCTATAAAGCAAAATATGTGAAAGCTGCTTTTTCATAATCTCTTTAATCCTCATATAAAATCAGCATCTGTGAATGCTAAAAATAATTTGTTCTGGTCTGATTCCCTCAGAAAGATGGGCCAGTTAAATACAGTATGCGTCCAGTGTAGTAGGAGCTATGATTTACAGATCTATTGGTTGTTAATAGTTATTAACATATTTCGTTATCATGCCATTTGTGAAGTGCACCCACAGTTGCATTCTAAAACTGCAATGTAATTGGAGAAAGACTGAACCCAGTTCAGTCTCAGCACCCACCTTTTCCTGGGAGGAACCCAGTGCTTAGTGCTTGCGTAGCATTTTCATACATAGGCCTCAAGGCACTTTCCAAAGAAGGTCAGTGTGATAATCCTATGCTTGAATAAGTATCAAACCTAAGTATTTAAATGTCAGCCTTAGGGCATTTTATTAGGGTTTGAAGTCCTGATCCTTCTAGCTTGTATGTAGTGCCATGCAGCTTCAGCAATGACTGTGGTGTCAGTTATGTGAATGACCATTTTTGAATTATGAACTTTTTCCCAAATGACGGAGTGGACGAACAAACACAATAAAAAACCAACATGAATTGTACATGTAAGCATCTCATTTGGTAACTCTTGTGATAGATTATTACTTTTAATTACTTAGGATAATGCTGCTTAATATATAAATAGTTGTTTTGTTGTATACGGTTTAAGAGTCAGAAAGAATTATAAGTGGGAGACCACCCAACTGGCCATACAGAGAAGTGGGGCAGGAAGCCACAGCTGCCTCTAGGTGTGTCTGAACTACAAGTTTATGTGTCAGCTAAGAGCAATTTACCGATATTTTATTGTGATAAGAATATACAGAATTCTAGATAAGTAAAATGTTACACTCTATCATAGATTTCCGTTTTAAAGGATATGTTATAATTGCATATTGCAAAGGACAGTACCTCTATGTATACAAAAGGGTAACTGCATGTACAATGAAATGCTGGAGTAGAGAAAGAGAGTTTAACAATGCAAATGTATTGGGCAAGAAAGTATTTCTCTCCCTTCACACCTCTTTTTATACCTCTTTTAATACATGCAGTGTTGGGGAAGATAGGTGAGAATGGCATAAAGAGTTTATGTCCCTTCATCAGCTAGGGATTCTCTGTTGGGGAGGAATTTTGATTTGTCATACTGTTCCCAAAGCTTCGTCATACTAAAAGTGTGGCTGGATCAAACTCAAAGAATCCAGCTCTCAGTTGCCCACATCCGTATAACTGAAACATGAAAGTAATACATACAAGCTTCCTCCTTTTTCAAACTTGCACATAGAAAGCCTTGCCTGTTTGGATTTTTTTACTACGTACTGAAGGGTAGGCAGGCAGGTTTTCTAAGTAGGGAATGTTGGTTAGAATGCATGAATTGTAAAAAGCCAGGAAAGAGAGGCATGTAAAACATTTGACAGACATGATACCACAAGGTCAACTGTCCTTTCACATTTTTAATTTCCATGGCTAGCATGTATTTACCAGATAATCCAAAGCCTTAACTGACTTGGGAATCAGTATAGGACAATCTTTGCCTAATGAGTTTATTATGATTTAACTTGTCAGTCACAAGCAATGTGTCTCGTCTTGCTCTGAATATTTTTCATTTGTGAATGATACTCTGATTACAGATAACTACAAAAAAATGTCCAATTCTCCAATACCTATGGGCAGCTGATGTGTCCATGTATGCTATTACAAAATAGTGAGACGGTACAGGCACTCATTGCAAATTCTTACCTGGTTTTGGTATCTTTATGTCAAACAACAAAGTTTCTGCTTTAAGGCATTGCTCTAAAGTTCCTCAGGATATTGAAAAAAACTTTGTTGTGAGTCACCACAGTATTCTTAGCCTTTCCCAGAGAAGTATTTATTGCAGTTTAGTTTAGAATTGTCTCTGCAGACTTACCGGCTACTTAATAAGGGCACTGCCTCCATTGGCTTACCAGATAGATAAATCTCAAAGAATACTCTGACATCTGTGAGGCCACATACGTAAATATTTTAGGTGAAAGAGATGTAGAGAGACAAAGATGAGGGAGGGAGCTTAGTGCATATGGATTGCAATCATGCATTGACATGAATGGAATCATGGGACTTGGACTGCAGAGACTCTTCATACCTTTATATGAAAGCTATCTGTCTCTTACTGTGCACCAGGAATCTCTCAGTTTGCTGGTAATTGCTATGATGAAAGGTGTGTCCATACCCACTCTTAACAAAAAAACCCCACTGTTTAAACAGAACATCTACCAGGAAACAAATGTAAAAATGGTGATGTTCTAGGGCAAGGAGTGCAGCTTAATAGAAAAAATTATTTAATATAATTGGGACATCTCTAAACGTAGAAGTGTTAAGTCATGTGTTTGTTACGTGCTGGAATGTGCTCTTACAACTGGTTTTAGTCCACCCTTAACAAAGGTGTATGTGTCCCTTAATTGCTACTTTCCAGGCCAGCTATTTATGCACAGATGACCATCAGCAAAACAACCTTTTTGCTTGCTCAGATCTGTCCCTAGAGAGAAGGGTGGCTTCAGGTCTTATCCCTTAGCTTTTCTCAGACACAAGGCCATACACAATAACATGCTGAGCTCTTCAGATGCAGTATTACCGTTATTCATAATACTGTTAATCAGGAAATCCAATTGATTAATATAGATGGCCAACTACCCTAGAACTATTTTTTCCTGTAGTAGATCATTTTTGGAGCACTAATAGCAGGATATTTGTTCATTTTTTGTGTGTGCATGTGCATTCTTAAAAGCCTGTCCTAAATGAAAGGGGTCCAATTTTACTAGGCCACTTAATTCAGTAAAATGCAAGAGCTTCTAAAACCATCTTTTGTTCTCTACTCATTCGATCAAAATACTTTCATATGTTAAACCCAATCACATAGTAGGTAGTACTTTAGAAAAGGTGTGTGTTCTCTTAGTGTTTATTTTGCTACAAATATACTTTGATTAGGGTGCTATTAATTATTTTTATGTTTTTGTGACTGATTTTAGCCAATTAGTAGGGCTGTTTTCTAATGTTCTTTATATTATGGTTTTCTAACATTAATCATGGATTTGACAAACTGGCTTAATGAGGCATCTTTAAAACTAGTATTGCTTTGAACCTAGTGATTTTGCCAACTTGGGGATTTTCTTATTTCAATCTCAGAATGAACCCTAGTAAATGGCTGAGAATGTTGCGAAGCGGGATTCGGTAAAATAAATGTACAGATAAGCATTGACAATATGTAGGAAAAACTCAGTCCGTTTTCTCAGTGTTTACCCTCTGCTTACACAAGTCTTCCTTTTTAAGGCAGTCTTTTGTCCCATTTGTAATAACAAATGTGTGATTTATTTATTTTTTTTTTCCCAAGGAATGTAATTCCCCAGTAGGAAAGACTTGAGAATTAAACATAGCATTGTAAAGGGAGTTGAATGATACTGTTTAGTTCTGTGATCAGTCTTAATGAAAATGATGTCAACTTCAGTATTAGGTGCCTTTTGAATTTCTCCCAGGAAAAGGTCATAATGTGTTTATTTCTAAAGAAACAACATTCATCAACCCTCAAGCTCAGGTGCATGAACCCAGAAGCCCCAGCCTTGTGTTGGAACAGTCAAGTCACCAGTGAATATAATTTGAACTTCAGCAAAAAGATCCGTGCATGAACTCCTAGGCCCAGAAGCAATTCCAGCTCATCAGTGCACGTAACGGCATAGTCAGGTTTGTGGAATGCAACTGTCTAGACATAGGGTCACCAAGATCCAGCATTTCCGACAAGCTCTCCCAATTTCTGGAACCTAATTTTAGATTTCTAAAATGTCTATCCCTAGTCCTTCAGGAAACATGTGCTCTGTTGTATCCTATAATCTTAACTCCCCATTCTGACATGACACAAAGTGAGAATCCAGCCAACTGTCTGTCCTTACAGAGATTTAAAAAGAGAAGGTGGGGAGAAGTGGTTCCGTTTGATCATCTGAGGGAGACCTGTAAAAGGCCAGAGAGGCTGGCTGTGAGGATGAAGCAGACTAAACGAATCATTCAGTGGGAGATAAGTCAAGTTTTGTAGCTCTGAAGCCAGAGTCTACTACTACTAATAAATATGCTTTACTAAACGAATACCAGACAATTTTTAAAATGCATATATTATGTGTTCAGACAGAATTTGATTATATTCGGTTGCACAAACTTTACATTGTTAGATGCAGCAAACAGATAACATGATTTTTATTTCTTAAGCTCAGATTTCCTTACAGATACACTCAGAGAAGACATTTCACTAGTTTCCTGTTGTATTTCACTAGTGTTCTGGAACACACTAGTGTTCGGATCTCGAATACTGTGTTCAGTTTTGGGCCCCCCACTACAAGAGAGACATTGAGGGGCTGGAGTGTGTCCAGAGAAGGGCAACGAAGCTGGGGAAGGGTCTGGAGCACAAGGCTGATGAGGAGTGGCTGAGGGAACTGGGGTTGTTTAGTCTGGAGAAAAGGAGGCTGAGGGGAGACCTTATTGCTCTCTACAACTGCCTGAAAGGAGGTTGTAGAGAGGTGGGGGTCGGTCTCTTCTTGCAGGTAACAAGTGATAGGATGAGAGGAAATGGCCTCAAGTTGCTCCAGGGGAGGTTTAGATTGGATATTAGGAAATTTTACTTCCCTGAAAGGGTTATCGAGCATTGGAACAGGCTGCCCAGGGAAGTGGTTGAGTCGCCATCCCTGGAGGTATTTAAAAGACGTTTGGATGAGGTGCTTAGGGACATGGTGTAGCGGTGGACTTGGTAGTGTTGGTTTACGGTTGGACTCGATGATCTTAAAGGTCTTTTCCAACCTATACGATTCTGTGATTCTGTGATATTTTTCAGCTCATATTAGTTCTGCTATTTATGTGCCTGCCGTATAGTTGTTAAATCTTTACTGCTCTTAGGTATCCAGAAAAAAATTGCTCATGAGTGATGTAAGCCTGATGAAGCGACTTAGTTCAAAAGTGACACATATACATTGAGGTGGTTTTAATTGGAGGGTGTTTTTGTCCTGTCAGGTCTATTCCTATATTAAAGGAAGCTTATTCAAATTACTCTCATGCAGGTCGAAGCCATAATCCTTTGTATAACAGTTTTATCAAATCTCCAAGCTACATCGAGTCAAGCCAGGTCAGTAAATGAAGGGAAAAAAACATGAAACTAGGAATTCAGTAGCTGGTGTGCCTACATCTGAATCTGCAGAAATCATATCCACACCTTGTGACAGCGGACACTGACCTGTTGCTATATTTCACTAAGAATTTTAACAGTGATGTTAGAACCTATAAGGATTTCAAAGTCCTCATTAAGGTTCACAAAAGATAAATATTAACAATATGCAAAATTATACCTTTCAATGAAAACAGATCAAGAGCTTTTTGAAACTACAACCATTACCCCTGAAATTTTAGCCAAATTCCAGACTATTTCAGTAAACTGTGGTAAACCAAGTCTAGGTTCTGAATATGTGTATTTTCTTTGCTAATGTAATGGAAAGGGCATTTTAAATTTCCCAAGGTTTTTCTGTGTCTACTGTTACATCAAATCACTAAAGCACTAGAATTTAGGTTCCTTAAGTTTTTCTGTGTTGACTGAAGATGACTCAATAGAAAAATTGTTTTATGAATTAAAATTGTCACTTAAGCATGATGAAGCACAGAGCTCTCACACAAAATCAGAAACAAAACAGAGAATTTACACAGTTCACAGAATATGTAATCATCTGTGCTATTCTAGATGTCAATATTAGTTTCCCTCATTTTTTCCAAATCAGAAATTTCACTCTAACTTTTAAAAAATGTTCAGAAATCTGAAAACAGAAGATGAAAGGAGTAAATTAAGAACAGTTTGAGTAACAGAGAGCACAGAGCAGATACACTAAATCAAATTCTCTTCTCAGTTACATTACTGCAACTAAGTGTAAAAAAAAAAAAAAAAAGGTGTAATATGTTTCTATCATATAGACATGTAGCACCATAAGTGACAAATAAAATATAGTATTTAGTCAATAGCATAGTAATTTGGAATATTTAACTTCTAAAAAATTATTTAATAACTAGCATTAACTTGCATTTCAGTTGCCAGTCAGACTGTGATATGCCTTTGAATATTCACATTTCTTTTCCCAATTATGCTAGTTAATGAATACTCCTTTTGAAGACCTAGCCTTACTACTTATTATACGAATAGTATAAATACACTTTTCTAAAAGAATGCCGAACAGACAAGTTTTAGAGGGCGTATATTATGTTATCAGACATATGTTGGTGATATTCGGTTGCAGAAACTTAACATTTTTAGATACAGCAAACAGGTAACTTGAGAAACAGCTTAATGAGTTTTCTTACTTGTAGCCAAGCTGTCGACAGACTACAGCTGCATTCTTATCAGACCATCCATCATCACAAATTGTGCCCCACTGGCCATTGATAAAAATCTCTACACGTCCTTCCTTCTTATTCTCACCATCCATCAGCCTGATGGGAGGACCTGAGAATAAATTAACTGCTGTCAACTCACAACAACAGAAGCAAGAACTAGTACTTTATGTCATTTTCATCATGTTCAGTATATAGGGTCAACTGATGTTTGTGTTCAACAAGCCTAATACCAGCTGTTAAAGTAGCCATATTTTTCCTGGCTGGCAAAAGGCAACAGTTTGTACAAATTACAAGACAAATATGAAATACTACTGTATTCTGAACTTCAGAGTTCATCTGGTTCCTTCATTTCATACAAATATGTGACATAGCTCAGAATTTGACCACAGTGGGCACAGAACAGTTCTCCCCCTAAAGGCAGAAAACACACAAGAGATCTTTGATACGATACCCATACAAGCTGGACACGTTTTCCTTGCAGAAACTTTATGGGTGAATTTAACTATATCTCAATTCATAAATCCATTCTCAAACTGGTTGCTACCACTGCTCTTAACCACTATCTCGGCAAAAAAGTGCTGAACTTCAGTTACTATCTATCGTTACGCATGCTGTTCTACAGCATATTTAGTGTGATAGCAGAGTGTTCTACAGCATGTTATTCTAGACTAATGTGTGATTATTTTTCTAGCAATTTAAATTGATTGCTTATTCCGATATGTTCATAATACAAAATCTCACTTATGTGGATTAGTCAGACTTAGTTCATCATGGTTCGTTCAGTGCTTGGCCTGTAGTTATTTTTGAATCATTAGACAAAGTACATATTTGATTCTCACTTATGTTAAAACTCCTTTATAGCATGCTAGCAATGCAAGTCGCCTTAAAACAGTTATGAATTCCTATGAGGCCTCTTTATAATGTTTAAGTGAGAATCACCGTCTAAATCTTTTAGTATGTCATACTTTATAATCCTTAATACACTAATTAGTGTTTCTTTTTAGAATAATTGGAAAGACTGTTCCTCATGCTCCTAACCTGTTCCTAATCTCTTCTAACCCTGTAAGGATGAGAAATTACTTAATTATGCTCTTAAATAAAGCAGTATATAGGGTAAAGCAGTAAAGTTGAAATTTAATTCAGATTAGTTTAGGGTATGAATAACTTTTGTATACCAAACCTTACTCTGGATCAGAGCTAGTTAGATCTGGCCTAATTCATTAATTAAAAGATAAAATATTTGAAAACAAAATTAAAGTCTGTTTGCTTCAAATACCATTTAAAGCATATTGTTTATCCTGGAGTTCATACTGTCTGGACAGTTACATGAATTAGCTTCATCAACTTTCTGTTTAGCTATATTGTCATGATCTTGCATACTAAGCAAATGTTGATGTAGTTATTGTAGTGTATTCTATATCATTTTTAGTGTTCCTTAATGTCTGTATTTCCTCAAGTCGTATCATCTACAAATTCCTCATATTTTTCCACTGAATTCATCCTTACAGGGACAAAACAGGCTTTTTCAAATGCTGGGAAGTAAATGGTAACAGTAGAGTCTTTTTCCACTTTCCAATCAGAAATCTTGTAGGAAATGTCAGATACACTGTCTTCATTTTCTTGTTGAAATTATGTGTTATTTTGGAAGAATATGATTTAGGTGAAAATTATATTACCCAGCTAGAGGCATGGAATTTTAATGCTACAGTATAGCTATTTCATTGTTATCTCATCTTCTTGTGTATTAGAAAAAATACATATATTTTTATGAGCATAAAATTAATATAACTTTCTGGTAATGGGGGATGTGAGAATGTCACCATATGGATGCATTTAACTGAACCAGACCTCCTTCAGCTAAGATTATATTTTATAGGAATTTGAGCAAAGCAGCACAGATGGTTTGCATCTGTAAAGACAGCAGTCATGGTTTTAATTCCTGTTATTTTTGGTCTGAGAAAATTCTTTCTACCAAATATGATTTGACATCATCTACACATAATGGAACTGTACTGCAACATAAAACATTCATTGGAGTTTGAGAGGTCAAAAGGCTATAAAGAAAAAGACTATAAAGAGGGAGAGACTAGAACAGTACATGTGGAAGTGCTGATTGTTGTTATAACAGCTAGCAATGTCGTGCAGTAAATCCATGTCTTAGTTTGCAGGATAGACCTTCGGTCTATAATTTCCAGAGAACTTCAGGCACCCAGGCATACAAATCCATTAGATTTCAGTAGAAGCTGTGAATCTAACTCCACTAGTTATAATCCTAAATTCAAAGTACACTATACTTTGCTCGGATCTGCACCCACCACAATACTCATACTGTGACTTTACCAAAGAGGTGCCTTACCAAGTGAGAGTTTATGGCTCTTGTTGTCCGGATGGCAAATGAGTCTGACATCTTCCCGATGGTTGCAGTCATGCTTTCCCCACTCTCTCCTTGAGCATTGCAGAAGGTTTGCCTCCTTCCCTGAGCAGCTGACATCATCCAACCAGATGGGCCCAGAGCTTCCTTCTGAGTAGCTCTCAGGTGCACTTTTTCCATACCTGCATAATACATACGTATACATAACATTTTGGTCCACAGTGGTCAGAGGGCGTATGATACTTAAGCACTAGAAAGGAAATAAATTATTTCTGAAGAACTAAAGGTTGCTCAAGTAGTAACAGTAAACAGTGTTAACCATGACAGAGCAAGTTCAGTTAGCATTAAATTCAGTGAGAGCACCATATGCTGCTTCTTTGGTAATGTTTTTTTTAAGGAATTGCTGTTACATTAATACAAACTTGAGAATGTAATACCTTTGATTAAGGCCTCCCTGCAACCAAGTATATGGCTGTCTCACTGACTTTGAGACTTAAAGCATGTTCTTAGTATTATATATATATTTAAATGTCACAGTCTGGGGAAAAATGAGACAAAATTCTTTTTTGAATGTGAGCTGTTATAATCTGAAGGCAATACAACAGTCACCTAGTGAGAGTGTATCTTTGTAGCCACAGTCAATAGGAAAAGTAGTGACAGTGAATGCCTGAAACTCTAATGGGATTTTTTTCTAAAATATGCTTTTCCATACATAAGTGTTCCAGGGCCAGACTGTGGGTTTTTCTGAGCTAGATCCAGAGGGACTTATACCTTGAAAATGTCTGTGATTTTTAATGACTGTTCAACAAGCAAAGAATTTGAGGAATCAAGCTTTTATAGGCAAAATAGAATACAACAAATCAGTTTTTCTCTATAGCGTATGCATTGATCTCAGTTAGCCAAAAAGATGATTGGAAGGAACTTGATGAATAAAGGCTGCTGAATCACAACCTCAGTTGAAACTTTTTCTTCTACCTAAACTGAGGCCATAAATATCTCTTCGAGACTGAGGGAAGCAGGCTTTAATGGATTTTAACTGAGTAGTTTCTATGAAGCACTCAGCTAATGTTAAAAAACCAGACTCTTGAATAATGTAGGGTTCATGTAAATGTTTGTCAAGTCAAAGAGTCAGATATCTAATATCAAGTAATCTTACTTAAATCCCAGCTGCCGGCAAACCACTTGTGTGTTCAGCTCTGTCCACCCATCATCGCAGATTGTGCCCCACTGCCCGGTATAATAGACCTCCAGGCGTCCCTCATGACTGCCTTTCCCACTTGTTAGTCTTAATGCACCATCTGTGTCATTAACAAGTAAGGAAAAACAAAAACAAGAATCAGTTCTTCTTAGGTCCAATTATTGTTCTAAAACAAAATTAATAACATTGCATTTACTGCATCCAATCAGAATATTAGACTACTAAATCTAGTGCTGATCACTAGGTGTCATTTAATGAGAAGGTGAAAGAAATGCCATAATGCACCCGGTCAGCTGTGAAGTGTTGCATAATGCAAGTGCTTAAGTGCAAGAGAAATAGCACAAGATATTGATCCCCCAAGCCCTTATTACATGCCAAGTCCGCAGGAGTGGGCTCTGATCATGTGATGTCACTGTATAGACACCTTATCTTTTCCTTTGTGTATTCTGTCGTTTACCTCTGCTTTTATGCTGAAATGCTTACTGCCATTGATAGATGTGATACACAGTTAAGGCAAGCCCCACATAGTAAGTGGCAGTTAGCGTGTTACTGTGGAACCAAGGCTTTGTGTTGAATAATGAGATTTTCTGTACCTGTAAAATTTCCATAGCCAACAGCTGGTTCATTTTCATACCGCCAGAAGGCTTTATTACTGTGGGGTTTTGTGCAGCTGCAAACTTTAAAAATTCTCTTTCCAGAGCTGTGAACTCTGCATTTGTCACTGGTTTCCTGTGTGATTATTGGTAATTGAAGTACCTGTGAGAGGTGTGCAGGAAACACCAGCATCTTCTTTGTGACCGCAGTTGTGTTCTCGCCAGGAGCTTTTTGGACACTGTTCTATAGATAGTTCATTTCCCGTGCATCGCACTTCATCCAGCAGCACGGGGCCTGAGCCTTCTCCAAAGTAAGCCTGGCTCCATGCCTTGGCAGTGCCCCTGTCGAAATGTAACAAACGCCCAGTCAAGAACAAGCAAGCTGAAGAGTCTGGGACTCACTGGGAAGAGCTAAAATGTGCATATCCAGCTTCTAAAATAGCAGATGGGACTGCCTGAATAGCCACTGCACCGGTAACTGACAATGCAGCCTGCGTTATGTCATGTAATGTGATGTGGTTCCACAGTCAACTTCAGTCTCAGCTGAGGCTATGGAGCAACTTAAACATACCATTTCCACACTTCCGCAGTTTCAACATATTTAGAACATCAATTTCTATTGTTTTGTAGCTATGAGATTTTCCTTTTCTGTCCCTTTTGATTTTTAAGCGTAACTTTCCTAGAAGAGATTACAGATGTACAGCTTGGGTATGAGGTTTCTAATTTTAATTTTCATTTAATATGTAGTAAAAATAATCCGATATATATTTCTACAGTGACTCTCATCTGTTGTCCTCAAAGCACATTAATCAAATCTCAAATACCCAGATGAGGCAGACAAAAGTGATCGTTCCCCATTTAGTCATGTAAAACATGGCAAAGAGATCTTAAGTGACTTGACAATGTCATACCGCCCATCAGTGGTAGAAATAAGAACAGAAAGCAGACCAATGACCAGCCTTGTGTGTGTTATACTCTTTATGGTAGCATAGAGGATTCTGAGCACAAAAACCTATGTAAATTGAAAATGTTCCATTGTTTCAGCACTACAGAAATTATGCAGTGTTTAACACTTGATGATCTATCAGGATTTTTCCAATTCTATTTAAGATACCGTGTCTTTCATATGTAAATGTTTTTCATGGTTTGGTTTCTTTCCACTCAATAGTTTCTCTGATCGTATATCAGTCTAGTTTTTATAGGAGTATTCTCAATATCTGTCTTCTTTTTCAACTTGTAAGATTGAAATGTTTATCTAAATTTTTTACTATAATGAATTACCTGTCTAAAGGATTAGTTTAAATTAATTAACACACAGTTTGGGTGTGGGGCTCTATACTAATTATTAATTCGCTTTAAAGAGAGTTTTCTACTACTAGCCATATATTGTCACGTAACACCTAACAGGAATGGTATGTTCAGCTTATACTGAAAACAGAACAGGTCTTGACTATTTTGTTTCAGGATGTAATCATTCAAACTCTTAACTGGCTTTTGTGAGTGTGTCAGAATAGTACATTGCTGTGATTTTTTTTTTTTAATGTAAGTTGTAGTAGTTCATGTTTTTAAGGCACTGACTCATTAATCCATGCATGGATTTAGAGAGATGTGGATTTCATTTCTAGTGCTTTGTATAAATATGTAACAATCTCTGTTCTCTCATTTTTTTAAAAGGAAAACAATACTAAATTTACAATTAGCAATCATACAAATTCTTGATAAACAGTAAAGGGTATGGGAAAAATAACAACAGTAAGAGGCTTATAAAAATTAAATTAGGATCAGGAAAAAGTTCTATAAAAAGGAAGGATGAGGAAATTCATGGTATGCACTGTGTAGATGGTAGTGCTCAGTAAATAAAAGCACACACAAGAAAGGTAAATTAATATATGTTTTGCATTTTCATTTTGTTTAAAATCAATTTGTTTCTAATATTTTCAAGCTAATGTGCTTCACTAATCTTGAAAATGCACTGTTAATTTTCAGACTGTTTCTTTGATGACCAGATGCCTTCTTCAAGTGGTGGAGAACATGGAAAATAGCAAAAAGCTGGTCTTACTTACTCAGTAGGGAGAAGAGTTATAATCTGCGATTGCTTCAAAGAAGCAGGTAAACAAACCAAAAATATCCTCAAACACTCAGCAGGCAACATTTTAGCAAAACACATAGCTTCAGTCTGAAGTTAGTACCTTATGTTTGAGAGAGATTTTGAATTAGGCATTACCTTTTCTTCCGAATTACCTTCCTAATTCCAAATAATATATTAACAGATATCTTGGTCTAATTTTTTTCCTTCAGCAATGCCAAGAAGAATTATAATAGATCGGAAATTACATTTTTTCCATGAAATTTGCAAACATTTCCTGATTGCCCTTAATATTCTTTCATTTAGTTTGTTAAGTAACGATGCATTTTTATATGTAGCATTAATTTACTGAACACTTGTATTTTGCAGTGCTAGTAATGGGAAAAAGAGCCAAGTCCTCCATCTCTTGTATTTCATAAAGAGCTGCTTTTCGAAGTGGTTGAAATTGTGAATGACTATGTAGAATGACAACTAAGAAAATATAATCCATAGGATACACTAAGGGTAATACTTATTTCAAATCTAGGTATCCCATTTATATTTAAGCATCTAAATAAATAATGTCTTGGTTTTCCAGCATATCTTTCTGATGTACCAAGACAGGCTCTGTGAGTTCTCAGCACTTCAGGCTATTTTTGTAGAATTGAATAAATGTGGACTGAAGAGCCTACTTTCAGAATACCTATTTTTATTAATATTACCCTAAATATATTATAGGCTTCTTACAGAAAGCCTAGTTTACTGGTAGTTTTTAAGACAACTGTACTTTGGAACATTTATATGTATAAGATAAATTATCTTCATTTAAGTTTATTGTGTAGTATTTACATATATACAAACTTTACATGAAAAGAAAATTCTCGTACATAGCTTCCATTTCTTCTGTTTTTTTTAATTCTGATGCTGGTACAAATGTATAGAAAATGTTAGAAAAAAAAATCCTTATTCATTAAGAAGCTGGCAGAAATCAAAGACAGAATGCTTGGCTACTCTGAATGCTGAAAACAAATCATACCATAATCTAGTAAGATTCTCTGGAGTTCCAATAAAGCAGAGGCAATACTTCCCATTACTACAACAAGGGCAATTTGCATCAAGCAAAAAGTATTTATGAAACCAATTAATAAAATAAATTATCATTATTTTTAACCTATTAATGGTAGATTAATATTCTGAAGTTTTATAGGAGTGCTACAGAAAAGTTGAAAGGGTGTGAGAAGCTGCTTACTGAGATGCTTTACTTTTCCAAGTTGTGGCACATTTCCAGATGGATTAACAGTATGCAAATTTAGATTACTTTTATTACTTCGTAACTGGTCTACTGCCACTGTTGGTAAAACTTCACTTCACAGTAATGAGCACATCTGTCAAGACATCTTGATTATTTGAGAAATTCTGTAAATCTCTAGACATCTCAAAAAGACTTAGCACCATCTTAATACAATTTATTTACTCAGAAAAGCGAATCAAATTAGAAGCATCTCAGAACTACAGTTTCTGAACATTAAATATAAGTAATCAAATGTTTTAGTGTAATCAGTTAAGGAGGCAGGTTAAGAGCATGACATTTGTCATTAGTATACAGAAAAGTAAAGCATAGCTTAGTAACTCCCGAAACTTATTAATAGTAGCTCAATTCAAAAGCAGAGAAGGCCTGCAAGAAGATAACTTTGTGTTAGGTATTCCCAATTGAAAATGTACAGGAATGTAGAAATACAGCATAAAATAAACTGAGGAAGAATGAAAATCTGCTGTCAGAGGAGCATGTTGATTCCCACATGGCTCACCAGGAGATCTAGAAGCCTTGTAAGTACTGCACAGTTCTCATCCTTTTGAGCTAATTTGGATGGCACCTGCAGTCCAAGGCCTCAGTTTCACGTTACAAAACAAGTACACTCTGGGGCCACCCATTAATGCCACAAAGCTCGCTACCTTCAATGCCACTTCTTTTAATTCATCATAATCCGAGCAGGGTTGAACAGGTGAGTTCTGTTCCAGTCTCCTCTGCACTGACCTGCTTAGTTCTCATCCAGTCTGTCTCAGACATAATCCCCTTCTCCTCCTTGGGTTTACATCTTAGTATCTTCTCTGCATCTTGCTCCTAGTTCTTTCCCTCTTCAACCCATCTGGCCTTTCATCCCAATTGTCCCCATCTCCTTCCTCTCTGATCCAGCAGTTCTCCTCTTTGCCTCCCACTTCTGCAGCATCTTTCCTCAAATACTGAATACTTATCTTCTGTGTGGTATCAAAATCACCCCTGGCTGTTCAGAAGAGGAGCAAGAAAATCCTGTTTTGCTGCTGTGACTATATTATGGACCATGCTTAGTTCAGACAGAATCGCTGACAAGCTTAACTGTCAAAACTTCAAACAGATCTCTACTCAGTATATGCAAACTGACAATCTTCAGAGACTCGTGACTTAAACAAATCTTGAGAGATTCTCACAGGCATGCCAAAAAACATATCCGTTCTGACAAAGCAGTGCTCTTACTCCAAAGCAAGGAGACTGTTAGACTCTTCAGTAAAATGGATGTAAGGATTTTAACAGTCAAAGCAACTTCCTTTTCTTCACCTACGGTTTTTGATTGAAACTACTGAAATTGTAGTGAGTTTTCACTAAAAAGTCAGTGTTTATTCTGAGACACATCCTTTGTCTGTCCTACAGACAAAATTGCCCCTATCATATGACACTGAGAACTGGAGCCTATAAATCAAAGTTCCAGGGAATTGAAAGTAATGGCACCGTGCCTGAACCTTCTATAAATAAACTTAGTTACTGCTTCAAAGTATTAGTGCGATTTTAAAGGAGCATCTTTTGACAACTCCAGGCTACATATCTGGCTAACTCTCCTGCTTTGCCGTTGGAGTAGAAAATACGTAGAAAAACAAACCCAAGGCCAAGCTGCCGACAGACAACTTCAGCATCTGCATCATCCCACTGATCATCACAGACAGTCCCCCACTGGCCAGCATGGTAGACTTCTACTCTTCCTTCGTGAGCGTTGTTCCCACCAGCCAGCCGGATCGGAGTAAAGACAGGGGCTGTGATCAAACACAGAATATAGGAAAACGTTATTTCTTTCCCACAATGTTATCCTGATAGTAAAGAAAAAAAGAAGATGCTTTAATGGTTTCTCTGACATCGCTCAAGAACCGCACTTTATTTTTTCTAGTTAGATGGAAAACATGAAATTAAACTTCTTAGAAATGAGTTCCCCTAAGCTCCACCCTCACTAGCTGAAGAATATTATACAGACAAGTAACCATACTGATCTTGAATTACTTAAGTGTCAAAGCATTCACAGATACTTAGGGCTGTAAGGCCAAATACTACAATCAGTCAGTAGAGCTGCATTTCTACCAGTAAGAGCAAAATTGGCTTTGTATAGGCTCGGTCCTAGAGGGTAGAATCTGAAGTAAGAGGCAAAAATTCTTTCATTGCCACAGAATTAGAAATTCATCCTCATGTTTTCTCATTACTTTGGTAATTCCAGTCAGAGCAGTGAAATCTCATTGACTGTGAAGTCTCAATTTAATTGTGTAAGTATTGTTCCCTTCCTGTTCTGAGATATGGTTTGATTTTTGGGCTTTTCAAATCATTAGCCCTTTTCTGGTCCAGCAAGAAATTGTCTTGAAAGCATCACTTCTGCATAAAGTTATAATAATGGAAACAGCTTAAAACTATATAGAAAAAATAATCGCTCTAGTATTTATAAGGTTATTTTAAAGTTTCACCATAGCTAACATCTGAATGATTTAAAATGTGATTAATTTTTGTGTAGGCCATCTAACCAATTAATGCTACTATTTCATCTATTTCTTAAGAAAAGAAAATTGAGGGCATTTCTCCAATTTCATCTTACTATTTCACTAGTACGAAATCTGTTTTTTTGTAATTATTTTAAAAAGCTAGTTGCAGTAGAACATGCGAAACGTGAAAGCTTCATCTAAGTCTGCCAAATCTCAGGATCAATTTGATTAATTTCAGATATCCTGGACTCTAAATTACTGATAAACTTACTTTCAGCATTATTGAAACAGACAACAGTCCTTTAATAAATTTATCTAAACAAAACGAAGTTCTCTGGTGAAAATGTCCATAAACAGAAGGAAAACCTTATGACCTAAAAGTATAATTTGCAAATTTCTAGTTTTCAGTTTCTTTAGGCAAAACTGTTTCTCTTGCTTTGGTCTTTTGACTTGTCTCCTAGCTTAAAAAGATTCTCCCTTCCCTCTACACTATAGTTTTCTAAATTAAGACCAAAATGATTTTTAAAAAGTCATTTATCAAAATATTCCTCATGAATAGTGGAGCTCTAGGACAAAACTGCATCTGCCTTTGGATAGGAATGTAAGTAGGAGAGGAAAGGCAGCACAGAACTGGCTGCAGCCATACATGGTTTTGGTTACAACTGAAGAGATTGCCGTTGCCAGCTCCTCAGCATTGCCAGCCTAGCCTTCCTCAAGGTCAGCAATATCTTACGTCTGATGGCATAACTGCCCATTTAGTTGCTCTTTAGCACGTTGATTAAAATAATCTGAAATATTTAAAAAACATTAATAATACTTTTTTTCCGAACAATATCATTTTGACTTGTATGAGTGATGTGTGAGGTAGCAATCTTCAGCTAGGAAGACTTGGACCTGTTTTAAATGTTCACAGAATAGGGCAAAAACTTTACAGTTCCTTGTGCGATGTCATCCACGTTCACAGTAAGGAATGTGATCCCAACACTTCTGTACCAAAGGAGAAGGCATAGCCTGTTTGTGAAATCGCTGCTCCTCCCTACTGTTCAAAAAAAGCTAACAAATTGACATGTAGCATACGTAGCTATCAAAGACAACCTCTGAGTAAATAAATGGATAAATAAATAATGTTTAAAAAAATGTGGGGGGAAACAATCCTGCTTTTACAGCCAGAGGTTCTCACTGCTTCACCCTTTCTCACAACCTACGTTGCAAAGCAATAATTTGCTTGTTGATTATGGAAAGGTAAAAAGTGGTTCAGCTATTTGCTGCTTGCACAGCACAGAGGGATTTGAAACAGTTAATGGTGCAATGAGTCAATCTGTTTAATTTCCTGTTCCAAGAAGTCTTAATATTTTTTTCTAATTTAATGATGAGTAATTATTACTACTTCTATTTAAATAAGGTAAAGGAGTTAACCAAACCATATGTATTTTTTTTACCCAGGGAAGAGCTACATGTGACAGCAGCTGCCATTTTTTGAGGACATGTTCCATCCTGCCAGATGTCTTTTTCACATAACAGTATATTTTCTTCATCACCACGACAACGCACTTCACTCCAGTAAACAGGAATAAGGCCCAGTCCAGAAAATGGTATGTGTTTTGCTGTACCTTTTTCACTGTAAGAAAAGTAATCAGGATAGGACATTAGAGTGGGAGGAGGGGAAGCGGAACGTTTTCTCATATATAAATCTTGGAGTAGAAAAGAAAGGGCTTTCTTCAGCAGTGTAAATTCATCACATTTTCATACAGTTCAGCATTGTCTTCTGCACAAAGAAAAGTAACAGATGTGACCCAGTTCTCACCATTTTGTTGTGGGATATTTTAGTACAATGGCCTGTGTTGCTGCAGGGCCAGCTACATTCCTGTTCTCCCGGTTCTTAACTACAAGAATCAACACACAGTCCACAGGTGAATCTACATCCCACTGCAGTTATACTTCCAGGATAGGTAATGCTAATGGGCCTTTCACCCTTATCCTCTCCTTTACTCCATTAAAACGTACCAGCACTCTGCCAATACACGTCATATAATATGGTTGTGACCATGGGGCAGTGAAACCACCTCGTACTCCATTAGATCAGGCCCGTGTCCATTATTCTCTATTCAGCCTCTCCCATCCATCCAGAACATTGATAAACAGCTTCCTTTCCTTCCCGTACTGCATCTACAGCGACTATTATTGAGTCATCTTTTCTTCCATATAATGCCCAATAAAATTAAATTAAAAACAAAGCCCAAATATTGTAAAATCAAAGGAACAGATGGATGGAAGCACCTGAAAAGCACCAATAATACCTAGTGAGTTCACCTTGTGGTATATAGATCCAAATTTCTGCCAAACACTCATAACAGAAACTGTCAGCTACTGTTTGCTTGGGGCTTTTTGGCCTAGATTCAGATTTAAGCCATTTCTGTTGAAAAGACCAAACCGTTCACCCATATCACTGAACTACTTCTGCTAATAGCGGTCTTGTTCAACTGAAACGTTTAGGGTGTGGAAGGCAAAAAGAACTTACATGAAAATGAGGAAAGGAGACATTACACGTAGACAGCTGAAGTCATAAGCAAAATCACAGCCTCCAGATGGCTGAACTTTTATCTCATCTAATCCTCATATTTTTATAAGTTGGCATGGTGTGTCCAGATTAGTATTGAACATTATAAAACAGCTTAGATTTAGTTCTGGCTAGCAGTCTTAAAAAGTGGAATAATCATTAGGAATGTCACAGTGCAAGTATGCTATAAAAGCCCCTTACTGCTTGTAGCAAACAAAATCACTACTTTGGTATGTGACTGAAAGAAATGTTAGAAAGGCAATAAAGCCAGCCGTACTTTGTGGCTTACTGAAGAAGGGCAAACTGAATGGGGTGCTAAAGGGGAATATTCAAGTAATTTGGTTGCTAGCTTGAACAGCATTGATTTTTTAGAAGCTGAAATTGCATTTTATTTTTTAAACTCCCTTTTGGTATGGGCTTTTTCTTCCTTACCTCAGTTTCATCTTACTATTGCAACTGCAGTATCACTACAGGCATTATCTAGAGTTTAATGATGAAATTATGTTAAAGTGTCCTGTTGATTAACTCCATTCTGAAAGCAGTGGGAAGTAGTGGTCAATGAGGACAATGCACGGACTTTCAACCTGTCCAATATTACTATAACTCTGTAAAATGTTTCCATGAAAATGTAAAGCTGCAAAACTTGTCTGGTTTTGGGTTTTGTTATCAATGTGCAACTCTGAAAGTAAACCATACAGATTATCTAGCTAGATGAAGATATGCACAACAAAAATACCACATTTTCCAAAAACCTAGGATGAGTCCCAGATGTTTTTTGGCAGGATAGAATGGATGATTACCAGGGTAACCCCATGCTCCTGAGAACCAGGAATTTTCCTATGATTAGGAGCCCATGTAGAGTCTAATTCTTGGCCACATTTACGTTTTTATTCATTCAGTAACCTCACTGGAGCTATTCTTAATTGACACATAAGTGAGATCAGGATCAGACCTCGTATTTCTGCCCTTGTGGACATCTCCTGTATGTCTAGTAAAGCAGGTTTTGTTTGCCCTAAGCTTTTCTGACCTCTTCACACTTTTCACTTTGAAAGCAAAGCATCTACCCTGGTCTGCTCCTCTCCAGATCCCATATGCAGCTTTCCAATGAAATACCAATTTCTCACAGCAACCTCTTTGAAGTACAACGCAATTGAAGGAAGCAAAAGATTCTGGGAAGAACAACTTCAGCATTCAACGACTTTCAAACAGAAAAAAACAATCATCAAACACAAAAAGCCCTCAGGATTTGCAAAATAGGTTGTCCTTTATACTGAAACACCATTAGAACAAGTTGACTGATTTTTACTCAGACTGAAACTTACCCAAGTGCAAGCTGTCGACATACGACTGTTGCATCATTATTGTCCCAATGGCTCCCACAGATTGTTCCCCAGATTCCATTCAAATAAACCTCCACTGTACCTTCAAACTCATTCTTGCCACCCTGGAGTCTCACTGACCCTAGTTAAAAAATAAAAAAATTAAGCCTCCAAGATATTCCATTGCTCAATTAATGTATCCCACAAAAAAAGACTCCACAAAAAAAGACTCCAAACCTGATTTTCCCTCTGCGGAGAGAGTTCCTGTTTCATGTATTACCATGTTTGTGCTCTTTGGGTGAGCTGCTTCTTAGAAGCACTCTGGCACATCTAACATTCTTACATAGTGATATACAAAAGGAGATAAGCTTGGTTTTTACATGAGGAAAACATTTTGCTTCTTATACTGAAATTACATCACATTTCTGATCCTTCTGATGCTACAACTTAGTTAAAGATCTAACAAAAAAATGTATGTATAGACTAGACATAATTATTTAAATGTGGTTACCTCTACCCAAATGAGCAAAGTGTGTGTATATATAAGTAAGTGCTATACTTTTATCTTCCACGTAATTCCATCCAACTTAAGGGAATCACAAAACAATGACACAGATTGCATAGCTTTTGCTCTGACCCATGTAACATTATGCATGCCATGGATGTCAGCAGTTTATTTTAGCCAAAGAATGCATTTGTTCATACTTCTTCTCAGACAGAAAAACATTGGATGTAGTTCTATTAATTCATGAGTGGTCTTTACCAAATTCTCAGACAAAACAAGCTAAAAACATGAAGAATTGTCTAAAAGAAGTGAAAAAAAAGTCTGCTTCTTGAGAGCTACAGAACACATAAATCCAATAAAATTAACAGAATTTGCATTTTTTTATTACAGTAGTTTTACTTGAGATGCCAGATGGATCTGCTGTTGAAGGTAGCCAAATGCCACTGGTAAAGATGGGAAAAAGCTGGTCATAGGTATAACTCTACAGAAGCAGAACAAAGAGTCATAACAGGGCAGTAATTCAACAAGAGAGTGCATTTCTGCTAAATTATCAAACATAGCCTAATTGTATGCATTAGTGTTGCCTGAAATCTCAGTTAATCCATCTGCCTCTGTTCAGTGATCTACTTAAAATGACAAGCTACACCACCATCCAGTTTGCAGGGGTTTTAGCAATGGGATAAATCAGTCAATGTTTGTGCCTGCATTTCATTGTATATGTGTTCATGTATGTGTAAATAATAATAATAATAATAGGTAGGTCCACTTTTTCTTCTCAGCTTTCACTCAGATTGTGTCCTGGTTTTAATTTAGTTCAGTATATTTTATATAACCATGAAGCCAAATGACTGCCAAATAACTCGAGGAATTAATTAACCTCAGACTTGGTTTTGTGTGTTCCTTTTTGCCTCCTATTTACTTTCTCAGCAGTAACTTACTGTGCAGTAAATTACAAACAAAATTTATTCAACTCATGTTACAGTGAGCTATCATTCCGAACAGAGGATTATTAATGAGTTAATTATAACAATACTGTAGGCATGTTGCACATTGTTTATCTGTCTTTATAATTTTTCTCTTCATGTTTTTCTGTCACATGCAGACAGAGCCTGGAACTTTGTTTATTTCTGCTCTTCACCAGGCTTTTGTATAGACTATTATTTTCACTTGAAACATCAACTGCAGTCATAGCAAAGTGATTCCTGACATACCCGAAAGCAATTTTGAAGATGTCATCTCCAAAAATAAGTTTATTTTTGTACATGATTGCTTACAGTGCTGCGTGACACCTACTGAAATCAATACAGTGTTTCCTGAGTACACATTACACAATATTTCTATTCAAATATTTGAATAAGGGAGTACTTGAAGAATAAATTCTCTTCTAAGGTCTCCAGGGCAGAATTTGGCTCACTCCTCTTTCTGTATTTACAGGATTCCCAATGACAACAATGGGAATTCATGTACACAGAGCAAAAGATAGCACAAGAGATAACCTTTGCACATCAGAAAGTCTCCATTTTTTAAGCTATAAGTTTTCAGCTCTTTTAGTTGCTAAAGAAAACTAAACATGTTGGGAGTAGAGCTAATGCAGTAATATCTACTCTGGCTTTTATGCAACGCTCTGAGAAACTCACACTCTCTCCCCTCTCCACCAGCTCAATACAGTGTCAAGCCTCTGCTTAAAGTGCTTATCAAACCTTCACTGCCTCAACACCAAGCTCAACAGCAGGGAACATGAGTATGGCAATCCTGCCCATGGCTCCCAATGCCTTCCTCAGCACTGGTCAGGAAGAGGAAGGATGAGGAGAGGTGAACTGACCCCACAAGAGTTAGAAACAAGGGCACAGGACCACAAAGCAGGCCTACCAGGCAGCTCTAGGACACATACTGTAGTCTTACGATGGACTTAATTCAGCCCTATATTGAAGAATACAAATCTACTGTCTTGACAGAAACTCCTTCCTTTATATACACTCAAAAAATATCTATGCGTTTCTTCTAATTACATCCTAGCCGAGGTTACTGACGGTCGATTCATGTTGTTTACATACAGTCTGGTAATTTTAGTTGCCCTGGTATCTGCCCAAGTCAGAGTCTTTCCTATCTGCTATCACTGTTTAAAAGAGATTGAGTTATACTTGCAAATGCAAGGAAGTAAGGGTATCCAGTGGGTGCTGCTGAGACTTGCTCCGCAACACCTGCCATATAGGCTCAAGATGAGACACACAGGAAAAAAGGGAGAGGAAAACCTCTCAGCCAACTTTTAATTAACTCCAAGAAGCAGAAGAGCTTCAAAGGAATTGTGCTGTTGTGCTTGGCCTCTGTCCTATACCATTCTCACATCCAGAGATGCTGGGTAACTTCAAACCCTATTTTCTACATTTCACTGAGAACAAGCATTGTTACTCTGTGTGGCTGAATTGCACATAGAAATGGAATTGCTTCTACTTCTGCTGTACATGTGGGGTTTATGGTGTTGGCTAAAGGTGTGCCAGTAGTTTCTTTGCAAACACCTGTATCCAAAGGTTTGTATTTGGCTGTAAATGTAGATTTGGAAAAGAGGAATCAGAAGTAGAAGTTGCCTGTGCTGAGTGCTCTGAAATGGCAAGTTTAAAGCAAAAGAAGGATTTTGAATTTTGGAAATCTGTAAAAACAGCAAATATTTTTATTTCTGCTTTCATTTCCAAGGTGTTCCAACATGGGATAGTGCCATAGAATGGCCCTGCACTGATAATTCATCTCTGTTGCCTTGAAGTCAATTAGGTAAGTCCAAATTGACGTAAAGTGTGAGGGTCTCCCATTGCTGCATGCTGTATATCCCATGTAACCACATTACAACTTGCAGTATTTCAGAACACTAGTGGATGATTCATAATACATATAAAAGAGTCTATCCCAGTTTCAGATTAAACCAATTCATTGGTTTGCATGAGGTACTTGTAAAAAGCTACCTGTAGTATAGGTCAAATCTAACACCCGTTCAAATCAATGGAACCTCTCTTCCCTTCCAGGATCAGGCCTGGCTAAAATCAAAGAAATTAATCCTGTTGACTTCAGCAAAACTATGGATGATGCTCACTGCGATCAATGAATGCTGTTGTCCATCACTTTCCTGAGCACTGCTCTTAGTCTAAAATTATAACTATTTTCTCCTGGTCTTTTAACCTTGAAAAAAGGGTGCATGCATCAGAACTACTTTTTAAGAACTACCTTGAGAACTTTAGAAGATACCAGTATTGCATACTCAAGGATGCTGGTATTATTAGAAGTTTCATAAATATTGTATGTATTGAGTGTGTAATGTGCTGAATTGGTTCCTCTGCAGCAGTGAGATTCATCATGTCAACGATCAATGGTTTAAGGCTCTGAAAAAATAAACTGAAGTGGAATGTAACGCGCTCTAAAGGACTGCAGTTGTCTCATGTGGTACAGAGCTGCAGAAAATGAGGGGTCTCGTGCTGTGCAGCCGTAATAAGAATGGTTCCAGAAGAGCTGCTTCTTAGAAGGAAAATACAGACATTCATATTTAATTTTTCATAATATTTTTTTATTTAACCCTATGCTATTAAAAACCCCAAAAGACCTTCCATCAACTGCCTGGACTGTAGTGTAACAGGTAGGGAGAATAATCTAGTGTTTAGACTATGAGCCTCAGGCTTGATTCTTCTCTCTCAGAAATTTAGTGAAGCATTATTTGATTGGCATTAGTGGAATTACCCTGTGATAAAAGCAATTTAAATGGAAAGACTCTACAATCTGGCCATTCTGGAGACGTGTGTTTTATCTCCAGTTCTGCCACTGATTGGTAGTGTGACCTCTGGCAAAGACGCTTACCTTCTTTTGTATTGCTTCCCCTTTGAAAGATAAAGAAAAATAGTTAACCCACTTAACTCTAAGAGCTTTAAATTAGATATGTAACAACATACCATGAACACTATATCATGCAGAATACTGTAACTACATGCCACATAAACATTGTGTGGCCGCAGTTGCTTCTAGGTACTGAGGCAGACCTCTTTTCAGAGGCATGAGTACACTACAGGTAAGTTGTTACTAGCAGTAACTAAAATACAAAATTCTACTGGGCTTATGCCAGCTCTGTGTACAGAGTACTCTCATTTATTTTCCTCTATGATTTCCTTGGTTAATCATGATAATTTATATATATTTGTATTTGGTTTACTTGCTTTCAAGGCATGAATAAATAATATTACCCAGATGTCTCTCATTTTAGAAGGAAGGAAATTAAATGCCAAAATCTATTATTTTAAACTATAAAACTGATTTTAGACTGGTACCACATAGTGTAATTGCAGAGGCGCCTTTTTTTTTTTTAATTTTTCATCATTAATGTTTAAATATAAAGCAGTTTAATATATACACATGCACAAAGTTTAGCAAATTAACTTTGCAGATAAGTCTTAATATTTAAGCTAGAAAAGCCAGGAGATTCACAGTTAAGGCTTTGAACATGGTATTGTATTTAGTTATTGCAGGTGCCTGATAACCGAGTATGGGCTTCCTTAGCACATGTACCAAAGCAACAGATGCAGCGAGTTTATCTCTGAATAGTCTGTCCTTCTCTAGCTACAGACTCCATCATAACATTGCCTTACGTGCAGTTCTTTGCTTCGTGTAAGAAAGGAACATACTTCAGGACGAATGTTACAATAATGTTTATTTCTGGGCAAATGGCTTGATTTATTTCCATGTTCCACCTTAAGCCATCTCACACACTCTCGAATTCTTTCGTACTGCCTCCACAAAGGCTTTTGGACAGACGTTTGCCCTGTTGATGTCACTGAGGGTTTACCACTGAGTCCAACAGAAGCAGATGACCTTTCAATGAGAAGATATTAGCTGTTGTTCAGTAGCTATGTCCTCCCTCTTAACAGGGGCTAACCTGGATTTCCTTTGTCTGGGGGAAAAAAAGCAGCATGCTGAAAAGACTGAAGAACACAGCTAAACCCAAACCACGTAGCATTTTTGGCATTTTTTTACTTAAATCACATTCATGCTGAACTTACAGGGGATTCTGGAATTTACTTTAGTAAGTGCAAGATTGGGTTCTTAGCAATAAAACACCGCATTCTTCTTCGCTGTAACATCTTAGACCAAGTCCTCACAAAGTATTTTGGGAACCAGACTGAAGAATTCTGAAAAAAGCTATAAATATGATGGGCTAAATCAAAGAAGCAACTGTGGGACCCTTTCCCAAACTGAGACCAGTTTAAGGGCGTGAAGTCTTCTGGATTTTTTTTCATCTGTGTCTAGTTATCTGTTTTCTCCTCCGTGGCATCAGCTGCCTGGTATTCTTCCCACAGAAACATCTGTAATGCATAACATCATTCTATCTTCTTGAAGGAGTACAACATTTGACTTGAAACACAGCTTTGGAAGCTGCATTTTTTTTTAACGCATAAATGATCAGTATGAACCTTGGTGCCTCCATATGCTCTTCATGTGATATTTTATACCAATGTGTATAATTATCACATTGTTCAAATTACCATCTTTTTTTCACACGCCTTCTAGAGCTGTTGTTGGAAGAGGAAGATAACAATCCTCTTCAGAGATCTGAAAGTAAATTAGTTAAAAAAAACCAAAACCAACCCAATACCAACTTCCACAAGAACAAAATTATTAATAATAATACTAATGATCAACTTCCTTGCTGACCTTGCAATACTACAAAATATGTAAAAGGAAGGGCAACAAAGAAGGGAATTTTTATTTTCATGGCAACAATTATGCTTGATCATTTTTAGTATAGATATCGATAGGACATAATTCTTATTTAGGTAGGAGATAATACCAGAGTGATGCAGGAGAAAATGTGAAGTCATTCAAAACCAGACTGTACATAAATATATTTAACGCCAACACTGATGAAATGCAAAGCTGATCAACTGCTCAAGGGCTGAATACTGAAATTGCTGCTCAGTCCTTACGCATTGAAAACTTCCACTGAAGCCACTGAGAGTTTAGCTAGGAGCATGGCGGGGGGGAAGCACAGGTCTCTTGGCTGGCTTCGCAGATGTCCTCAAGCACCAGCGCTAACTTGCAAACCCCATTATCCCAAGATGTGGGGGGAAAAGAAAGAGATACTACGTGAGCAGTTCGCCTTTAGAGCAAGGCATCCTTTGGCTTCTCCTTTCTGCCACTTCACTTCTGTAGACGGAGTGCTTCCCAGAGAAGTGCGCCCGACGGCAAAAGGGGAATGCCAGTCTTGGCTAACTGAGCCTACTGAATACTTAGGCACAGCTCCTTGACGCGATTCACCTAGTATTACAATAGCGTCGGCATAAAACCAGGTAGGACCTTCGTCCTTCCGAGGCATCTGCTGATGCAGAAGTTTAAACTCCCCTCTCAGAAAAGCCTTTGCTGTCGCTTCGGCAAAAGGCGTCCGTCCCCTCGTTCCCTCACCCCTCCAGCGACGGGGGACCGGCTGCGGGATGGCGAGACCGCCGCCGCCCGGCCCCGGCTCTCCGTCCCGCAGAGCCACCGCGCACCCTCCCGCAGCGCCGCTCCGCCGCCAGCCCGCACCCGCGGCGGCCGCTCGCCCGCGCCCCGCCGGCCCAGCGCCCCCGCCCCGCTCACCTCGCTCGCAGTCAGCGCGGCCCCGCTCCGCCCGGCCCCGGCCGGCCCCGGGGGCGCAGCCGGGCAGCCCGCCGCCGCCGGGCAGGGCGCAGGAGCTGCGGCGGCCCCGCGGTGCCCGGCCCGCCGTCCCCCGCCGCGGGAGCGCGGACGCTGCCGGCGGCCAGGGGCGCCGGGTGGCGGCGAAGCCCCCGGCGGGGCAGCCGGCGGGGGGCGGCGGCGGCGGCGGGGCCGGGGCGGGCGGCTGCGGGCGGCGGGCGGCCGGGAGGCTGGCGGAGACCTGCCCCAGCCCGCGGGCTCCGGGGATCGTCCCGATGACCAGCGCCACCACGAAGCCGGTGAATGTCATGGTGCCAGTCCCGCCGGCTCGGGTCCATCTCCCCCTCTCATCGCGCCCGGGATGCGAAGGGGGAAGGCGGGGCCGCCGCGTCCCACTAATCCCCCACGCCGCACACCCCTGCCGCCCTCCCCCCGGCTCCCCTGCCTGCGGGGGCAGGGCGAGCGGGCGCAGAGAGGCGCGCAGCCCCCGCGGCGGCGGTGGCGGCTACCTGCCGCGGCCCTCCCGAGCGCGGGGGGCAGCGGTGCGGCCGCCCGGCCCCATGCGGCAGCCGCCCGGCAGCCCCGGCGGGGGTCGGAGGGGGCCGCGCCTCCGCCTCGCCGCCCGCGACCCCGGAGCCCGGCCTTGGGGGCTCCCTCCCGCTCCCCCGCCGCCCCCGTACCTCCCCGGCCGCCCCCCGGTTCATCGCTGCCCGCGGTCCCGCCGCAGCGGCGCAGGCTCCCCCCCGCCCTGTTTCTCTCTCGCACTTGGGGCTGCCCTACCAGCCACCTTCTTCTCCGCCCTGGCCCCCGCGGCTGTGGCTCCCCCGACCCCTCCGACAGCCTCCCAAAGAGCAGAAGGAGCCCGGGCAAAGCCTGGCCCGGGGCGGGGGCGCGCAGCTTCGGGGAGAGAGGGACAAAACGGGCCCGCACGGCGGCTGGGGAGGCAAAGGGATGGGGAGAGCCCCAGGCGTGTCTGCGGGGAACAAAGGGGCTGCAAACAAATGCCGTGAAGAGAAGTGTCTTCGAGGGTTTAGCTTTATCCCAGCCCCATGTGCTCTGAATAGTAATCTGCTTATTCCCAGCTACTGCGGGGTTCTGCGTGACCTGATCATCTCTCATTTCCTTTTTCTACCACGACGGCTGTCAGTTCGTTCTGCTTCTTTGTCTCGTATTGTTCAGTTGTTAGTTTGGGTTAGTTATTATTTTTCAACTTACCACTGTTTTTAATCTATGCTGTTCATATTTTGCAAAGTCCTACTCTGCCTGATAGAGCGCGCACCCTTTATTTGGCAATTTGTCTGTAGCGGGAGTCTGTAGATTCACCTCTCCATAGGATCTTTTTTCCTCTCTAATTTTTTGCCTGAGAAGTGTTAATCTGGTTTCTGGGTGAGCGCATCAGTTATTTCCACAACCTTGCATTGTGACTAGAGTCTAATAGAGAAAGAAAGAGTGTGCTTTCTGCTTTCCATGCAGGATCCCAGGTATCTCCAGTCGCCTTCCTTTAGCAGCCTCCAGACTATTCAAAAGGTGCAAAATGCAACTTTATCAATTTAAGCTTTTGTTTATAAGAACAAAAGAGCTGCAGTGCTAAGGAAAAGCAGGTCCTACAGTGTTTGGTATTACCTGTATTCATTTTAGTTCTGCTCAGCTGTGATAAATTTATTATTGCAGCATTACAGTTAGTATTTCAATCACTCACAAAGTTAAAGAATACTCTGCTGGGGTTTCTACAGCAACAGGATAACTATGCTATCATATGTGTCTGTTGCCCTTCTTTGTGGATATAAGCGCACAGATTGTTCTTTGTTTCAGAGGTTTCTTCTGGGGGTATTTATATGCATTAGTTTAGAAACTGTCAGGACTGGCAAGAGTTTAATTTGTTTTCAAAATATTGGAATATATACAAGATGTTAGCCTGAAAGCAACTAATTATGGCCATTTTTAAATTGTCTGAAAATTTGTTGCTGTCATGACAAGTTGGTTGCTTTTATCCTTTGGAAGGACCAGTTAAAAGCATGCTCAGCCTAGCTGGTTAAGGCTTCCTTCATTGCCTAGTAAACACTTTTTGGCATCACAGTAACAGCAATATTTCATTCTCCCTGACCTAAGCTCTTTTTTTTCCCCCCTCCAGCCTGGAAGAGGAAGGGTTCTGCTGATCAGCGCAGGAGGAAGAGAACAGATGAGTATGATGAATCTTGCAAAACACTTCAGGCAAAGCTTTGAGCCTGGTACTTATTCATGTATTCTGATTTCATTTGTCTCCCCTAGGTGTGTGGGCCAGCAGGAATCTTACAAGCAGTGAACTTTCTTTGCCTATGTAGGGTAGAGGTGTTTGTGCTTGAGGCTGCAAAATGGTACTAAGCAGGACATGGGGGGAAAAGAGGGGGGCTACACAGGGAAAAGGTTTGGAAGTAACTAGAATTATAAAAGCAGCCTGAGGAAGAAAAAAGCAATTGTCATGATTCCCTCCCAAGACACAGTTCAGGTTTAATCAAATGATCCACATGTACAGATTCACTCTGGAATATTAATTTTATCATGATTGTTATTTTTTATGTAATCATATATGGAGAATGAGCCTCAATTTGTTTTAATAACTGTAAATTAGCTTTCAATATGATGTGAGGTCTGTTAATGCTACAGGAAATAATGCTTTTGTTAGAATTTACAGATTAGGGACGTGGTCTGGCTTCCATTCAAGACATTGATAATAGTTTCACTGTAAATAGGAGGGGCCCTTTTCTAAGAAATACTGGAACTGATGCAGTTTGTTTTTCCAGGATGTATGCTTTGCACTTTGGTTGCAGCTTCTGTCTTGGCTAGAGCATTTATGAGTGTCTCCCCCATATGGTTTCTCTTGTGTTTGAACTGTGTGAGCTCATGTTGCAGTTTTTCCTTTGGCTGTGGCACTTACAGGTGCCATGTATAAAATTGCTCTCGTCTGCTTGACTACTTTTATTACGCTT
The DNA here is from genome assembly GCF_034638445.1 of Ciconia boyciana. Taxonomy (NCBI): domain Eukaryota; kingdom Metazoa; phylum Chordata; class Aves; order Ciconiiformes; family Ciconiidae; genus Ciconia; species Ciconia boyciana. The sequence continues at coordinate 79,856,196 of NC_132938.1, read as the reverse complement.
GTAGGAAGCTCGTTATCTGTGTGACTTCTACCTCTGTCACATTTCTCACAATCGGTCAAAAGTTACAGGGAAGAGCAAAGACAAAACAACAGTTAACATGGACAGACAGTGTGTTTTTGAGAACCTTGATTCTTTTGGACATCACACTTAAAATAACAGTAAGAATTACAAGTGTGCCTAAAATGAAAATGCACTATGCTTTAAGGGTGGACTTTACTTTCACATGTTTATAAGCAAGAAACAAAGGCTTATTACTCTGATATAGCTGATACAGCTCTAAGAAGATGCCAAATATGAGATGTTCTCAGTGCATTTGGTTGCCTTAAGACGTTTAGTCTCTGCTGTACAAAACTGTTGAAAACTCATTCACAAATTGCATTAGAAATGAAAAGGAAAGAAAAAATTATGTTTGCTCAATTAGGAAAATAAGCAAGTAGATCTTTGGAAACCTCAAAAGGTCTCAATGGATCTGGGCATTACGTACAACTTTGATTCTGAAATTACAGTATCCAACTGTTCAGAAAAAAATTGTCACAAAAGGTGGAGAAAATAATAAATCTTTGGAAACCGTGCCAGTTTTACTCCTGCAGCAGCACTGCGGGATTTAAAGTTAGTAATCTGTGTTTAACAAGGCCTGCATTTTTATATGGAAAGAAAGGCTTGTTTTGGTCTTTCTAGATTGGTAGAGAAAACAATCCATTAAGATGACATTACAGTGGGTGAACTGGCTCCAGCTGACGTGCATAGCAATTCTCCCTTTTGCAAAACATTTTCAGTACTTAGTCTTAGTATTTAGTTTGTACCTCTTATGCACAGAGGTAGTACCTATTGACAGCAGTCCCACAGAAGTCCATGGAACAACGCTCGTGACCAAAGTTAGCAAATCTGTGCTGCGTACCTGACAACTTCCATGAGAGCAGTTGTAGGAAATCATCTGCTAGAATAGGTCTTAATTTCTGTACAATTCCACAGGGTTGGCTGCTTTTTTCTCTGCTGGTATTTGACAGGCCCAATACCAAACTGTTGATAAAACAAAGAATAATAAATAATTCATAGGTATGAACTGATCTGACCACTCAAAAAATGCCCCCGCTGTATTTCTGTGCATAGATTCCTCAGGTTACCTGAGAAATGGAAATATTAGAAATACTCGCATTATACAGCAGCAGCATGGGTTATTCATATACGGAAGGCTTAAAAGGAAATTTACACAAGAGCTTCCTTTATCCTGATAGCTTCCCCGTTGCTGACTCTGCTTTTGCATGAATTGTGTGAGGGTCCAGGTTACCAGAGGACTCATTTTCAATAAATGGTTCTTGTGAATAGGTGAAGGTCTCTGACGTGGGGGTTATACATGCAAAAACAGTAGTCCTGCATTTCAAAAACATTTAATACTAAGCATTTAGAATTCAGCTGGAGAATCAGTCTCATTCTGCTCCCATTTAAATCAATAGCAAAATTCACTGATTAGCCTCTTCCTGTGTTCAGTAAAGCTGCTTACCTTTATTTTTGAGTAGCTCATAGAGTATGCTCTCAGCATAGATTTTAAAAAAGCTGAGCACTTCCAGCTGTTGATGGAATTCAGTTAAAATACTACTGACAAGTGAAGGCTTGAGTCAGTCCCATCTTATTGCCACTGATAGCCCTAAACCAGAGTATTCTCTCCTGCATTCCCTCCTGACCAGGTTAGAGTCAAACAGCAATGCAGATGTGACAGATCAGAGCAAGGGTTGACTTCAGGCAATGCGATATATGAGAAATTCCCCCAGGAAATAAGTACAAGCACAAAGCAGAGAGAATGTAGCCAAACTGGCAGGCACAACACGTTGTAATGAAATTATTTTCAGACTATCCATCTAATAATTTCTTGCTATTATTTCTTCACATAATCAAGTATGCTGGGGCATAGATCAACCGCTGGAATCAATGGAAACACTTATGCACATGACCTAGTGGGCACTGAGTGAGATCTAACAGCACCGGACAGGGGCTGAAATCAGGACTAGAAGCAGAGGAAGCAAGGCTTCACACAAAGGAGATTGCCATGTGCAAAATGGGCCATAGAATGGGTGCCGTAATGAGTCAACATTTTTAGGATGTAAGTCAGCGCTCTTATAAAATAATTTTATTCATTAATCTCATTCTTTTTAACAAACACGGCAGCAGAAGTTTGAAATCCTGCCAAGTCTGACTCAAAATTAATTTGAGTTTGTGCTTATATGGAAGAGAATAGGCCTTTTGTCTGTAATTATATATAAGCTCCATAGGGTGACCCTGCATTACAGAGGATGTAACTGAACAGCCTGTAATTTATGAGGTTTCCATTACCACATAACACAGTGCACGCAGTAATGAGATCATAGAAGAACCTTTTTTAAAGTGTTAAGTACTTTCTTGTACAACAAGCTGAGTTCATATTATACGGCAATAAGAAACCTGATTTCCTGGAACAAGGCAATAAGAAACTTGATTTCCTGGAACAATTCAATACATAGGTGCATATGTGCCTAACACTGGGTTATACGAACATGCATGAAATAATTGCATTTAAAACTGAAAGGTAAACTGAATCACGCAAAACTAGTGAACGCTTTTTGTTTAATATAGTGAGTGGAAAAAATGCTATTTCAGCTGCAATAGTTTTGACACATCCAAAGTAACTATACATCATTTTAAAAGAAGTATCACAGTTTTGCATAGAAAAAAAAGGATTTTTGAATAACAATGAAATGTGGATATATTTGTTTGAAAAATATTTTTTAAAAACAAACAAAAAAAAGCCCTGCATTCAGTAAAGGCTCTAATTCTGCAAATATATATCCTCATTCTTAGTAGGTACACATCTACATACTGTGATGTCTCCGTGTGTAAAGTAGGTTACATGAGTACCATGTGTTAAACTCTGGAGGGCTGGAGACGGGATTTGTTCATGCCGTTGCTACTATTTCAGCAACACCCAGGAACATACAACTAGTACAACACACAGCCTTGTTCGTGCAGTTGCAATGTGACGGTGTTTGAGGCTGTGTTGTATATTGTTTCCATGAGCAACCTCCAAGCACTGCTGTTATGTTCCTTTCCCAGAAGGACCACTTAGTAGATCCCAAGCGTGCAATGTATGTGGCTGAGTGGGGAGTGAGACTCAAGGGTGAGAGTAGGAGTGCCCCAGCATGGCTGTGTAAGTACAGCAGAGGTGCTGCTTTATTTCCTGATGCTCGGAATAGGAAGTAAATGAGGCATCACATATGTTGCAGTCTGTTAACTAGGTGAAAGGTGAGTTTGTGTAGCCGTTCTATAAATAAGCATATTTAAAGAGGCAAGAACATGCCAAAGAGGATATTTTGAAGAAATGGAATGGAAAATGGTATTTGTTAACAAACAATCTGAACAAAGTTTTGCTAAGAAATGGAACTTCGGTTCCAAACCTGACTACCTTGGGTATATGTGGGTTTTGGTACTTGATTCACTGAGTCCGTCCTTTAAGGGAAGCTCTGCCCATGATTCATTCTGTGCTCATGCTGGAGAAACAACCCACTCAAAAAAAATTAAAATCAATGGACAGGCTACACCTTTGTAAAAATATTTAACATTTGTGGAAATGTTTAACATTTTGGTTTAGATCTAAGACAGAAAGGGTGAAAAAAAATTCTTTTAATGTCATCTTCATCATAAAACATACATTTTGGACTCTTTTTCATGTAGAAAGTGGCCTTTACAAATCAGTCAACATTAGGTAAGCCTGCCACAGAGCAGGATGAAGCCTTATTTATTCAAAACATCCACTGTCAGTGAGGACAACTGGTTCACAGAGCTGAGATACATGACCTTCTACAATTTCCTCTGACATTCATGGTGTAGAAGGTTCCCTGGGGTAAACAATGCTTTATAAATGCAGTTGTTTAAATAAGTTCTTCTCTCACAAATAATCCAGGTAGTCCTCTTCCAATTATTTATGTCTGGAATGGCAGCAGGTGCCTTCTCTTTGTTCAGAGTTAATCTTCTGAAAATATTTCTTAATAATACCTACTTCAGAATTTTGCATTTCATTGTTGTGAAGTGTAAGTGCAATGAAAATCACAAACCACAGAAAGATAAGTCAAGCAAGGTTGGTTTGTGTTTTCATCTTCCATCTAACCCAAGTGTCACCTTCCCACTAGCAGCAATGGAACAAGGCATTTCTAATATTTTCTGCAGGAATTTCTCAGTGTCCTGCACAAAATCCAACAGCAACGTACATACAATGCGTAAATAAGACTCTTTTCTCCAGAGTTTCAGAGGGATGCAGGAATTACTTTAGTGCTGAGCTACATACATGCAATGACCCTTCAAGTATTTGATTTATCTTCATTAACATAAGACTCTGTTACCAGCAATGAGAAAGGATAAAGTGAGTTACAGCTGTATTTTTACATTTATACATAATGCAAGCACATATTACACAATTATTAAAATAGAACTGTAGTGTATTAGAACATGTAAAATAAGCATAAAAAGAGGAAAAAAACCATAAATACTTGTTGGAGCAGGAATAGCTTTGTCCGTGAAGCCATATTTAACATATTATAGACTTTGAATTTCTAAATGTTTTTGATCTTGAAAAGCAGCAAGCACTTCAGATTAGCACAAACCTTACCATAAGGGCATTTGGTCTGCAAATTGAAATGCAAAGCAAGACATGTTCCTTTTTCCATCTTTTTCCTGTATATGTATACAACTATAATCTGGCCCATATGTGAAAATACTCATATGTCCCTTCTGCTAGGTGTTGCACACGCTTGACTCCCCACTGCAATAGGTGTTTGGTCAACATTACCCAAATTTAGTCCTACCTTTTTTTTTAACCTTTTTAAAAAAAAATATGTAACAACTTGAATTTGCTGGATGATACAAGTAAAATTTCAAATGCCTTTTTTTTTTCTTTTTTTGAGAAAGAAATCATGAAAGCTGCGTTCTCTTATAATTAGTAATAGTTTTGGATAAGAATATCATTATTGTTTCAAAGGAACACATATACTTAATGAAGGGAAAGCTAAAAAAAACAGTTTATACTTATTTGACTTAAGGAGGCTGGGATTTATAATTACCTGAAGAAACTGAATGCTGTGCTACCAAGAAGAGATTTAAGAAATGTTAATTCTTACTTCATAAGGGTACTGAAAGATCTCTTGGAAGTTATCAGCACATGTTCATAACACATGATCTTTATATGTTCTCTTTTGGGGTTGTATTGGAAGCACTATGACTAATTTTTAAATATTTTTTGTTTTACTTGCAATTTCAATTCGTTGAAAAGTTTAGCTGTTAAGGAGGGGAGTATATTGTTGAGTGTTTATAAACCATGTCCTGTTGGCTGTATTGGTTACTAATTTCATCAAAATCAGTGAGTCTTCTCATGTTAGTGAATAGATCTTGTGCATTATGAGTACAAGCATTAGTTTGCCTGTATTGTTACCATTTAAAAAAATATAAATCTCAGTAGTTCCGAGGTTGCTTTCACAAATATATACAGAGCTGGTGCAACCATTTCACACTGATTAATATAAAGTGATGCACAAAGATGTACTTGCATATTTGTGCCTCCTTTCAACATTTTAGTCGAAATTTTAAAATGCAGCTACATAGACTTTAAAATAAATAAGGTAAGGAAACCATCTACAACTGCAAGGAGATTCTGTACAAGATGGGATCAGAGTTGACTTTGCACTATTGAACTATGACTCTTGTAGTTAGAACAAGACTGGCATTGTGCAGACCTGTGACAGACATTTGCACTTAGATCGCCTTCATTACCACGGAATGTGGAAAATGTCTGTCAGGAGCTGTGGAAAGGGCAGGGAGGAAGGGCGATGGATGAAGAAAGGGGGAAAGAAGGCAAGATCCACTGCTGTAACTATTGGCAAAACAAACTGCTTTCTTATAATCTTCATTGTTGGCTTAATCATCCCTTTTTCTTTCTTGACTTCTGACTGATGTCCCTTTATTACCTCTTCTGCTCCCTCTTGTCCCATCATTATGATTTCCCCATTGCTATTTTTTTTATAATCTAACGGTGATGTGGAATTACACATTCCAATTTACTACTTTCATATTTAGTCATCTTGGCTGGGATAATGATTTGTCAACTAAAAAGTAAAAATTAAAATTAAACCCATTGGAACATGAAAAGCCATGGATTTTTTGCTATGGATATAGCTATACAAAAGAGATATAGTGACTTGGCCTGTTTTTATATTGATCTGCTTAGCACACCATTTATTTTGGTAAATAAACACTATTTTACAGTACACACTATTTTTTGTACTTTAGACTTCTAAACATTGTTATTTTACCTAATACATTCTTAATGGGTAGCTAAATCCTGCTAGACCAAATACCCAGTTATATTAACTAGAAGTACTGCTAAGTTTATTAATCATAAAATCTCAAAACCTCTCATTGTTTTTTTATTATGATTATTATCCTATTTCGGAAACAGGTCTCAGAGGTTTGCTATTAGTTTCAACAGAACCTTTGTTTGACCCTTAGAAATCAAACAGGTAACTTCTGCTCAGAGCTGTAGGAGATGGACTTGCAATTTGAATCACAGAATCATAGAATCCCAGGCTGGAAGGGACCTCAGGGATCATCTGGTCCAACCTTTCTTGGCAAAAGCACAGTCTAGACAAGACGGCCCAGCACCCTGTCCAGCCAAATCTTAAAAGTGTCCAATGCTGGGGACATTTCCCTGGGGAGATTATTCCAATGCTCATGAGTAGTCCATATGTCCACTTTTTTTCCTGTATACATAGGTTTTTCTTCCCGAAGCTTCTTTCTGAATTTCCTAGAACCCAGGAAAAGTAAAAAGCAGCAGAATAACGTCTTTCTCTAGGATTTAACTACAAGCCATCTTCTGGAGTAACATTCTTCATATTTCTTTACTGCCTTCTGTCTGTACTTCTGGTGCTTCTGAAGCTGTGGTTGCACATTTGCTGCAAAATAATCCAAACTGAGTTAAAAGATCAGCCAGATCTTTTTCCTGATCTGGTTTATTGCACAGCCACACAGATAGTGAACTGGCATGAATGTAGAAATAAGTGGCAGATCTAGGAGCTGTTTAACTTAGTATGCTATAAACATAAACAAGAAAGCATTAAGATGTAGACATTGAAAAATGGAGTATTCACAGAAGCCACAGTTAACTGGTAACACTGTAAATGCTCTGGAAAACATGTAAGTAAGTGGGAGACTGGGAAAAGAAGATAAACAATACCTTCAGGGATATGTTTTTAAATATTCTGTGCAAATAACATGCTGATGCAAAATACTCCATCTAATTAGCTATGGAGGTATCCAGGAAAACATTAAATAATATTGAAAACAAATTTAAAATGGAAAAGTACTGAGTATATGAGGTAATATATAAGGATGAGTTTTCTGGAATACAAACACTTTAGACATATAAGGTTTTCAGTGTACAAAGCTGCCATATACTGTAATATTCTGTATAGTATCATCTAGTCACCTTTATTGCTATTTAGTACAAACAAAACAGCTCTGAGACAAAGTAAGGGTACTATAATCACGTAAAATATGCACAAGTACCATATTTAAACATAAAGATGTATGGGATTGTTTTGCAAGCATGATAGGACACAATTTCTGACTGTAAGATAAAACTGGCAGTATAATTTTAGTATCTTGTGTGAGAAACATAGGGAAAGCAGGAAAGTGATATATAATATTTTCTGATCTCAGTGGTTATAGAGTTAAGTCTATAAGTCAGTGAACACTGAGGTGTATGGAAATATGTTTCTTTGTTATTCAAAGCATAACAAATTCACACTTCTTTAACACTTTGGTTTATATAATAAAGTCAGCAGATGTCATGTAATCAGATTTGTACTGCCCTTGAGGGGAGTGGATCAAATTCAGCTCAGCGCTAGAACAAATAATATCATTGAAGTTCGTATAGTTACTAGAGATTTGCTCCTGCCTCACTAAGGGGACAGTGTTAAAATGAGAAAGGGGGCCAATCTGGGGGCAGTGTTAAAATGAGAAGGAATAAATACAGGGCTAGATGCAATACAACATAAAGCTGCACTCCATCCCCTCTTCACAGTCTATTTTTTGAGGCATTTACACAGACATTTCAATTAAAAAGCCAGTTGTATTTTAACACATTCTCTAAACGTGGTGGGAATTTATTGACTGAATTGACTGAATTTATTGAAAGAATGTGTTAATCTGTTTGTTAAAATATGGCTGTAACTGTTGGCAAGCTATGTGGATGACTCTAGTGTGCAAGGTAGCATCTCTGAAATCACATATGCCTAGCATCTAAATCTTGGTAGTGAGAGATATCAAAACGCAAGTCATTATAGCTCCAGAAAAAATATGCAATATCCTACAGTCATGAAGATGCGTTAGGGTCATATTGTGCCAACCTTATTCACATTTAATACTATTGCATTGTCTGTTCTGTGTGAATAGTCCCAGAGACTTCAGCGGAACTCTTAATGGCGGGTGGGCTCGTGTGAGCTGGGATGGTGCAGTACAGCTGTCTGTGTCCTCATGAGAGTGAAAATGCCCAGATTGTCTGGGAACCGTGGGGCAAATTCTCAGTTCTGAGTTCCCCTGCTGTATATGGGTTACCTTAGAGTATATGGACAAGTGGCTAGTCAGTTTCTGCAACAGGTAAAAGAAAAAATGTACAACAGCTTGCTCTTTTTCCCACCCCAAATAAAAAGGCCAAATCTTACCTTTTGGTACAGAAATGAACACAATGAATTTATAGACTAGAACAGATCAGAATAGAATAGACTATTTCAGTTGGAGGGGACGTACAATGATCATCTAGTCCAGCAGCCTGACCACTCCAGGGCTGCCCAAAAGTTAAAGCGTGTTGTTAAGGGCATTGTCCAAATGCCTCTTAAACCCCGACAGGCTTGGGGCATCGACCGCCTCTCTAGGAAGCCTGTTCCAGTGTTTGACCACCCTCTCGGTAAAGAAATGCTTCCTCATGTCCAGTCTAAATAGCTGTAAATAGAATGTCTTGAATTAAGAATATATTCTATATTGCTGGTAGTTTGTGACATTTCTAGAACAAGACATGTTGATCAGAGGAATTTGTAAAAGCGGGAATCATTTTCATCCCCAGCAATTTAACAAATTGAATGCAAGGTCTTAAAATGCTCTCTTGACCCATCCACGTTTTTCAGCAAAACCAAGTTCAGTTCAAAAAGCTTCTCTAGCTCTACTCCAATACTGCTGTTCTTCTGGCAATGTTGGATACTGCTTGAAGAAGCCAGAACAATGTTTTGCTCAGAACATTTAAGAAACTAAATGAGTTTGTTCCATGTAGGGGAACTAGAAATATTTTTATAATTTTTTAAACATTTGTGTGCAAGTTACTTATTCTTGCTGACAAAGTAGAATGAAATACGATGCTATGCAAAAGCAAAGACATTAAATAATCTCTTTCAAAATTCCTTTCAATAGTCACCCCCAGGATAGTAAGGAGGCTATGATCAGTCGGTCCAGAGGCAGCAGCTCTCGTGCTGTGAGACACATGCAACGTCAAGGCTTCATGCCCATTACAAAGGACATGTACAATACTGGATCAAATGGCAATGAAATGTGATCTAGATGAAGTGTGAAATCGCAGCACATGTCTGTCAAATTATCCAGAGCGTGTGGTGGTGTGTTTATGAGGGCTCTATTTTGGCTGTGTGGTGGCTTACTAAGGACAAGCAGTATTGGCCTAATAAAAACTCTGCTGCTACTAAGTTATTTCTAGGAGATTTTTAAACAGAATTTGAACTGCTACAGTGAGTTTGCATAGATTCATGGTTGTAGTGTTTTTGCATTAAGTCAGATTTGCCATCTTGTAGGGACACGGCCTAAGGCAGAGGTGAAAAGCATGCGCAGCCACAATCACTGGGTGTTGTGGATACTATCACTTATTCAAAATAGGCCCCAAAGTTGAGGTTACCAACTTTTAAAGATATTTTTAAAGAGGTAGATTTAGGTACTTGACTAAAAGCATGGGGAAAAGGGACATGAAATAGGAAGAGTGTGATGTTAGTCCATGCTAATGGTTTTCTATTCGTCTGTTTTGAGTTAAGAGATAAAGTCCTCTTTTATTTCATTTATTTGGTCCATTTGGTACTTTTAATTGATGAATTTATTGAGCATCTAATTGTGCATAATTTAGTTTGAGGTTTGTGATGTGAAGAACAATTAAGGTGAGAGAACAGTGATAAATTAAGCAGCTTGGGCCTAATTCTCTGTAACTTTTACAGTCATTTCTACTGACACAAAATAAGCTAGCAGTTTTTTGCTAAGTGGAGTAGACTAGACTTGAATATATGTTAGTATAACACAAGTCCCAAATGGGTGTGAAATTCTACCATTATTTGTTTGTGTTTTATAAATATTTTATAATGCTATAAATGGTTAAATGAAGTGGCATATTATGTCTGCTTATTACATTCAGAGACAACCACTTGGAAGTATATACAAGTACGCTGGAGGACAGGATTTGAATTCAAAATTATCGCAACAATAGAAATAATTAAAAAGATTGAATGCAGGTCAATAAAGAGAAGTGAAAGGTAATGTACTCAGGAATAGTCAGTTAAAAACAGGATGAGAAAACAACTGGCTTCATAAATCTGAAGGAAAAAATCTGGAAAATGGATCAGAGTTGACATTAGTTGCAAAAAAAAAGGAGAACTGCACTGAGATCCCTGAACAGATCGGTAGCCTACAGCACATACTACATCATGCTTGTATTTCACACAGTGTTGGTAAAGGCTTCAGCTGCAGCTGAATGCCTAGTTTGGGGAATAGCCATTCACAAAGGATTTGACTCGATTAGATGAGATTCCAGGAGGCAGAAGGATCAGAAGTGCAGAACAGCAAGGTGAAAAGAAATGGGACGGCAGTCTTCCCAGACACTAAGGACTGTTGCAGACAAGGAGCAAATAAACTTCTCCATCCTCATGGCAAACAATGTGACATGCATTTCTCTTGCTGTCCATATGGAGCAGAGGTTATAAATTCCAGCAACAAATATTTAGACTGGAGACTAGGAAAAAAAAATCTGAGTGTAAGTAAGTACCACAAAGCTCCGGTATGGATTGCCCAGGGAGGCTGATGCATTTCCAGCACTGCCTATTTGTAGGTTTGACACCACATCAGGGACGACATGAGGATATGAGGCTGGATTAGAGAATTCCATTCTTTTTTGATGATTCCATAAGGTTCAAGGCCACAGAAAATGATGATGTAACCAAAACACCAATATCAGTGATCAAACCCAAACCTATAGATTGGATTATGGTACAGTATATGTGCGTGTGTAGCTCTTGACTCCAGACCGGCAGAATTTGGCCTGATACTTATCTTAACAGAAAAAAAACTGACCACAGACTGCATACAAGGCTCAGAGAGCCAAAACCACAGCATACACAAAGAAGAAAGGCAAGGAGCATTCTGCAAAAATACAAACTTTTTGTTTTGAAACAGTGTATGTATATAGCGTAACATCTTTCATAGCCATTTGTCTTTGTGAAGATTAGCTCGTCTTAGCAACCAGTTCTAAAAATGGAGCGCAGGCTCATACGAACTTCATCATATCACATCCAGGAGGAAGTGATTTTGTTACTGTGCAGGGACTTCTACTGTATTCATTACAGCCAACAAAGTAGTATGAGATAGCATTTCTTTTTCCATAACATTTCCATAGATAGGACAGTATAACTAGTAATGTACTCCCTAAGGAGATAAAACATCCCCTCTTGGTATTTTGGGTTTTTAACATTTAAAAGCTCCATCATTTTTTTAGGATGTCCTGTCACTGAGAAATGTGAGTAGCTGGAAGTAGTTTCTTTCTGCATTAGTCTGCACTGCTCTAATTTCCTTCTCTTCACGCATCTTTCTCAGTTTTAAGTTTGACCTGCATAATGTCATTGACATGTATACCATATATACCACATTAAAAAAAAAAGAGAATAACAGCTTGTATCACAAAAGCGTGATGGTATCTGGCACTAAGATACCAGCAGAGGAACACCATGCTCCATATAACAGAGTGCAGAATGTCACTTTTCAGCTTCAGCTCTTGTTGTCCACATCTCGGGATCTGACAATTACAGGAAAAATTGGTCTATTTCAGGCGAGCGAACGTTGGCATTAATTATAACTGCTGAGCTAATTTGTAATGTTTCTTTACTCTTTTGTCAAGTTTCCTTCTGTGAGATGCTAGGAACTGAAGTTTATTGCACAACTTTTGAATCCAGACTGCAGGCCTTTATTTCAATCTTCATTCTTGTTGCAGTATGAATAGCTGTCAGAATGAAAATCAGCATGCAATATAAATTACATACATTCAAAGACAGACAATAAAATATGAGGGGAAGAAGGAAGCAGGGAAGAGACCAAAAATACGATTAAAAAAGCTTTAAAGATTTTGCAAAACTCCCCCAAGCCGCAACTTTTTAAACAATCAGAAAGATGTAGGCAAAATGTAAAGGTTAACCTACAAATAACTACATTGGAGATTGAGATTGGCTATAAAGGATGTACTAGGGCGAGACGTGTAGGAGAGCGGTAGCGTTCTGGCCTCAGGAGAGAAGGGCAAAGAAAAAACCGTCACATGGAAAACCAAGATACAGGCCCCCAAAATGCAGCAAATTGCAGTAAGCTGTCACAGCTGCGAAACGCCCTGGGGAATACACCTGGTGAAAGGAGCTCGCCAGAGATCTGGCACAGCCGGTTGCCTGGAGTACGTGATGCAACTTGTATTGCAACGGTCGAGTGAAAATGAATTTAGCATCTGTACTTGGAAAACACTTAAACGGCATTAAAACAGGCAAGTAGTCTGCTCAGTGACTCCTGAGGAGCCTGGAGATCGGATTGCCGTCGGTCTGGAAGAACCGTTACACCTTCGAACCGGTTAATCTGCAGGTCAGAGCTCGCCTGGCTTGAGCTCGACCGCCACGTTCCACCCGGGCCGCCCCCAAGCACGGCAAACCCTCGCTGCGGAGGGGAAGGCTGTTTCTGGCACCGGCGCCGGCCCGCGGGGCGACCCCGCCGCTGCTCCAGCTGAGCGGTGCCGAGCAGGGCCGTGGGGCGGTGGGCAGCCCCGAGCTCCGCCCGGCCCGGCCCGGCCCGGCCGCCGCGGCCCCCAGCCAACATGGCCGCTACCACCGGCGCGTCACGCGGCCGCCGCAGCCGCCCGATTGGAAGAGGCGACGGAAGTGACGCGCCGGCGGGAGCCCGGCGAAGCGGGGTGGCGGCCGCCGGCTGCGCGGCGATGAACAGCCGCCTGCAGGAGATCCGGGAGCGGCAGAAGCTCCGGCGGCAGCTCTTGGCGCAGCAGGTAGCGGGCGGGGGTGGCTGGGCCGGGCCACGCCGGTGGGCGCTCGAGCGCCTGGGCCCCGCCCTTTCCCCGCGGGGAGGGGGCAGCGGGCGCGCGCCGCCTCAGGTGCGAGGGCTCCGGTAACGGCGGGCGGACGGGCGCTGTGGCGGCCGCTCGTCGGTAACGCGGGGGAGCGGTCCTGCCGCTGGCCGCGGGCGCCCGGCGGGAAGCGGCGAGCCCCGGGGGGCCGCTCGGTTTGGCCCCGCAGCCCCGGTGGGAGAGGTGGTGGCTGCCTGGGCCTGCAGGCCGGCCTGGCTGGTAGGTGGGTGTGTGGGGTTTAAAGAGCGGCCCTTTGGCTTCCTGGTCGCTACTGCGTGGGTTTCCTTGATCAGTGGTAACTGTGGCTTGAATTTTTCTTGGCCGGCTTTCAGTTAGGAGCTGAGAACGCGGACAGCATCGGGGCCGTGCTGAACAGCAAAGATGACCAGCGGGAGATCGCGGAAACGAGAGAAACCTGCAGGTCGGTATCGGGGTGCAATTCCTGTGAGAGATCAGGGGGCTTAATAGTAATACAAGCCTTGGAAATAGGACGAAATTGCGCTCCAAAGAGCAGAATAAAATCTTAGCATTCATTTAAAAACATACAATTCAGTGAAAGAAAATGCTTTAATTACTCAAAGCTGCACTTTGAATAAGGTGAGTAGGGGTTCAGTCATTCACTTCTAACAGCAGTTTGGAAATCAAGGCTGACTGTTGCTTCCTATGTTAAAAAGCAACTGTGGAGCAAAACTGAGGTGTGAGTTCAGAGTATGCCACCTGCATTGTTCTAGAGCCTCTATGCTTTCGCTAAGAGCAGTTACAGGGCAATTTAGTTTAAAAGTTCTTATGGAACAACAGACGTGTCTAGGACAGAGTAGCTGGTGCTTATTAATTCTCACGTGTAACAGTAATTTTCTTGTGTGAGCGGGCTTGATTTTGTAGATGTACTGCTTTGGTTAAAATAAGCTGTACCTTGTAGAACAGAAAAATGAGGAAGCGAGATATCTGTTTTCAGGAGTCCTGTCCTTAAGAAGTTGTGCTGGTCTCAAATGTCCTGAGAGAGGAACACCTTCACATATACGAAGTTTCAAACTTGTAACAGAAACATGTAGTCAAGGCAGACTGTCAGAGATTTCTGAAACGTTCTTGCTGGAGAGAGAGACTGTTTTATATGAGGATTATTTTTTTTTAATGTTTATAGGGCTGCTTATGATACTTCTGCACCAAATGCAAAACGCAAATACCCAGATGAGGGAGAAGCTGATGAGGAAGAGATTGAAGAATATAAGGTAAGAAAAAAAGGAAAAAGTTACTTTTCTCTGGTGTTCGTGTGTCTCTGAGGGACTTACAAAATATGTGTGTGTGCATATAAATAAAAATAAATGCAATGTGTATAGATACTTTAAAATATATGTCCTTCAGTGGCATCTCCCTTCATGTCTTCCACTGCAGAGATCCAAGAGAGTGGGCATAGACACTAAGTGGTTCTCTTCAGACATGGCTTAGGTGCGTTGAACTGTACACACACCAGAACCCAATGTCTGGAGGCTTAATTTAGTGCTGCTCCTAGGAGGTGGTAGGCTTAGGTGATAGTGCCCACAGGGAATGGCAGTGTGCCATGGCTGGCTGTCTTGTGTGCGAAGAAGTCGTAGAATGTGTGTGCACATGGATACACACACACAAAAAAATCTTGACCAGAATTTCTTTGTGTTAGAAGAAAAGCATTTAGCAAGAGGCACAGGCCATTGGATGAGATACAGGGAGGCTGAGGGTGTCTTCCAACCTGCCTGGTAAGTGCCAGAGAATGCAGTTCTGGATGAGTGGAAGAAATAAGGGATTCTAAGGGAACGGAAGCAAGACGCTTTGTTTGGGATATGCGTTAAGTATCAAAAATATCCAGGGAAAGTTCAGTTAAAAAAACCAAACAAACAAAATGCCTCCATGGGCATTGAAGAATGAGTGGTTGTCAAGCTCTCCTGCCCTTCATTTTTCAAATGCTCATCCAAGAGCTATTTGACAGCTTTCTTGTTTCACATCTAATGTCATGTTTTGGCTGAGTGGTAGAGAAAGGAGGTTAAATAAAGGCATGATTATGATACAGCTGTCTTTCTGATTTGCTTTCTGATCTTGTTGCAGCGTATATCCTCCCTCTCCCTTTTTTCCTTGTCCTAATAACCGTGCTTCTGTGGTTAAGTAGAATCAAGGTCAGTGCATTTATGAAATAATGCAGCGTCTGCTGTTCTCTTGGATACCTAAAAAATAGTCATTTTTTAAATATGAGGCCTTGGTAGTGTTACATTTGTGTTCAGGTTTATAAATCTTTCTGCCTATTTTACTTTTATCTTACTAAAACAAAGAGTTAATTGGACATTTTTTGATTACTAATTTTAAAGGCTGTCTGTAAGTGGACAGACATTCTTTTTAACATGCTAAGCGTTAGTCTGTACATCTTGTTTAGCAAACCAGTAAGGTCACCATCTCAAAGAAGGGGTTTACAGAGTACATGCTCTGTTTGTGAAGTGGGGTTTTTATGTTCACATTAGTGATCGGTTCATATTAGTTTATTTTACTCCTTCACCAAGTATGTGGTTAAACAACAATTTTTTTTTTTCTGTGAAATGTATAAGTCACTTCAGCTGGCAAAGCACATGAATCTTATCATTAATGTTTTCTTCATTAGCGTGGAGAAGACTTACCCTGAGGTGGGCTGTAACCATTGCAAGTGGCCAGACTCTTGCTCTATTGTTGAAATTGAAGAATATTTTAATAATACTAGCTCGGACCAACTTCAGTCGAGCAGAGGAGTAGATTTAAGAAACTTGAAACCCCCAAGTAGAACGTCTGTAGTGGAGTCATCAGCTGTTTTCTGCAGACATTGCTAATTCCTTATTGGCAAGGAGATAAAAACTTGGTAAAATCCCGTCTGTATTTATGTAACTTTTTCATTAGTACTTTAAGCCTGTTTCAATTGAGTCTTGTAATATGAACTGATACAAGAATTTAGATCCTTATGGTATCAAGCCCTATTGGCCCTAATACTCGTTAGACAAAAGTAATAATAGACTTAACTATTAGTGTTACAGACAAATATTGCAAGTTTGTCAGTTTTGTTAGGAAAGTTAGAGGTAAGTCTTTCTGATGTAAAGTGACTCATGTGTCTCTAAAACCCTGACTTGCAGTGTTGGGTTCTATGTGATGGTATTAGTTAATCCTTCTGAAGTGGTTTAAAATTTTTGTGCCCTGACTCCAGATTTGGTGGAAATGAATGTGTCCTCAAACCTCAACTGCTCTAGCTGGAGCCTGAGCATCTAGGTGTAATTGCTGGTGAAGATGGCTTACTGTGAAGATACAACGTTGTTGTTACTGCGATGCGGTGTAATGGCGCAAGGTCTGCAGGGGTAGGGTGTGTGGATGTGGGCATGAAGCCTTTAAACAAATGTAGTTGGGTATTTTAGAGGATTTCTGTCAGTTTCTAGCGTTCCAAATGGAAGGCGAAGTGAGCTGATGATGCCTAAATGCCTTACGCTGATGTTCTGAGAGAAGGCTGAACAGTGACATTGACTTTTTCATTATAAGGTGGAAGTGTGAGAGCAGTTTTTGACATGAAAGATGTCTGTTAATCTGTCAGCTGTTTAGGAACATCTGATACAAAAAAGGCGGTGTTTTTTATTTTTTGGTTTTGGGCTTTTGTTTGGGGATTATTTTTTTTTGTAGGATAAGTATAAGTTTATAGTGATGGTTCTTAATAAGCATCAGGCTGATATGAAAATAAAGGGCAGCAAGGCTGTTTGATAAGCTTCCCACTGGCAGCTTGACTTCTGTCTTGGAGCCTTACTCTGCATTGCAAACCCTAGAGGTGGGAGATATGGGAAGAGATGCATTATTGGCAAAAATTAATAATGGATATTTTAAGGTCAGAAAGTTGAATTGTGGTTCTAAAGAACTTCTACAATACTCTTGTTTTTGTGGAACTGTAACAGTTGTACTAGGGTTAGTTGAGCTCCCTGGTCTATTTGGAAGTGACAGAATGGGACTAGACTACCTGCTGCCACTCCCAGGCTTTTCATAGCCTTCTGAGAGTTGTGATTATTGCTGTACCTCTCCCCTTCCCCAGGTGAATTTACTCAATTGTTTGAACCTGTATAAATGTCTGGTATCAACAGTGTTTTGTGGCAAAGAGTTCTGGAGTTTTAAGTTTGTATGAAGTACAAACACCTGTGGTTCAAATTTGCTGTCTGCCAGCCTAATGTGATACAGCCCTGTTTCACTTTGTTTCTGCAACCTTGGAATGCTTCCATGCCATTCTTGGCTGAACCATCATAATTGCTTAATGTATCTCTAGTCATTTAAAAAAACTATATGCTTGAATATTGTGAGTAGTTTTTGTTTCCCTAACTCAGCAACAATATACCAGATTTGGAAAACAAGGATGATTAATGTACAGGAACCTAGTATCTTGTATTATTGTTAATGTCATTCTGTCTCTGTTTTGACCGTGTCCTTTTCCCTTTGAAAGTTGATGGTGTGGGCTTTTTGTTTGTGGCCACAAGACCTTTTTTTTTTTTAATCACTTATGAAGGCATAAAGAGAACTGGGATGACTCAGAAGTAGGTATCTAACAAGTGCTTATCATCAGAAGGCTACGATTTAGAGGAAGATGGAAGAGGGGAAACAGGTGTAAGCTTATGATGGCATAAGCAGTTTTTAGTAAAACTCAAGCTTTCAGCTTTTTTTTGCCTGAATAATACTTGCTGCTGCTTGTCTGCTGTTCATTCCTTTTCCTTGTAAATACTGTTGCTGTTTCTGATAGTAATCTTTCTCTTTTGGGTCTGGTTAAACAAACAAACAAAAAAAGCCTGTATCTCTAAGTTCTTCACCTGAATAATGGGGAGGGGGAATCTGTGCCCTATTAATCACAGCAGGCATTTGAGAAGTTGGTTCAAAGCTCCAATTTGGAAAGAGCACAGAGCTTATTTTAAGATTTCAACAACTAGAGGGATCAAAATAGGGAGAACACTTAATTTTTCATTTGGCATTCAGACAACTTATGTAGCATAGGGTAAATGCAGCAGTAGTAATAGCCTCTTCTCTGCATATTTTGACTTAAGATGTGTGTTGGGGGGGGAGAAGTTGAGTCCTTTTCTATGAGAAATCTGGTTCTCCATCTTTCCTTTTATTTCAGTGTGTTAAAATGTCTTTTTTTTAAAATATTTCAGCCTTGAGACTGCTTTTCTCCTCACATGAAGCACTATATTAAAGATTAAGATTTCTGTTGTAATCAGTAATGTATGAAAGAGCATATGCATCCTACTAAAATATGGTAAATGATATTATTTAGAGGTTCTTCAGTTTTATTTATATGTAATATATATACTGGGTTGTTTCAGGATCATGTGAAAATAGAAAGTGATATGAAGAAGCAAGTGTCTTTTTGGTTTCTGTTCTCTTGGAGTTCTATGTTGGATGTTCAGAGTATGTCAGTGTGACAGATCTCTGAATTCCAGAAATCTGATGAACAAACAGGTGGTAACACACTAACTGGGGGAAAAATTGCAATACAATTCATTTTCTGTAAATTTTGAGACTACAAAATGGGAATTTTCAAGTTACTTTTAAGGCCAGTCCAAATGAAATAGTCTTGCACCATGCGTTGTTTCTGTGAAGTGTGGATTTCAACAGATTTATATAGAGAAGGTGGTTTCAGCTGCTAAGGTTGGAACATAAGAGATGATTGAGTGGGTATAAATGTTCAAAGGTTCTACTACAGAAGAACTTAAATAAAATATATCATTTGCTTTAGTTCAAGGAGTGAAATTTTGGGGGGACAAAAATTAAAAGTTCTACACAAAGGCAGACCTTTTTGGGAATAGGTAATCCCCCCTGCCCCCCCCTCCAAAACTGGAGTTGGAACCATTCATGATCTACTGTTTTAGGAGACTTCTGTTTGTAGTCAGCCCACTTCTTTCCTTAAGAAGCAGAATCATAATGAGGAGAGAAACAGCATGATCTTGCATGCTTGTAATATCTGCTTGATTTCCAAGGATGAAGTAGAGCTGCAGCAAGATGAAGAGAACCTGCCCTATGAAGAAGAGATTTACAAAGATTCCAGTACCTTTCTTAAGGTGAGCTGCTTTTGCAATTAGAAGTCTAGTCAGAGCTGGCATAGTTGTGTTAAACTATTTCTGCAACTGATAGTATTTGAAATACAGCTTTAAAAGCTGAAGTAATTGACTGGAATTCACAAGTACAGAAGTTTCCTGTGAAAGGTATGACTGTAACTAGTGCCTACTGACTAAAGCTGATCTGACTAAAGATCTGGGTCAACCTGCAATGAGCCATAGTAATGGTGGGCCCAATTTGGAACTAAAAACACAATGATGGTCTTGACAAGTTTAGCTTGTAAAGGCATGTTGAAAAGGAAAAAAAAAAAAAAATCAGTTAGTTACTCATCAGACTAACACATGCAGTGTGTGTGTGTGTATGTCCAGTTATCTCCCTGTTGCTCTCGCTGAACTCCCTTTTGTTCTCTAGGGTACTCAGAGCTTAAATCCACACAACGATTACTGCCAACACTTTGTGGATACAGGACACAGACCCCAGAACTTCATCAGAGATGTTGGTATGTCATAGTCAGTAGCTGTTTGAAGATAACTCATTTTATTTGATAGTGCTTCTTTTTCTTCTCTCCCCTTTTTAATTCCTTACAGTTACTGGGAAATGTAGATATGTGTATACGTCATAGTTTTGTCTCTCTGTGTGAATACACATCAATATAAAAATTTATATTAATGATTTTATTTTTAAACAGTTAGGAGGTGATTATTACCGAGGCTCTTCTTACTCTTGTTTTTTTTGAAAGTATTTAAGCAGGAAGATTTTTTTTAAAACTAAGCTCTTCCTGTTCCAGAAAGTAGATGAGTCTAGTGGGTAGATCTTGAAACCTTTGGAAATTTGAATAACTGACTTACAGTTCAACTGTTTCCTGGACTGTATAGCCTCCAGGAATGCATGTAGCATGTAAAGTATGGAAAATACTTATATTTAAGTCAGTAAGCAATATGGATAATATTTACCAGCTAAATTATGTAACTGCTGACAACTCATTAGAAGGCCCAACATATTATTGAGTTTAGACGATGTTATTTTTTACGTTCATCCAGCCATCACTGAACTTGTTATTAAAATCTTACTTTATTAGGCCTGAATTTGGTCTTTCTAAAACTAAGGTACAGTTTGGTCCTGTTTCCCAGAATGGGTGCCTGGTAGTTATTTTTTAAAAAAAAAAAAAAGCAGGACACCTCCCTCTGTAGTTTTCTGCAACAGTTCTCTGTATTTTATCAAGTTTGTCAGGGAAGTGTGTTGCATTTATAGACACCAGCCCAAAGATGTTTTGTTTGCCCTTTGAGGCAGTTTGTTTCTTCTCTATATTTTGTGAATGCTTCTGTGAAACACATCTGGATGTTTAGTATGAAAAACAGGCTGTTTTGACTCAGTTATGTCTTTATCTGAAAAGCATCTGGGCTTCACAGTTATGTAAGTGAAATAGTTATACACTGTTCTTTGAAATAAGATGAGCATGAAGAAATAGCAGCCCATGTTATTTACTCTGATGTTTCTGCTGCATAAAGAATCAGGAAGGGGCAGGACAGATTGTTACACGAGTGTTAATATGGAAATGAATGTGTCAGCAGCAGTTAGTCTAGACCCTTTATTAGAGATGAGGTACGTCAGGTTGCATATTGGTTAGCATACATTTTCTACATGACAATCAAAACTCTGCTTAGGTGCTACTTCGTAATTGGACACAATCCTACAAAAAGCTGTAGGGAAGTAGTGGTTTCCAGAACACCCAGTTATATCTTTTTGATGTTGCTGTTGGAAGAGAGGGAGAGACCTGTGGGGTTTGTTTTGGTTTGTGGTTTTTGTTTGTTGGTTTGGTTGGGTTTTTCTTTTTCTTTTGGTGTTTGTTGTTTTTTTTGTTTTTTTTAAACAACTGAAGTAATCTTGATTGAACATTCTTTTACGTCTGTTGCTTAGCTGCTGATAACTGGCTTCTGTTTCTGCTGGTCAGGACTATTTGACTTGCACTGGCTGGAAGCGACACAGCAGTGGAAATCAGGAGAACACAGTGGTGTTTTCAAGATGTTATGTATTTAAGGAAAAGAATGAAAATAACTTCCGGGGTTTTTATGCACATGTAATAAGAGATAATAAGTGTAGATACCAAGAACTTTGCTTTTAGCTGTGCGATGCTAGGGTTGGGAGTTCAGAAGTTTGAATTAAAATAAGGAGAGGGATGAAAGGTTGTGAGGTTTGTGGGTTTGGGTGGGTTTTTTCCCCCCCATGGATTAGGACCATTTAAAGTTATACATTTTGAATGAACATGAAGCTTTGTAAATAACTCCTACTAAAGCTGAACTGATACCGCTTGGGAGGCGGGAATGGTACCTTTTTGGTCTGTGGTGATGCTACTGCTAGCAATAACAAAAACATACTGTTTCTACTTACTTTTTTGAAGGGGGAATGTAATATACTGAAAAGTTTGCTTGGTTTTTGTTGGTGTTTTTTTTTCTTTTTTTAAAGTTTGCTGCAGAAAACCTAATTAGGATTCTCCCTTTTGCGTTCTGTACATCTGAAAGGTTTGAAAATTAACATCATAAAGCTAAGTCTAGGAACCCAATAAATAAATATACATGTATTCAAATCTTCATGACTGACACCAGGGTGCCAAATCTCAACATAAGGGTTGCCTAAGGGAACCAGCCACACCCCAGTTGCTGCCTTAGAAATAGTCTTCAAAGGTTAAATAAGAGTATTCTGTAAATGAATGTTAATTAGATCTTAATATAAAGTTATGGATGGGGGGATAACAAAATAACTTTCTTTCATAATTCTGGCACTTTTAGTTTAAATGAAAGATTGTTTCCTTCTGATAAAAGGAGTTGTGAACTCCTGATCACTGTAGTGCTCTAGAGAAGATTAGAGCATAGACACTGCATTCAGTAACAGCTGTAATTAACTAGGTGAAGGCAGGAGGCTTTTGTGAAGTACTGAACAAAAAACTGCTTTGAAGGGTTTGGTTCGTTCTATCAAAAATAAAAATGAGGCTAAGTATTAACATTTGGACCTATTCAGAATACTGGACAATGCTTAATTGATATAGATTTACTCTCTAAGTAGTTGTTAACTTCATGTTTTCTTCTTCTTAGGCTTAGCAGATAGGTTTGAAGAATATCCCAAACTTAGAGAGCTCATCAGATTGAAGGATGAGCTGATATCTAAATCTAACACTCCTCCCATGTAAGTGTTCTTGTGGAAAATGCCTTTCTTCTCTAGACCTGTTTGAAGTTAGCTGTCTGCTTTGCAAATCTCTATCTTTAGCACCTGCTCAGAATTTACATTTTCTATTTCTGTTTGTATATACAAATTAATCAATTGAAACTTCAGAAGAATAGAATCAGTTTGTTTTTGTTAGCTTAATCTAGATGTTTAATATAGTATATAAACTAGATTTTCTTTCCAGTGTGTGATTATTTATAGTATCTAAAGCTTTGGTTTTTAAGACCGAACTGTCAACTGGCTGCAGGCTTTAATTTGGGAACTAAAAGAACATCATATGATTGTGAATCTCATCGTATCATGCAGTTTACAATAACAAGAAAAGCTTTAAAAAATTGGCCTCTTAATATAACCTTAGTTGTTCTTGTAACAGCTTTTTTGTATAATGTTCATCTGTTATCTTAGTATCCATTAATCAGATGTTACTTTGTAGTTTAAGACCAAAAAAAGTCTAGGCTGGCTGGAAGTCATTTGTCCTATTAACTTTGAATTACCTCTGAGTTTTTGCTGAATGTTAGACACAGTATAAGCATGCAGCATGTTACTCCCAGGAATGTGAACCTATCTGAATGTGAAGCTAATGCTTTTAATATACTGTGGTCCTAATCTGTACTGAGTAAAATAGCATTATTTCATGATAGTCACACGAAAAACTCTGAAATAGTTGTCTGAACAACTGAGGTACAAACTGCAAAACTCAACTTGCTATTTTGAAGTTAGTTAAAGGCATTAAGCCTTAAAGCACAAAAGGGGGGGAAATAGTAATCAAATGCTGCCTTCCGATAACACCAAATACACTTATGGAATAATAATCTCTTCCAGACACTTTCTTAGGAAGGGGGAGGTGGTGGTCCCTACTCAGCTTTTTAAAGATTAAAGGTATTGAGGGGAGGGCAGTGTAATTTTTTTGGTAGTGATACAGCAGTGAGTGGTGGGCAGGTGTGGAGGCCAGTCGTAAGAGTGTGTTTGAGTATGTAATTAATAACATCGATGTGTGGGGGAATTATGCTTCTGTTATAGGGATAGAGATAAATACATTTCTACTATATGAGAAGTAACCACATTTCCAGTATTCAGAATCTTCTGAACATAATATGTAATAAATGGCAATTCTAAAAATATGCCACTTTAGGAAAGTGCAGCAAAATAGCACTGCCTGTTAGCCAGGCAGTGAGTGATTGCTTCTTAAATGCTGATGTTTTCTCCTATATAGTCCATGGATGTATAGAAAGTTCAGTGATTCTGTACTAGATATTGTTGTACAGTCTGTGTGGGCATCTGTTTCCTGCTTGCTAAATTAGAATCTTAAAAACTGTTTATAGAGAGAAAGACTAGTGGTGGACTTGGTAGTGTTAGGTTTACAGTTGGACTTGATGATCTTAAAGGTCTTTTCCAACCCATACTATTCTGTGATTCTGTAATGCAACAGCATCCAGCGTAGGTTAAGTGAGAATGCATTATGCATCTCCTCTGGATTTAGTGCGTTTGAGCTGTATGAACTACTCTTAACAGGCTGCACAGAAGTGCTGTGTAGAGTATCATTTTCAAACCACTGTCGTAACTTGTCCAAGCACTCCGTCATCTTTTGTTTAAACAGGTACTTGCAAGCAGACTTGGAAGCTTTTGATATTAGGGAACTGAAGTCCAAATTTGATGTGATTCTCCTGGAGCCACCACTGGAAGAATATTACCGGGAGACTGGTATTACTGCCAATGAAAAATGCTGGACCTGGGATGATGTGAGTGTTTTTCTCGCTGTGAAAAGGATTTCATACATGTATTTAAGCAAATAGTTTGAGGATTTAATTTGGTATCAAAATGTTTGAGATGTGTTTTAAGGAAAAATGGGATATGTTTTTTGTTTTGTTTTTTTAAAGAAAAGTCTAGATTCTTATAAAAGCTAAGTTTTATTGTATGCATGCCTACACTATTTGTATTAAGACTTTTTTTTGAGGAGTTTAATGAATTAAATATACCTTTTTGTTCTCCCTGAGCCTGGTTGAAAACTTAAATCTAATAATAATGGGTTTTCTCCGTAACCTCAAGTTCCATGAGTTTTCTTTTCTGTTTGTTTTTTGCTGTTGAAATTCAGAATATCCATTGTAAATATTCCCTTGTTTCTTGAAATTCTTGAAGAGATTTTTAACGTATGCTTTTTAATACGCTGGTCTTCTAGTCAAAAGAGTGGATGAGTATGCTTCACTGACATACCTCCTTTCTCCAAAGTATTGATAGGGTAGGAAATTTTAACAATCAAACCAACCGTAATCCTGAGAAGCCTAACAAAATAGATAAACCTTTACTTGTGGAATTTGTTTCTTGTATTTATGTATTCCCTTACTGTTTAGTCATGTCAAAGGGTTTTTTTGAATCTGTGTTGATTTCTGACCCCTTTTTGGGAACAAGGAGAAACCTTAATGTGCAAGATGTGATCATTTTCGAGATCAGTGTTGGTGGTCTTGTTTTATTGTGCTCTAGTAAACATTTAGAGGTTGAGTTAGAGAAAAGATTTTAAAGTTCTTTCTGTAGTAATGCGTGTAGATGCTTGTAAAGAAGGAAACACTCAAGATGTATTGATAAGTAACTCAATTCTGTATCTTTCCCTTTTCAATAAAGTCAGCTCCGGAAAAGCAAGGTGAGGGCTGGAGGCTATGAAGTGCTGGATGTCATCAAGCTTAACAGTTTGATGACACAAAGCCTGCTGCCAGGTTGCCCTGTCCTTCAAGATTGAACCAGGGAATTCCTTCACTTGGGCACTGAATAAAAAACTTGTAATGCTAATGTCAAATACCAATAAATTGGCTCTACTCTATACAACTACACATCACTCTTCTTAAAAGAACAACAGCAAACCCACAAAAAAACACAAACAAACAAAAACCCCCAAACATCCCCACCCTCACAACAAAACAGATGATCTGTAGTGGAGAGGAATAGCTGATTAAAAAATGTTTGCATAACCATGTCAGGAATTCTTAGGTTCAGGCATATGGTGGGAATATGCAACTAATAAATACCTATTATTTAGAGACCCTGTTTGAAAGGTATGCAGGACTATGTCTGCATTAGCAGCAAGTTTGTTGTAATATGAGTGTGTTGTGGTTTAACCCCAGCCGCAACTAAGCCCCACACAGCCACTCGCTCACTCCCCCCTGGTGGGGTGGGGGAGAGAATCAGAAGAGTAAAAGTGAGAAAACTCGTGGGTTGAGATAAAGGCAGTTTAATAGGGAAAGCAAAAGCCACGCACGCAAGCAAAGCAAGGAATTCATTCACCGCTTCCCATGGGCAGGAAGGTGTTCAGCCATCTCCAGGAAGGCAGGGCTCCATCACGCGTAACGGTGACTTGGGAAGACAAACACCATCACTCTGAATGTCCCCCCCTTCCTTCTTCTTCCTCAGCTTTATATACTGAGCATGAGGCCATATGGTATGGAATAGCCCTTTGGGCAGTTGGGGTCAGCTGTCCTGGCTGTGCCCCCTCCCAGCTTCTTGTGCACCTGGCAGAGCATGGGAAGCTGAAAAGGCCTTGATTTAGTATAAGCTCTACTTAGCAACAACTAAAACATCTCTGTATTACCAACACTGTTTTTAGCACAAATCCAAAACACAGCCCCATAGTAGCTACTATAAAGAAAATTAACTCTGTCTCGGCCACAACCAGCGCGGAGTGAATCAGTAGACTGAAGCAATTGTTGCTGAGATTCTCTTTATCTGTGTTCTATGCAGTTTGGGGGAGTGGGATGATGGTGTTACTTTAAACTAGCTTTAGTTTGTCTTTAGGCTGAAACCTGCACATGCATAACTTCAGAAGTGAATCAGTCAAACTAAAGGATCATGAGAACAAAATAAAATTCAATCCACCTTTGCGGAATGGTTTTGACAAACGAAGGCATTCATGCCTGTGATAAGAGACTAGGTGACTACACGTTAAGGAAGAGGTAGCTTCTGTGTTAGCTGTTCTGTTATGTCAGGAGAAGATGGCACCTGGCAGCATTGCCCAGGGGAAGAAACACTGCATCCCAACAGAAGAACTGGAAGTGTTGGAGGCAGGAGTCATCCTCTAAGTTGGGAGTTATATCCTCTTAGAATGGCTTCTACTGCATTATTTTTCTTCTCAGTGGCACTGAATGAAGCTTGATTTGATGTGTTAGCAAGTTA
This sequence comes from Ciconia boyciana, assembly GCF_034638445.1. Classification (NCBI taxonomy): domain Eukaryota; kingdom Metazoa; phylum Chordata; class Aves; order Ciconiiformes; family Ciconiidae; genus Ciconia; species Ciconia boyciana. The sequence continues at coordinate 79,829,318 of NC_132938.1, read as the reverse complement.
CAGATGAATCTTTTCAACTTGTAATGAGTAACAGATGCTTTGCATCTGAAGTTATTTCATCCTGAATGTTACTCATTTGTCATTGTTGAACCACTGTCCTGATAAATTCTTGCTGCTTTTTCCCTGAAAGTGAAAATGGAGAGAATGTCTTTCCTATGTAGTAATAGGAATTAAGCTGTTTTTTTAATAATGTGTCTTCACAAGCTTCCCATAAGTAACTCCAGGGCTGAAAAGAAACAGAGCACTATTGTTCTGTTATTAAATATTTTTGCTATCAACGGAATGATAAAATGAAGCAGAGGTTTAGGGGAAAAAAAATCATGTGGGTTGTATTAGTCCTTTAAGTCTAGAATTTTCTATACAGATAGAATTTCTGTTAAAAAGAATAATTAAGCTGGTCATCAGCTATGTTGAAAACATGCACTTGTGTACCGATAAGGTAACTTTTACAACATACTTTCTGGAAAACAATTTTAAGAGGATGGCCGTGAATGGTATACAGACTAACATCTTTAATAAAAGTGCTTCCTGATGGTTTCTGTGATAATGCTTCAACACTTATTAAGTGTTCTTCCTGATATAATTGGTGATTTATATTTAATTCAGAAACACTTTTATTACTATTATTATTATTAGATCATGAAATTGGAAATTGAAGAAATTGCAGCCCCAAGGTCATTTGTGTTTCTATGGTGCGGTTCAGGCGAGGGTCTGGATCTTGGCCGAGTGGTAAGATGATGTTTTAATTCAATTTATCAGGGACAGGCTTAAGAGTTTATTTTTATCGTTGACTTTTTCTGTATAGAATTCTGAACTGTAACTGCTGCGAGATGTTTTGTTACTGTGGGAGAGGATATATAATTTTAAGTGGATTAAATAAATTTAAGTGTATCTGGCATTAACTGCTTGGATACTGTTATTTTCCAGATGAGTCGCTGTGACTGTGTGAGGAAGCATAATTCTATAGGGTCTAGAAAGCTGTACTGCTGTCTTGTTTTTGATGTATGCATGTTGCCGTAGGAGCAGGTTGCCATGTTGAGTGCATTTACAACATTATTTTTTTTTAAAGAAGTCTCAATAGTTTTCTGCCAGAAATATTCATGCTAGTAGAAGGTGCTACTGTTTCATAAAGTGAGATAAAATTGTGTGTGCAGCACTACTTATTTTCAGAAAACACCTGGAGTTTAAGTGGGTTTGCTCTTGGTGAGCTCTACGAAATTCTACTTCCTTATGAGACCTTGGAGTTTTAGAGTAATCTTTCTGTATGCCAGGGTAGCACTACTTGTGTTGGGGATGGTGGAATAAGAATTTCCAGTCGGCTCTTGCTGTGCTGAAACATTCTTTGCTTAGTTTGAGCGGTGCTTTCTATTAAAACAACATGGCATTTGTTAAAGGACAACATGTGGTTACTAATCAGTTTGCTTTATCTGCTTTTCATTCTGAGGTTGGTTAAAGTACTTATTTTGGATAGATTGTTTTTAGTTGTAGACATATTCGTAGTAGCTGGACAGTTCTCGAACACAGCAATAGCCAAATGAGCTTGAGTCCTTAATGCTCCATTTCCTCCCTTTCCAAGACTACACTTACAGGAGTTAAGGATTAAAAAGTCATGTAATTTTCTTCTTTTTTTGTGTGGTTTGGGGGGGGGGGGGGGTGTGTGTTTTGGTTTTGTTTTGGTTTTTTTTTTGGTTTTTTTACAGATATATGAAAAGCCATAAAATGGTAGCAAAGGCTTTTGGCTATTTATCTTCTAACTTATAAAATTTTATATTGATGTGAAAAACTACCAGAGTGCAGGTATTATTTGAGACAGGGCCAAGGTAGCTGATCACGATGTTGTTCAGACTGGTTTTGATAAATTTTAAAGTGTCACTAGGTAAAAATGAGTGCCAAGTTCCATAGGGGATCTGTGCAGTGGTTAGATATTAAAAAAAAAAGTGATACGTAGACAAGTCGATCTGCACGTAAGCTGCTTTTTTTTTTTTTTTTGGGCAGCTTGACAAAACATAGTACAGTCATACCAGTAAACTAAGTGTTTCATTCATCTGTGACCAATTTCTCTTCCAGCTATGCTTTAAGAAAAGTCAAGTACCAATATGAGTGTTCAGTTTAAGTTACTTACGGTTTTGGCGTAGTGTGTGAACTGTTTTATCTGTCTGTAATATTTAGTGTCTACGCAAATGGGGTTACAGAAGATGTGAGGACATTTGTTGGATTAAAACGAATAAGAACAATCCTGGAAAGACCAAGACTCTAGACCCTAAGGCTGTTTTCCAAAGAACCAAGGTAACGGGGTTGGCTCAATTTCTGCTCTGTTCCCATTCTGTCTCTTCATGCTAATGAAACACCCGATGCTCCACAGCAGTTGGTGACATGTTTTCAGGAAAGCAGACACAAGGACTTGAGCGTTCTGTTCTGCAAAGTACATTCTATGGAAATAAACTTATTCATAGGATGAACTTCTGTCCCCTTCTTGACTTTAGTCAGCGTGAGGTGTAGAAGTTTCATCTACATTTAACACTGCTTGGTAAATTTCTATTATAGTCCTGTAAATGTAATGCTCATTTTGAGCCATGTTGAAATGCAGGTAGCTGAGGAAGGTTCATAGATTGATGGAACAAGAATGAAATCCTGAGAGGGAAGATGGAAACTGAATAGAAAATGTTACTGTAGGTCATGATGGTTTTGACTTCTGGGTTGTTTCGGTTATGGGTGAATGGTGAATAAGCAGTGAGTCTATTAGCAATACCTTTGTAAAACACAAGCTCCTTTCCAGATTAGAGGAGAAAACTTGCTGGCAGAGGAACACCTTTTGAATGGAACTAAACTTAGCAGTAGAATTTGACTAAATTTAAAGTCAAAAGAAGTCTTTAAAACTGTAGATGATAAATTGATGTAGTCATAAAAAATAACTCTGGAAGACTGGCTAATGGTTCTAAATACACACGTGCAGGTATGTGCCCAGAGCTTGAACCAGATGGAGGACTGTTAGGGACCACAGCTCAGTCAGCATCTCCTGACTTCCTGAAGATGACTGTAATGCACAAGTGACAGAATCGGTCAGCTTGCTTTAAATTAAACAGTTTCTTAGGGATGTGTTGTGGAGGATGTGTATTGAAGAAGGTGCAGAGAAAAAAAGTATTCTGATTTAAGAGGCTGAAATGTATGTTAGTAAAAAACTTAGACAAATGTAGATAGGATTAATAAAGAATTGGTTTGGGTATATGTGGGTGTAACTGTGGCAGTTTTATTGAATACAGAGAGTTGGCTGACAATTTAATAATTTAAAGTGTCATTAACCTCAGGACTCATTCCACATTCATTAATCATTCGTTAGTATTAAACATCCTCAATTCTGTCTCGGATTTGCCATTTTTAGGAGTATAAACTTCCCTTTAAGGTATCTGGAATCTTTCTTTGACTTGCATTTACATTAATCTGAAGTTTGTTTGAAAGTGTGTTTTATTAGTTCTAAATATTTATAAGTATAAATATTGTATGTTTATTGCATGTAGTATTGCAACTATGTGCAGCTTGCCCATGAGGGAGAGGTTAAAACTAACACAGGAGGATTTGGGGGGGACTTGATGTCTTTGTTTAACGGAGGAGAATAGTTTCTGGTATTAGAGAATTTTTCTGTTTATTGAACAAGGGTTGGGCTGAGGTCACTATTTATAATGAACATTGAAAATTGAGCTAGCTTATTCTGACTGAATAAATAGTCTGTCGTGCAAGATGTATTTACCAGTGATTACAACAGCAAATGCTATCCTATGATGTTTAGTTTAGGCATCTCTATAGATGGCCACTTTATGCTGTGCCACCTGCTATAGAATCTAAGGTACTAATGAATGACGTTCCATGTGTTACAAAAATAAAATGTTTTGGATAGTTCTTCTAAAGACTAGATTTACGAGGCTTTGCTTGATGGGTAATTTGCTTAGCAGTGTTGTGCCTTTTTTATTTAGTTGAATATAAGGTCCGAAAACCCTGTAGTTTGGGTGCAGTTGATCAACTGCATAGATTTGATAGGTCACCTATTCTGCCTTTCTTATTTATTCACTAACTCTTAAAATCCTTGCCAAAAATCTGGAAATTATTTCATACTCATGTCTGCAAGTTTTTTTTAGAGTCATCTGGTGGCACTTTGAGAATCGGTGTTTTATGATACTGGGGAAGATCGCCCATCTGAGCTTAATATTCGCGGAAACAGAACTCTGAAATGAAATGAATACGTAGAACCTTCTTTTCATCCTGTACCAATTATGGTGATTCCTCATTCATAGATTCGACATACTAGTCACTTCAATTGATCTATAATGTTTTAGAGGAAAGGAAAGCAATGCATCTTACAGTTCAAGAACATTTTTAGTGCTGATGGAGTTGACTGAGAGTGCATTGACAGTTTGATCGTGATTTTACTTTTTTGATGCAGTGATATCCTCTAGAAAGGAATCTGAGGGTGAAGGCTGCTTTTGTAACAGAGGTACAATATGAAAAAGTACATCTTATTTTCACTGGCTGTTTTATGACTAAGAACTTTGAAAATTATTTGTATGAATAAAATTAGGATCAGAATGCTGATACAAGTATTAGTAATAATTAATAACTCTAACTTCCCATGTGGTGATTTCTCAGCCTTTCCAACTTAAAGCTCTAATTTTTCTGTAATTGAAGAAGCTCAAGTATCTTATCTCAGCGTCTACTTGAGTTTTACCACTTTGTAGCGTTGTTCATCAAGCCAGATAGCTTAAACTACTCTCTGTCTTGTTTTCAAAAGGCTCTTTTGGTAGCTCCAGCTTGTTCTGTTCTAGTTCATGCTTCAGACTTTTCTCGGTATTATAAGGGTAGGATCTGCTCTGCCTCGAATTTCCTTTTCTCTCCATTGTGCTCAAACCACGAATGTGTGTGCTGTAGCAGTACGTGCGGCATGTAACAGGTACTCTTCTGTGTTCTGTGCGCGTAGGAGCACTGCCTCATGGGCATTAAAGGAACTGTGCGTCGCAGTACGGATGGTGACTTCATCCATGCTAATGTTGACATTGACCTAATCATCACAGAAGAGCCTGAAATTGGCAACATAGAAAAACCTGTAGAGATTTTTCACATCATTGAGCATTTCTGCCTCGGACGACGACGTCTTCATCTTTTCGGAAGGGACAGTACAATTCGACCAGGTAGCTGTTATGTTTATTTTTGTCAAATAGTTAAATTTTAATTTACTTTAATAACCCTCTTCCACCATCTGAGGCCCCTTGATGGGTTGTGATGGAAGCTGAGACAATAATGGTTAGTCCTAATGCACGATTCTCAAGGAGATACATTTTTGGTTTATGTGAAGATCTGTCAGTCACAAAGCAGTGTTGTTTGGGAAGTCTATGACAACTACCAATTCTATCAATTTTTTCAGAAGGAGGTTTTTTTGTTAACTAATGTTTTTGCCTGTTCATGTGTTTACACTTCGCAGAAGCACGATCTCTTTTTTAAACTGATTTTAAATCACTATGAGCCTCGTGCTGTTCCTGTTGCCAGTATCTGAAGACCCAGTGTCTTACACTGGGTGCTGCATCTGGCATGATAAAAAAAAGCATAGAAATATATGGATCAGATTGAAGGTAACTGCATTTTATTTGTTTTGATGGTCAGGCACTTCAGTTTATCATGCGTAAGTGATGAAGGACTTTCACTGCGGGAGAATACAGACTAGAAGAATAAAATCTATTTTGACACCTTTTTAGGCTTTTGTATCAGTTGGCCATGACATTTCTGCCCTAAAGCCTAAGGTGAAATAGAAATCCTGAAATAGAAATAGAAGTCCTGTTTCTTTCAACTACCAATGAATGCTTGAACTGTCAGACTTTATACCTCATGTTACAGGTAGTGTAGCCATACTTCACAGTCTGATGGATACTGTGAGTGTTGGTCTCTGAACAGGTTATGGTAACAGCATGCTCTTTTCAAAAATAAGCGTGGGGGGGATGTGAGTGGGGCAAGTGCTATAGCTGCACTTGCTTTGGGTTCATTTAGCAGTTTTGTGTAACGCTGTTTTCCCCTGAATAGAGATTAATAGTTTGGATGACAGAGGAGAAATGGATACAAGCCCATCCAAGGCCTGGTTTGCTGCATGTGAATGCTAATGCTTATGATAGAAAAAATTGTTGCTTATTCTTTTACTGCAGTTGGAATAGGATGTATATCAATGTGTACGAGCTGCAAGCCGCAAGTTACCTAAATAAATGTCAAGGTGGTGTTTCTCTCTTGCTCATGCGACTACGGAGTGGTGATTATTGGCCGTTCCTATTCTCTGACTGGCCTTGGCTTGAATTTTAATGATGATGTCAGTCGTAATTCTGTTGGTTAATGGGGGGTGTGTGTGGAGGGGGGATGTTTTCTTTTGTAGAAAGACATCATTCAGGTATTTCAATGCTGTTGTAGGTGAATTCTTATATGTTAATGTCCCACAGGGTCATGTTAGTCTGATTCAACTTTTGCATTTTTAAATTTGGTGGTTACTGTGGAATTGCATTGCATCCTTTAAATCCTATACTCATCGCAGCAGTTAGGACACCTTTTTCCCTTTATTCTTCAGGGAGTTGGCAGAGCACAGTGTTTTTATCGAGTAGCGCTTTGAGTTTAGAATTACTGTTTGTGAATCCTCACAGTGCTCTGTGAAGTATGAAAACCTAAACAAATAGACTCTGCCTTTTTTTTCTCACTTTTTTTTTTTTTTTTTAATGTGCAGGAAGCAAGGTAAATGTTATGTAGATTCCCAGGGTAAGAGAACAGTGTTAAAGAACTGATGATGGTGGTTTTTTATTCTCGTTTTCCTTATAAGCATGTTATTGAGATCACTGAACTACATTTTTCTTCATTAATATGTGATACAACTGAAAATTAAATTTCCACTGACATTTTTAAGTGGTCTGAGCCCCATTTTAAGAGCTCCATTTTAGGTCTGAACACTGCTTTAGCTCATAATATGAAGAAATAGGAACATGCTTGTTTTAAATGTCTGCCTGCCTTGATTCACTTGGTGAAGCTGAAGTGCCCACTGAATGTTTGTGCATAAACAGGTTAATTTAACTCTTTAAGCTCTATTTTCCTATCATGTGGGCTTCAACAGAATTGTTATTTTATTGTGTTTTCAGATGTGTGCTTCCAGTGTGCTGTGCTCTTGGCTGCACTGTCACAACTGTTTTCTGGAGACAAAATGACCCAATTCAAGTTTAAATGCCTTTTAAAAAGGGGGGGAGAAGAGGAAGAGGATGTTCTTTTTAATTTAGATGAATTTACTGATCTGGTTTATTCTGGTCCCAGAGGGGCTGGAAAACATTGTTGTGGTGTAAGAACAAGTAGGAAGGAGGAGAAAGGGGTCTTGTGAAACCACAGCTTGAATGTTCCCTAGACATAAGTAATTAAAAAAAAAAGAAAATAAGCCCTTAGAAATAGCAAACTAAACTCTTAACTTCTCAACAGCTCTGGCTCTCCTAGAGGTGACCTTTTCATTCCGCTCAATACAGGTGACGTGTAGACAAGTGTCCGTCCCCATCACTTGAGTGTTCATTTACTAGGAAAAAGGCAATAATGGCCTTGAAGGATGAAGTTTGTTCTTGCTTTTGTTGACTCTGGTTTTGTTCCCTAGGTTGGCTGACTGTAGGACCCACCCTCACAAACAGCAATTTCAATGCAGAAACGTATTCTTCATACTTCACAGCTCCAAATTCCCACCTGACCGGCTGTACCGAAGAGATTGAGAGACTTCGGCCCAAGTCACCACCACCCAAGTCCAAGTCTGACCGGGGAGGTGGTGCTCCGAGGGGAGGAGGAAGAGGAGGGACTTCAGCAGGCCGAGGAGAGAGGGGCAGAGAGAGGAACAGAACTAACTTTCGGGGTGAGAGGGGTGGCTTCAGAGGGGGACGTGGAGGTACCCATAGAGGCGGCTTCCCCACCCGCTGATGGCTGCTAGGTAATTGCTTCTTCCCCTGGTCCTATGCCTCACCTCTGAATCTTTTTCTTAGTCTTGTTTTTGCTCAAGTGAATTATTCTGGGGACTCCAGCTAGATGACTTTTAAAATTGGGTTTGGTGCAAGCAGTTACAGATAGTCTGCCTTCCAGTGACCGGCCTGGCACATCACCTCACTTGGCAGGCGGGGTCCTGCACCTGACAGCACTAAACTCAGCCTCCTGACAGCTTCTGTCAAGGCAGAGAGCACCGCCTCTTCAACCCATGGATAGGACTGAAGTGAAGATACTTGCTCTTCCCTTATGAAACTTGCAAGGTGTGAGCTTTTTTTAACTGTCATTTTCTCCAAAACGCGGATTCCTCTTCCTTCTTTGGAGGTTCAGGTTCGGACTGACTTGGTGGATATGATGGAACGGGCATGAAATGCAGTTCTGAATTGCATGGCCATAGCAGACTTACTCTCTTATTCATGGAAGAAGTGCTGTGTCTATATTGACACCTGTTTTACCTTCTCTGAAACCAAGGAGCAAATTGAATAAATAGAATTCTATTTTTTCTTATTTGGTTTAAATTTCCCGAATTATTCCTGGGAATAGGGAACAAGGTGATTTTTCACTTGTGGGGTATGTGCACTCACTTTTCATGTCTGTAGTGGGGAGAGTGGTAATTCTGTGCAGTCGTGTGGTGTGCTTCATGGAAAGCAAGAAGTTGTGCATTTATATGCAGTCCAGAACTTCTACATAGGTCTGCATTGCTCCTCGAGTCGGGATTTTCACCCAGCGTCTGTTCCTGACAGCCTTGTTCTTTGGTAGGGCAAACCAGTTTTATTGCAGAGCAATTGCCGTGTCAGCAGTAGAAAGACCTCGTTGGAGGTCGTGTTGGAAATGTGAGGCTCTGCTGTAAGAGCGAGTGCTTCCTGAAACTAATCACTGGCTGACGAGGGCGCAGTAATGGAACTGAGTGCTTTCCTTTGCCTGTGGATGTTATGTGCTTTGGAAATAGGCTGCTGGTGCTCAGCTCCAGAGTACAGGGTGAAATGAGAGCGATGCACTTTGGTATGTACCGTATTTGTTTTTAGCAAAACCACAACTCTGAACTTCTTGCTCAATACTTGGTAGACTGAACAAACCTGGCTGTTGAAGTCTCAAAGTCTTAGGTGTGGATTTTCAAAAATTGGCTTTTAAGTCTCATAATGTTTCTCTCTTGAAGCCTAGCTTTTAAATAACTGTCCTGTAAAGTAGTGGATTATTAAACTTGTTTATCAAAGCTAATGTTGAAATATTTTTCTTAATATTTTGTGGGTTTGTTCTCCTTGAGGTTTTGGAATCGCTCAGTTGTACTGTGGTTTCCTCCCTACTGTTGTAAAAGAGCAGGCAGTAACTGTTCTTTTGGTGCATGAAATGTTAGCACAGAAATTTCTGTAGGGTCTGGTTCAACTTTGCGGCCTTGGCGGTGTGCTTAGTAAGGGACTGCTAAAGTGCAAATGGAACTCGCCCGTTGCTTACACGGTGTTTCCCCCTGCATTCTGTCCGCACATGGGAGGAGTGACTGGATCCGGGGGAGGGACTGTTCTAAGGGCAGTGCTCATTCCACCGTCAGTGAAGTCTGCCAAAGCCTGCTTGGGATAGCATCGGATCGAAGAAGGTATATGCCACGGTGAGAAAACCTTTTTGTGATTTTGCCCTGATTATGTTCTTACTCAGAAAGTAAATACTGGAGACACTTAACCTTGGGAGGTTGCTTTTGTGCTGGTAACAAGTCATCTTTTCCTTTTTTTCTCAATTAGTAGAAAATGTTAATTCCCATTTGCCCCTTTTAATTGTATGTCCATAGCTGATAGTGCAGTGCTTAGGCTACTCTTAACATAGATTAGGCTACACTGAAGAGAGACTCAAAAATAACTGGTTGAGATGTGCATCTCTATCAGTGTGCAGAAGTCGGGGTGCTGCTCAAGACTTCAGTGGCTTGGGAAATGAATTGCACGTGGTCTTGTAAAAAAAAAAAAAATTCTCCCAAATAAATCCCTCTTGAGGGTGCAGAGGTAGGTTTCTTGTTTTTTCCCTCGAAGCTGAAATAGCTAAAGTAGTGCAAGGAAACAAAAGAATACTGCTCCAGAGGGTGTTAGATTAGATCTATCTGGATGGGCCAGCTTCACCAGGGAAGTGTAATGTATGTGTTCTTAACAAGCAACTGACCAAACTTTTTAAATTGAGTTTAAGGGACAAGGAAATAGAACTTTCTACATGTCCTCTGTGAAGAAAGATGCCTGCCAGTCGTAATCTGAAGGTGCTGTTTCAATGGTGATAGATTGCCTGTAAAAGTAAGACAGTAGCGGGTGTCTTGGTGGTGTGTACTTGTGGTTGTGGAGGTGATACTTAGAAAATACTGTAGTGAGACGCTATTCCCCAGCCTCCACCAATGACGCAGTAAAAACATCTGGTCACTTTTTTAATCACTGTTGATTTGGACCATATCTAAAGTGGTGGCTAGAGATTAAAAGCTTTTAATTTCGTTACCCGTTGTCAGTTAATTCCTCAGTTGGAACGCTTTAACAGAAGGAGGAGGGTAACGCTCATCATCAGTGAACTGATGAATATTTCATTTATCACAAGTAAATGAAGACTTAATTTGAGCGTGCTGTCCTTGAAGATGAAAAGCCTAACAAGTTTCTTCCTTTCCAATTTTATTAAATGCGTAATGCCACCAATCTGATTTGGGATGCCTGTCTAGATCGTGTCATGTCTTTCCATTCTGCAAGAGGCTTATAGTACTTTGAATATCTTACACCCATTATGAATTACGTGACAGATTTGACAGTTACACTGACAAGATACTCGGGATGTCTTAGCATTTTGCTTCAAAGGGATTTTAAGACATCCGTCACTGTAAATCATTGTGTGTAAATCCAGCCATCGGCTTGAGAATTCTTTCCACCTTCCGACGCTGCTCGTTATAAGAGGTTGGTTGAAATGCTGGATGTGCTGTGGAGGTTAGTGGGCAATGCTCTCGGGGGGGTTGAGGTTCTTCCCCAGCACAGTATGGCGAACGCAGGCTCACTGCCTATGTTCGTAGATACTGAATGCTTTGTTCAGTGAAGTGGAATTTAGGCTGCAAACTAAAGAACGATTTTGATCTGCCAATGGAAGTTAAATGGCGTTAAGTCCAGGGATTAATTTTAGAGGACTCGAATGTTTTAAAATCCCTGGCAGGGGACAGAAATATCCAGAATACCCTCTAGAAAAGAATAACTGAACGCTTCAAGCCCATTACATTGAAAACATCTGTAAGTCTTTTGTTTCTTGAATGTGGCTTTTTAAGGATACGTTGAGTAACTGAAAGTGCTAGAGAATGAGGCCCACTGTTTCTGTATGTAGTAGAAAAAATGGTTTCTCCTTCCAAAATCAGTAAAGTGGGTGGCAACTTTATTGCTGTAGAAGATTGCCCAGTGTAATGGGATGAAGGTCACATTCATACCACAGAGGAAAGCTTACTAATCCTTTTCATAATAGGGTCATCCTCATGGGTGAGAAAGCGAGCAGTAGGTAAGTTCTGTGGCAAAACATGAAGTACTTTTGAGTATAATTATTGCAGCAATTAAAAAGGAAAAAGAAAAAAAAAAGCCTAACTACTGTAAATCCGAGTTGAATATTACAGTCCTGCAGTTTATGCTGGAGACAAGAATTGCACTTGTAATATGTCTGTGTGAGAACTTTGACTGCTGCAAGAGCTGCTGTATCGACGTGTGTCTGTATCCTGGTGCTAGTTTAGCCATTATGATGTCTTAATGTAGGTGAAATTAACTGTATGTGACAGGCTAGAGCTCTGATGAATTAGCTATGCAAGTATAAAATAGCTTTGTCTTACTATAGCTTCGTTCTGAATAGCACCTCTGTGCCTGAAATCCTGCTCTGTCGGCTTTGCCGGTGCACAGGTAAGTGACCTGTGCGCTTTGCTCCAGAGCTCTAGGTGTAAACCAGGCTGCCCTAAAGCAGTTGGTCAGCGTTGCTTGCGTGGCCTGAACAGACCAAGTGAGGATGCACGTGGTTGTGGTGCAGGCGTGATCTTCTGGCCATCCATCGGCAAACTCCACGGAATGAGGTAAGGAAATGGGTTTTGCGCAAGCGTGGCTGAGGCAGGAGTGGCTCACCCTCTACCTACCTCTGAGGGGAAATGCTCATTCATTGCAGTTGACGTGAACTTTGTTCAGCAGCTGAGCCCGAACCTTGCTGTAATGCCACTGCCTTACTATGTGAAACTGCCGCATCTTCCCATTTCCTGGCTTGCTTGATAAGTGATTCTCCTAAAACAGCGTACTTGCTGCGCTGTTTTGGCACACTTGAGGCCTAGTTTGAGCAGGTCTCCTTACCGTCACTGGGGGTGATGCTACCAGCGGAAACACATGGAAAATTCTGTTATGCCAGATAAGCCTGTCTTCAAAGTCAGAGTGGGAGAGGTGGCCTCCAGTGGTCTTTAACTGTTGGACGCATGGCATTGGTTATGCTGTGTAGGAATTGTTGCTAATTTAACCTTGCCGTGTTCCCTGGCTCCCAAAGTCAGGGTAATTGCTTTTTACGTTGTTTTGCTGTGCTGAGAGGGAAAGGCAGGGGGAGGAGCTGCACGAACCCTGAAGCCAGTTTCCATTGCTACGTGCCCTAAAGCACCCTCTGTAGTGACCTGGGGTACTAGTTCTAGGTGCTACTGTTTAAAAGGTGTTGGATAGCTTTTGGCAGAGGCTGATAGCATAAAGACCATAGAGAACTTAGTATATGAAAGAATAAACACCCACATGATGGTTATATTTAATAATTGCTTATGTCTTTACACAAAGAGTTGCTGGTGTCATTTTACAAAGTACACTGATTTGGAATGGCAACAAATACTTTTTACAGGGTAACGTCTTCAGCTAAAAAGTGCGTGTCTTGGCAGCTGAATTCAGTCCGAGGATCCTGTTGTAATATAGCCACTTACTTTAAGAGCGCTCAGTCAATGCACAGGGATACAACTGTTGATAAGCCATCAAACCAAAAAATATGTATCTTGACTGCACTTATCTTGGATATTAAAATGATTAACACTAAGTAGCCACACTAACATGTTTAAAGGCACTTTTTTTTTTATTACGAGGCCCAACCCTTATCCTTACTTTTGAGGGTTTTTCGCTTTCTTTGAAACACTGATTTTTGTAACAATAGTTTTTCAAGTTTGGAAAAGTTCAAACCTCGCATGCAGAGGCATTGGTCCTAAAGATGCAGACAGACTGATGAGTATCTGAGGTAAACAGCTCTTCCACAGACTCTGGCTTTCTAAGTTCTGCCTTAAATATTGATATTGGCAGAGGCTTATTTTTCAAAGCAGTGACTGTTGAATAAATCAGTCATGTGAGAGGAGGTCACTGTAATAGAACTGGTATTAAACAAGAGGCTGGCTTTTTATAGCACCACAAACAACCTTTGGTTAATGTGTCAACTGTCTTACCGTTGACCTGCCACTGAGATTTTGAGGGACAGATGTTTATCTAAGTTGTAGTGGGAATACCGCAGTTAGCAAATGTACTAAATAAAACCGAACATGCTCAATTTTGAAAAGGTAATTAAATAGTATGCTAAATTAACTGCTGCCCTTAAGACTAGAGAATTGTACCATAATAGTGTGGCATTATCTGTCAAACTTAGCAAAAGGATTGTTTGATTACTGTTCCTCCTGTGGTCCATTGTTAAACTTACTTACGTCCAGTTATAAAGTGAGGCATTTTTGTGTCCTGGATAGCCCTGGGTGTGGAAGGTTACCCAGAGCTCTGTTTCTGTAGAAAGCAATGCTTGTCCCTTCCAGGAAAAAGAGGATTTTTTTGAGATTAGCTTTACATTGAGGACTTTGAAGTACTCAAATTGAGCTACACGATTACTGCGAATCTGATACAACGGTATGCCCTCACTTAGAAAAAGCAGTGGTTTGTGGTTTTTTTTTTCCTCTTCTCTATAGATTTTTAGGATCTTTCCTGGCTCTCGTACAACTTATGACTAGCAAAAGGAATAATTAAAGAGTTTTCTAAATTAATAAATGCATACCATATGCTCTTAAGCCTTGACAGTTTGAAGTCTGGCAGTTCAACTTAGAGAAAGAGTCAAGACTCCCAGAAGATTAATACCTGAGTGCAGAACTTCCTATTCTACAGCTTAGTAAGTAAGCTAAATACTCGGTGAGAGGTGGTGTGAAATGAAACTGTACAAAAAGAGCACAGAAAAGGTTCACTAAAGCACAGCAGAATGCCCGGGTACGGTGGGGCTGTGGGCCAGCCTTGAGGCTCCCATGACTGTCCCTCTTGCAAAAATCAAAAAGAAACTGACAAATTTTACTTGAGTTTCCTTAACTGAGCAGCTGGCAGATCTCTTTGTGAACACAGCATAAGAAATCCACGTAAGAAGCTCCTCCATAAATACTCTTGTCTTCTACTAGGAACTGTCGGAAAAGCATCTCTGGCTGCTCCCGTTGTTTCACTATAATCAGCTGTAAAGATAAGATACACCTGTTTTTAGGATACAATCATACTAAATGGCAGTACTGTTTTCCCGTATCTATTACTGTATGCTGTTGAGGGAGAAGACGACCCCAAAACTAATAAATCTCTACATTTCAGTAGCTGTATTTACGAACACAGGAGAGAGAGACTAGTGTGAATTAAGGTTTGCAGAGTAAAATGGTAACCTTTCAGACTTGACTACCTCTGAAGTCTCTTGATTAAGAATTAAGCGCATTTGAGATGCTTGTGCCTACAGTGCATGCTGGAACTCACTGACGTACAGGAAAACTCCTGGTACGTAAAACCTTTTACAGCTACCGACAAGTTTTGTCAAAGCCAGTAGTGTGCTTTTGAACAGGTATGAGGAATGAGTTGAGGCAGAGAGAAGTCTTACCTTCATAGTGTAGGGCTTTTGGCTCTGGATATGCTCCAGTATTGACTTAAGTTTCTTAGAAAATGGATTGTCCAGGTCAGGCAGCGATGTCTGTTAGAATGAAAGCATGCAGGTTGTTATATTCCAGTCACATCTCTTACGAATTCATACAGGACTAGCTGCTGATATTTATGATGCAAGTTACTGTGGATTTCATTCTGAACTGGGAAATACCATCTGCACAAAAATACATCTCTTCTGTCTAAGCCATTTTTCAGTTTAACATAACCACTGTGTGAAAATTCACTATCAGGAGAAACTATTGCAAAGCATTTTGTTCCAATTTTAGCAATACATATGCAATAGGACTTTAATATCTGCAACAGTGAAAGTTTAAGAAGGTTTAAAAATGCTGTGAAAGCTTCTTGCCCATCACTGTTCAGAATGTCAAAGTTTTATGTATGTTAAGACACTTCTGGTGTCTTAACACCTTCTGCTGGTCACCAGTTTCTGCTTTTAGTTGAATGATGAAAATCCGCCTCATTTGTTTCTCTGATTAGCACTCTGCTCTTACCAAATCATAAATTCTGAAAAAGGGACTAGTCTCCATCTACTCACAGCCTCCGTGCTGATGTGTGCAAAGGACGGCACGTTGAAAAGCCCTTGGATGAGCTCCGGGGGCGTGCTGACGCCCAGCCATAGGAACATACTCAGACCGTTGGCCAGAAGGAAGGCCCCTCCTTCTGAGAGACGTTCCTCAGAGCAGCGGACAGCAGCCGGGACAGTGTCACTCTTCAGATCCAGGCTGTGCTGTTGGGGCAAAAATACACAAGACATGTAGACTTGGTGACTTCAAGGTGACTAAAGCTCTAATTAGATACTGAAAAGTAACTGCTGAAAGGTTTAGTGCATCTTAGTGGTTCCTTTCCAGATTAGAGGAATTAAAGTCAAACCTCTGCTTTTTCAGTTAATGCACTGTGTGCAAAGGAAGACCTGCCATAAGTGGGGAGACACTTGCATACCAGTGCTGATCTGTAGTAAAGCTGGCATCTTTCATTAGCCTGGGCAAAAACCTTGGTAAAAGTACAGTGAGATTCTTGGAGGGTGCTGATGTCAATCATTGGTCATGTTACTTCCCCATTTTCCATTAAACTAGAGGTTCTACCCTCCCTCCTCAATTTAGTTCAACTAGCGACTCCAGCACAGTAAAAATGTAATCCAGCGTGGCAGTATAACACTTGGCAGCAGACAGAATCTTTTCTGCACAATTAGACAATCACAGCATACTGAAAACAGGGAGATGTGCGAACAACCTACTCACAATTGGCAGAAGCTGGGGATAGAAGAACAACTGTGTGTCAGCGACCCCCATAGACATGACCAGCTGTCGATGGTAAGCTCTCTCGTCAGTCAGAATTTCTGGTCTGCCAACTAGCACGCAGCTCTTCAACAGACAGTTCATGTACAGCGGCAGCACCTTCATTGCATCCGGAAGGATGAGCTGAGAGGCAGAGAAGGCTTGTTATCGAATGTATCCCATGCACTGGACTTCCAAACATTTAAATAAACCACTGCTTGTTTTCTTTGATTAAAGAGAAAAAAAACTAGAAAACTTTTTTATATGTGCTGTTTCAAACCAGATGTGACAGCCATCTTTGTCATCTTTGACATCTTTGGGTATTTGTTTGAAACAGAAAAAGACTTTTGTCAGAAACGGTTGCTGAAAGGATTTGAAAACACTTTCCTGTTGGTTTAGTTAGACCTCCCCACATGTTCTGCATATATAAAAGAATGGGCTGAAAATAATAGAGATGTCTTCAGTTGAGAGAATTTTCAAGTAGTATGGAATACAAGTAATCAGGTTCCTAGAGCTTCTTACTACGCTTCAGTAAATAAAGGGGTTAACAGACTGTTTATCTTAATCACCATGGATTTCCCCTGCCCCCCCCAGGAGTTTGGCCCATCTAGACATCAGGTATTTATCACTCCAGCACACTTGAGGCCTAAGTGCAAATTCAAGAGTGTTTACTAAGCTACAATATTATTTTCATTTTTTGACAATAACAGTCTTATTTGTCAAAAATTAGAATACTAAAGTCTTTAGTATTATAATATTATATATCTATAATATATAATAACGTAAGAAGAAAAAATGAAAGCTTTGTGAGTCAGCACATAATTCCAGCAGGAAGACAAAGGCTGTCGAAGCTCCTTTGTGTGAATATAATCATTGGTTTCCTCAGTGGCATTGCCATTCGTTCCACAACAACATTGAATCCCACCTCTCATTAACTATATTTGAAAGAAAAGGAAAAGTCTGTCCTGAAATTTCCCTTTGTGGCACTGCTGATGTTGCAGGGGTGGTCGTTCTGCTGCTGCAAAGCCTGGCTGGGGGAGGAATGCGTTCGGGTGGGTTTTACCTGGCTTACTGCCGACATGCTGGCACAGTTCTTCCGGTAACAGGCCAGCATGTGAGCTGTCTGATTCACCAGGATCTCTCTGACCATCTTCAGTGGCTGGCTGAGAATGGCTTTAAAAGCTACAAATAACAGAAGAATAAAACAGCATGCTAAAGATGGACACGTACTCTTAAAGTACCTATATTCTGCTAGCTTCTAATTTTACTAACCTGAGGTCTATGGCTGTTTCTTAGTCTCTGTTACAGACAGCATCTTGGAGGATGTTTATTCATCTTCACCAAAAAAACCCCCACCAACCCTCCAACACTATGATAGGATGTCCGTTTCCACTACTGTGCCTGTACAGTTTTGTGCATTACGTGTTTCTAGCTACCTTCACAAGCATTACTTTTATGGCAGCATGTCTAAAATACGTAATCTGTTTGTCTTTTCCATTTATAATACTTCAAGAGTTGCTCAGGCTTGGAGCAGAAGTTACAAAACATGATTTTCCACTAGGTAATCATTTCAGCTCCCCTTCCTTCCCCTTCCTCCACCCCAAAGTAAAAAAGGAAACAAAACTGGTCTGTTATAACTTTACCTGACTTAGCAAAGAAGTTGATAAGTGCATCAGTCTCACAAGTCTTGTAGACATCAGCTAACTGAGAGCTACAATTTAAACCTATATTGTGTATGCGAAGTCTTCTTTGCCCGCTTATTGATGTGTAAAGGACAGCACACTGCAACAGAGGAGCAAATTACCATTTATTTTTCTTTTAAAACAAAAAGCTGCCGTCATGCAAGAACCGCCTACTTTGTGTGTAAAAGGCAAATGATTGATTACTTCTGAAGACAGCCTAGCCTTGTAGTGCTGCTTCAGAGCTTCTGTCATCTGTGGGACCAACATACCTGTATTTTTTATGGAAGTATATTAGACATTATAAAAGTTACTAATCTTAAAATTATAAAAAAATAATAGTATCACTGATTGAAAGGCTTATTACTGTCATTTGCTACGCACTGATGGTATCATCTGAAAACAAGAGACCACTGACTGTAAATTTGCAAATCATACTTTGTAATTGTGTAATATTCGAAGAGTTCAAATAAATGTATCTGAAAAGACCCATACAAGAGATGAGAAGCTTGCTGAGAAGTACTCTGCCCATCACATGATCTCTTGGCAAAAACAACACAGAAAAACTTCCTAATCTTGAAAAGCTGAGTGGTTCTTTTTACATGAATAAGTAAGTAGCTTATGACATGAAAAACAAGAGGTCCTGCTAACCCCTGTATCCTGCGTCTTACCATGGTCTTAGATATTAAAAATTGAGGGTGTAATTTAAGAGTTTCCTTAGGACACCAATTCTTCAATATAATGTACGATCCAAAGCCTGCAGGGCAAATGCAGACTCCAAGTTCCTGCAGTCTGCCTTGCATTGGATGCTGCCCCAAGTACCCCTCATATGAAAGAGCTGTAAATGCAACATGTACACGGCATATATACATCCCTGCACTGCTGCACCATGGCTCTAGGAAGCGACCTCAGGCGTACCAAACTGGGTGCTTCACAGTGCTGTATTCATACAGGGATTAACCGCTGGCCTAGGAAATGTATTTATGGGGGCAAGCTAAACACCAAGCAGAACAGAAAGAAAGAGTTCAGATAGTTCAGTGGCTTAAGTTTAAAACCTTGCAAGCTGTAATGTTTTCTGTCATTAAACAAGAAAAAGGTCATGACTAAACATCTAGAACCAACAGCCTCCCATTATCTGATAATGGGTGGGATGGATACTCTCATTCCTAACAAAAGATGTTATCACAAGTCTGTTTGTTGGCAATTTATGCAGAGAAATACCCATTATTCCCTAAGTGGCATTTCCAGGAACTGTTCACTGAGGTCCCATGTTGTGGCCTAAGGTGGGAAGCAAAGATTTAATTAGCTCTGGAACAGCCTGGCCTTTTCAAGGTAGGAGCGAAGCTCCTGATGCACTAGGCAAAATTCCTGTGGTAGTGGTGCTACCGCAGCCAGTCTGATCTGAGCTTGCAGGGCTATCCAATTGAGCCGAGGAACGTGGAGGGCTTTCTCCCCTCTGCTCACAGACTGGAACCACTCTGCATGGGAGAGAGGGCGCTGCATGTCTCGTCAGAATTCGCAGAGTACATCACGATGCCAGCAGGTGAGTGCTGCGGGGCTTCTAGCACGCACGTGCCGAGGGCCTGAGGGAGCAGGGCAGCTAGCTGACAGTTTGCAAGCGAGAACTTTGATTGCACAGGTACCATTGCTGGTGGTCTCGAGCAGTGTGTAGGGTTGGATGTGATGTTTAGCAATAGAGAACTGCTCTTGAACAGGAAGGTCACAAGGAATGCCACAGCAATAACAGTTTCCATATAAGTAGTAATGAATCTTGTACTCCAAATAAACTTATTTAGTAAAATGGAAAAAATAATAGCTGACAAGGTCTCAGTAACCATTTAGAAAGCATCTTGGTATCCCTGAATAGAACATGCAGTATAGAGGTAGCTGAACACACTAATTGTCACGAGGGGCATTGTTTGTGCTTTTGAGGGAAGATGCAGCCTTTGCCTAGTTAATTAAAACCTTTATTACGTCACCAGAGTCTGTGCAAGCTGTGCCTTGCTCCCATCGGTCCTACACCGTAACTTTTTTTTCCCGTTATGGCTGCAGAAGTTCTTGCTCACAATTTCATGACATTACATGTAATTACAGGGTTTTTTTACCTGAATTAAGGCTCCACTGTCTTCATTCAGTTTGTCATCGTGTTTGAACTCCACTGTCACTGCCTTGTCACAGTCAACTGCTGCCATCTCTACATCTGTGGTGTTGTTCATGTAAATAGCACCGAAGAAGTCCGTAGCCCTGAAGCCTACAGCCAGATTAGAACAAAACAAACGTATCCTTTTATTTAAAAATAGCAAATAAAATTGACTTTATTCTGTGACTTTCTTTTTATGATCAGTCAATTTTGCTTACTGAAACAGGAACCATTTTTCCCTCAGGGATTTGCAGCCTCAGGGGGTCCCACCGACTGCCCTTGCCGATGGCATTTTTTGACAGTTGGGTGAGAGGGAAGAGCTGATGGGCCATGAAGCTGCACTGTGACTCTGAGACCACCCCACAACCTTTTGCACAGTTGACTTGGCCACTTTGTGTGTATATGTTTCTCAAATACTTGCATTTGAGGTAAGAATGAATGCTTGAAAAGTAGACACAGTAATGTCATTTGAAGTATGAAAATGAAGGAAGCTGTAAGCGTCCAGCAGCAATACTTTTTAAATACAATTTACTTGCAATCCAAGATGCGTGCATAATGATCAGAAGCCTTACTCATATCTGAAAATGAATTACTGTGGAGGCATATAGAGGAAGGACCTATTCATGCATTTTATCAGTCTATCCAATTACTTTTGAAGAGGTACATAATGAAGTTAAAACAGTGAGCCTGATCTTACAAGTGATCTGTACAGCACTATATTATTTAAAATTATATATTATACTAAATTATATAATTATACTAAATAAAGTCATATGCATTCATGTTTATTTTCATTCCCAACGGGTACCATTACCTGTACTTGTCCGAACCCTCATTATTGCATCAAATCCGGTCTTTTTTTCTATGTCCTTCCTGAGGTCACTTAAGAACTGTGGGCTGTCAGCATCGAGCTAGAAACGCAAAGCAGAAGGAAAAGCTGCAGTTCACCACTGGGTGGCAGAAACATAGCAGAAACCCAACCCTCTCCCCCTCCCTGTGACACCCCCCCCATCAAAGCTGTTCTTTACACATTTAACATCTCTCTTTTCCTTTAAAAAGAGGTAAACAATGTTGATTGATTGTTGTTTTGTTAACAGAAACATATATATGCAAGTGTCCACCAATTCAGCACTAGGCTTGGACATCCAGAATTTCTATTCAACCAAATAATCTCCAGTAACATCCGTTCTTGCACTTAACCTTGCAGCCTAGCGAGGATTTTATGGCACAGCCTTAAGAATTACAGAGTCGCCTTGCTGACTTTGCAAAAAATGCTTTTGCAGGTCAGCTCCTGACACAGAGCAAGTCCCCTGCTCCCCAGAGAGATTCTCATGAAATTTTCAAACAAACAAGTGTCAGGGCTTTTTGTTGGGTCTTTATCATAAGCATTTTTATCTGTATATCCAGGAGTAATTGACTTCCCTGCACAGAAGCCAGCATATTTAAGTAAGTGGATTTAATTTTAAGATACCAACCAGCTTATTACTGTTTCAAGATATATATTTGAGCCTGATCTGTCGTTTCTAAGTTTGAATTTTATCCCCTGGAGCTTATAAGTAAGTTTTCTAGAGTCACTCTACTTTTATGTTAAGCGTCGAAGCACGCATTGAAATGAAAAGAAAAACAACAAATCCCCAGGTGTTACTATCTGAAAGGCAGGAAACCTGCATCACTTACCTGGAAATTGTTGTACTTGTACAATGTTCCTCCAGTGTACATTGTTACAAGACCCATGGAGGCTACGTCCACATACTGATTTGGGAAGAGGAACAAATTCACGCAGCAGCCATTAGCCACGCAATCCCTGGCTAAGGCCTCGTAAGAATTTACCTGGGGCTGGAAGAGTGTCTGCACAGAATTAAAAAATACAAGTGTTGTAACATTAGATAGTGTTGGTAGCCAACCACAATCCAAATGCCCACCTGAAGAAAAAAAGATGAAGTGGAAGTTTTCAGTGAGGCATGGATGCGATTAAAAACATGCTGCCCCTGCCCCTATACCCGTATGCAGGGAACCAACTCCCTACGTTCTTAGAGAACTCCATCACTAAACAGGCAGGCAGCAAAGGCTCTTGATGGGTGGAATTATTTGCTGCGGTGGGCTTTCCTTTATTGATGGGAATGGCTGCTCTACCATAGTTTGACTTTGGTGTTCCTGTAGGGCCAATATCAGTATACCTATACATTATCAGGGCACAATGAGAATGGGAGGTTATATAATTAAACAACACGTCTTTGTAAAAGAAAATAAATGAAAAAAGATCAAGGCTCTATTAGAGAAATTCAGCGTAACAGCAGTCCCTTGTGAACTCAGAGTAGAAAATACCTTTTCTTTATCTGTATTGAGTAGTTTTTTGTCATCTCTGTTTCTCAGCTTCCCTGGTGCTTCCGCCGTTGGCAATGAAGAATGGAAGATAAACAATTTTCCAGCACATTCTGCAGCCTGTTTCAAAGACACCAGATTGGCATATTTATTACTGCTAAGATAAACAAGCCTAATTTTCATACATTGTGGTATCTCAGAGAACACTGTAAACTTTCTGCAAGTTCCTTGGAGCTAAATAATTCATTTAGAGACTCAAAACTTGATAGAAATAAGTCCCAAAACAAACTGGGAATTTTATGTCAGTAAATAACTTAGTCTAGCACACAGATATCTTGGCTGATGCACTGTTACAGTAATTTCTACATAGGAACCTAAAATCTTGATGGGCAAAACTAGGAGTACCTCTCTTGGAGACTTTCCAATTGGATACAAGCATTATGCAACAAGCAACAAGTATCAAAAGTACAAATACTAAATGGGATAAAATTAAAAGGAAATTAATTTAACAGAAAAATTATTTCTTTCAGTTCAGGCACACTGGTGTTCACTACATTTTTATAGATGAGCAACGATTACATTCCTGTACTAGATTCCACATTCAAATCTACACTAAAATGTAGGAGTTTCAAAACTTGTAATGAACATTTCCTCCTGTCACTAAGAAATGAAGTAACTGCCAGTTTTGTCCAAGTTTTCTATTCTTATTTAGAACTCTAATGACAACATGGTATTTACTGAGATGACAAACTACTGACAGAAAACCCTGCGTTCCAAAGAAGAGAGTAACAACAGTAGCAGTACTGCAAGAATCTTTGTACTATTAACAAGCTTTTCTACCAAAATTTAGAAAATCCAGTTTATCGCCTACTCTTACTATTGAGACAGCTAATGGGAACGAACAGAATAGAACAGAGTATTTCAGTTGGAAGGGATCAACAACGATCATCTAGTCCAGCTGCCTGATCGCATCTAGTCAAGGCTGACCAAAAGTTAAAGCACAGTGAAATGAAAACTGATCAGCAATTCTGAGGCCTTCAGGTATTGGAGAAGTTGGGTGAGGGTGAAGGGAAGGAAGGAGGGAAGAGGGATTTGTCCTTTTCCTGCTCCAGATTTAACTGCACATCCAGGTTAAAACGGCAGTACCCAAGACTACAGACACAAATCAGCTTTGGTACCCTTTCTCCTTCCCTCCTCCAGATCTTAAGATTTTCACAAGATGAAGATAGTCCACATTTCAAAATAAGCTATGGCATTCTTCTGGGAAAACTAGAAATCTCTTTGCTGTGGCAGAAATGCAACTGAAGACAATATCTGACTTTTAACAGAGCTGAAATTTCACCCCTAATATTTCAAGCATAGTTATCTTTAATCACAAATGCCAATTTCTTCAATTCCTTTTAAGAAGCGTCCTGCTGAAGACTGAAAGACTTACCAAATAGCTCTTTGTCATGATACGCATCAGGAATTACAAATTTTCTAAAATATATATATATATTATTTCTAAAAGTGTATTAAAATTAATCTCAAATAGGAACACAATCCATTTTATTCTTTTTAGACAAGAATCGTTTTTTTGAGCACATGTATATATATGCATATTAATAATTCACAGTGAAAATCCTTACAAATTATAACTTCAAAATATTGAGCTAAATAAAAAGCTTACTTAAGAGCTGCTTTCTTTTATAGCCAGCATCAAAGGAAATTTACGATTATGGCCCTTAAGTTTGTTTTGTAGAAATCAAATATTGGGGAAGAGCATTCTGACGGAAGCGGTAACCAAACGTATGTTTTGTACACATACCTTCTGGCAGTATGAATAAATAACAAGAAAACAAGTATTAATTAAATATTTAAGAAACAGATTTGAGAAATATTGTGCATTTTTGGTTCAACAAATTTATCTACTCTAAGTTCATGCTTTACTTATACACAGCTTGCAGATAAATCAACTATTTTAAAACACCACTGGCTGTTTTCTGCCCCTACAAATCTTGTGGTGAACCATGGTGACATTCTTTTAATTGGCAGCGCTCCATGGAAATGTCAGCACTTTAGGGGATGTCCCGGCTATACAGAAAGCAACTGGGGATGCATCTTGACCTGTGGATTCATTGTCAGCTGTATTCAAGCTGTGAGAACTTGTCAGTTAAGCGGAAACCCTCCAATCCCCCACCCAATTGAGTCATAAATAGTCATAAATATCTCGTTTTGCACAAGAAGTCAGCAGAAGCGGGAGAATAGGCAGGGTGAAACCGTATCTTATACTGACTTTTCCTGCCCTTCACACATGCAAGGACTGGATGTCTGTTGAAACATCCAGAGTATCTATTAGTTCTGTTGCAGTAACTAAACCACTTTTTTAGTTCTCTCAAATGCTGAACAAGAAACCAACTCCTGTTCCTCATCTTCTCCTAAACATCCATTCTACGTAGAATAGACTCCAGGGACTGGTTTCCCTCCATAAGCAAAATCTGGAAACAGATGTTGTGCTTGTCAGTGTTCTCATTTTGACTAAAGCAGTTCAAACGTACTGTTAGAATAACAAAACATTGTGCTGGAAACAATCAGCAACTTTTTTTTCTAACCTCCCATTGTGATTTGTAGGTGGAGTTGGGACTGGCTTTTAGAAAATGGAATTTCTGTAGCTTATCAAGTTTTATTCTCATTAAAGAGCTGCTTCTCTTACAGAGATGAACATTCTAACCTTTAGTGCCTCCATGCCAGCCTGGATAACAGGAGCGAAGATGGTCTCACTCTCGTTAGTGTCTGCAAACATCTCTGGAATCTGGTCCAACAAGCTATGAAAGACGAAAGGATCAGTGTCTCCACTGGTTAGCGTATTTGGGATAATCCCCAAGCATACCTTGTAACATACCAAGTCTTCACACAGGAAGATGTTTTCCATGCAAATTTATATTAGAAACAAAAAAATCACGAATTTTGATTGCTCAGTTTCTTAGGATTCCATCCAGAATAAAACAAAATATGAATTTTAAAATTCTATGAGATGCATTATTTCAAAGCTGGTAACATAAAGGAACATGCAATAAATAAAAACCAGCTAAAAATTAAGGAGTTCTAGTGTGCTGTAAGGACTTAAGAGTCCTTAGATCATATCCAGGTATGCATCATATACATCACAAGACAAAAAACATGCAACTTGGCACACAGCTGCAACCCCCCTCCCATTTTTGAAGAAGCACAGCTGAAGATGCATGGTTTACACCTGGCCTAAATGTGCTTTCAAATTCAGCACTGGGGGGTTGTTGATACCACTTTTTCTTTGCCTCGGAGGTGGAAATATATGACTTGAAGCATCTGCTGGCTTCTAAAGTATTTCAATAAATACATGTACCCCCCAAAACCCAATAACACAATTGACTAAAAGGCATAATGCATATCATAAGCATTCAGATCTTATTCACGTATGGAGTAATTATACTTTACTTGATAACAACAGATCGTGATTCCTGAAAGTTAACAAGGAAACCATCCAGCAAAGGAACAAAAACTTCTCCAACATCTGAGACCACCATCATCTGAGGCTGAGCTAAGCTGCTTTTTACATTAAAGAAGTGGAGGACTTTGTTATAAGTGACAAAACCAACTCGAATTGCAGAGGATTCTTCTTGCTCTTCTCTGTAAGAAAAACAAAACCAACTGGTTATAATTCTGAAATTCTGACCTTGCAGTAAAAGCATTCCTTTGAAATGCAAGGCTGCTTTCAGATCGTTATCTGTACTGGGAGCAACAAAGCAAACAACAACCAAGCAGATGTAATGGCCTCTATCTTTGCCTTAGGTCAAATTAAAACACCCTGATATAATCAACTGCTGTATTATTTACTTTTAAAAAAATATATATTTACGTCAACCCTATCAACTGTGCATCCCATCCAAGCAGTCAAAAGTCCCTAAGATAAAGAATAAACCATGTTGTCCTCAAAACATGGAAAAGAGAGAACAGGACAATTAGTTACAAGATACAATCACAAAATCAGCTTTATTTAGAATACATTGTAGTTCAGTGGCACTAATGATTGATGCCTAGTAAGAATAGTAACTAGGCTTGAATAATCTCTGGTGACTTCGGTGGGTCAATCTTCTGCTTCAGCAGGACTACTTTTAAGCAGCAAAAGCTGTTAGATCCTCCATAGCTGCGTATCACCAAAAACACACTGTAGAAATTCCCCGTTATTGCTGGTCAGACCAACCAAAGCTAGCAAACTGCTGCTGAGAGCTACGCCTGCAGGAACACCGCAGGCAGCAGGCTCAGCCTCTCTTTTTGTGGAGGTAACTCCTCTAAGCAGCAGCCCACTCCTTACCAGGAGTAAGCCCATTACCCTTACCAGGTTGAGAGTCCTAAGGTTAGTGAGCTTTTCCCTAAAAGGCAATCCTATTCACAAAATTGGTCTTAATTACTAATAAAATAGCACCTTCTTGTAGCAGGGTGTTCCTCTCGTAAATGACAACCAAGCCTTTAGCACGAAAAATGCCAGATAGGAAGCCCGTGGTACTTGCAGTTACTACAGGCCAGCCCATATGTTCTGTACAGCACCATTAAACATTCAAGCAGCCTACTTAACTGATGGTGAGATGTCACAAAACCAGCAAATACCAAGTCTGTAGCCTAATGCTTTTGCATGTTTTGCATGTTTGAAAGAGTTTCATATTCAAAGTACTGAAACTTGGAAATCCTCATTCAATTTCCAGCTATGCCACTGATTTAATTTACAACCTGAGAGGAAATTATTTAATTTCTCTGTGCCTCAGTTTGCATTTGTAAAAGGGAAACAGCAAGAATTACTGTTTAATCTCACCAGGATGTAGAACTATGTACCACAAAGTCCTTTGAGACTGTAGCAATAGGAACCACAGAAATAGCCAAGCTGATTTTATTTTCTTTATAAAAGAAGTCACTCATGGAAGGTTATGATTGTAAAAAATATAACACAAAGAAATATAATAATTGACAAACAGAATATCATAATGTACACAGACTCATACAGATGTTACTATCACACCAAAAGAATTTAATAACAGAGCCCTGCCATAGTATTTCCCATTACTAGGCACTTACGGCAAAAAATCTGCTATTTATCCTTCACTCTAACCTCTGAAGAAACAAGGGACTGTTAACAGTCACCCTGAGCCTTCACCACAGTAAAGCAGCCCGGGTTTGAAAATATTTATCCTCCTAAGGAGTGTAAAGCCTTGGCCCCACCAAAATCAACAGCAAGGCCTCCATCCCGTTCCACTGCAACCAACAGACTGCATTTCATGACTTCACAAATGCTTGCAGAAGTCAAACTAAAGAGGAGAAACAACACAAATACACTTCTACTGCAATTCTTGTTTATTTTTTCTTACAGCAATAGAAAAAACTGTCAGCCTTCTTCCTGGCTATCAAATCGGTTTGTCTTCAGAGAAAAAAAAAATGTCATCAGCAGTTTCACAAGCTTAATCTAAAACCTTGAGCTTGGGAGAGAAATAATTTTTCTCGTCTACAATCTTTAACTCTCATGTCAGTCTAGAATGTTAATCTCCCATTCATGTTTTATGGGAACACAGCTGGATGAGAAAGGGGCTACTTTGATCTAAAACAAATCAATATTCTATATTGAACACACTCCATAAAGAAGCATTTTAAATAATTCCTCCAAGATACGCTAACTCAAAGAGATGCATCATTTCTGAATGTAAATTTCTAATCATTCCCAGCACTCAGACACTATTTTCTTAGTAACATGATTAACGGGGAGCATTCAGGAGCTTGATGAGGACAAGGTATTACTAACTTTCCGCACACACAGCACTTTCTTACTTCAAAGAGAAGTATCCACATCATCCTAGTAGTCCCAAAGCTGTTACACAGCAGGTATTTGGGACGATTTTTTCAGATTTTCTTACCTGTGGCAGTCTGTACTGCCACACTTCATCCAATTTCCTCTACCATAGTTTTAAAGATTAGCTGTAAATGTAGCAGCTGATTGCCTATGTAGCTCACACACTATTTAGTTCATTTTAAAGTCTCAGAATGAGAAGTCTGGACCATATGTACAGAAATGCATTCAAAGGCTTGGGTTTGTTTTTTTTTTAATTATGCACCTAAAAATCATATTTGCGCAACTAGTTAGCCTGATTTTCTGAGCTCATATGCACAATTTCTATAAACACATTTCTCTGTATTTCTCTAAATACAGTCTAAATACATATTTCTCTAAATACAAAGTCAGGGGTTTCTGGTTTGGAACACATTAGTTTGAAAATGTCTGCTCTAAAATTTCAAGCAAGCAAATAATGTGTTTTCTGCTGTGCTGCAAGTCTACAAAAACACAAAGTTCTTAACGCCAGGTCTTCAACCACCTACCTTAATCCTTTCTTTGCTACCTCTAACTTCTCCCTTCGCAGCCACTTTCACAGGCTTACCTGGCACAGACCTTTACACCCATGGCCTTTTTGTGACCCAGACTGCTTTGCTACCCCAAGTCTTTCCTCTTCAAGATAGGAGCCCAGGGTGAATTCCCAGCACAGGGCTTTCACCCCATGTGGTAACAGCAGAATATTTTTGCAAGTGTCTTTGTCCAGCAACAGAAAACGAACACACAGTGACCTTTGTGTCTCAGCACCAAAATAAAAGTTTCACCACAAATTTTGGTGGAATGCCTTTTTTTTTTAATTAAATTAATATTGATTAAAGACAACAGATGAGTCCAAAGAAACTGAAGGGCCTGCCCTTTCTTTATTTTTTTAATTGCTTTTTTCAGTGGACATGAAAACTTTGGTCCTGCAAACAAATTATTTAGCAGCAGATCTCTGCAGAGTGCTGGTAAGGAGAAGAATTAATGTGTCTTTTTTGTGATGTAGACACACTTGCTTTCATTTTTCCTCAACTTTCCCTATTCAAGCCTAGGTGTTTCTAAACTGCCAACTGCTTTTTGTTACTACACTCATGCCTTTTATTATCTTCAGAGTCATGACCAATCCTGATGGAAAGCTCTGAGATATGTTCAGGATAATATCAAACACTTGTGTCTCCAGTGTAATCTTCAACGACAAAGTACTTGAGAGATGGCCTTACATGGGCATCTGACAAACTAACCCCCCACCCTGGACTGGAATTTCTTTCATGCACAGAGATCCCAGAAGGACATACGATAAAAGATTTTTACCATATCCCAGATGATCTCAAGGATCTCGTCTCCTTCCTCACTTTGCTCTCTCCATTTCTTAAGTCTGTTCTCCCTCTGCAAGTATTTTTATTTGGAATGCATTTTCTTTCTGTATGTTCTTCAATGTTTTTATATGCCTTCACTGAGAAATGTCTTGTCTACTTAATTTTTCAGTCTTTCACTGCTCTTTTAACTATGTGTGCCTGCATTATTTAAACTTTAATGGAAACTATACTAATATACTATACTAAAAACAATACTAAACTACACTAAAATAATAGACTGTCATTAATATTGATCAGTAGTAATACTACTACTGTGTGTTTAATGCTCACAAAGCAAATGTGCTATATTTCATAAAATGTTGCCTACCAGATTTGTTCTCAGACACATACCAGGACAGAAAAGTCTTACAGCACAGCAAGAAGCTTTAAAAAGTTTTGCTAATTAACAGTAAGAGCTAAAGATACAAGCCACCAACACCACGGCTTTAGAGAGACTTGCCATTCTTGAGTATTCTAGTTTTGATATTTCCCTGTTTAATTTAACGAGAAAAGGAGCATTGCAGTAAGCAGAACTACAGCCAGTAAAGTCAAAACTACAAGCTGGGACTTAGCTGATAATACCACTAGAGTTCACTACAAGAAAGGAAAAGAATGCAAGCTACACGTGCAATTAGTATCACAGATTCTTTCCGTTCATATAGTAAGCCCAGACATCAAAGTTTAAGAACTGCCAGCAGTATTAACATTAACATTTGGTCACTATCACCCCAAAAATGCCTGTACTGTAAATTCTGACATTTTCTGTAGCTTGTTTTTACCTCTCAGCATGCAAAGCTGCATGAAAACTGCAGTGTAGTGGGTTAAGCAAAGCACGCTTATGTTTCTTTACCTTGGAAGTTTATCTAGCAGAGTCTTCAGTTCATCACATATGAGTTTAACTAGGCCACTGTTTATGTTTCTGTACGATACATCAATCATGAAGATATAAGCTGGTGGCTTTGGAGGCTTGTTGTTCTACAGAAAAAATGACGATTCACAGGGAAAATTAGACAGTGTCCTGTTATGTCAAAAAAATTTACAGGTGGTACCATAAGGCAATCTAAATACAGTGTTCACTTGTTTGAAAAATGCTATGGATCATAAATAGTAACTACTGCAGAAAGCTGACATGTATTAGGTAAAGTCCACCCCTGGAATAAAACATTATTACTGGAAAATAGCATCCTGATGGAATAAAATGTGTAAAGGGTAACAGTTTATTAGATAAGATGAAACACAAACATCTTCTGCTGGCATTCAAGTGTTTAAATAAATTTGCCTTTTGGCTTTTTTCTGTACCTATACTGTTTCTGCTTTCCCTATATCAATATGCAATACCATTTTGTTAATGTGAACGCTTAAATTCAGTTTTTGTTAGCAGTTGCCTCTAACAACTGTTAAGCGATTTCTAACCAATCTGGAAACAGAAAATACAACTTAGGTACTGAACTAGAATTAAAATCTCTCAGTTCTTAGCAGTGCTAAGTGGTGATCATCTGCATCCTGTCTGTCTGTCTGTCTTGCTGTCTCATGCTCCAATGCATTCTGGACAGCTGAACTGTACTTTCAGGAATAAGCTGACTTTCTGTAAGATAATCAAAGCATGAGAGTGGAACATTCATGTGTATGTAACTGCTGCACACACGGCAGTGACTTGGGCTGGTATGGATTCCTTTGGGAATTCCTCTTATTCATAACGAGTGGCATACCAATCATGACATACACGACTGACACAAGTTTCTGTAAGTAAGAAAAAGTAAGATGAAGGGGTTTTGTTGCCAAATAAAGCAATTTAATGCTTAGAGATGTACCCAGGAAGAAGATCATATAAAGTGAACATAGCAGCAGTAATTATCATACTCCCTAAGATCAGTTTTCCTAGTTCCCATTAAGACGAGCAGTGGTCATTACTTGGTGTCAAATTCAGGACAGCTTTTCCATTATACTGTTTCACTGCCTTCATATACAGAGTTCTGACCACTTAACCAAATTATACTTGTTAAACTAAACCTCAGAAAACTCAATTTAAGAAAAAAATCATCTAACCATTGAATTATGACTTACCCAGTCCCTGGCACACTTTAAACAGAACATTATACCCTTGATCTCACTTCATTTGAATCATGTATATCAGGATTAATTCCTGTGAACTAAAACCAGGCAGTATTTTTAAAAGCTGTTCTGTTTACTGTACTTGGATTCTAGTTTCAAAAACTGTATCAAACACTACTTCTAAACTCTTGTATCGCATCACCATTTATAAAGAATCCCTGCGTAATTTCTGACAAATATATGGTAGAAATGAGGACTTGTGCTCTTGCCACATCCGCTTAGCAGGAGCGCAATAATGCAAACCAGCTGTTATTTGTTAACATTTTTTGTAGCTGTTCATCCTTGTCATTTGATAAGCACAAAAGGAAATGACTTTTCAGTTCTGCTCTTAAAGTGGATTTATAAAAGAATTAAACCTTTGCAACTTGGAGCAAAATGAAAAATGAATTATAAAACAAAGTTAACTCCTGTAAAATTTAATGACTTAGCATTTCCAGCACGAGTGTTAATTTCGTAAGAGATTTCTTTTCTGTAACATTCTAGTAAGCCTACGGATAGGTCTTTGCAACAAGAAGACAGATTATACTGGATGACTTAGCAAGGAAACTCCCTGATTTAAGCTATATGGCAAAAGCCACTGCACTGAAAGATGCACTGTGACAATGCCTGCATCGCACAGGGCTATGCTCTGGAGTCGAGAAAAAGAACTATGAAAATGGCACAAAGACATTCAGTACACGAGTTTTCAAAAATTTAGGTGCCAGAAATCAGCAAAGCTTAACCAAATTTGATGGAGCTACACTGGATGTACACTGAGGATCCCGCACCATATTTCTCTAATGCCTCACTACAATTCTCTCCTGTTCTGGGGTTTAACCCCGCTTTCAATAAAATCTATATAGGTCATCTCAGGGATTCCACTGGATTTTGGAGCAATACCCTAGTGAGAAAGCAGAATTAAACCTGTTCATTTTCTTCATACCAGCAATAATTTGATGGTCTGAGGAAGTTACTGGTCTCTACTTCAAGACTTTGTAGGATCCAGTTGCCTTTCCTAACCTTATCATGACCTCAATTCCACCGCCAGGAAGAAAACTCTGCCTGATTTCCGCAAGAACAGAAAAATATATCCCTACTGTGGACAGATGAAGTCACATTTGCAGTTTTGTAAAATGAGCTGAAGTTTGAAAAGTTTAAGTAATTTATGTTTTCGGAAGTATCAAATACAGTTCTCTAATAAAATCAACTACGAATATTTACAGTGACTTGAGTGGGCTTTGGATTGAGTTCTTCAGTGAATTAATATTAGGAGAGAGAACCCATTCCATTGTAACTTACTTACTGGTCAGAACACTAAAACTACTCTTGCCAGGAAAAGATTACAAGGTCAAGTTCCCTTGCTAAGGTTTTCAATACTGTGAAGGCAATTTAGGTGTGTGTCTGTCTTCAAAATCAACATAAGACATGCGTCTAAAATGCAACACTGCCTCAGAATTTCAACAATATCCTCTAAACAGTGCAACATGCTAGCTAGCACCAAACGAACGCCCCAGTTTAAGACTGGCAATCCATGATTCTGCTGCGCTATTTGTTACTCTTACTTGCTAGTCTCATACTCTGCAGCACAAAAGAACAAAACGTAATATTGTAAGCTTAAATTCTCTGCAGCTATCTACATTTTCTAGAATGTTCCTGGACTCTGATATTCAGCTTACAAGTGCATTTACTCTACTGTAGGTATAGGAAGGATTTTGTTTGTTTTGACATAAAATTGCAAATTAGTTTGCATACTGGAAATACTCACTCGGCAATAATCCAAAGTAGCAACATATTCGTAAGATCCCAGAGATAGCTCAGGCCTTTCATAGTGGTCTACCCGTCGGCCAATGTGGTCCAGATGTTGAAAGAAGAACGGAGGGACTAAAAGCCAACACAAGAACAGGAAAAACACATTTATATTTTGGGGAGGAGGGGAACAACCCAACAACTGCTTTTAACAGATACAATGTACTAATGTAGGCTCCTCTGTTATGGATCAAGGGAAGAGTTTAAATACTTATCCAGGTTGCAATGTTTTTTTTTCCCCACATTGGCTTAAAAAAACACAACCAAAGAAAAAACCATAATATTCTAGTAATGCCAGCTCCTTTTGTATTTGGAGGAGAGGGCATATTCCCCTATAAATGTCCATATTCTCCCACCTCTACACTGTCAGGCTTGAGTAGGTAAAACTGACCCAGGTCATTTCCACAGGCAGGAGCCTGTTACCCTCAGGATACAGACTTAACAGTGATTATTTTGTTAGTAGATACAGTCTACTCACAGCTTAATTCAAATCACCAAGCCAGAGCTCTGCAGAGGGACAGCGGTAAAAACAGCACTTTTCCTAAAGCCTGAACTGCTTTATCCAAAAATACCACTTCACTGGAAATAGCTCTACAAGGTTCACAACCCTGGCTTACTGTACAGCAAAGTGCATTGGGTACTTCATATTGGGAACCTTCTGCAGCTACAGATAAATGGCGCAGACAGATAAATGGCGCAGAACTCCAAAGCACTAAGAAATCAAGTGGGTTTGCCACCAACAATTTATATACAGCTAGTCTAATGGTTAGAGTCACATTGGGGAAAATGTATTTTTTTTTTTAATTATGCACCTAAAATTATGCACTCTGAATTTTAGCTCCTCTTTCCTCAATCAATATATATTTAGAATGCTTATTTTTCACATTTTTGCCTGTAAAAAGCATATGTGTGTGTGAGTGGGGGGAATATCTACCTGGTTTGTTGGCCGTTTTTAGTCCTCATTAAACTTTTTAAGTGATTTCTGACTTGGATAAAAGACACTGTAGTAATACAAAGCATGACTGAAAATGATACTGCAACTTAAATGTCTTTCTTAAAATGTTCACAATGCATTTAAATTTCTCTTTATGAGAGTTTAAATTGCTAACAAACTATGAAATTTGTTATCTGCTATGCTTGCACAAACATTTGAGCGTCAGGCAGGAAAGAAGTTGGAACGAGTCTGTCAAGGTTCACATTTCAGAGTTGAAAAGATTACTGTATTAGGGAAAGCACTATACTGCTGTGATCCAGCTGAGGAAATCCAACTTGATACAAATGTCTAGAAAGGCTAGTTCTGGCAAAGATTTGGGATTTAGCCAAGAGCACAAGAACAGTTATGAGTCACATGCAGCACACTTGAACAAATATGGCATGGTATCTTCTGTGAAAACCAACACTTGTCACAGTAAGATTAATAGGTTATTTAACCATTGCATCCACAGTCATGGACAGGACTAGGCTAACACGGTTCTAAATATTTGGTTCTTGCAGGACATTTAGATTTCTTAAAGAAATTAATTTTTTCCACACAAAAGTTGCTTTCAGTTAGCAATACAAGCAGCTTTGTATCCTATGTTGACATAATATTTTTAAATAAAGTTTTGATCGTATCAGACTGGACTTCATGAGTCAGCATTATTCTTCATACATTTATTTTTTTAAATTGTACTGAACAAATGTTCCTATGTATTTTTCCTGCGGAGTACTTTTTTTTGTTTGTGAAATAGGCTGAGTTACTGCACCTCACTAAACTATTTTCTCATCAAGTCAGCAAGTCAAGAAAATCATGTTAGGGATATGGTGTCTTTTTAGTTTTATGGAATTTGTATGAATCACAGATCAGAGAAACACTACCTACCATCATTTATACAATTGCAAAATCCACACTGGTATCTTCTCCCACCTTCAATGAACTGCATGAAGGGACACATATAAGCTTTGCACCTGTTGCATCGGATTGGTCCAGTCTCACCATGGTTTACAACATAAAGAGGCGTCTAGATGAAGAGGTACATGAAGTTATAGAAAACAATGCAAACTTGAAACCAAATAAAGTGAGGTAGAAAGCTACTGCTCAGACTTAGCCCTTGTTAGAGATCACCTGATCAAGAGATCATTCAGCATTCAGCATTTACCCAAAATCTGCAGGACGGTTGGCTCAATCCCATAGCTCCCCTGAGGGGCTAAATTTACAAGTTCACAGGCTGTATTCTGACATTTATCAGAAAGAGAGTAAGGATTCACACCCAAAGCCTACAGAGTTTTGAAAGCATTGCAAGTTTAGGGCTCCAGGCTGATTTTCTCCAGCAAAGGGTTTTTACAGTTCACTAAGAGAAATCTGCCGGAGTCAGGTATTTTGCCTTCTCTATCAGATTGAGCTTTTCCTGAAGAAATCTATTGCTGCTCATCTATTGCATACAGTCTCTCAAACAGGTATTTGCTAAGAGAGATTTTAATATTTTGTCCTAAATGTTGTCCCCCCAGTGCTGCCATGTTACATGCTATACTAACGTTTAAGTGTCAGGGTCACCAGCTAGAGTAGATTTAGAAGAAATACTAGTATTTATTGAAGGAAAGTACACACAGCAAACAAATACAGTATCTCAAGCACTTGTCAGTTTAATTACACTGACCATGCTTGCTTATAGCCTCTGCCAAAAAGCACAGCTAATGGAAGATATTTTCCAGACGCCTCTTTCGGTAATAACTGTGCAGCAATTGAAAGATTCCTGTGATTATACTTAATGTTAGAAAAGTTTTACTTGAAACCACTACAAAAATGGAATTTTGCTCAATTATTTGTGAACCTCTATGGAGCATAAACATGTTTTGCATTTTTCTTTTTTTCTTACTCCCTTCAATCCCAACTAAAAATCTCTGAACATAAGAGTAAGAAAAGAAATCCAGAGTTTGGACACATAACGGATCTCTACAAGAGGAAAAATGCTGACAGCCTTTGAATGCTGAAACATTACCACTAACATATTAATCTTCTTTTTTTTAATTATTCTGTCTCTTCTTGCAGAATGGACATATTTCATCTATTATACACATTATCTTTTATTGGAGCATAAAAGCATACCTAGAAAGTAATTCATGTCCTTCTAGCATTCACTGCTTACATATATTTTATTGTTTACATTTTACAGAGACTATTTTACTTATTTATTTCTCCAAAGGGTTTAATGCTTTTTGCCAAGGATTTTATCCATACGAGTAGATTTTTACTACATGGGGTTTAAGTGCTCCCTCCTGCTCTACTGAGACATTATTTTACTTTGTGTTCTTTCTTCTACAAAAATTGAGTTTAACACAAATTAACCAATAATGTCAGTTGGCAAACTATCAGGGTCATTTTTCAGACATGAAAGCCTTGGCTATGAAATCTGCTCATCAGCCACAATTGCTTAATAAGTTTTAAAACTTCTGGGTTTTGTTCATTACTGGGCAATTTTCTGATTATCATTCTGCTCTATTAGTTTAATGAGGCTTGGATCTGGTTTGCAGTTAGTATTATTATCGTATCTGACCTGGTAGGGGAAAAAAACAAGCCTAAAACAACTCCTGATGCATTTATACACATTGATTTAGTAATTTTAAACCTTGTTTTGATACATCTAATGTTATCCCAGAGCAAAGAAAAATTACCCCCAAATGATCATATTTTGACATACCAAAATTAAGACCTTTACATAAAACATGAACAAGAACAATCAAAAACTAAATGCCATGAAGTTCAGAGCCTAGGTGTCTACATTCTTACACATACTTAATAAATTACCTTTTTAAAGACAGCAGAAATAAAAATAATGGGTTTTTTCCTTGTCTTTTAATATTTGGAGTGGAAATTTTACTTTTCCCCTCCCTTTAAGCTTCTTTAAAAAGAAACTGCTTATTACAAAGTCGTTCTTAAAATGTGGGGTTAGAGCCTCAGTAGCCTAAGGGTTATGTTTGCAAACATTTACATGGTGTTTAACTTTATGCATTAAATGGTTGTCTTGAAGTTACTAAGACTATGTGCAGTGCATGAGGTTAAAACATGTGCTCAAGTCTTAAGAAAATAGTATTCACAGGCAATGTTCTGTAAACATCTACGAGGCTGGATTCTGTTTTGTCTTGCACAGAGAAACAAAGGATGAAACACCAATAAAATCATACTGCAGAAGCTAGTTATTTTTTCTTCCTTCTTAATAAGCTTGCAGAAACTTAAAAAAGAAAATAAAATCAGTGAAGCAAAACCAACCAAAAATGCATGCGTTAGAATTAAGGATATTGTCTAACAAAGAAAAATCCTGAAAAAAAGCCCTATGTGTTCCTTTATTGATTTATTCATTTGGAATTTTTTGAAATTAAATGGAATTTACATTTTAGTATTTTC
Source organism: Ciconia boyciana (assembly GCF_034638445.1). NCBI lineage: Eukaryota > Metazoa > Chordata > Aves > Ciconiiformes > Ciconiidae > Ciconia > Ciconia boyciana. The sequence continues at coordinate 79,791,468 of NC_132938.1, read as the reverse complement.
TTTAAATAATTTAAAACGTTACATGGATAATGAACACATCTAATGAAAAAGCTATTTGCATGATAATTTCAGAATAAGCACTCAGACCGAAAGCATCAAGCCCCCACTTCTTGCTGTGAACAACACAGTTGTGAAAGAAACTTTACCTCAAAAAAGCTGAAATCTTCCAGGGCATTACACCATAAGACTAGACATTCTACCCATCATTTCTGTTTGGGTGTGTAAACTGCTGTTGCATTTCCAACTGTCAAAATAACTTCTGTCAAGGTGAAGTAATTTCTTTTTAAAAAATTAGGCAGATCTCCATGGGAATGTACAGAGATAAATAATACTGTACATGCATTAAAAATCATAAAATAAAGTAATAAGTTTAAATTAATGAATACATAAAAGAAAAACAGTCATAAAAAAGACATGGTACTAAATGGGAAAGTCTTGTTTGATGTGCTCCACTCTCTGCAGATGTCACTGTATACCAGAAGATAATGCAGAGATCTGTTTACAGTCCCATGGAAGTCAGTGGCAAACTCTCATAGGAGCAGAGGAATAAGATAACATTTTTAAAATCTCGGGGTTTTTTTGTTTGGTTTGGGTTTTTTAAAACAAATGCAATACTCCTTTTTCTTTTGCCTTTCCACCTATAAAGTATCAGCATTTTCTTTCTCTCCTTTCTTAAATCTCTACCAATAATAGGTGAATCAAGTTAGATATCTACCATAACTATTTGGACATTTGCTATACTTATGGACTTGTTATGGCCTTACACCTCTCTTCCCCCTCATCTCTTCCCAAACCTTTGTCCAATTTGCCTACTTGGACCACCTGATCAACAACAGAGATGGACCTCACAAAAAGGAACACTGGCATTGATTGTTGGCGTTCCAGTACTACCAAAATATACATATTTCTCAAAACCAATGACTAAACCAATACTTGGTAGCCTAACTCTGAACAGGACACATAAAAGGGATTCTGTTTATGTAAGCTGAAAGAGTAGAGAGGCAGAAAAAAATCAGTTGTGCTGGGAGGCAGAACATAATTGTTTTTAGGTTAAAGCAAAGGAGGATTGGGCAGAAAAGATGGGAAATGCTGTAAGAGACCTGCATAAACCTTCCCTTCTCTGGAACCTCAGGGCCCCGCTGGAGTGCAAGTCCTGAAAGCCGATCTGATAAACCATAATTTATTCCACTATTAGTCCAAATATAGCTGGCTTAGCAAGAGTTTTCTTTTGGAAATATTTCAGCAAGAACATCTCTCAGGAGTCAGAACAATATCACAAAAGCAATAGATAGACATTGGTGGCACAGCTCCAAGATGAAATACATCCATAAAAATTTCCAAAGGGACTGTAACCTGCGCTTTAAAGTCCGAGAAAGCTGAATTACTATTGCTTGTTATAAAAATGAAGTCCTGACCCACTCCTGAGGGTTCCCTGTGATGCCTGCAAAGCATCACTGTATTAATTTTGCAGGATCAGGGCCACAGCTGGAAATTATAAGGGTAGGAGTAAGGACTGTGATGAAGCTCTAGATCGTCATGGCACATCTCTGGAAAGGCATTCTAAAGACAAAAATCATAAGAGAGAGTGCGTCTCTGGAGAACAAGAGAGGCATACGCAAACACTGAAGAAACCTAGCCACTTATCACACAACAAAATAAAATATATACAGCACCTGTTTTCGTTGCCAACTGGCATACAGACCAGGCTGCAAGAAAACATTTTGTAGCTGTGCTGCAAGACAAATCTCCACGTGATGGACACCGCACCTTGTCTTCACCTTTTCCTACCTGCCACAGCCAAGGCGGATTCCTATCCACTCCTTGACATAGACCCTATAAGTACAGTGACAAGTCTACATTAGGAGCTGCTTTTTTGCCCTTAGTTTGACTCCACCATCGTTTAAGTGCATTTAACACCCCAGCGCTGAAACAACAGGAATGCTATCATGTTGAAAAGAGGCCCACACAACTTGCAAAGTCTGGCTATATCCAAGAGGAACACAAAAACTCTTTCCATGAGTGTAGTTTTCAGTTAGATCTGTGCCTCTATCACACCCTTACTCATCCCTACAAGAAGAGGAACTCGCCACAAGTTCTTCCATATACTTTTGAAGAACGTTACTGCTGGATGACATGGAGGGTCACTGTACACACTGTAACATTGTATACTACACGTGACAAGTTGCCTTTTCAACTGCAAATTATCTCAGGGAAAATGATTCTGCAAGCACGCCCCATGAAAACCCCAGATTTAGGGGATTTAAGATTTCAGGACACGTTTAGATGAGGGCTATTTGTTTCAAAAGGAAGAGTATCTCACAGGTTTGGAGAGCTGCACAGATACATAACTCCTGATGACTTCCAATATGACAGTTCCTTAAAATTACACTCCATGATCAGCAGTACTACAGCAGATAAAATATTTTATACTTCTGATGTACAGTGAACACTAAACACTGTATTTGCATGGCTGATTAACAGAAAAAAAGACACAAAACCACCAACTATTAAATCCAGACAGTTCATTAAAGAGACAAGCTGTGCAGCTTGCCAGGGCAACAACTTCAGAAAGGCAGTGCTTCTAGAGTTATTATTTACACTGAGATTAATACAAGTCTAATTATTAAAATATTCATATGACAATTTTAAGATATGCTATACAATATAACTTTCTAATTAACAGAGGAGAAGGCTGTTGACCAAGTGTGGTACCACCACCCCAACTAAATTTTGTGTTTAATTAGTACAATAAAGGGATGAGGAAAAAACTCCTCCAGATAATAAAAGAGAATTTTGAAATGTAACACTGATGTTTTTGGAAAAAAAACTAGGGCATGAACCAAACTGTCTCTGTTTCCTAGGACTGTTGAAGGGGTTTGTTTTCTTTTATTATATCATCATAGATTGCTTTTGAGAAAGATTAACCAGTCTACAAATAATCCCTTGGTTTTGAGCTGCTTTACTGATTCGCATTAAAATGTCAAGAAAGCATTTCCCTTTGTGATGTTCCTACTGTCTTTTATCAGAATCCGTTCCCTCTGAAGACAGAAATTATTTTGCCTATTGCTGGTTCTTAGATGTTAAACACTATCAGCCTCCTCAGCTGATGACTCAAGCCAATTTGGACTATCTCCTCTGCAGGGTTCACAGCAGGTTCAAGTATTTTATGTAACACAGTGCTTTTTCATCCATTTCCTTGTTTGTTTGCATAACTGCAGCATGGCTAAAGCATCAATCACGTGATGCAGTATCTCTTGGCTCTATCTTAATTTTTACAGCCCACATAAAAATGCAAAAAGCATGTTCAAACCTTCCTGCTCAAAAACCCTCCAGACCCAGGCTGAACATTCACCTGCATACACAGCAGCGCAAAAAATACTGTGGCAGGGTAGCTGAATTTCAAGCTGACACTGCACATGGGATATGATCCAGTGTGTAATAAAATAAACAGAAAACTAGTTACTGATTTCAGTGGATCATACCCCAGACTATCCTTGAAATCCTTACTCAGCATTCCCTTTTTAAGGGGAGTATTGCAACTAACTGAATAGAGTTTGCAGCATGAAGAGTGTAAATACAGGCTACTCTATTCACCATGAGAAGGATTTTAAAAAGTTTGAGGATGAGGGGAAAATACATGTAATAATGATAAATTGTTGATGTAAAGAAATATCAAACTTAGCTAGCTAGCTTGCTTTTTTAGAACTTCTGTATCATGTAGGTGACTGGGGGGGGGGAGACAAAAAAAGGAAAAAAGTTTACTATCCATGCTTAAGAGAGGCACCACAAGTTCTCCTGGTCATGATCCCAGGCCAGGAATACCAAGCGTTAACAAGTCAGCACTCTCCAGCACTTCTCAGCTTTGAAGTGCTGACTGTTATTTGGATGTACGGACATGCTGTATCTCAAGTGAAGGTCAGCAGCCAGGATTAACTGATGATATAAGCAGAAGCGTGAAATTGGATAATCAAGAAACTCTGCTGAACAACAGACTTTCAAAATGTTAGCACTTTAAAACAATCAGATCTCAAGCAAGACCTGCCTCAGTCCAGTCCATACTCATCCTAGCAAGAGTGGGAACTGGTGCAGAGGCACATACACAAGAAGAGAACAAAGGAAGGTGTAAGAGACAGACAAAACTATCCTAGGACAGTGTTGTTGTTGTCATGCCATGTGTCCCCCCCTTCCTCTTAGCACCCCTGAGGGCAATATGCAGACGTTAAATCACATGAGAGGACTCAGGCTCATGCCTGTACTAATCCACAGCTCCACTTCCCACATGTCAGTATCACAGATGGTCCAGCACTGCAGTCCTTGCCTGAGATTTTTAGGTATGATTGTCACAGTAGCTGTAAAACCACTGAAAAATAAGACAGGCAAGTTTTAGGAAGCTTCTCTACAGAAATGGCAAGTAATAATTACAAGGGAGGTAGCTTTGTTGATCACAGGAGTTTCACAATCAAATTAGAAGTTTGATTTTCAGTCATTTGTTCTCTGTCTGGCTTGAAATTCATTCAGCACAGAACAAAACAAAAGGTATTTAGCAATATATTTTACAGAAGTAAATAGAACGCAAAGTCACGTCATTCAGGCATCATTTTTATTTTTTGCAGACCACTTCAGGAGAGCTCTAGAGGATCTTCAAAAAGCAGAGATAATTTAGGCTTCAAATACTACTACTACTGTCTTCTTGACAGGCCCAGTCTCTTACATGTGCTGTATGGTCACATCAATGTTAGTTTACCCTCAACATAAAATTTTTCAAGACTGCTAAATAAATGATAAATCTAACACCACAGTTTAAAATACAGGCACAGCCTATAACATACAAAGATAACAGGTAAATTGGCATATCAATTCTGTTTTGGAAGGTCAAAGACCATTTAATGCAAACACAGCTGTGACCATGTCTAACATGCTCTAGAATATCCTTAGGATAGCCAATCAAGCAACACTCCAAATAGTACTTGGGGAACATGCAGCTCTAGGTTTAGGGAACAAATACTTAAGTTTGTAAATAAATCTAAATGTAGCATAATGATCTCTGAAGCAACGCTTCTCCTAGATGAAATTCTGCATCAGAAGAACATTATCAATGTTATTCATGTCTTTGCAGCAAGAACAAAACCAAAACCTAACTTTGGACTTCAGGACCATTCTGGCCTGCTGGGCTATTGTCAACTTTAGAGATCAAATATGTGGGGTTTTTTCTTTTTATACACACACACATATATAGGTGGATAGACAGATGTGTGGGTATATATATATCTATATGTGTGCGTATACTTGTGTGTGTGTGTATACATATATATAATACTTTTCAGCATTTGAGAGAAAAGCAATTACTGACTTAAGATCATGCATGCAAGTCTGATGAATGGAGGCCTTCTCTCCTTCTTGAAAACCCGGAGCTGTTTCTCTTTTGTTAGAAGGCATTACTGCGACCTTTTAAACTGACTACTCATGTTTGCATTCCTGAGAACTTTCTACAATAGGAACTCGCTTGCTCCTGTTTTTGCACAGCCAAACTTATTAAAGAAAGAAACTTTAATTAGAAAAAAAGCATAGACAAGTTTAAGAGTGTTTTAATTCGAGGTGGGTAAAATAGTTCTGCTTATCTGCAGGCCTTCTTGAACAATGTTTATTAGTAAACATGCCTCTAAGGCTAATTATTTCCACTGAAATCAGAAAGAACTGGGTGTACTTAAAGTGTCATGCTGCGTTCACAAGCCAACTTTCGCCAGCCAATTGCCACAGGAGTACTTGGAAAGTATAAGGAGGATTTTTGTTATGTCAACAAAAAGCAGCACTGAATATCTTCACCTCTGAAGCAAGAATATCTGGGATGAGCTTAATACCCTTTTTAAAAGTCAAGTCCTTTCTATGATATTAGTTTTGAAGGTCAATAGCAAAACTAGCTGTTACTTTAAAAATACCACATCAGGTAGGAATGTTCATGCTCCGAGTCTCTCTTCCAGGAATACTTTTGCTACTATGATAGCTGGGATGCTTCAAGCAGACTCCAGAACCTCCAAACATTAATAATGTTTCTATGCAACTACCCTCCTCTCTTTTATTAACACTGAGCTATAGCTGAACGTCACAAGTAAGGGGCTGTGCTGAACTGAGTTATGAGCTAAGCAGTCCTGCAAAGGACACAGACCAGTTCCATTGCTCCTTTACTCTAGGGCTGAGGAGGTAATCTATGCCTCTATTTAGCAAGCATGGATTACTTAGTTCTGTTAAACACCATATGAAAAACCACCCCCCTCCACCTATTTCCTGTCCTACAAGAAGAGGAGCTTCCCTTCCCAGAGAATCAATGCAGGGACATTCTGTAAAAGGCGGCTTAGTCTCTCCTATTTTTCTACAGCATTAGAGCCTGCTATGATTAGGCGCTAGATGTAACCTGGTGCAATGTTTGTTTGATACAAAAAAACCGAAACCAAACCACCCAACCACAGGCCCCCCCCCGCCCCATCAGCTTCCTATTCAATTTTAAAAAACATTTTTTCTATGTAATTGCACACTTTACATCGTTGCATCCAAAATACAACACTGCACTAACATGCATAGATAAGTAAAATATGTATAAACTGAACATGCAGTAACAACTTCAGTTTAAAAAGCAAAACACAAAGTTTTTCTCCTGAACTTACTAAATACCAGCATGTTCTGACTCTGTGAAGTTTCCAAGGTAACTGATAACATCTGACAGCTTAAGGTTAGAGCTTGCACAGTCTTAATAATGTTTAATTTACTGCTGTTGCTACGATCAACTTTGGCCAGTGCATAAGAGGAGACAAACACCATTTCAGGAGAGCAACGTGCAGTCCATAGACAAACACACACATGGAGAATGGCAGATGACGTTCAAGCAGCTATTTTGAATTACAGAGGTATCTAGCGATAGCCAAAGTAATTTTTTACTTGAGTGTCATTTTTGTTGGCAAAACAAATTATCATCAATATTGTTGGCCAGCTAATTAAGTGGATATGAATGTTACTTTTTATTTCCCTTCTGTATGTACTGTTGCTTGCTCAGGTTTTTCTTCTGCCATTACTGTTCTGAAGAACAGACAGAGTCTCCAACTTATCAGAAACTAATTACAACATCTTTATAAAGGCATTTTTTCCCCAGTCTAAATTTCAAATTTGTGAAAAATTAATCAGGAACTCTGATTACAATATGAATAAGGTTTATATAAATGTCAAATTTTCAAGTCACTGTCCCCATCTCTTTCAGAATTACCTCCTTACCATAACAGCAATGGTGCATGAACAACATACTACAGAAGTATTTTGTATTTTTAAAGAGTACACTTTAAGAGTATTATTTTAAAACGTACACTAAAAATAAAAAAGCAGAAAAAACTAAATCAGGAAATTCACTTGAATTAGGAAAAGCTCTGCTGCCAAAGCCTTTGCTAGATTTCTCTCTGAAAGTTCATCCTAGTTAGAGAGTGTAGTTACAGCCCAACAGGCTAACAAAAAAATTTCTCCTAGATGATGAAGCCTTGGGAAGCAATCAAATTACAAATGCTTTACTACCAAATGCAGACGAGCACCGGGCATAGCCCATAAAGAAAGCCTCATCTAATACAGGGTTTGTGCACCTCTAAATTAGGCATTGTGAAACCTAGCTTACAGGCACTGGCCTCCAGCCTAATATAAAACTTTCTGGGTGAGCCACCTGGAGGTGCTTGAGAGTTCTGGGCTCTCCTTACCATGCATGGGAGAGTGAGGCATCCCAGAGGAGCTATGCAAAAACCCCAGACATTAACCTGGCGCTAGCTAGTTGAAAAAATTAAAATAAAATAGCAGTGACAGAGCAACAAAGACTGTCAAATACCCATCCTGCTCCACAGTCCTGGCAGACTCAGAACTATGAGACCAGAGTCCCACAGTTCTCTCCCAAATGAGGGCATCAACGAGGATGCTTTGGAACTTTTTATTTTAATATCCGGAAAATGGAAGAAATAGTAGTACTTAGGCTCACGCTTACCAGCGTGGCATGCAGCAATGAGTTCAGGATACAAGTTTATGCTACCTGGACAGTCTCTATATGGACTGATTGTTCCAAACAGCTCGACAATGGATTGGTTGTAAAAATACCAAGGCATTTGTAAGAACAAGGAGTAATGTCTGGTAGCATGGCCCTATCCCGAAACTAACTGGCCTAGCTGTCATCTACAGTGTGGTACTGGTGCATGTGCTCTCTTTCTGGTCCACTGACTTCCACCTGTGGAAGTTTTAACAGAGGCAATGAACTCTTCTGTACAAACGGGCAAATAGCTTGGTGGTCAGCCCACTATGAAAAAGCATTTCAATGTCATCAGACTAAGTGTCCTAACTATTTAGTTATACCACATGTGCAGGGCTTATATTCTCATATTCTTATATTCTTATATTCTCATCGTGTTTTAGAAAAACATGACAACTAGCACAGATTATTTTGATAGTGTGCCCCAAAGACATTGACAAAACCATTCTCTGCTGGATCTTGAACAATCCAGAGACCAGAACTGCTGAGCATGCAAAGCAATCTGTCCCACTTAGAATTCAGAGATAGCAAAATATTATCTCCTCACTGGTCAACAGCTGCTGTTTTTACTGTGGAGTACTCATTCAAAAGGAAGAAGCTTTTGTTACCTACACTGGAGAGAAGTCAGTATTGTCAACAGACATGAAGCAATTTTGAACAACCTAGATGTAAAGGGTCATATGAAGTCTACACAAAGGAAAAAGGTCATTAAACATTCAATAAGCTTTGACATTTCATTTCCAGTAGTTGTGAATATGAAGAGGAATCTCACTTACATCAAGTCCCAAGTACAAATGGGGATTACAAAGTTACAAGCCAACACTGAGAAGGGCGAGACATTTCAAAAAAGACAGCAGGGCAAAACTGTCGCCAATCTCTCTCTCAGAACCTTTTCTTCAGAAACTTTTCTTAAAACTATCATCTTTTGATAGTTTAAAAAAAACTTACTAGTAGTATGGACAATTTTCACTGTCTAACCATGCAATTCCTGTCTAAAAAGACTCACAGTGTGAAGTTGCTGAACTGTACATAAAACCAATTGCTTAAATAAGCTTCAGCGCCCAAAAGGAAAGAAGGCAGCAATACAAAAAGAAACTTTACAAAGAACTTCTGGGTGATCCCAGAACTACAGACCAGCAAGTCCTACTTCCACAGAACGCAAATTGGTAGATACTACAATGGAAGAGAACGTAAAAAGACACACAGATAAATAGGATATACAGAGGAAGAGCTGATGTGGCTCTTGCAGAGGGATGTCGTGACACATAGATCTATTGAGTTCTGTTAAGAGTCAGACACCATGCAGATAAGCATGACCTAGTTGATATAATGTATTCCTTTTGAAAAAAGTCTTTTGATACAATGCCGCATCAAAAGCTCTTAAATTAGTTAAGCTCTCATGCAATATGGGGGAAGGGCTTCCTCTGAATACGTAACTAAATAAAAGACAGAAATCAAAGAGTGAAATAAAAATGACGGCTTTTTGGAGTGGGTAGATGTCATCAGCAAGCACCTCAAGGATCTGTTCTGCAGTCTGTGCTTTTTAACACATCCCTAATAGAAAGGAGCAGTCAGTAAGATGTTTAGTTGGAATTGTTTTGTATTGCCTGCAAACTAAACATTCCTCACTCTCCTCAAACCAAAGTTCTGCATGAGCACATAACCACTAATAAATGTACGTGCCTATATAAAAATATGCTTCAAACTAAAGCTACAGCCTGCTCGCCCTTCTTACTAGCTACAGAATACAGACAGCAGCACCTGAGTCCCCACTGAGCCCAGGGTAGATTGCAAGAGTGTGGGGATTTCCCTAATTCTTCACATTTATTTAACATTTGAATGACTTATTTAAAACCCAAAGGAGCAGACTTGGGGTCTAAAAGAAAATCTGCACTCTGGTACTTGACTTTGTTCTTGAAACAAAAAAATATTTATAACATTGCATCATGTGCTAGTTATTCACCTCACTCAATTTGTAGCTTCTGCTAACCTCACAACTCTACCTAGGAAACCATACTATCATCCCTGTAAAAACCATGGCTGCACTTATCAAAGTTCGCTATTCTGAAAAGGTTAAATGGCCTCTAACTCATGAACACCAGCATTTCTGAGAAGTAATTTCATTCCAGTTTTATCTTTTAACAAGTTAATTAACTGAGGAGAAAATGAAAAGTGAAATATTAAATTCCCACCAATGAATATTTCTAAAAAAAAAAAAATTCAAATAAATAGGAAAGAACATGGTAGAGAATGACGACACAAAACTACTAAGGTGCAAAGAAGAAGGTAATTTAGATATCTAAATATTTAAAACTATACCTAATTATTTGGAGTTGTTTATATTTGCTTTTACAACATGGAATACTTTTTAAACTACCTTTTGTTAGCAAGTAGTATTAAACATTATATCAAGATCACACGGTTTATTCAGGCTCTGGAAACATTCATACCTCTCCAAAACAAATTCACGTAGGGCTTAGTCTATGATGATAACTGTGAGAGCTAGTTTATTTTTATAGACTGTTGCTAAAGCACTGGTGGACTAAAAATAAGTTCTGTCAAACAATGATACCGTATTCTCAATCTATAACAAATAAATACTTTCCTTAGATCATCCAAATCAGGAGAGTGAAAATGAACGGCTATTTTTGAGAAATAATAAATAAGGACTTGGTAAAGATAAGATTCAGAAATGTCTAGAGCTGTTAAGACACTGTGTGTGTGTGGGGTAAGGCATGAATGTTTTAACAGCCTTTGTTTCAAATGATATATAGCATACATGTAATGTTCACTAGTTTATAACGTTCTAGATTGGCTGTAGGTTTTTTGTAGTAATCTTTGAGAGACTGTGTGCCCTTCATGGATTTTGCCCTTCTAACTTTTGACTTGAGGGCTTTTCTGAATAAATCCATTTCACTTGCTCTGCTCTTCGGAAGCTCAGTGCCTATATGCCAAGTGTTGCTAACTTAGCTGCTCTTGGGACATCAAACACAACCCTATAATGATCTCTATTGAATGGTGTCTACTTACATTTTAAATTCACTCACACTTGTGATTTAACATTACTGAAGTAAAGCCTCGTTTGTGAACTTTTCTTCAGTGTGGCCAGTTTTACTATTTAAATGTTGATAATGGCTTCTCTAGAACGTTTTCATTTGTGAGCATCTGAAATCCTGCATCTTAGCTGCATTAGACCTTTCTTACTCTTTCAACTACAAATTGTTGTGGAGTTGAGCTTTCCTCTCTCGCTATGAAGACCAATATTGCAGCCTACTGCTATTGGTATATTTTTATGGCTTGCTTTGTATTCACTTATGTTGCCTTTGTGTCCTCTCAACTCAGAATTTCCACCAGACTTCTAGATGCTATGGAACTTCTCAGATACAGTATTACTCCACTGGGTCTCAATTGCCTGGGGAGTTTTTAGCAGGGTACAAAGCAAAGCATCTTCATTTTTTCATTCCACCACATTTCTGTAATTCTGAATTTGTTCTTTCTCACTGCAGGGACAAACCCCATTTGTTTTGGGGTTCCCCCCAAACACTTATTCACTTATTCAAAGACATGCATGAGATCTTTTCATTTAACATCCTTATCTAGCACCATAATGATTTTACTTTGTGTTCTTATTTTCTCCCACAGGGATAATTTGTATCCCATTCTTTACTGGAAACAGAGATACCTGTTGTACACATCTTCAAAAGATGCCTCCGTTCAAGTTTGTGTATCTCTCAGCTCCTGACAGATTTTTCCCAGATCTTAGTTAAAAAAAAAAAAATTTATTCGCTTTGTATGCTAACATTCCCACTTCACTTTTGGAGATGGGACACCAGCCCCTGTGTGTAGACACTCCAGTTTCCCCAAAAGAATCCACAGTGACTAATGAACTTAAGTCTGCCTTTCAGACATGCTGACATCCCAAACTCTCTTTTTCCAGGTTGGACCTTCAAACTGAAAGAGTATTTCTGAGACAACTACTGTTAAGACACTGGACCTAAACTTTTTATTTGAAAGCTCCCAAGATCTTTTATCTCCATGTCCCTGTGTTCGCATTCAAAGGAAACAAATCCTCAAAGCTCAATTTCCAGTTGGCTACTGTTTCTACAAATGCAATTGACAGCTTTTTTTTTTTTTAATTCATTACAGACATTAATTCCAAAACTTCAGGGAGTGTTCCAGGCTCTGTCAGCTGGAGCACTATTGATTCTTCAGAGTAAAATCTGAAAGGAGAGACAAATGAAAAATACCTAATTGGCAGAACAAAATGCTGCTAATCTCCAGAAGCTACAGGAAACTTCAAACAGAATTTCTCATAGGATCTCCTTGTCAATGAGTAACAGGAACAAAACAGATTTGACAGCAAAGTGATGGCTATCATCTCCATCACACACAAGTCTCTGTCAACTCTGGGACCCCAATTACCTTTTCCTATTCCCTCCTATTCAGTTGTTTTAGATGAAGAATCTCTCAGGCACTCCTTCCCGCTGCCTGCACAGCCAAGAACAGCTCAACACTTTGCTCTGCTGGTCGAAGTCTAAACTCAGCAAGAAACACTAATCAGAGTGCACAATGCTCCAACTGGTACCAACATGGAACCCAATTTACAAGTCACCCACCAAAATGGCAAATGTGTTCGATTAAGAAAGAAAATAAGGTCTGTGCAATTGTGCTCTCCCTCTCATACACATCTAATTCTATCAGTGTCAGCAGACTTAGCTGTTTCATTGCTCTTTTACTAAATTTTTTCTGCAGTTCAGATTACACAGTGCCAAAGAAAGCATCGACAGGAGAAAATACGATCCGCAGTTCTCTTGATATCATTTAGGTCACCTGGACAGAACATAATGCTTCATCAATGCAAAAACCAATCCTCTCAATGAATCAAAATCCACACTCAGGATTGGTGTCCAGAAAGGAAGAACAAGCCATCTGAAGACTGCACTGAATCCTGATATTATATGGAAACGGGAGCAAGGTAAGTTTCTTCCTTTGTTTCTAACTCTCTTAGTACAGTAATGGCATATTAAAAAAAAAGACAGACAGACATAAACTCTATGGCAACAGACCACTGAAAATGCAAGTATATTTTATATACTATTTTAAATTTATCCTCAACTGTAAGTGATCATCAAAGCAAAATACCAATTAATTAAGAATTATATTTATGGAACACTCATAAGTCTACCAGTCACTTGAATGACCCTGATAGCCCATAGCTTTTTAAATATGGCTTTGCTAACACAGAAAGGCATGGTCTGTGTAATATGCATCATAACGGATTATGTATACTGTGTAGATTTGCTGAAGTCCTTCCAGTTCAAGTGAGATAGGTCAGTTTCTCAGCTGTTCCTAACCATATTACCAGCTCCACAAACCATTTGTGGCCATTTCACATCCATGGTCCACTAAACCCTTGTAGCCATTGCTCTTCCTCCTCCTCCTTCAAAAAGAAACAGAACTGAAATTGTCTAGGTGCTAACACTGAGGATATTAGAAACAGCAGAAATAGAGACTATCTGCAGCTGAAGCTGCAACAAAGATGAATGAAGGGAAACTATTAATTAAAAGGCTAGAAGAAAAAAAATAATCATTATTTTAAATAGTAACTATGTACAACATGCTGTTTATCAAGAGATAGATTAGACAGATTCCCACTTTGTACTGAGCCCTGTAACATGTGACGAGCATCACCTGTAGGCATTGTTAAAAGGCACTATCCATAAGATAGGGTAGATATTCTGAAATGAAGAACATTCTGTGCCTTGCAGTCACTAGTTCCAGGCAGAATGCACCATACTAGGAAATTCAGAAACACACATAAGCCCCTGAATGTATTTTACCTCTATAAAAAGCCCAGTTCTTTCAAATTAAGTGGCTTTTCAGAATTAAAGTTGTTATAAATCCCATATGGAAGACCATTTTTATTAGAAGATCTTAAGAGCAAGATCTTATTTTGGCAGCAGCAGTGAAGACAAAGGGCACAGGCAAGCCTCAGAAAAACTGCCTCAGCTAAGACTACCCAGTGCTTCCTACTGTAACACCATCTCTTCAGTTCTTACAACTTTACCAAGCTATAATTGTTCAGACTAAAATTTTCCATGCTGGACTTTGGCCAATTTTGAGAGACATTTTTTGGAGTTTTTTTAGCCTCCTCCAAGAAAGAGGCTAGGGAAAAATACACTGGTCTTTACAGAGTAATGAATTCCACTGACCTTTCCAACAGCTTGAGAGCACTAACACTTCAGAACGGGTAGGTCACCGAGTACATCTTTTTGCCAACCCTGGGAAAACCCTCCTGAACTTGGCCAAGTACAAGTGTTTGTACATACTGCTAATTTACGTATGCAGAAGAGATTGGATTTCAACAAGTCATTGATCACCCTATCCAGACACTATGCAGGAGACAGGGAAGCCATGCATGGGGGACATAAATGACGACAGGCAGACTGAAAGTGAAAGATGCATAAATGAGGAGCCAACATGAAAGCAGAATTAGTAAGTGCCACCTGGGCACAGGAACAGGGATAAAGGGTAGTAAAGAGTAAAAGTTGGCTGGTAAAGTGAAGGGGTGGAAAAGCAACAGCAGGAGTTTCATCTAGGAGAAAACGCAGGGAGGCAACAAGCCAAGTCTGTACATTCCCCTTAAGAATTGGAATGAAACCCCAAATTGCTGTCTAGCAGACAAATGGTGAGACTCAGTATCTGCAGAACCGTAAGTAATACATCCTATTTCCCTGTGGACCACAGAGAAGATAACTACATACTACCCTGCTAAAATAATACTCTTAATTCAAACTACAGAGGTCTGTTGGACTGGAAGTTATCCATCCTGATAAAGAACAACATCTGTTTTTTTCCAACATATTTTTCAAAAAACCCCTAAGAATTTACAAGTAATAAAACAAAGTTAAAGAAAAATCAAAGACTGCAAAACCAAGCGCTGAAAGTCTTTGCAACTTCAATTAGGCTTTTCTGTGCATGCATTTTATGAGGAGTTTTTGAAGACACAATCACATACTACAACTTCCATGAAATCCCTGTTTTTTTCCCAACAAACAGTGCTCTGAAAGTAAATTAGTGCAGCACATGAAAATGAAATGCATTCTGCAGACCTTTGCTGCAGAATTTAGAAGCTGTGCAATGCAGGGGGCAGGAGTTGAAGAACAAGAAAGATGATCCTACAGATGATGCAGCTAATGCTGCACTTTAAAACTGGTTTTATCCCTGCTACTGATAAAATCCTTTGGGGATGCCAGGAAAACTGGGTAACTGTCTTAAGACCACAGGATACTGCCAACCTGCAGAAATACTTTGCAGAAGAACTAGGGATATGTTTGGAATATGAAGGGCTATTAGAGATGGTAATGTGAGAAAAGGAATTGACTAGGTTAGTACCTCCAAATGAGTGCCAAAAATGGGTGGTTACATTTGTCTTCTTTCTATGACTCAGCTCATCCAAGTAGAAAATACCATTATCTTCTCAGTCTGTAGTGAAATTAAATTATTTTGTAAAGAACTAAATGGAGAAATGTCATTCTTTGAATGTAACTGTCCACATCTTAAAATTAACTTGACGCAGTTTGTAGTCGTCCTCTTTTAATGTCTTTGCTTAGACCTATGGAGCTCCAGCAGAGCAAGCAACTGACAAAGCTGGCATAAACTAGAGGCAGCTGGGGGAACACCAGGAACTTAGTGGTTCAGATTACACAGTCGTCACTCTTGTACCTTTTCTAAACAAAGATTTTTATCCCTTGAAGTTGCATCGTGACCCAAGTGCATCTCATAGTCTTCTGCAACCTCTTTACTGTCTTACTCCTTCACCCTCACCCACATCCCAATCAGAAAAGAACAAGTCTGTAATATTTAGGAGACAAAACCACAGAAGACTAATATTCAGTTAGTCCTTACCTCATTTGGTGGAACAATAGCAAAAGGCTGGATGACAGCTGCCAGTGGAATGCGAGCCTGTTTAGCCATATCTGAAGATGATGGGAAGCAGTAGGTAGTACATCGGATATAACGAGGGCTGGCGTGGCCTAGAACACCCAACATAGCATGCAGAATGAAAGGCTGTTAAAAGGAACCTGCCTGTCCCAAACACAAACCAGAAAAATCAAAACAACAACATAAAGCAACAAGTGCATATGCTAAGTTTAATACATGCTTTTTTTTCCTCCCATGCAAGCTTCTGCCCATCTCTCCTCTTTATATGTCAGTCCATTGCCCCTCCCTGTGGGTAAATCTTTTCTTGCTGTTTGAGTTTAAAACAGAGATTTAAACATATCGAGTAAAACCCCACAATTATTTGCAGTAAGAATCTCAATAGAGATTAGTTTGAAACATATCATATCTAAGATCTTAAAAGAAAATAATATGGATTAAATCCCCAGTGGAAATGTCAACACTATATAAAGAAATGCTGAAGACTGGTATCTACTGTTAGGACTGCTCTAATGAGCTAGCTCCAATTTAGAAAATAGTGTATCTGTGTTAACATCACCATGCTCATTTATCTTGCAAAATACAGTGTGCTAAGATCACCACACCACTTCTTGTTGCACACTTAGCTCAGTTCCCTCAATGAGAAACTGTGCTGTGCACTGCAGACAAGAGCACTGAAAGGCAACAGTTCAGAAATCAGCTTCCTTATGCTCTTTTTTTAACCATCAAGCTGCAGGTCTGCTCAGTTTCTTGAAAGGAATTTCTTTGTTTATCAGAACTGCATTACCCCATTCTCAGATAATGCCAAAAAATCTTGACGTGTTTGTACATTTTATACAGTTTATCCAAGCGCTGATAAATTAATGCTGGACTAAACAATACCATCAGTTTAAGCTGTATTAAAATATCAAGTCTGCTATCAAGAGCAGCACATGGAATATTGTACTTCCAGGCTCTAGGCAGAGGCAAAGGCAGATACACTGGCCAAAGGAAAAAATTCAGTCAACTAGACAGCTTGTACGCTGCCCTATCGCTTGAACAGAATTTTCCAAAATTCGTATCTTAAAACAGTGCTAGTCTCATTGCTTCTTCTAGTGTCCATCTTTCAAAATTTCAGAAGAATCCAAAAAGGATTTTCAACTTGAAATTTAAAACCTTGAAAAATTTTAAGTTAAAAAGGAAAGTTGTCTCAACTATTCGTATTATTTTAAAGGTCAGGAAGGGTAGAGGAGGTGTTAATCCAAGGCGTAAGAATTCAACTCCCACTTCTGAC
This sequence comes from Ciconia boyciana, assembly GCF_034638445.1. NCBI lineage: Eukaryota > Metazoa > Chordata > Aves > Ciconiiformes > Ciconiidae > Ciconia > Ciconia boyciana. The sequence continues at coordinate 79,774,210 of NC_132938.1, read as the reverse complement.
TCCCCCCCCCCTTTTTTTTTTTTCTTTAAAGGGAATTTCCCATGTCATGTCCAATTTAGAGTAAGGAGCATCATTTTCAGATGAGAAATTTGAGAATTTAGTCTTTCTTTTTTTTAAAAAAAATTACGTTTGATTTCACCTAGAGAGACTCCCAAATCAGTAACAAGGACAATTACCTTGGTCTTGGATTACGCAGTCTGTGGTGACAAGAGGAGGAACCTGTCCTCTTGTGTTTGTGGCATAGATCTGCCCTCCCCTAGAAGCTTTATCATTTTCAATTACTTGAATCTGATGAATAAGAAGCAAGAACAGTATGAGAAAGGTAAGCCATGCATTCAGTTACATTCCTAAACAGTTATGCTAACATCTACACCAAGCAACACTATCAACATTGTCTCATACAGAGGTGCTAAAAACCTAACACAATACAGGCTTCCGGGACACTCAACAACTAGAAAACTATACACGCAGCTGAGCAGTATAACTCATTTACAACTGCAGTTGCCTGTTGGAACTCAGGGGTAACGCTACACATTGGGGTGGATAAGACCTATATACAGTGAACAAATTAGTATTTTAGAGTAAGTATACTGACTGCTAGGAGGACAGACCTTTTCAAGAGAGGCTAGCCAGCAAATTGAGGAGAGCGATGGTGTAAATAAGTCCTTGTTACTGAATCTGGCCTTCCATTCTCCCAGATCAAACTGAAGTGCAAGTAAGGCATCACCTTACTCAGATGCCATATATACCAGATTATCTTTTGTATAACCATAGTTATGCCAGCTGCTGTTCTTCATAAATGAATGTACAGGTAATTGATCAGATTGCAACGGTGGGAGGGGTTAGCCCTCATTCCTCCTGACTAGGCTCCATGCACAGCGTAGTTAAGAAATAAACAATAATCTACATAGTAGATCACCTTCCTAGCTGAGCTATATTTCAGCACTGCCATTTAGAAAGCAGCAATTTAAACTCCTGAGATAAGCCTTGTTGGCCACTAGGCAGTATTTCAACACTGGAGCTCAGGGTTTTCATTCTCTAGGTCAGACTACCATGTTGTGAGCTTCCTCCTAGAAAGAAAGTAAAGGAGAGCAATCATAGAAAACTCTTATTAAAATAAGGCAGCTCTGATCATGTACAGATTTACTCTGGTTGAAGCCTAGTTTATAGCAATTTACAATGCAATGTCATGAAACGCTCATGAAGCTGGCTTTACTATTGATCAAATTCCTTTCCCATACACTTCCTCCCTTGTCACTTCTGCACAGTCCCTCACACCTGTTTAAGTTTGATACTTTTCAGGATATAACTGAAGTTACATAAAGCTGTATTTTGTTCCACACCATAAACCAGATCACTGAGATGATACCATTATTCCTCCTCTTCCCTCAAAGAAGCTATCTTTTCAGCAATCTGGTTTAGAGTGTAGCCAAACAGCTGTGAGAGGCAAGAGGAATGAGACAGGGAATTTCTGAAGCTGGCTTTGCCACTGCTGCTGGTATCCCATGGAATTGTACCTTTATACTGCACATGAATTTCTAATAATAGCTAGGGAAGTTCAGAAGCCTCTGTTGGAAAGCAAACAGAGAAGAAAAACAAAATTAGTCACACAGAGTCTATTGATCATTGTCCAAGAGGTATTTCCTAACACACTGGAAATAATCTGGGGCCTGTAACTTTTTTTTTCCCCCCAATAAAATTTTTGTATTGCAATTTAAACATACAATACATTCCTCAGAGAGCTTGTTATATCTTCTGCTTGATTACTTTTCCCTGCCTCCTTGGCTCGTATACTTATTGCTAACTCTTGCATTAGAAGGAAAAAGGTTTTGCTCTAAAAAGGTCCACTGGCTGAAGAAAGCAAACCACTTTCAGACTTAGTTCTGCAAAGGATCAATGTACCACGGTATTCTGCAGTTAACCAACCTAAATATATCATTGTTCTTGGAAATAATTGTTGACAAAGCCCAGATGCTAGTTTTCACAGATGTTGTCAGAGCACGTATCAACCTCTAACATACGTAAGAAAAATATAAATCAACAATGGCTACAGATAAGAAGTAAATTTATCTGGCAACATTACTGTAATTATACAATATAAATATAACAAGAGAAATACACATGGTCATACTTATTCCTCACTCTGAATTAGCTTTTTGCCCTTTACAGAGATTGACCCAGATCATGTTTCTTTTAAACATGTCATTTTGATCCTCTCTGTGCTGCTTAAACAAGCCTTTCAACCTATTTTAATATTGCTGTCATAGTCAAGGCTGTTTATTCTACATGAGTAATTGAAACAAGACATCAGTTCATGCTTTCATGCCAGACCTTCTCCCCCACCCCCTTTTTTTTTTAATTAGACAAGACCATTTTATCCTTCTTATGTAAAAAGCACCATACTGAAACACTAGGAATAACTGACCTATTAAGGGCATTTGTTAATTATACAGACACTTACTTCAGGTTTTTTTACACAATGGTTTTCAGTTACATTTAACTTGAAAATTGCCTTTAACAGAGGCAATTGCAGTTGTTACGTTAACCTCTAAGTGATTATCAACAAGCATTTTTCCAAAATTCTGGGGATTTTACATCACAACCATCACTGGATAAAACAAATAATCTTTTCTAGAAGGACAAAATATCCCAATTTAAGGAAGCAGGGCTGCTCCCTACTAGACACTGTCAGGCTTTTACACAAATGCTTTTCCCTCATCTCAGTGGAACACAAATTCTTTCTTGTACAGCAATACTGCCTCAGCAGAGAAGTGGAGGATTCCTTCACCCAGACTAGCTTACAGTGCGGTGGCTAATACATTTTTTGAAGTAGAAAGTTCTACGTCAAAGCTGCAGGACACAGCCTGCTTCAAGAATCCTGACTCTCTGAGGACATTTGACCTGTCTGGACGATTGCCAGAACCAGTGTAAGTGTGTGCATCAGAATGTGTTTTCCCCATGAGTTTAGCATATTTCCTCCCTCTATTTCAATCAGCTGTTCTCAATAAAGAAGTTAAACACAGCCTGCATCTGACTAGCTATTCCTTTGGGTAACAATTAGACTATTTAAGAAAGATGGACACAACCATAACCTTGTTTTCTCTTTCGCTAACACCATTCTAATAAGAAGAGACACTGTCCCACCAGTGCATGTTCAGGCGTGCTTCAACAGCTGAGCCTCTTCAACCTGTACAAAGCTTAAGCATTAAGTATATTCCAAGCTACGGAAATCCTTACAAGACTGCAGCAACTGGAAGGATGCTCAGGCAAATAATTCTAGTTTCCTGGGAAACTCCTGAAATCAAATGGTGAGGTGGCTTTAGAGCATGGGACTTCTCAGCATTTCCAGGATTGCAGTTTTAGAGTTCACGTACCTGTATTCTGCACAAATCCTACTTTAGGTGTCTATCTGTTACTCAGTTTAAGCCTTCAAATTTTCCGGAGTGAAAAGGAAAGGTGCTTAGCTGCCATGAATGCAAGTAATCCTTCAGTACTGCTCACTGTCATACTAAGAATCCTGTTGAGAATTTCTATTAAAGTATTTGGAGCTATGAGTATGTCCCATGTTAGATAAAGTTATGAAGCCTCTTCAGTACTAAAACTAACATTATGCACTAATTTATCCAAAACTGACAGCACTGAGTACAAAATTGCATGTAATTAAGAAACTGCAAAGACTGGAACATATTTTGTGAACCAAGCCACGTTAAGCGCAATTTTATGTTACAAAAAAACCCCACCAACTAAAATAAATACAATATTAGCATTGTCATTACTTTATCTAAAACGCAGCACAAATTTACTTTTATAAAAAATTAGTGCCACATTACTTACTGGGCTTGGAATAGAGTCAGGATCAAGCTTCTTCTGCTGTGGACCTGGGAGCTGTGCTGGACCCCCAGGAAAAGCACCAGGATAAGACAGTTGAGATCCTGCCATCTGAGGACCATAGTTTGCTGCAGAGTTACAAATGACAATACATTTAAAGTATTTAAGTTGCATTATCAATTTTTAGCATCAGCTTTTGTCATAGAATTCATTCTTACTCAGCTAAATGCAACTTCTCCTTCCCTTCTGTTTTCAGCAAGTAAAAGAAATGGATTACTTTGGCTCATGCAGTCCGTGTTTTAAAGGTAAGCATAAGACTAAGTGTGACAACTTCGGCTCCAAAGTTTTCAGGTATATGTCAAGTAGGACAGTTATTAGAGATTACCACAGCTACTGAAATCAGGCCATTACATTAGTGAGAATCTCTCCCCTAACATCAGTCAACGCAAGTTGGTCTAGTTAGGTGGCTTTTTAGTTGTCAAAATAACTGTTTTACCTATGTCAGGTGAAATAATTGTGTTCAGTTACAATTCTTTACTGCTATAGTAAAGCATTTTTGAAAGCTGCTCATGACAGACAGTACTGTAAAACAGAGAGCAACCTATACCTTTAAGAATATAAGAAAAACTCCTTTCTGTAGTATGTTGTGCCTTTACCCATTACTAACCAAATAATTCTGTTCCTGGTCCAAATTAATTTCCTTTTTCTTGTTACAGTCTCAACAGTGTGCTAAACTTCTGAGCAAAAGCATAGCCTGCCTTGAATGTACTGACTGACAATGCAAATCTTTCCATTCTACAAAAAGAGGATCAAACTTTCGTTTTCCCAAGTCAGCAGAACATCAACTGTGAACAGTCGCAGTTCCACCAGTGATTCTCCATGCATGTTTCGTTTTCAATTACATAACAAACATCCTTCCTTACCTTGCTGAGGATGATATCCAGGCCCTGGAGGCTGTCCTGAAAGCTGTTGCAAGTTAGGATTTGGGGGGACAGGTCCAGGGATTCCATCTTGTCTGGCCATAGGAGGCAATGATGGTTGACCACAAAGGCCATTAACATTATTTGCTGGTGGGGGAACCTGTGATCCAGGTGGTAAAGCAATTTGCTGCTGGCTTGGTGGTGGTAGTTGTGGACCCTGAAAAGATGATGGATGTCCAGAAGACATGCGAGAGCTCGGAGTAGTGCCAGGACCTGAGCAAGAAACTATGTCAGTTGAGTCAAAAATGATAACCTCCTAACTCTGTGTGGAAGGTGTTCTATTTTTGCTCAATAGATTTACAACAGATAGGCAATATTGTACCCCATGCTGACAATGCTGCATTATGGGGATTCTGAATGCCTGCTCACATAACAAATCTGACCTCATAGTTTAAGTCTGAACTGATTCAGACATTCAATCTTACTTCTTTTGACTCTATTTTCAATAAAACCCTGCAGCTGGGGTGGATGGGGAAAGAGAGAAGGAAGACAGCCTTTGACAATTCTTGATTAGAATACACATCAATCATTATTTGCTTTTGAAATAATATTTAATTTCATAATGTGAAACAACACTCTTTTTGCTTAATAATCAATTTATCTTATGTGACATGTTTTTGTTAGTCTGCTATTTGCATTTCACCATGACAGGTTCGATGGAAGAGAAATCCACTCATTTTATCTGGTTTACAACTATCTTCTGGTTTTGATGCTGAAAGGTGAAACATGTGGGAATTATTTTGTACACACTGGTGAGGAATAGTTTGCTGTTTATAAGACCCAGATTCCAATTAGAATTAAGCAGACCCTGGAAACAGGGGGTTTTTGAGACTTACCATCTGTAAATACTTATTACTTTACAAAATCTACATTTTTTTAGTCAAATTTCTCCCCAAAGACCTATGGCAAAATAATTTTCAAGAAAGGTAAAAAAATAACCAAAATTAGGTTTGGAGCAAAAGGACCAATGTGTTAATATACAAATATTGAAACCATCTTCTGTCAGACATGTTAACTGAAAACAAAATTTCACATGCAAAAAAACACAAGCTCAGATTCTCGGCTGGTACAAACAAACATCACTCCAGTAGCTTTACAAGCTGTGAATTTCTGCACTCTGTCAAGTTACACCAACTTAGCCTTACAGCTAAGGAAAAATCAGAAGAACAAAACCCAACACAGAGACAGAGTTGTAAAGAATCTATGTCTTCAGTGGTCTGAAGGGTATCTCAACCTTCCAGCGTGTAACACGATAAGCAAAAATATTATATTTTACATAATTATTGCTGAAGACAATATAATGAAGGCAGGAAGCAAAAAAAAAAAATTTTTGCTCTAAATAATATGAGTTGCTATATATGAAGTGCTCTAGAGGTGCTGGGCCACACTTCATCCTGTATGAAAAGGTCTGAGTTAACTGTGCACTTGCAGTTCAGTACATCAATGCTGAATTTGAGTCTAAACTAATTTTTCTAAGGGGAAGAAGATGTAAGTTTTCACAAGCAATTGTACAAACAGAGGGTCAGACCCATGGTAGTTATGCAGGTTTCATTCAAGTCAAATCAGCAACTCATAAAGCCAAGGTAGGAACAGTGACATGGTATGAGTGCAGCCTGAACTGAAAAGTTCACCTTTACACATCTTACAAAGATATCAACCACCAAAGTGATCCTCATTTAAAAAATTCATCCTCCTAAACACACTGGCCTCAGCAAAACAAGATGCTAACTAAATTCCACTCTTTTTAAATGAAATGGTAAATTTCACCGGGAAATACTCAGGAAACGCAGATATAACCAAACAGAAAATTAGTGGTGGGAAGTAATTTACATGGAAGAATCACATGATCACATCTTTACCTCATGGCTTAGGTTTGAGATATTTTAACCTCAAAATAAATCCAAATAAAATGAGATGAAAAACTAAACTATAAGATTTGGACAAAAAAGAATAAGATAGTTTCAAAACAGAGAAGAACTCTAAAAAGCTGAGACAAATGAAACCCTGTCTGCATATTATTGCTCATGCCTTGGCTGTTACCGACAGGATCACCAAGAAATTTGAGAAGTAACTGATAAGATAGCTGACTTTTATGGAAGGTTCATCAAACATCAATTCAGAATTAACCCAAGAATATCAATTTAAGGAACAGGATATGATTTAAAAAAAAAAAAATCTAAGAACTTGAGCAAATTATAGTGGTCAAAGATTTCATTTTCTGTTTATATAGAAGTTCAATAAGTTTCTAATTACCATAGTCTTAATAGCTTTAACTGAGAAAAAGTCAGTCAGATCAGATAAAACTGATTACCATAGCTATTTATCTGCATGTTGTTGAGCTGGTTAGCAAGTTGTGCTGTAGATGAAGTGGATGCAGTATTTGGGTAGGCTGGTTGTGACTGATGACTGTAGGGAGGATAGGAAGGTCCTGTATTGCTTGGAGGTGGAGGGCCTTGAAACCTAAAGGGAAAAATTAGTGCAGTTATGCAAAAAATTACATCAACCAATCATAATTCTAGAAGGTCTCATACCTTCTCAAGGGTGGTGCTAAAACAATTATGACAGACGAACTCTTAAGAGAGCTTGCTCACGTTCTGCTCAGAAAACGTATACTCGTATTAAAATAGTCATGAAGCACAGAGAGAATGCACACTTGTTTAAAAAAAAAAAAAGAGACACGTTTGTTTGCATACTTGTTAGAAACAAAGAAGAGTGAGTATGCCATGGCAAAGAGAGAGTGGTTATAACTACATGAAAGTTTGAAGATTAAGAAACACAAGCTTCTGAACATCTCTCATCACTCTATCCCCTTTCCATGCTTATAAAGGAAGATCACCTACTGGGCATGGGTGAAGAAGATTAGGACAGAAATCTGTGAAGAGAGGAAAATGAAGTGAGAAACTGTTAAGGAGTTCCCTGTAGTAGAGATAAAAAGATGCAGGTAGGGAAAAAACTGCTTCATGATTATCAGATATGGAAAAACACGAATGCAAGAAAAACAACTAAAGAAAAGAAAGAGGTAACACATATGTGGCTTATAAAGATATTTTCTACCAGACTATTTCACTCTGGAAAAATAAGATCTCAGGCTATCTCCCAAAGATCTATACTGATTTTCCTATGACCACCTCTAAAACTGAGGAGGGGCCTAGCTATATCAAGAGAAACAGAATTCACTTTCCTTGAAATTTTGATGTGGAAATTTCCTGGCCGAGAATAGCAGCTCTCAGCAATTTGGGAATAAAACAAGAACAGGTAAAAAACAGTAGACGTGCAGCTGTCAGGGCAATGACTGGAAGCTACGAAAGAGAATCAGTATTTTGCTGAGCTGGTCATGTCAACCTGTTCACCATGTTTTCACATCTTCAGGGCAACAACCACTTCTCCCTATGCATTAGTACATTGTCTTTTACAATTCATCACCAGTCTCTTTGGGTCCTCCATTACACAGTGATAACACACAGGCAACAAACAGGCTTCCCTATTTTGATGCCTAATAAAACATATACATGGCTTAATTTGAACACAAATAACTATACAACAACTAAAAAGCATAGAAGCAGATTAAGTCTTCAAACAACTAAAACAAGAACATTGTTAAATGGTGTCAAGTTCACTAAAACTAAAAAAGCTACAGGTACACAAACTAATTTTGTCACTCCTGGGAGGTAGGCAAAATAATTAACATTTGACAGAATTAAATAAAAGAGCTAAGCATATCTACCCATTTATAACTACCTGCAATATAACCACTGTGTAATAAAGCTTGGCTATCCCTTCATATGATCATTTTTCCAAGATTCCTTTTTACAGCTTCCACCTGTCCCTATTTTCTCCCTTCCCCACTCTTATCTCCTTCACTTCTTCCTGTAAGCCCTGGAGGCTGGACAACAGCACTTCAAATAAACTCTTCATAGCCAATCTCAGATCTAAGCGAAAGAGTAGCAGGCATTCATCTGAGAGGGTATAACAAAACTGCATTATAATATGTCTTTAAAGTACCCTATGGAACTTTGGCTGTGATCCCAAAACAATGAAGCAAAGACATCCTGACAAGGTGGGGGGAAAGTACAGATGCCAAGACATGCACCAGCTTCCAGTCAAAACTCGCTGGCAACTATTAATTTGTAAATAACACCTGCTCAGTACCTCACAACAAAGGAGAATTAAGACATCAGAAAGTGAACAAAAAAAAAAAAAAGCAACTTCTGTATCAAACAGCACTTAGAACACCTTACTGCTGCTTTGAAGCAATGGGTCTAAGATCAAGAAGAAAGAATAATTAAAAATAAAACAAACAATGCATGATAAAGACCTGACTTGCTGTAAAATGGAACTTAATGAGATTACAGATCACACTGTATGATCTGGCAGTTTAACATCACAAGGAACCAAACTAGAAGATACAGTTCAGAATTGGAGTAAGTCAGAACTGCTGAAGATAAAAGGGATGCCATACTTAAATGTCAATGAAGCGGCCGAAGAGAGGTAACAGAGCTCAAATAGCTTAGATCTCACGTATTAATTCTTGAAAGTCACCTATGTGGCTGCTGCCCTGGTGTACTGGGCCCATTTTGGAAGTTGGTCTGGCTGAATTGACGTGTACCAGGGGGTGGAGGTCCAACAGGAGCCAGAGATCCAAAAGGCACAGTTGATTTCGATGCACCTGCAAAAGAAGAAGTACTTTTATGTAAGAACCCTGTAAGAAAGCACAAGATCACCAAGAAATACAAGTGTATGGTCCTCCTCTAGCAGTAAGAATACCGGCTCTAGGTGGCCCTGCTTGCACGGGGGGGGTTGGACCAGATGACCTCCAGAGGTCCCTTCCAAACTCAGCCATTCTGTGATTCCATAAGAAAGGACAGATTTTTGGTCAGCTATAGAAGCAGATATGAAGACAACTAGATAGTAAAAAGGAAGCAAATAGTAATTGGTAACTTTCCGGCAAAAGAACCCAAGAGGGACAGTAAGAAAGAAGCAAGAATGAACAGACCCTGCAATTCAGTTTGGGATACTGGTAATTCCCTGTCACCCAGTTATCTTTATATGTAGAAGCAAGAGATCCCTTTGATTTCGGAGACCACGGTCAGAAAGAAAACTTGGAACAACCTTTAAAAAAAGAAAAAAAAAAGCCTCCATATGTAGAACCTCTAAACCTCTGCTAAAAATGGTTCTTAATTCAGATCTAGAACAGTGACTGTGAAGAGATTATAATTTCTGTAAACAGCAGTGCTGAATAAACAGCTCTTCAACCTGTATTTCTTGAATTATTTCCCTTTAAATTACTCTAACATCAAAAATTTGTTTGGTATCAAACCCGGTATTTTTCCCAAGTATCCCAATAAGCCAATTACCAGAAGTAGTTCTTCTGGATCAAGATAACACAACTCCTGCTGTCTTTAATAAGAAGTTTTAGAGAAACTGGGTAAAACAACTCCTTTTTTCTGTTTTCATGATAACACAAAAATCAAGGACACCACAGAATATTTTAAAAACCTCAATATACTTGGATACTTAGTTCTGTCATTACCCTACTCCACCATTTCCAACACTAAATTTAATGTAACTTATAATCTAAATGTTATTAAAAATTTTAAGAAATACTTTTTTCTAGATACTTTAGCAAATACTTGAGACATCTTCACTATTTTAACTAATTTCCCCCTCTGACATCAGGCAAAATATTGAGATGGTCCCTCTTGCTGTCTCCCTATTTTGGCTATGTATATTAGTAGACTTACAGGGGGAGGAGGAAACCTTACCCTTTGGATATCTTCCACAGCCCCAATTCACCAGTCTAGCATGCCCACTTTGACTCTACTGAAATTAGACCAGCATGACTTACATACAGCAAAACAGGCTTAAATTCCATGCTCTCAAATTATTATTTTTTTTTAAGCTTCAGCCACCATATACTCATATATTATACTTCTTGAAAGAGTTGAAGCCACGTATCAGTAAGTTAAAATTAATGAAAAGCAAAGGAGAGACAGTCATGTTTATCTGTTGGACGTCAATTACATTATGTGTAGCATGATTATGCTGGTAGAAATGAAGCAAATATCCCCTTTGCTAGTAATTTACTTGTACCCAAGGTGCCCTTCCTCATAGAAAGTGACTGTCTCCTGAGCGGTTAGAAAGCAGATGGGCTCTACTTACCACTCATTATCCAAATACATCACCTACTAAGCAAGCTTAAGTAGAACACCAGCTCATACTCACAGGCAAGTTTGTGCTCAAGAATTCAGTAGGACAGGGGTCCTATTGTGAGCAATACAACCCATTTCCAAGAGCTTGCTTGCCATTAACACACATAGGGTGAGAAACATTTCTCTATTCCCAGAAATCGCCCCTTTGTCTGTATTAGGTATTACTCATAATACAGCATTAAGCACTGGTGCTTATTGCTTCCTGAACAATGGAATTCACACACTCATGTTACATCAACATCTGAGCATCAACAATAACACAGACAAAGCTAGTGCAGGATCCTGGTGCAGAAGCAGTGTAAAATGGAGCATTTTGTGCTGACACAAGTAAGAAAAAGAGATGCAAAATGCCTTCATAGAAAAGTAGACTCTGACACATTTTAAGCCAATTTCATACCTGGTTGAGGTGCTGAGTATGAGGAGTTAGGGTCCCCGTAATGCCCATAATGAAGTGAAGAATTAGGTGGTCCAAAACCTGCAGAAAACCCTCCTATTCCTGGCTGGGATTGGGAATATGGAGGAGCTGCAACATAGCCTTGTTGACTCATGATGGCAATATTCTCATTCCAAGTATCAGGTCCTCTTTAAGAATCTGCAAAAGAGAAAGTGACACCTGCTACTACTCTTCACTCTTTGTGTGTTTTAAAAGGCTGTGAACTGTGTTCCCAAAAAGACAAAAGACACATCTGAGGGCAAAAAAGGACCTTGTTGTCCTTGCTATTACCAGGCAGTTTTCCCCTTTGCTTTCACATCTTGATTCTGTTGTTAAAAGAAAGAAAAAAAAAAAACCCAAACCCCAGAAATGGATTAAAAACAATCCAGAAAAAGCTTTCTAATGATGAGAGCATTCACAAGACATTTAATTTCTTTCTTGCAGTCAGATTTTGTTAAGCAGGATAACAGAGACTTTTAGGAAACTTTCAGGAAAGAGTATCCTGATAATTGCAATCATTTAAGACTAGAACTAGAAAATCTGAAGAATTCTGCATTACTAAACCAGATGATTGCATTTCGTAAGACTAGTTTTCAGATACAGTGCCCCTGCCACCAAGGGATTTGAAAAGTTATTGAAGTTGTACGCTTTGCAGCCGTGATAGCTAGCCTTCTCTTTTCCATGTAAGAGTGATTTTTTAATTTTGACTTCATATTGAATTTAACAAAAATAGAATTCCACTAAGTTTCTTGATGCCCAAAATAAAACTGTCTTGAGAAATGCTGAGGATCCAAACCCTGAATGAGCACTTACTACTTCTGCAGAGTCCCAAGTACATAGGTCAGACATCCCCAAAGAACTAAAGATACATGATATAAACTAGCATTTTAGATGTTAAACGTTCCTTTGAAATAACTTTCCCAACCACCTATACTTCACATTCCTAGGCTTGAGCCATGGAGTGATCTTTGAGTATGCAAACTGGATGAAAGCAGATCAGGAATTGTGTTCCAGATGCACGCACAAAGGCACCTCAAAATTACACGCAGCACCAAGAACACAACAGATAAATTCATGCTGCACTGGCACATGTCAGTAGAGAAAAGCTGTCCCTATCAGAAAACCCAGCTCTAGGCTTCCAACATTAAACACATATTTCTAAAAAAACTGCAACAGTTTTACTAATCTTCCACGTCAGAGAAGAAATCACTTTGAGCTGGATACAGGGCCTAGTTCTCCTCACACATTACCCGTGCAACCCTCTACACCATGCTTCTTGATGTAGCATAAGATTTCTCCGTTGCAGTATTAAACTGCTTCAGATTGGTAATCTTAGGGAGTTGTCTTCTATTTCTTAGTTAACGAGGTGAACACGGGGAGAAGAAAAAAAGTGTTTAAACAGAGAGGCTCGTGCTGCCAGCCATACTTTCTTCCCTCCCCCACCCCCATCAGAAAAGACGTGGCAGTGTGAGCTTTAGTTGCTCCAAAAGACAGTAAGTCAGCACTAAATTACCTACACTCTGGCATAGACATATATATATTTTATATCTATATAAAGGAAGATTTTCACTTTGAGGCAGCTGCAACAGCCACACCTTTAGCTGCGACAGCATCCAGGGGAAATGACTTCCTCCACAGCTTGCTCACTCACACACAAAAAAAATCTTGCCACGTCAAACTTCCCACAGACAGTATAAACACGCAAAGGTTGTGCTGAAGAGAGACAGGAACTCTAACCATAAGCAAAATAATATAAGTATATCAAACAGTTCCGCATTCTATTTAACATTGAGCATATTTAATCCCTTCTCAAGATAAGCATATTTACCAACACACGATTGAAAATAGTTTGGAGGCAACATCCAAAGTATCAATAGAAACTGATCACCTAAGGTTTTAGCGATCAGGTTCTAACAAGAGACATACAGCTTTAGTCTGGAAATTGCACAAGAAAGATCAGAGGATCTGCTAAACCCAGATCTTGCCCTGGGTTTCTTTACTACAAGTGTCACCAGACAGAAGGACATGAAATTTTTTTCTCCCTGTGTCTCTTAACACTAGGTTACCTTACACCACCCAGCCTGAGGAACAACACTAACACAAGCACTTCTCCACGATTTCATTTACCTTTATTACAGAATAGGTTGTCATCCTTTTTTTTTCAGAGGACTGCTGTACCTATGCAATGCTCTACTGCACTGATATCTCTGTGAAGATGTAAAACTCCACTATGTGCATGTAGAAGTAGGATAATGGAATCAAAAACAGAGGATCATGTTCTCAGCTAACTGAAGAAATATTAACTTTTTATTTCTTCAGACTCACTGTGCTTGGTAACATACCATCTCAGAAGAGGTGCTGTCCCTTCCTAGAGCACGCTGCAATCTCAATTTGATAAATAATCCTTGAGGGGTGTGCATGTATCTCCACACACACATACACACAGAATGTAATACAGCTACAGGCATTACATTTTGTACATTTTTTTAATAACACATTTTGGAATCAGCTATGAAAACATAAGCTTAAATTTACTTCAGTGCAAAACCTGCAAACAGTTCACATTTCTATCCCCCTTAACTAAGAATTTTAAGCCACTATAACACCGCAACAGGGCTCACTACTCAGCCGACGCTATCGCCCCACTCCCCCAGGACTCTCTGCCTGCCCGCGGCAGGAGCAAGGCGGCACGCCGGGGGTGCCCGTGCCTGTCCCCCGGCGCTCGGGGGCTCGCGTGGGCTCCCCGGCTCCGCGCAGGTAGGCTGCAGCTCCCCCGACTTCCCGCTGCTGCTGGGCGCCCAGAGCCCCTGCCCTCTCCCACCGCCCCTCCGGCTGCCTCTGACGGCGGTCCCCCGCCCGGCGGGGCACGGCCGCGACCCAGCCGCCCCCCGCGGCTGCTCACCCGGGCGCTGCCCCGCCGGCAGGGCCCGATCCCCCGCGTCGCGCCCGCAGAAGCCCCCCGCCGCCCGGCCCCGCAGGCTGTGGCGGCGGGCCGAGAGCCCGGGGAGGCCGTTAGGACCGTTACCTGGGGGCCGCGCGCAGCCCCCCGCCTGCCCGCGCGCGCCTCCGCTCGGGGACACTCACCCATCCAACTGCCACGTCTGAGCCTGCCCGCGCGCCACCGCCCCCCCCCGCGCCGCCCGGGAGCGCGCCCGGCCCCGCCGGCGGCGCCTGCGCACTGCCGGCAGCGACGCCGTGCCCTCACGGGGAGCGTGAGGAGAGAGCGAAGGGCGGCGGGGAGGGGGGAGCGGCAGCGGCCCGGCGCGAAAGCCACCGCGATGGAGTCACCACCACTGCAACCTAACGCGACGGGGAAGAGCCGCGTCGCCGCTGCCCGCCTGTGCGGGGGAAGGGTTCGCAGAAACCGTGAGGGGCTCGGAACAAAGCTTGCGGCGGGGACCGCGGGACTGAAGTGGGGTCCCAAAGAGAGAGATACGGAGCAGCTTGATTAGATCGACTAGAAACCCTCCCACACAGTGCGTGCAGCTTGTAACTGTTACCATCAGTTCTTTTTTCCTTCTGTGTTAGGGGTGAAGTTCCTCTTTAAATTTTTTAGGAAATGTCCTAAAAATACGATACTTTATCTCATATATGCTTTAAAAATACATTTTTATCTGTGGCAATATTTATAGATATGTAAAATTAGGCCACCTGAATATCTAGAGTGAAATATGATACAGGTACTTTACCTGTTTGCATACTCTGGTTTTAGTTACTGTTCAAGTACATTTAAAAATACTACCTCGGTTACAGGATAGAGTCTATGTTTTTCTAATTAACAAAGTAGAAACATGGGAGTAACAGGAGAAAGGTGTATTGGTAAAGTGACTGTTCCTCCCAGTCAAAAAACAAACATTCATTGGGGTGTTTAAAAAAAAAAAAAAGGAAAGTGGTGGAGGATTAGCAACAAGAAAAAAAGTCATCACTCAAAGACAGCTTCCTAACTCATATGCATCTGGAGTTCAGGCTTCATAGACTTTCTTACCCTTTGAGTGTTTGTTCTACAACCTTAATAAAGCTTTTGAAAGTAGTGAACAGTTTTACATGGTGCTAAATCTCAGTAATGGCTACCTCAGACAAGATTGTTAAAAACATTCATTACTATACAAAATAATTCTGAAAAAAATCCCAGTGCCTTTGAAACAGATGTCAAAATGAAGGTACACGGGCATCCTTTACATGAAAGACTCACAAGAAGCCTCAGCAAGCAACAAGAAGCGGGCAAGAACAAGTCTCAACCTGTCTTCATTCTTGCTATGGCCGGATTCACCACCAAATAACATAAGCTGGTTTTCTACATGTTATCGGAGCCAATGCTGTTGGATATGTCAGAGAAAATCTAAAACCTTTCCGATCTCTCACAACTGCCTAATCAGAATGGAAAATTTAGTCCACGAGGTGACAAGCATCAGTTAAGCTGGATGTGGTTTTGGCTGCAGAGTATCAGTGACTCTTTCATAAGCAGGATGCAAAACAACGCCTTTCATCACTGCTGTGCTGTAGTTTCACCCGTTGTCCCTATCTCTTTTGCTGGTTTTATGGACACATACAATTACCTTCAGTTATGCAAAATTCTTCTGAAATACCATGCCACTGAGGAAAATAACGGCTTTAAGTTTGGACATTCCCTATTTTGTTGAGGAGACAGGCGGGTCACTGTCCCACCAGTCCTGTTGTGTCTAGCTCCTAGCTATTAACAGTAAGCAGCTGTGGATAATTCAGCACTGAAGAACTGTGCACTCACCTGGCCACTGAATACTTACTTTCAGACTTCTCCTCCCTGAAATCAGCTCTAGTGAAACTGAAAGCTGAGGTCAGCAAGAGATAGCAAGGGGAAGCTATGGCATTGTCAGTTCTTCCCCTGTTTCAGGCCCGCTCTGGAAATGGGTCAAGATGCCTCTTCTTTCGAGGATGCAGCTTCGCTTCCATTGTCCTTTAGCCTGGAACACTGAGACAAAAGGCACCCAGCATGTCACAGTCCAGATGTTTTGAAGCTACAAGTAGTATTTATCTACAGTTTCCACCTATAACCACCTATAACATTTCCACCTATACCATTAAACCTTAAATTAAAAGTAATTTAAGGTTTTAAATTTCAGAAATGTGGAAACATCATTAAAGATTTAAGTGCATTCCTGGTCTAGAAAAATGAGATAAAATTAAATTGCAGGATTGCTAAGCTGTTGTCACTTCATTTTAATTAAACTGTATCGTAAAATCTGAGAATCAGACTGGTTTCTTCTCTGTCATCATCAATAACGAAGATCTTGTAGGTTAAATTACCTTTCTTAATAATTTATCCTGAAGTTGTACCTGTGCAATGCTGCTGAAAACCAGTGTGATTTCATATATTTCAGACCTAATTTGGAGTTAGTACTGGTGAAGTCAATAGAAGAATTTGTCTAAATCTACATGCTTTTTTCATCTATATTAAAAAATAGCAAATCCCTGGCCTCTAAAATCTCACTTTTACAGTTCTCATCAGAATTTTTTCTATTAGTTCTGAAACAAAGAAAACACATAGTTATCCAGCAGCTTGGGAGATTATTGGATACAGAACCAATACACGCTCTGTAGAAGGCTAACTCAGATCTTTCAGAGACCAATATTAATTTTTTTTAATTATTATTTTAATCATTTGGGATTGATCTGTTCCCTGAAGTTACTCCCGGAGGTCTATAAAAGCCCCTCATGGACAAACTGCAGACTCCGTGTCTCTATCTCATAGCACATTGCATTAAGACAATGTGTGATTCCGGGAAACCTAAATCCTAACCTAACCTTTTCATTTAGAGAGTGTCCTTAAAATACAGCCTTAGCATAAGCTGCCAGGAAGAATCAGAACCACACTGTGATGCATTTGAGCTATGGGCATGTATTTCTCACTAGGATAGCTATAGTACAGCTTTTGTAGCGGTTAACATTGACTGTGTTCACACATAGCTGTGAGGAGACAAATATCTGCAGTTCAGTGCTATATGAATTTGTTAAAAATCAAAATATATTCTAAACCATTCTCTAGGGGAAGATGTGGGCAATATTGGGTATGTTCTTTGAAGAAAAAACTATTTAATCATAAGGAATAGTTCATAAAACTCCAAAGATTCTACATTTTTAAAGGCTTTTTTTGGTTGAGACTGTTTTTCTCCTTTTAATTTCATTTGTATGTCCTGCAGACAAAGCAACAGGTTTGCTTTTGCACAACATCAGAAGCATCCTAAAAGCTGTTTACATAAAAAGATTACTTTCTTTTCCTGTCTTGCTTACATATAATCACTAAAATCTTCTTTCGTGTTTTGCCTACTGTATAGTTAAGATCTATGGAAAACAGTTTACAGTTTAGTGTAAAGCACTTTACAAGCAAAATGGAAATTAGTATTTACAAAGGTTGTATTCATTTAAAATGAAAGCAAAGACTTGGGTAAAAAAGAAGCAATCAAATTTTGAAGGGATTATGTTTTTCTGAAAAAAAACCAGTGTGACTGTGAGGTCAGATTAAAAAATGCTACATGAAGAAAAAGGAAAGATGTAGTATTTCAGGAAACAGAACACTACCGTAAGAAGAAATACAGCAGCGTTGTGACTCAGTTACATTTCCAATATAAAAAACTAAGCACAATATAAACATAAATAAGGGTATAACAGAAGTGAATACTGATATTTTGATTAAACAATCTCGGTGGCAATTAGAAAATGTTATTGGAGTGCACCCTTTAAACACTGCCCTATATAAAATGAAAACACAGAGAGCAAAGGGTTTTCAGAATCTTAGACTGATGTAGCTCCTGTTATTCAGGGAAAATAATACAGTAGTGTTAAAATCCTGGGCATACACTCATTGCTATACATATTGTCTCTTAAGTAACTGGTGTATAGATACTTCCTACAGTGACTATCCGCTATCACCTAGTCCTGTTTCAGCTCAGGCACAGGGCCACAATAAAGGAAGAATTAATTCCTTACTGTTTTGGAGGGTTTTTTTGCAAGATCAGACAATAACTGAGCCAAATCAGACACAAATTGAACCAAAATCGGGCCTGGCCTGTCAGAGGGGCCACTGGGACGCAATTAGGGGTTGCTGAGCACACGGATCATGCCAAGTGATTCTCCCTTTTCCCTCCTGCTAAGTACTGACCTCCCGCTCCACGGTGATGGTAAAGGCTGTTCTACCTCTCAGGCTGCTTTCAGCATACGGTACACAAAGAGGTCCTGACACCTTGTGCTCATTAACGTTTCCAAAATATTTTTAGAAGAGAAGGAGTGTAAATCCAATTCCAATTCATAAACTTATATTCTGTCTGTCTGAATTCATCTGCAAATTCATTTAGACTGAATATTCCTCTCTATTCCCTGCTGTGAACTGGGCAATCTTGTTGCACCTGTACAGTTGCTGGTAGCTTTTGAACAGCTGCATTGTTCCTCCCTAGAAATGGCTGCGTTTTGTTATACCCTGCAGAGGAGAGGAAGGACTGGGAGTGCGTCACTCCTTCCCTGCCCCAACCCTTTTAAACATCATTGGCAACTGGCAAACCCACAATGATAGACCCTTTTGTCTTCATGGTCCCTAACTCCCCCAAACAGAGGACAAAAATCAACCACCGCAGAGGGTATTCATTGCCTACCTTGGAGAGCGTTGGTAAAGTTTACTGGCATATTCGCAAAGCAAAACATTGTATTTAGGGAAGAAAAATTATATGCAAGTGAAAGAGTATTTAATGCTATTATTTGCCTAGGAGAGACTCTGGGTCTTGTGAAAAGGGCACTTGCCTTAAAGCCAAGGTGCTGATTTCTTGTTAGGTTGGTCCCTATTAGCTAAAACCACTTTCTTTCCCTGAAACTCAGTAAAACAGAAATGATTGTAAAATGCTCTATGGTCCACATGTGGTAAGTTCTGTGCAAGTTACACGTTACAAAAGCAAATGTGTTTCAGAAAACTGACTGTGGCTGCTTTCTTAAAAAAGACTTCCTGGCTAATTCAAGCCTCTGGATTTTTCAGTATCTGCAAACTGTGAGGCTCCTCTGCTTACTCTCACTGATGGTTGCTATTTTGGTTTTCTAATGAAATCAACATTCTGGCAACTTGATCTGGAACATTTACAGGAGATAGATACGCTGTTCTGAGAAACTGCTGTGATGTTTCAGTTGGGGAATTTCAATTACTGTTTTTAATTAATTTAGTACTGTCTAAGATGCATGAGAGTAGAAGATTGCACTACCAGTTCTTAAAGAAAAAAACCCAAGACTTGATTACCTTGCCATAATTGCTACATAACAAACTGTAACATAAAAACAAAGATGAGAACGTCTTATTGTAATCTGATGAATAATGTATGATATATATAAAGCACTGTGAATAAACATTAAGCCATCAGTCTGAGAAAGGACAGCAGAAAGTTATACGATCCTTTCCGTGTTTGCTTGCTGAATGTATGGATTTTCTCAAACTTAGATATATTTCACTTTTACATTCAAAAGCATCTGAAGTAGCTTTACTGTCATTGGCTTTCATTTTACGTTTCTTGCTCGTGTATAAAATTTCTGATGTGTTAGTGGAATCTTGCTATAGAAGACTACTCAAATAAGCTTGCTATCATTAAAAAAAACTAGACTGTTTGAGTTAACTCTTCATAGCAAAGAGCTGTTTGATTGATTTACTCAGTTTTCTCATTGGAAGACATGGGATGAATTTACAGTCTGTTTTTTCCGTTTGTCCAGTTAATAACAGAGTTGTATTTCAGCCAGTGCTAGTGATCATTCAACACACTGTGAATATAGTCCTACTGTTAGTAAGTCGTATTTGTTCCATACAATTGGTTGTCTACTGCAACTCACATGATATTATTTCCTTTCTCTGATCAGCTGATATCAAAGCAGGGTAAGCTGGTTTCTATTTGTTACTACTGACAAATACTCATAACTGTTGAATGAATCTGTTGTGTAAGAAAAACAGCTCTTCAAAAACACTCTGAAATTACTTAAGATGCAAATACTTTTATGATTATTTGCACTCACATTCACTGTGCTTCTGCTTTACACCACCATTAATGTGGAAGTAAAGAATCTTCTACCTGAGCATGGAAAAATAATAGAGGTACTACATACCAGTAAAGCATCTCTGCCATTTGTAAAAGTATCAGTATTGATTACAAGAGTATTTTTCAAAATAGTGGTTTTGTGCTATTTGGATACCTTTATTATAAACTAATGGATGCCTTCCCCATCATCAACAAAAATAAACATCAGAATTAAATAAAAAAAAAACCAGAATTGAATTTTAAAAAAATCCATCACATTATTTGTATACGATAGATGCAACAAAGGGATAGGAGATGCAGCTGGCATGAAAATAACAAAGGACAGGAGCAAAATTCTACATCACGCTTGGTGTCACAGCACATACTAGATTTGCTCTGTGGAGGCACAAAAAACACTTGTTCAGGATTTGGAGACATTGGCAGTTGTCTAGAAATCTGGCAGATCCATGGCAACACCAGCTAAAAAGTAGATTATCACCAAAAGCAGAAGCCTGTACCAAAGACAGAAGGAGCTGAGAAGTCTGGAAACTGGTTCCTGGCAAGAAGGTGCAGCGCAACAGGCAAGGATGTAGGATCAGCAGGGGTTAAACATCAAGGTGTTTTTGGAGGGCAGACTTTTCTAATATAATCTGCTCCATTTGGAAAGGAATTAGTTATCAAAGCAGAGAGTTGGAATTCTTGTTCCTATGGCCAGGAATGAAGATATCTGGATTGCTTTTTAATCTATCGCAGTTATTTGTACGCGGGGGTAAGATTTCATGCAGGGCGGTCCTTGTTGTATCATCTTTCTTGTTACTGTTTCTCTGGTAAAAATCTGAACAAAACCATCCAGATGCAAAGAGCGGGCAATGCTGTTAGCCTTACGCAGACGTAACTTGATGCCATAGCAACTTTTTATGCACTGTCCTTTTGCTAGATGCTGTAGGTCGAACCACCAACATCAGACTCACTGGAGCAGACACTGAACATAATACTTCACTGTATTTGTAAAGTGAGTGTTAGAAACTGCTTTACAAATCTTACAGCTTATTTTGTAGTACAGAGGGAAGAACAGGGTACTACAGGAGGATTCAAGCTATCAAACTACAAATAGAGATTTTCAGTTCAAGCAGCTTTCTCAAGGTTACACTGTGTAGTGGCTATTTTCCCCATTTTACAGGCCCAGACCAAAAATTAAATGTGAATTTGCAAGTGTAAAAACGGAATCCAGGCTTCCCGAGACCCATACTGTATTATAACTCAATTGTTCTCTGCTTCTCCCGTTCTTATTTTCAGTACTGATAAACTCAATCTTACGAGCCTTCCAAGTGACAAACAATACCTGCTTTAAACTGCAATGCAAACATAGTTGATCTTTATGCTGGACTGCGGCCATGCATGTAATCAGTCACTGAGCTCTTTAAAAGCAACAAGTCAAAGGGAGTTAATCACTGTTATGCTAGCTAAGAGGAAACAAAATTTAAAAGATGAAATTTGATGCACGTGAGTATTCATCAGACTAATGTTAAATCTTCAAAATCTCTTCAATCTTCAGTTCCACATTAAACCATCATTACAAAATTTAGTAGACTATTTGGGCCTAATTCATAGCTCAGCTATGATTAAAATATTTTCTAACTGAATATGATATGGTTACTCGTGATTCATTTCACTGTAGTACATCAGAAGAGAGTTTAGCATGGTATATTTGTTTAGCCCAATAAGTAGACATGAAATGATCGCACTGGGTTCTTTCAGTAGGAAGAGGGGAGATCATAAAAGCTAAGACGAACAGATAGATAAAAAGTGTCGTGTTACTTAACCGCCACCTTTAAATGACAATTCAAAGAGCAGGGTGAAGCACTATGGCAGAGGTGAGGAACATAGAACACCTACTTACAGGCATGTTCAAGACTCAAAAGCTTTTGCACGGAAGATAAATTTTGATTCCCGTAGGCTCTATTAAGAAGAATGTGATGCAACCTTTTGCTGCCAAAACCACAAAGAAAATACCACATAAATAGTTTTCTTTTTACTTTAGAATCTTTTATCAGAATTTTCCCAACTACTGAAGCCAAAAATGTAGTCATCCCATCTCCTGGGAATCGAAATGGAGAGAGGCACCTAAGAGTCTCCCTGAGTCCTGAGAGAAAATCAGTTCTTGCTTGCTAAAACACAGTGGTAAGTAAAAACAGCGGTGGAATGATACCTGGAAACATGAATTCTAGCCCAAAGCGTTACTTCAAGATTAACCAGAAACAGGTAGTTAGTTATTCCAGTGTCACAAACATTTCTCCATGTTCACAAATTTTGCAGTGAATGTTTTACTTTTTCCTCACAACAAACTCTTGGGGAGCTTTTGTAGCTATTTTGCGTATTGATTCTTGGACACATTCTGCAATCCTTGTCTTTCCATATATCTTACTGGCCCCTTTCCCAAGACCCCTTCGGTGCTTTGAGACCACCTGTACTTCCAAATTGCCTAGCCCATACAAAGGAGTGGGAGAAGGAAAGGAAGCTCGTGTTGTAGTGTGCAGCTGGGACGTGGTGGGGCCATGTATGCACACCTGGAATCTCAAAAGCCTTCTCAAAAGACTTTGAGAGTCCAGGAAGAAAAAAAGTCTACTTCTCTTCAGCCAGTAGTTCAGGAAGGTATCTCCTGAGTATCTGGGACTGGCTGTGATAGGAACAGGTAGGACAAACACCAAAGAAACATCGCAGTTCTCTTCTGCAAACTCTTGGCTCCTTACTTGAGTTATCCATACATTTTTACTCACTGTATTTAATGGTGACAGGTCTTTGGCTACAGAGGGCCTGTGATATGTTGCCACCTAGGCATACGCTTAGAGAGCAGCTCTTCGTTAATCTACATCCTGATGTGGTGAATTGTAGAGTTACAGGGGAACTCTCTCTGCACGAATTTTTATTTATTGTGTTATCAATCAGTAATGCTCAAGGATATCAACTTTGTTTCTGTGTTTTGGAGGAAAGTGGCTTGTCTGGTTTTTTTTCCACAATAGATCCTTAAACCATAATGATAAAGCCATTACAAGCATCTAGGATGACACCCACTAGTGTAAGTGCTGAGAAATACCCTCCTGGTAGTGGCACGGCAAACTTCACATTTTCAGCTGACTTACATTGTCTTCTTAGCAAACCATATATAAATGCTGGGAGTGTGATCTAACTAACACACCTGTCAAATAACAACGCCTGTTACTAACTGCATAAGCAATCAGCTCAGGACTCACAGAGAGATACTTTGCCTTAATAACAAAAGGCATGATTGTGACCGTTGCTAAGTCTGCCATTAAGAGGAACAGAGTTCTTATTCCTCTGCATGAGTTACCTGCATTAATAAACTTTTGCTTGTGGCTAGAGTTACTATTACTCATCCTACTAAGAACACGACGGGGAACAAAGAGGTAGGGGCAAGATAAACAGGCAAAAGTTTGACTCTTCCTCAATGTCTAAAACTTTGTTAACCTTAGCTGAGCTGGCACAGAGGTGAGGTAATCTGTTTCCAGCAGAGAACAGCAGCAAATTACTTTCCTCCTTCAAGAGGAGCTTGGTTGAGCACCGTCCTGCATTACCCCTTACACTGGGCAGATTGCAGACAGTTTTTCAGAACATGACAGTGCAACCCTCTGTAATTCCACTTAGAGAAAGAATTATCTCAGGTTCTAAATCATGATCGGATTTAGTCATGTTTCTGAGAAAGTGGTTTCTCACACCAGAGTCAGATTCAGTACATTTCTCTGCTTCTTCCACTACACTTCATTTGCTAGTCTTGAAGTTGGGGAAAAAAAAGCAGGACTAGTTCTAAAATTCCAACCTATCACACAGTATCTAGCCTCATAATCCACATTAGGGATTAAAATTTGAAGCCTTTACCTTTACTGGTGAGGAACGGCTCATGCCTCTTAGGAGTGTGGGAAGAGCTTTCCCATCTGGCCTTAGAGGTAGCTAATAATTGTCTATGACTTGTATTTTTAATTTCTTTTCTCTTCACTAAGAACTTGGTATTACTGTTTTTTAGTACCTTTACCACTCCGTGTCTGTACTTTCAGTCAGCAAACCCTCTTTAGCTGGCAGTGCACTGCAAAGTTCCTCGTGCAATCAAAACATCTGGATTCTATTAATTTCTCTTGTAGGACAAGAGAAATTTGCTGGGAAAAAATGAAGAGCAATCAGCTTTAATGAATGTTAGCTGGAACCGTGCATTTGAACCTTCCATCAATATATTTCATTCACTTTGTCTGTCATTTTATACCTTTTTTGAAAATTAAATCCTTTCCATGTGGCTCTGTTTCTTGTTGCTTCTAAAGTCAGGAGAACAAAAATTAAGGGTAGGAGTTAAGCAGAAATGTGTCTTTCTACTTCTGCAAGGTTTGGGGAAAATGATTTTTAGATTTGCCTTCAAAATTCGTTTTTACCTTCTGCAACTACTGAGTTGTACTACTACGAAACAAGGAATGTTATTAGGCAATGATTCGGGACAATAACATATGCTACGTTGCTTTACATTACCCAGCTTGCAGAAGCCACTTTTTAAAAAAATCTGATTTGAAGGGATATCTTAGAAGAGGCCATCTTCACTTCATTTGGAAGAGACTGTATGTCATGTCTTCTTAAGTGGCATGGCTGTGATTTTATCTTTTGTTCCATTAAACTAGCTATATATTTACAAGTGGTTTTTTTCCATGTAATTAATAAACAAAAAAGCACTGTCAATTTTTTTTCTTTTTTTTCCCCCCTGCTGATTCTCCCATTTGGCTAAAATCACATCCTACAATAAATTGGGTAGTTTATTAAATTGTTTACAGATGATACAGTTAGAATCTACTAGAAAGATGTTAAAATAGGTATTTTTAGGGAACTAGCTTATGTTGATTCTAAGTGAAAAAAATCAGATAGGAAAAGAAAATGAAATGCATAAAAAGGAGGAAATCAGACCACCTGGGTATTTACAGCAGTGAAATGCTGCCCATAAATTAGAGATCATGATATTCCCTTTCCCTCTCTCTCTTCCTCATTACTAAGGAACGGGTGGAAAGGTTTGCATTTTTAAAGGATCCACAGACCTAGGATGCTATTGTAGGAAACTGTAGGTGAAATGGCAGCTTTTCTTTTATTGCTGAATGAAAGACAAACATACGTCTTATTTTTTTTCACATTTGTAGAATGTCTTCTGAACTCAGCTACAGAACTACTTAATTTAAATTAGATTTTAGATAAGTCCACTCATAGTAAAACTGTTCAGAATCATAAATGATTATTACAATAAGAAAAGAAAATATATGGACAAGTGACAGTAAATGAGGCAAATAAAATTAAGAAATAGTCACCAAGACCAAGCAGAGCTTTAAAGGAATTCAAGGCTGAAATAGCTGACTCTTACTTAAGACTGTTATCTGAGATTAGAGAGTGCCATTTTTCAACAGGAGTGTTCCAAGAGAGATTCAGAAAACAACAAGCCTGTCAGCCTGCTATCTATACAAAACAAATAGGTGGAAACTATAATATGGAACAGCGGACATCTGGATAAATATGACTTATCTGGGAAGAGTTAAAAAGGTTTTCATAAAAGGAAGTCCTGCCTCACAAACGTAAGGCAGTCCTTTGAGGGGATCAAAAAACACGTGGATAAGGGTGATCTGATTGATCTTGGATTTACAAAAGGCTTTCAACAAATTCCTTCACCAAAGGCTTTTAAGAAAACTAAGCAGCCATACCATAACATGGCTTAGAAGTATAAGGTGATACAGATTGGGGAAAAAACCATTAATTCACATATAAAACAATGAGCTTTGAACTGACTATCATCAGAGAAGATTTTAAGATTTTAAAAGATAGCTCCATGAAAACA
Source organism: Ciconia boyciana (assembly GCF_034638445.1). Lineage (NCBI taxonomy): Eukaryota > Metazoa > Chordata > Aves > Ciconiiformes > Ciconiidae > Ciconia > Ciconia boyciana. Next base: position 79,747,877 of record NC_132938.1, on the reverse strand, counting down.
TCAACTCAGCAGTGCCTGGAAAAGCAAATCAGGTGTTAGCAGTGTTGGGGTTAGCAACTAGAGAACAAAATAGATGGCATCATCACGTTATTGTATAAATCCCAACTTTGTCTGCAGTCTGAAGACTGTGTGGCGTTCCAGGCCCCCATCTCAAAACGGATATAGAACTATAGAGGATGTAGAGAAAGGCAACAAGGATAATGAAAGGTATGAGACAGCTTCCATGTAAAGAATGACTAATTATTCTATTCTTCTCTTGAAAAATATGACTGAGATGGATATGCAAGAGGTCTATAAATAAGCGCCCGGAAAGTGTGGCTGGGGATTGCTTGGTCACAGTTTCCTCTGATCCAAGAAGCAGGGGACATCAAATGAATCTGTAGGATCCAGATTCAAAGACGAAAAGGTGATTATTTATGTCACAATGTAGTTAGGGATGACTTCCTATGCTAAGCTATAGATACTAAAAGTTATGTGGGCTCAAGAGGAAACCTCATGGGAAAGTTCATGGAAGAGAAATTCATAACTGTTAGTAAGTACAGAGGAACTGCATCCAGCTGAGGAAGTTTCTGAGTGGAAGTCACTGGAGGCCGCCTGAGGAAAGTGGTGTGCATTTTCCATGTTCTCACTCTTTTTCCTAAGCAACCATTTTCCACTCGCTATCAAAGACAACATTTTAGGGTAGATGGCCTCACTTTGGTCTAAGTATGGCCATTCTTAGTTTATCACAGTTCATCAAGGCTAATGTGCTAGATTTTTTGACTGGCAGTTCTTGAAAACAGATGAGCAGGTGGGGGTTTGACCTGGAAATTTCTTCATACAGATCTCATCATAGAAGACCAGATTCAAGCCAAAGCTTTACCTGTATTTGGGCACAGAGAGGTGTTGGGTGACTTCTGGCATTTGCCATTCACTGAGTTTATAAAGTTATTTTTTGTGACATAAGATTTTTATCAGTTGTTGCCTAGAATTGGATCTTCAGGTTTTAGTGAAATGATGGAGATGGTGGCAGTGGTTAAGCGGCTGTGGTTTCCATTAGCTTTCAATTTTTCAGTGGATTTCAAAACTTATCTCAGAATTTATGCAATTTATTTATGCTATAGAGACCACAGAGACCAAAATGTCATAAACCCCATGAATGACTCCACTTTTATCATTATCTCCAGTTTCTGACCAGCATTTAGAAATCCCAAAGGATGCAGAGAATGTACAACAAGATAAGACTAGTATTAAAAAGCAAGATATGCTGCGGCATAAACATTTAAGAAAGTCATATAAGGCAAATGGGAATTGTTAATGCCTATGGAGTATTATTTGTTAGATTAGGACATAGGAAGCTTTGGGTCTCCCCACCATGGGAACAGTTTAGTTACAGACTTCAAATGTTTTTCTTACTGCGGAGCAAGCAACAATTTCTCTCTCAGAAGAAAAAAAGCAGCAATTTGTTTGGAATTGTTGTTATAAAACCCCCTCAACATATGGACTAGAAAAAGTTATTTTTCCTATCTTTGTTCTCCTGTCAGGACCACAATTCTTGCCAGTTCAAGCAAAGTGTCCTATATCAGTTTAAATGTACCAGGTTTAAATGTCCCCAAAGCTTTGTCATTATACTGGGTTAGTCTGAGTTTACAGATTTTGCATTTTTTTGTTTTTGTTTTTGTTTTAAATATTACATTCTTTCACAACTTGTTCTGGAGTAATTAGTACTACACAATATATATACAAACTCAGCAGAAAAAAAAGAATTTTTCTTTGGAAAGCAGAGATCTTACAGCACCAATGATGTTATGGATTGTGGCCATTACTTCCACAAGATGATTTAACTTCTAGAGCACCATGTAGATTTCACAGATTAGAAGCCACTAGAACATTAAACAGACACTAAATTATTCAACTTTAAGGATCCAAAAAACTAGCTCACAGTGTTGTAGACAACTGTTAATCTTGCTTTTAAGAGTATACATGGTGATTCTAGCCAAAACCATTGGCACGATTTTGCTACATCTTTTGCTATGACACAATCAAATTCAAAGTGCTTCTCTCTGCTCTTTTGCCTTAAGGACATCAAATAGATGGTGGGGGATTAACTTCAAGGAACACCAACTACTGATACTTCAGCAGCTGTACGGAGACACTTCAGCTATGTCATGCAACAAAATCAAATAGATCCGGGTGTTCTGACTGGTTATTTTTTCAGCTGAGCAATGACTAATCAATTGTTCTGTTTCATCATTTTACACAGTTCTGTCATATGGTCAAAGGAGACAGAAGCATCTATATCTAGTATGAATTCCCATCAAATATATGAACATCCAAATGCAGGGCTGTTTCGCCTTAATTAGTTTCTACAATAAGTATATGAAGAAGTTCAGAAGAGATCAGATTTGATTATTCCTTTTTACTAAAATGATAAAAGAGAGCCTAATACAAGCTCAAAACACCCTAACAGTAATTAAACACATAAATTTCATTATAAACTTATAATATTTGAAGAGCTGATAATTATGTGATTCATTTTCCTAAAAAAAAAATTGTTTATTTTTGGATTTCCCAGAGTGTCACAGGGCACTTTTTGCAGCTGTATACTTAAGAATTTTATTGTCATAGAAGTATCTATTAAAATGTGCATCATCAGGCAAAATTGAGAGAATTTTGTCTAAAGCAAGATTCTGCCTAGGGAAAGACTAAAAAACTGTGTGCTATAGCAACAAATCAACATTGCACAAGATAATAAGCAGTTAGCCACCTTGAACTGAGTTATTTTAAACAAGGCATCTTCAGTCAGAGGTTGTCCAGCAAAGTTCCTTTAAAGACCATTCCCTTTCTGAGTATGGCTTCTCTGATAGTGTTTTCCTTAAGTATTTAATTATATGGCAAGCTGTGCTTGTTTTGCTTCTCCAGAGCCTTTGACTTGTAGTCAATAAAGAAAGCACTCTTCCTCCCATTAAATCCTGATATTTAGCAAGTGACATTTTCCCTGTTTGATTAGGGAGCTTGTTTCCACCCAGTCTTTGGGTTATCTTAGTGTCTTCAGAGGCCTGATGAAGGGCTCAAGCGCCTAAAAGCCTGTCTACTTTTTCCAGCCATAGTATTTCAGTTTAACAGAAGATCCTGCCTCTACCTTGATATTTTGCCTAATGATCTTTAAAGAACATTGCTGTAGTGTAAGGAAGCATCACTTCAGGGACACTTAATTGACAGACACACAGGCTTAGGTTTAAAGCCTCAATGGTTACCAGCTACTTAGATGCAAAGTCGTGTAACTTAAGTGCCTGTTGCCCTGACGTCTCTATAGACCTAGAACCAGCCAACCAAAAACACTTCATACAGGGACCTCGGTGGAATTTAGGCTGTGGGAATCTGACATCAACCCCCAGCAACCTGGGTCTCAAAGCAAGAGGTGTTTGTTTCAGAAACTCGTCTAGCCATTAAAGATGTTTCTGCCCACCTGCTGAACACTCTCCTTTAGAACCAGCTTAGTTCAAAATGCAATGTGATTTAAGCCAAGCTAACTGACTTTGGGCTGAGGTGGGTAGGAGCGTTTATGCTGTCAGTTGTTAACACTCAGCTAGGGGAATATTCATCCCTTGCTGAAGAACAGTCACCTCTTAAAGCACTCCAACTAGACCTGGAGGAGCTCAGCTGCTTACAGTCTGCAACACCCCAAGTCAGCAATGAGGAACAGAACTGAACTGCCTTACAGGTCTTGTAAGGCACCGGCAAATTAACTTCTCACGGAATCTTTTTTTTTTTCATGCTTGTGGTAAGGTTCCCCTTTAATGACACAATGCAAATCATTCCTTGGGAGCATCAGTACAGAGATCTGATACTTCATTCCACTAATCCTCTTCCCCTCTCTGGTAGGAAAGGCAACAGGCTGCATAAGAACAGGTATTATTAGGGTCCGATAATAATTCAGGTCATTGCTAAATAGCAGTGCATGTTAAACTATACTGAGGTTAGAGAGAACCAGCAAAAGAAGCGATTCCAAGACAGGGAAGTTAGAAGGCTTTTTTTCTTTTTTCTTTTTTTTTTTTTTTTGCATACCTGCAGTGCTGCAGAAAGTGCATGCCAGGTAGAGATGAAAATCATAAATCTAGTTCAATCTAAGTGTATCAGTTATTCAGGGGATGTACAAGATGTGTCACTCGAGATTCTGCTTTCTTCTTTGTTTGGAGTATGAATGCAAGAAATGGGTAAATTAGAGTTCAAAACGTCTGGCACCATTTCCTAAAGTAAACTTACATCCTAAATTGTCACTGGGAAATGTACACTTCTTTTTGCTGTTGTTTTGATTTAGCTGTCACAAGAGTCATGTTTAAATACAGCCTTTTCTGCCTCATGGCCGAGCCTCTTTGTGTGCATTTCCTCAACGTTACTTACTTTACTTTGAAGGTGGGCTGAGCGTAGAAATCTGACGACAGAGTGGGCTGTGCCCTTGATCCGAGGGAGCTCCTACATTCTTCTGAATGACTACATTTGCTAGTGCAGTACACAGCAGCAGCAACAGTGTGGTGCTCTGGGTCTCCAGCTCTGCCTGGCAGACAAATCTCCAGCTCGCTGAACATCTGCAAGACAAATTTTTCATGTTCTTCTGTAAATGAATGCTGCCTAACTGCACCAGGAAAATGGGCACAGGGGATTATCTCTGCATTGCTATGAGTGGAGGGGCGCCTTGGGGCTTTAGATTGCAAGGTGGCAAGGAGCAAAAGAAGCCTTTGCAAATCGCCAAGGTAGGATCATGAGAGAAAGATGTTATCGGTGTTTTGTGAACGCGAGTGAAGAGAATAGTTTGTTTAAATATATACTGCTTCCAGTGAAATGGCTGGTGTGGGTCCTATTGTGATGCCTGTTTGAATTTGCTAACATGTTTTGCAGAGATTCTACAGGTGCTGATTATGTTTGTTTCAAGAAAAAGGAATTATTACTTTTTGGTAGCTTGCAAGTATCGCAAACATTTTCTTAAATGTTAAAGACTTGAAATTGTGAAATGATATATGCCTTTCAGCTCCTGTTTGATTCGCTGTATGTTTTTGAATGCATTCGGCATATCGCAAAACTGAATCTCCTATTAGGAAATGCTGTTACAGTCATCTATTTATGACACTTTTTCTACTCTAGGCATAGAATAAATACTGCTTTATCATGACAAAATGTTCTTACTATTTTGGGAATCCTGGAAAGCATTACACTGAGTTATCTCTAGTTTTGGAAAGTAATCCAGTCTTAGAAGCAGGTTTAATAGATGCCAAACATTCCCTCTTATATTTCATGAGCAACACTGAAAATTACTGAACACTTCATAAATTATCTTCATGTATAAAATGACAGCAAAACAGACAGCAGAAATTCAGAATAAATAAAAAATAAACCCCAAGTTGCAAAAATAATAGTTAGAAAGTAGTTTTGTTAAAAATCAGTGCTCACTCCATTGCAACAGCTTCTCCACTGGTGCAACAATGAAGATTTGTCACGGTTATTAAGGCTTATGTAACTGCACGGAGCTGCGTTCTGTTCTCCTAGACAAGAGGGACAAATTTTGTCCAGAGCTCCGAGGTCAGCAAAATACCACTGGCTGAAATAATACTGGGACTGATCATCATACAATGAATTCTGCCTTGTTAAGTTGAGGGAGAGAGATTAAAACGTATCTTATCACCTTTTAGTATCTTGGTAATCCAGTACATTGAGTGTTAAGTTTTTTGTACTTTGATATAGTATTTTAAATCAGTAGTTTAGCTATTTAAGCTCTAACTTTCTTAAGCTAAATTTAATTTACTGGATCAGTTAACTTTTTCACACGTAGCAGAAACAGTAAGTCTACCTCATTTTAGAAAAGAAGGACTTCTTAGTTCCTCTGTCAAGAACAGAACATCTTTCACTATTATTTTCAATGATTTCCAGCCCATAATATTAATCATATTCGGTAATAGAGCTATGATTTATTGAGTGTATGTATCATTTTTCTCATTACTGTTAAGTTTTTTGTTTGTTTTTATATTTTGCAAAACTTGAACTTGTTTAATTTTTTTTCCTACCGATGGGCAACTGTTGCTTTGCACGTAAAGCCACTGATAATAGATAACAGTGGAATCCTGCCATCTAGTGAAAACTTGTAGCTAGAACTTAAAATATTGTAAGTAACGGTAACAGGCAAGTGGCTTTGATTACATAACACCAAAGGTAAAAAGCACAGTAGTTCGAACACAAGATTCTGATTAAGCTTTAGTTTTCCTGATAAGAATGGGCTACACAATTTTTTTTTCATATTCACATCTTAGACTGTGGCACATAAGTATGGGTTCTGTTTTACCACTAAAATTTGGGACTTGAGAACTAGATACATGGTAACAGTTGTGCCTTACTTCTAATGGGAAAATCCACCAGTAAAATAGATCTAAATTCAGAAAAATAATAATATCTATTTTTAGAAAAAATATCAAAGAAGCATGAGTTTGTTTTCTTGAAAATGAACCCAATCAAAAGGCCACGTAATAGTAATACAATACTTCAGAATACCCTTTGTAAGAGTACATGCATGTCGGCATATATAAGTGTTATAAGCATGGTGGATTGGGTGCTTTATGAGTTCCAGATCATTTATTTCTCCACGCTTAAGAGTTGGTCGGGATCAGTGAGATTTGAAAATTGACACTAGCATCTGGCTGAAAACCTGAAACTTAGAGTTGACAGGCCACAGCTTGCTTTGGGACTCACTCTGTCGGCAGGCTTCACCCTCCTCGCCGGCGAGCCTGGGCTCTCTCAGAGGCACGCAGGCGAGGGTCTCCAGGTCAGGCACCACCGTCAGGTTGAGGCACGGCGAGGTGGGGGGTCTGCAGCTACGCTGTGTGTGACCCTTTTTGGGGAGAGGCAATGTTTTCAGCTTTTACTCTGTTATCTGTGAAAACTGAATCTAATAACTCATGAAGGAATAAAGAATTGCCCAACTAGTGCATAGTCATTTTCCTACTGGCTCCAAAATCCAAAGGTTATGTTTCCTAAACACAATAAAAATTTGTTTTGGGGTTGGTTTTTTTTTGTCAGGTCAAGGTTCAGCTTCTCCACTGGTGCATACTAATGTAGCTCCATGGAACCAGTGGGTCATTGCCAATTTACACCAACCAAGATTTTGTCAGAAGTGTGTATTTCTGGTTTTGGTGCCTCAGCCTGCGGGAGCTGGGAAAGCTGCAGAGGGGTTGCTCGCCTGGTTGCCGACACAACCTGAGCACGGTACACCCCTGGACTGCTGCAGAGGGAAGCGCACGCAGGCCCCGGTCATGAGCAGAGCGGTGGTTGTGATACAGATCTAAAGGGGAGAGGGATGTGAAAGGGAGGGAAATGAGATAATCCATGAAATGCGGCAGGATACAAAAGTCCCAAATTCACACTTAGCTACCCTTTTGATAAAGGAAACATATTGTTTTTAAAGCTAATGAAATAAGTCACTGCAGTTCACTGCCAGAAGCAACTTTTACCAGTTTGTTTTATGCCTTTTAAAATACTATTTTATTACATTTATAAAAAAACATGTAAACCCTCCCCACCTTGTTTGTTGCCTAGCTCTTAAAGCATATATACAAGTAGCATTCCTGCTAAAATCAATGAGAGTTTTGCCTGTAGTATAAAGTATTGTCTTCCCTTGTCATGCAAAGTGTTAACAGAGAGACAGAGACAAACCTGTTGCCTTCCCGAGAAATATCTCGGTATTTTTTCTCACCAGCATATACAGTAGAAAATTTTCATCAGCAAATAATTTTACAACCATTAAATTAGACTCAAGATATTTCAGTAATTTGTTAGATGTGAGATTGCAACAAATGGATTTTTTTTAAAGTATCACAAAGTATTATTTTGTTGTCCATTTTAAACTCTTATTCAAAATGTAAATTTTGAAAACATTTGAAAACATTTTCTGTAGAGGAATACAAACTCTTTAAGGCCCCTCCTCCTCCCAACCCTGGCTCCATAGATCAACTTACTTTGTTACGTTCACTAATGTAAATACTTCATAAAAATTTATTTTCAGTTAAAAAGAATTTGCGTATTCTATATACTGTCCACGTACACCATAATGACTTTAAAAAAAAATCTATTTTAAATACTGTGTCAAAAGAGATATTGTGCTAAGAAGGATATCTAATAAATGAATGTTACTTAAAAAAAAAAAAGATAATCCAGAGCATAAAGCTAAGGAAAACAGTGGTTGTATGAGTTGTGCTGTGTATGCACCAAGACACTAAACCATGTCAGTATTGCACTGTAGGATAGCTTTCCCAAAGCAGGAGACGGCTGGGAAATCTCAGTACAAGTGACCCTAGATGGCTAAGAATCCAAGATACAGAAGAGCAAAGTGACACGATGTCCTTTCTGTTTCCACTGTGAGATATATGAAAGGATGCTTTTTAAATGAATATCATAGATTTTTTTTCTGTAAATTTCTTCACAGTCTTTAATTTAAAATATATAAAAACTATGTACAAAACAGTGGATGGTTTTCCAGATTAGCATTTGCAAGGAAGTCCTGTAAGTTTTTCTACTAATACTTAACAATACCAGCTATGTTATACATAATGAAGCTATATCCTTTAAGAAGCATCTCTTTCACAATAGGTAATTTAATGGAGTTGTCCTATAGATTACTTAGATTTATAATTCAACCATGATGTAACTCCATTAAATCATCTGGCTGCAATAGAAGTACATTATTCTCAGCATATTTGTTACCTACTCCAACAGCAATTTGATGAACTCATTGTTTGTATCTGTCAGTGTCTTGCTAATTTAAGTTTGGGAACTTAACTGAATAGCTCTAGTATTCAAGGGTGGTAAGTTCCATGACTCAGACCCCTAAGCACTTCAAAGGCAATTCAGTCCTCTTTTTCCTATCAGTATCCTAAAAGTAAAAATGGACAGATGCTTAAAAATCCATATGATCATGTTGTAGGTTTTCACGCTTGAGACATTGGGGAAACTAATGTTCTTGAGACAAGGTGCCTCACTTGTTATTGAATTCAGATCATGTCAGTTCTGGCAGTACTCTGGTCTATATGCAGTATATACAGAGATACTTCTACATACATACACTGCAGCAAGAAAGATATCTTCAAAGGGGATCATGTTGTCCTATTTTATATCTATGAGAGCATTCATCTTGATCTCTCCCTGATTCATCAGCAGCAGAACAATACGTAGTTGCATATGGAGAAACACACAGCAATTTTTTTTTTAAAGTGCTGACAGATTTTATGTACTTTTTCAGCAACTTTTTTCAACAAAATTTTTAGAAAAATAAAATAGTAACATTTCCCTTCCTTTAATTTCTACCAGGCCAGTTTGCCAGTGCATAAATACAGTTATAATGCCTATCGTCTAAAATGTCAAGTTATTTGAAAGAACTTAATGGGTATTTTGAAACTCTTACCAATGTGACTTTGCACCCTGAAAATTTTTGCTCTACTACGGACATTTTCTTATGTCCAAACATGCCAAATATCCTGCAATTTTCCATTGTCTTGTAAATGTTAACTATAGTCCTAATTCATCCTACGAAATACTTTGATAATTCAGGGTTCAAATCCAATGGCCTCAACTAGGCTTCATGCAAAACTTATACAGTTTGTGACTATTTTGCCAATTTCTGAAATAGACTTCTGCTGCTGCTGCACAAGTGGTAGTTTTACCTTTAGCTCAGGAATGACATGTGACAACTGGCTGCCTGGCTATTTTAGACTTGTGCACTTGTCCATCGAAACGCTCAGATTTCAATTCAAGTCTCAGTTTCATCATTTTGGATTCATTGGAACCTGAAACTGAAAGTGAAACTCAAAGACTTGGGAACAACCTGAACCAACAGTGTGAAAAGTTGATGTCTGAATATGATTACTTAGTGGTGAATGTATACAGAGGTGGGCTCTGTTGTGGTAGTTTGACTTTCTCTCTGCATTTATCCGAAAGACTTGACACATGCAGAACAACCCCAAGGGGCTTTCATCAAGTTGACCTTTACACTTAGTCTAGTAGAAAAAAAATAAAGGATAAGACATGTTAGCACAGTTATGCTTTTGATCCTGAAGTAAGGCAAAGCATGTCACTATCACATCTATGAGAGGTATGTTAGCACACAGTTGGTCCATCCACAAAGTATATCAAAGCTGCTGGGTTTAAGGAAACTTTTTCAAGTTTCTGTCATTCTCTTACATTGTCACCATTGGCAACTGCTCACACTTCCAGGCAGAAGCTGTGTTATACCTGTGCTCCCAGCTCATTTCCGTGCTAAGTCACACAGACGAGTATAAGCCATCAGTTGCTGAAGCAGTGGCTTTTTGCTCCCCTGCTTGCCTCTGCACCGATGGCCTAGGAGCACCATCCTCCTAGTAAGGGGAAGGTAAGAGACTGTTCTGTGTTTCAGGTCATCTCCAGTTGACATTAAAAGTCATCTTGGAGTTGGAGTTGGTGCTTTGGTGCCGTCTGCTTCTGAAAATATACTCGTTAATGCATAGCCAAGTGGGATCTTACTATACGCTACTGTGTCTGAGATGAAGATGCTCAGCATGCGGTGTAAAGGCTCAGTACTGAGCTAACATGACCCTGCTGATATTTCCTTATTTGTATCAATTGACCTTTTAAACAGAATTTGAATACAGCTTCATGCATTAGCAGTAGACAGAGCAAGCCATGCTTAAAACATGGTAGTTGAACTTTGGCAGCAAAGGAAGGGAGTTTAGAGTTAACCTACATGATTTTAAACACAACTTGCCTTACTTGGACTTTATTTAAAACTGTTTGTTTAAATTTGCTAGCTAATACATTTCCAAACATAGTTTGTTTTTGCAGCCTGGACAAACTCTTATTCTCAAATTCACTCTTCAGACCATCTAACACAGCCAGTATTTGCTGATATTCAGAAAACCCTGTAAGGCATATTTACTTATTCTTTCACATAAGCAGTTATGTGGGAAATTGTGGTTTTATCTATCTCTTCTGGAGAGGATTTTGACTCCGTTACGAGCCTTGACCCAATTTAATGAACAATACATTTTTGCACATGTTTAGATGACATAGTTCAGCTTCTATTTAAGTAAATGACACAACTTCCATGGACAAACTGGGAAGAAGCTGGGCTTTATAAAGATTAGGTTAATTCATTTTGCAAAACAAAGGAACAAATGAAAGTTCCCAAAATCTAACTAAAATAGACCACTGCTAAAGAACTCTGTTCCTGAAAATCTGCCATTGCTAGTTGGAAAAACAATGGGGAAAAAAAATTCATACACCTTGACCAGCAACGGTTTATATGTACTTCCAAAGGTTAGGGGTCTGTGTTTTCTAGTTTCAAACTTTTGCATTCCAGCTATTGTGCCAGTGGAAATGTTTAGTACTAAAGTCCCATCTAGTTGTTTAAAAACTGCAGGCTGAACTAGCAGATGACTGTAGACCCTGTTTTGGATATACAGAACTACATACCAAGCTGGTTTTGGCATGCTTTTCACAGTATTTAGGCAAATACAAGCATCCTTTGGATACATGGTAGTATTCATTTGTGCTTGTTTCCAACAGCTACTTTTCCAACTCTCACGCTAGGAGAGTTTTCAATGGAATAGAATGAACAACATAATTCACACTGATTTAAACTAAACAAACTAAAAAAACCAAACAGTGTATTCCTACTAAATTAGATTAGCTGCTTTGTATGGAGCTTTGCTTCATTTTTTAGTTTCTTTGCTGGAAACATTTAAAATGACACTGCATGACACTATTATATTTCAATGTTCTGTGTTTTCTGCCATTGCATTCTTATCAGGAATGTGAATGTAATAGTAAGTCTTTTGGCCAAGTTCACATTAAAATATCACAACAGGAAATGTTGTTTACAAAGACCTTTAGGATTGTGTCAGATTGTTTGAGAGGATACAGCTAGCAATTTATGCATATCATGGAAGGGCTTTCTTCCAAATACAGAACTCGGTGTTCTTCACATTTACAGCAGAAATATTTAGAGCAGAAATTACTTTAAGGGACCATATTTCATGGGCTAAATGCTTAACACTCTATAAAATGAGACTGATTTGCAGAGATAGCTTCAACTTTAAGAGGAACAATTCTGTGCATGGAATCAACTGTGGGCGAAAATGATAACATTTAGATTGCAACCAGTACTTACGAGCACTGTTCCTTGGCTGGAACGAAACTGGCAGTAAAAAACCCCCCTGGATATCAGCTTGAAGGTTTTAAATTTCAGACCTAATGTACACAAGTTACACAGTGGATTTCTTTTTCCTTTTCTGTAATTTTTCCCATCTGTCCCATTTCATTAGAATCTGTAGTCCGTAGTCAGTGTGGATGTTAGGATGAGACTAATGCACATTTAGACTGAAACACTTCAGCGTGCACCAAAATCAAAGTGCTGTTTTTTGGTTACCTGCCAATACAACATGGTGTTGAGCATGAAAGCCAACAATCTTCAAAACACCTCAGCACCTTGCTCTCAGTGGGGTGCTAAGAACAGTGAAGAAGTGTCTGCTTTATTTGTTGCTTATGTGGAAGGTCAATTATAACTAAAACCTAGCTCTAAGCTCGCCAGAGCCAACAGGCTTATACCCTGAGCTCTCTGTCATGTGCTGCAGTCCTGGGCATAGCACAGAATCTTCTTTTCTTGTTTAGCGGGGAAACGCTGTCTACAAGTCGTCTTTCTACTTCCACAGAAATGTATTTTGAATCCTTTAAGTTTCCTTCTTTGTTTGCTATCTCCTTCCTACATCTGGGATGGGGCATCAAATGCACGGGTAACCTTTTGCTTCAAAAGAGTTATGTCATCATGGACTGCATAGCTGTAGAATCGTTATTTTATAAACTTGCCTTTTTGTAAGTATATTTTAGAAATATGGTCCCATTTAGGAAACTGGATGCTTTGTTTTTTGTAAGCATGTTTTATATTACTATTCATTAGCAGATGAACTGGTGATGGGTCAAAACTATGAAGAAAGGAGATAAGCTATGGTTTTCTGTACTGCTGGTTTCATTTGATATGTTCTCTATAGCATAAACATGCCACGTATGGCATAAATTGCTACAATATTGAATTTCAAGAAAGTTTCTAAAATAAAGATAATGCAAGACAATCATATGCCCATTGTGGCACTTTAACAGAAAGAAAAACAAATGGAATGACAGGGGAACATAATTTAATAAGACCAAATTTCCCCTTCCTAGTACTCTCTGCCTAATACAAGGAGTATCAGGAACTGCTTGTTGTGTGCAGGCAAAGGTGGCAAAGCTGAATTTTTGTTTTAAAACCCTAACAGTTGAAACTGCTATAATGGAAGCCTTAACAGAGGAGTTAGTTACATTTTTTCCCATGAACTCAATGGGAGCTTTGCCACTGACTTCAAAGGGCAAAGGATTGGGCCTTAGTATGTATAATAGAGTGCAGTTATTTAATTAGAAGCAGATATCATGAATAAAATTCCTCATTGGGAAGGGTGTAGCAGTTTTTGCTAGGGATCTACTTACTACAATTTTCTGTGTCTAGCAGAAGCCGTTCCCTTCAAAGGAAGAAAAAACCTTAGACTTTGGGGTATTCCAATAACACTGCTAAATAATTTAACTGTTTTCAAGTTATTTGCTAATTGTACATTTCATTTCCAAGCTGTCTTGGAAGTCTTTGTAAGGACAAAGATACTCGAGTTGAAGACATTTCAGTTTGCGTATTTATAAGAGAGGAAATGATTGCTAATAATAGGTACTAGACTGACATTACTAGAAACTAGAGGCCATTTATTAAAGGACTGATAACGTATCAGTGTAAGCGAAGGAAAAAATGTAGACTGTGGACGTATCTCTCAGTTGCAAATGTTTACTGGCTGAAGGGACTACTTGTAACTGCCCTCTTGCTTTCTTCAACTCTGCAAATAGACAGGCTTGTGTTGGTTGAAATGGGCAGCTATTTCTTGAACAACTGAGATACCAGGGCTTTGCTAACTCATCTCATTTTGCCTGAGAGCTCAGGGAACAATCATACAAGCAGCTCATCTCTAAGATTTGAAGTGTAGAAACCTCCAGGTTAGGAGAGGGAGGAGGAAAGAGAGAGGAGTGCCACGCAGCTGTGGGTGGCAACCTTTTCAGCAGGCGCAGCTGTGGCTGGACAAGCCGGACAGTAACTCCTTGTGTTGGCACACCCATCTTGTTGTAGATGCATCTTCAACAGTTTAACTGATATCACTTTGGAAAGGCTCTAAGGGTCCTGCAAAAAAAACGGCTTTTCTTCCAGAAGACAAGCATCTACATGGAGAATTGTGCAGCGGTAATTATAATGGTTGTCTATACCTGCATAATATCAGGTGTTTCCAAGATGTACTGCAATCAAGGAGAATCACATCATGAGTTTTGTTAGCTTCACTCAACCACCGCCACTGGAGCCCCTGAAGAGATCATCTCTCTATTTATCTCTCTAAATCCTCGTCTTCTCTGCCAGAAATTCTTGCTCTGCTTTCTCTTCTCATTCTCTTGGTAGTACTTTTATTTAAATACACAAGTCCAGCTACTTACTTAAGCATCACTTACAGTGAATTCACTGAAAATTGTGGGCAAACGATGCCTCAGACTTCAAACTTTCTTAGTTGGTTAGAACAGTGCCCATCACTTCCAGTGAAATTCCTTTGGACTGAAAGAAATACAGGAAACTTTCTGCTTTGCATGAACTCTCTCATCACAGAAATCTCTGAACTACCAGACCTTAACAGATGTGGCTGGAATAGGCTGATCAGCATTTTGTTCCACAAATTACATTTTCCTATTTTGCAGAGATCACTTCAAAGACTAGCTGCCATAAGCCACTGATTTAATTACAGAGGATGCATATGGAAATAATCTGCAAGGGATAAATAGCTTTATATATTATCATATATTCATAATGATCTTCCCATACACTGAAATAATACTTGCAGAATGGATAGTGTAAGACCCACTTATAAAATTCTTCAAATTAGCAAAAAACTATCATTAAGCATGGATGTTTTAAGCAAATTCTAACACATAATACTATGTAATGCCTAAGATCCTTACAGAGGAGCAGCTGTTTGACATCCTTCACTGAAAAAAGCCCAAAGTTTCAGAACTGTTGGCTTTCCAAAAAACTTGATACCTAGGAAATTAGAATGGTTTCACCTAAATTCTCAGTCAGTGGAATAAGTACGTTATGCTGATCTATATAAAATGAGCCATTCACAAACTTGCAGGGTTTTGTTACAATAATGCATAATAAATTTACATCATTGGTTTATGAAACAAAATGTTAGTTTTCAAGTGTTATCTCATGGTATCCATAGTGTCAGCCAAAGTTAGTCTTTAGATGTGTTGTGCATGTTTAGGAGTATCTAGGGGAAGACACTAATTGTTAAACTGAACTGGAAGTCACTAGAACACTGTTTCCTTTCAAGCCCCCAAATCCCTTTGCTAAGTGAATTAGGAGTGTGCCTTTATGTCCAGACTGAATAATCACCTTTTCATGATACTGACATATTATTGATTATCACTAGATGGTGCTCTTATTCACAATCCCCAAAATCACAGGTAAGTGAATGTAAAGACAGTTACACCTTGGAGAGATTTTGGTTGCTAGCTTTAACGTTTTCTTACTGAACCTGCTAAGTATTGTTCAGCTCAGTACCTCCTGGACCAAATAATTTCAAAGATAAATATGTATATAAAACAAGTCCAGAATCACATAATATCAAATTAATCAAAATCATAATATCAAATTAATTATCCCAAATCTTCCTTTCACTTCTACTTATTATTCCCTGCATATAAATAGAACATAATCACCTTAAGGAGGGCTCCATAGATTTGTATTAGGGTTTGATTTGTGGTTTCATAACACTATAATTAGGACACATTTTGATCTTTAAAAAGCTAACTAACTAAAAAGGAATATTTCAGGCCTTAAGAAAGAGGCAATCGTAATCCTTTAAAGAGAAAACAAAAAAAAATTTCTGCACCTATTTTATACCATATTATGAACATTCAGTAGTAATATTGCACACAACTATTGAATACATGTTGTGTAATAATAATTAAAAAAGAGTATAAAAAAACATTATATCAAACCTCAGTTTCTTCCAGCCCAATCTGGCAATAGCCAGAGCAGACAGGGCTGGGAGCCCTGGAGATGGAAGAAGTCTCCCAGGTCTTGTATCCAATTTAAACCAAATTTTGAGCTATATTAAAATGATGTTTTTCTAAATTCCTCATTATCTTGCTTTTCCTTTCTCTGCCCTCACTTTCAGTCATGACTTCAGTCTGTAATATTAGCTCTTCTAAACTCAGGTTATTTTACTAATCTGATGAAGAATAGACTCCCATGAAGTACACTAAAACCAAATCCAAGAATGCATCCTTGAACAGCTAGGGTGTTGGAAATCTACCTGAGTTTTGCAACTTGAGCCCATTTTTACTCAAATAGTTTTAAATTAACAGATCAGTACAGGTGTGATCCAACTAATTTTTCCATGACTGAATCTTTATTTGAAAGGCCCTGATTCAGCTCCTGCATGTGCTACATTTGTAAGTCATTTTCCAGATCACCAGGATAATGTTACCAGATTTCTGATTTCATGGCACAATTTGTGACTACAAAAAGGATTTGACTTTAAAACCTCTTGTAATTCTACAAAAGCAAAAATTTCCCAGACTCTCAGAGTTACAGTTTTCTTCCTCTATATTTACAGGAACAGTGAAAAACAATCCAGTGAATCTAAATGTAGCGAGAGGACCATGAATGCCTCTTTTTCTACACTGGCAAGAACAGTACAAAGGGCACGATAATTAAGCCTGAGGAGATAGTTATCTTTGTGGCCTATCATTTATTTTAGTGTTACTCCATGAACAAATGGCGCACTGAAATGCATGGCCTGAGAACAATGGTGCCCAGCCCCGTACCAGCCTTCTGGGTCATTCACTTGTTTGCTTCCAGGCCTGATTTGCATAAGAGGCCTGGAAAAGTTGCAGAGACTGGGAATTAGCACAAATTGATGTTGGGTGCTAATTGACTCAAGCGAAAATTAAAGATGCATTGGCCTGTTCAAATCAGGCTTGAATTCAGGCCTTCTGGATTCCTGCATCATCCAGTTCTGAAGAATTAAACCCTGGCATGGTTCATCAGCTGCTGGGTCCTGGGATAAAAATAGAGGCAGCAATGGGATCGTGTTTTAGCACATCTTAGCTGAAACTGAAACGGTCGGGAAGGAACCCTTCCTCTTATGAAAAATATTTTCTTTTCAGGTGTTCTAGGCAACAGCATGGCAATCGAGCTCACCTAAAATGAGAGCCAAACCAAATCTTTCCCCGAAAGCTTTTACTGGTCTAGACCCAAACATTTTTTTTAAAGGCTGGAAAATATTCATTGTTCCATGTTTATGTGCAGATGTCTTCCGTCAAGAACAAGGGATACAATTTATTTCAGTGACTGGATCGATCATGCTGGATGCACATACATACAGTGACAGTCATAGCTGTAGGAGTTACCTATTGCCTCAGACCTATGCAGTGCCTCTTGCCTGTCTGTTACCCAACTAAAAAGCTTCTTCTAATAGGTTTCCATCAGATCATTATGAGTAAGCCTTCAAATGAGACTTGAGCTGTCTGGCATCAACAAACAGTTTCCAATGACCGTAACATTTTTAGTAATCCACAGATTGTGGGACTGAGTTTAATATCTGGAGAAGATCTTTGGTCTGCATGAGGTCGAAACACTGTGTGAATAGGTTTCTTTGTGATTGCCAGTCCCTTTTATGTTGTAGGACTCTTGTATATCTTTCTCCTTACTGGAAGGGGAAACGATATGCTACAAAGTCCTCTCTGGTTTTACAGTTTCATAATATTACAGAAAGCAGTGTTCTTCCTTAGGGATTCACATAATCTCATGTTATACCTGTATGTCACCTCAAGCAAAACTTACACATTGGCCCAAGTGAGTTTAGTTTCATTTAAAAGCTTCCTTGAACATTTTTGATTTCTTTAGTTTTATATTTGTAAGATACTCTCAGGCCAGACAATATTTACATGTGCTCAGGTTTCATTCTGGCTATTTCACTTGGCTCCCTTAGGCCTTGTGTACCTCTGGTTTCTCCACCATTTTAACACAATTAGTCACAATCTAAACCAGTATCTCAAATACAGATCCTGCCACAACTGCACTTGACTGGTCAGAAATATATCTGTATGACTGCTTTGCTTGGACTGAGCACACAGCTAAGGAGTATTTAAGGCAAAATCCTCTCAGCAGCAGGCCCCAACTCCATCCTTCAGCTAATATTGGTTATTGTCAAGCAAGTATGTGTTGCTCAGATCTGCTGAGGTTGTCCTTGTTGAAACAACCCTTCCATCTCTGGACCCTTCTTCTTTTTAATGCAGAAAGCTTTGCTGCACTCCTGTGGTGCCAGCCGTGGATAAACAATTTCACGGAGTAAAATACGTATGCAACGTACATGGAACACGGGGTGGGGGGCACGAGGGAAGAGGTTGGACTTGGTCTTCTCTGTCTTCTCACAGATTACAGTAATATCTGGCATCAAGGCTTCTTTCTTCAGGCATGGAGGATGAGATAAAGTTTACTTCAATGTGCAGATTTCTGGTTTCTTCCATGCAAAAAGAAAAGAACTGGAAAGCAATCCCCTCTGATACAGTGACATTAAAATGCTCTTGCTGTGTGTTTTTGTTTAATTATTACGCTTAAGTTAATAAGAAAAAGGTAAGTTTCAGGGCAAAATAATAAAGAGAAAAGGAAACTGGACACTGATTCTGACACTGAATTTAATTTATGAAGGTGCTGACCTGTGACATCTGTTTAAAGACTACGCAATCCTTAAAAAGTGTGCTTCCTAGAGAAACTTGAGAAGATACTAGCAGTTCATATAACAGGCCCTTTCCCTCAAAATTATATTAGTAAGAGAGGGGTCAGCAAAATTCTAAGTCTTCTGAGGCAATCTGAGTCAGATTATCTTCTTTTAGGTGAAAAAGAGCACTGTACATTTCTACATTCCTATTCAGTTGCTTAAAATGCCACTCTTGATCTTCAGTTGATTTTTAAATGACTTCTTACATCACCAATATGCTGAAATTTGTGTCTGACTGTAAAGGTTTCTTAAACAGACAGCTATAATCAGTGCCATGAGATAAGGAGCTACACCACCCATCAATTTCCAATGTATTGGAATGAGTATTCCAATGTATTGGAAGAGTGCCGCAGATCAGGGCTGACTTAGCCATTACCACAGGTTTCCTGACACTCCTTCGAACAATCATTCATGAATACCATACTGTCATATTGTCAGATGTTCCTTCAGATTATTTTTTCTTTCACAAATAAGCTCTGATAGCAGTACAATGCATGTGAGAGGAGAAGACAGAGTGATTTCAATTTCCTCTTCTGCTTGTCTCTCATGTTTTTAAGCTAGTATTTGACCTTTGTTGGGAGTTGAAGCACTTTCCATATATCTAAAGGGAAATACTATATGGAGGATTTTGGTTTGGTAGCTGCCAGAGCCTTAATTTCAGAAGTGGTTAGAAAACGTGCCTCTTTGCTCTGTACAAGATAGTTGTTTGTTGCTTTCGTACATAGTAAAGCCAGTGCTCAGTCTAAAAATCAAGTCATGAAGATCTGGCACAGTTTTGGATTTATACATACTAAGGTTACTTGGAGGTTCCATATGGCCATAACAATGCAACTGAGTTAGACGCATCATTTAATAGTTGAAAAATACACAGGATATCTTGTAGCAAAGTTGGAGCAACAGTGGCCACACAAAATGAAAAGGAATGCTGTTGTCCTAAACTAATTTAACTAGGGCTGTCAAAAAAATTTCTACCACTATGCTGGGGTGAAATATTCTGATGGCAAGTAGGTATTTTATAGCCACGTGTTAATCTCCTTGAACTCTTGATGAGTTATTAAATTAAATCCTTAAAATGAGTAGCTCTTTTATGTGCACTTATATTTTCCAGATGTTTGATACAGTCAAGATTATCCTGTTCATTTGCATGTGCTTGTTTCTTTTGTTGTTATTTTTAGAAAATTCTTTAAAACTTACTATTATTCTAACATCTGAGTAAGATTTGGAAATCTTTTTTATTTTAGTCCCATAGCATTTTTCAATTATCTTTTTTAATCCTTATTTCTATTATTTATAGTTTTGGAAGAAGAGACAAAGAACAGAAGCCTATCATGACTTCAGGTTCTAACATTTAACTCAATAACACTCTACAGAATAGGCCATACCTCTGGGGCATAACTCTTCAGAAGCTGATGGAGCTACGCTAGAAGAACTATAGTGCATTTTCGACAGAGCTCAGGGGGAATAAAAAAAGGTTACATCAGAGAATATGACTGTAATTTGGGGTAACACAGTATTCTTCAGAACTATCATACTCTTATAGCAGGTTTCAGATCTTTAAGTTTTCAAAATAGGAATGTTCGATAGCAGCAAAATCCAGGACTTAATTTAAACTAATGAAGCAAGTAGGATTTTGTCCTAGGTTTTGTCTCCACTAATTGACTTTAACATTTACATGGAAGTTTAGTGAAATTATAATGCACAGGGACTATGATGTCTTTAAAAAACACAAAGCTTTTTACATGTGCTCTTCCATTATAAAAATATCTAAGATACTGACTCTTTCACACTTCAGTTCCTTGTCTTCAGGAAATGGAGATGTACCCATACATCTACTATGTGTGACTAGCTCATTGGTAGACCACAGTTGACTGATATGCTGCATTTGTGAGCTACACGTCACTTAATGGAATTAGCAACAGCGGTGATATGCGTCTGTCATATTTAGCAGTATGTTTTTATAAAAATTATATCTATGCTAAAACTAAAAACCATGCATCAAACGTAAATAATATCACTTCAAATTGTGATTTCGTCTTTCAAGGGCCTTCCTTCTTGACAAAACCAGAGTGTTGCAGGAAGTTAATGCTGTGCATTCAGTATGTGGCCGTGTCCCTGCTGAGTCAGCCCTGGAGTAATCCTAGCAAGAAATGTGTACCTGGGGGTTCTGACCACCTGCAGTAATTTCACTTTTTAAAAATCCATTTGCAGGAGAGAGACTACTTTTAGTATCCCAACCAAATTCCAACTTGTGCCTAGGATCTGATTACATTAGTTACCCTGTATCCCTTTCCTCTTTGAAAGTTTTGTTAGGAAAATATTACTTTACCTCCTAGAAGGCACACAGTGGTGCTCTTGCTATAGGATTGCTGCATTTCATGAATGTGTGGGCTGCAGACTTCTGTGTATATAACTGCATCCTTGACTTGGCCAACACATCTTAAAGCTGGCACAGATTTTGGCCAAAGGTCATTAAAGGTCAAAGGTCATTGGTTAGCGACCTGCTAGACCACTCAGACACACATGAGTCTATGGGGCCGGATGGGAACCACCCAAGGGTACTGAGGGAGCTGGCGGAATTGCTCACCAAGCCGCTTCCAATCCTTTACCAGCAGTCCTGGCTAACCAGGGAGGTCCCAGTTGACTGGAGATTAGCAAATGTGATGTCCATCTACAAGAAGGGCCAGAAGGAGCATCCAGGGAACTACAGGCCTGTCAGCCTGACCTTGGTGCTGGGGAAGGTTATGGAGCAGATCGTCTTGAGTGCCATCACACGACACGTATGGGATGACCAGGTGATCAGGCCCAGCCAGCATGGGTTTATGAAAGGCAGGTCCTGCTTGACCAACCTGATCTTCTACGACAAGGTGACTCGCTTAGTGGATGAGGGAAAGGCTGTGGATGTTGTCTACCTAGACTTTAGCAAAGCCTTTGACACGGTTTCTCACAGCATTCTCCTGGAGAAACTGGCTGCTCGTGGCTTGGACGGGTGTACTCTTCACTGGGTAAAGAACTGGCTGGATGGCCGGGCCCAAAGAGTGGTGGTGAATGGAGTTTACTCCAGTTGGCGGCCGGTCACAGGCGGTGTCCCCCAGGGCTCTGTGTTGGGGCCAGTCCTGTTTAATGTCTTTCTTTATCAATGATCTGGATGAAGGGATTGAGTCCACCCTCAGTAAGTTTGCAGATGACACCAAGTTGTGCGGGAGTGTTGATCCGCTTGAGGGTAGGAAGGCTCTGCAGAGGGACCTGGACAGGCTGGATCGATGGGCTGGGGCCAACTGTATGAGGTTCAACAAGACCAAGTGCCAGGTCCTGCACTTGGGCCACAGCAACCCCATGCAACGCTACAGGCTTGGGGAAGAGTGGCTGGAAAGCTGCCCAGCAGAGAAGGATCTGGGGGTCCTGGTTGACAGCCGCCTGAATATGAGCCAGCAGTGTGCCCAGGTGGCCAAGAAAGCCAATGGCATCCTGGCTTGTATCAGAAATAGTGTGGCCAGCAGGAGTAGGGCAGTGATCGTGCCCCTGTACTTGGCACTGGTGAGGCCGCACCTCGAATGCTGCGTCCAGTTTTGGGCCCCTCACTACAAGAGAGACATGGAGGGGCTGGAGTGTGTCCAGAGAAGGGCAACGAAGCTGGGGAAGGGTCTGGAGCACAAGGCTGATGAGGAGTGGCTGAGGGAACTGGGGTTGTTTAGTCTGGAGAAAAGGAGGCTGAGGGGAGACCTTCTCGCTCTCTACAGCTACCTGAAAGGAGGTTGTAGAGAGGTGGGGGTCGGTCTCTTCTCCCAGGTAACAAGCCATAGGACAAGAGGAAACAGCCTCAAGTTGTGCCAAGGGAGGTTGAGATTGGATATTAGGAAAAATTTCTTCACCGAAAGGGTTGTCAAGCACTGGAACAGGCTGCCCAGGGAGTGGTTGAGTCGCTATCCTTGGAGGTATTTAAAAGATGTTTGGATGTGGTGCTTAGGGACATGGTATAGTGGTGGACTTGGCAGTGTTAGGTTAACGGTTGGACTTGATGATCTTAAAGGTCTTTTCCAACCTAAACGATTCTATGATTCTATGATGAAAGTACTTCAGAATCTATCTGGGATGAGAGATGCCATATTATGCTTGGGTTAATACATAATAATAATACTTCAGAGGAAGATAATTAAGTAAAATCATAGAAAATGTATGCCAAAGATCTGCTTGAAACAATACTCCAGTTTCTTATATTAAGAATTCCTAAAAATGGCAGCATTAAAAAACAACTGGCTCTTTCCCAAGCTACAAGCCATTTGGATTTCCTTAAAAATTCAATCTTTACAGTTTCTGAATAATGCAACCATTTTAATTCAAGGACGCTCCCCTGCTGGTTTTGATTAATTTCTTTTAACAACACAGAAGAAGTCTGCTGTAGCTCCTCTGGTAATATAAGTCCATGTTACAAAGAATTCTGTTGTCTCCACTTCTCTAATAAACTATAGCGTCAGGGGTTTGGAGCTAAATGGA
Organism: Ciconia boyciana; assembly: GCF_034638445.1. NCBI lineage: Eukaryota > Metazoa > Chordata > Aves > Ciconiiformes > Ciconiidae > Ciconia > Ciconia boyciana. The sequence continues at coordinate 79,724,496 of NC_132938.1, read as the reverse complement.
TAGCAATGCAACTTAATTAATCTCTGCTTTTGCGTCTGAATTGGATTTATCAGGGTTTTTTCCCCTTCAGCCCTTAGCTAGTTTATAACTCTATTCTTATTTCCCATCTAAGTAACACATCCAGTGAAATATTTTAATTTGTATGCAATAACACCCATTTTACACATTTAAAATTAATAGCTTGAAAAAATTTTACCTATAGTCAGGTATCTTAAAAAAAAACATAAAATAACCATGTCTATCTGGCCAACTTTTTAAAATTTATTGCGAATCTTATGACATATGTTATTTTCCTTACAGTACCAGGTACTGAAATCTGGTTCTTACCTGAGTTACGGCTTTTGTTAAAATTAGGATACATTTAGGGATATCCTGGATTGCAAAGTGATCCCACCCACAAGAGAAAAAGTCCCAAGAAATCCCAAGTTTTTAATGGTTAAAAATCTTTATGTTTAATCTAATGTTTAAATCTTTTTTCATGTGGTACTAGAGAAACTTATTTACTAGTTGCAGGGCTAATGGCAGAAGCTTGGAAGGACCACAGTCTGAGAATGAAATGCACAGTGAGGGCACCTAAATGCCTGTTACATTTTCCATGCACAGAAATTGAGTAGATGTACAACATAGCTGCTATTAAAATAACAGTGGTTTTCAGAGGTTACAGAAATTGTCACAGCGATGTGTGACATGTAGATATTTTCCCAAATTCTAAAAACATGTGAATACTCTAGCATTCAAGCAGCATGATGAGTTTTGGGAATCATACAGCACTTTAATAGAAATTGCTGTGTTGGCTTACTTATACAATTATATACTCTTGAACTGTTTTCACTCCACATAAATATGAAATACTTCTTTGTTTAAACTCATTTATTTAAAATATTAAGTAAAATGAAATTAAACAATTTCCAAGCTGTTTCTTACAGATTTCTGGTAAACTAGCTGCTCGTTTGACATGTCATGTGTAATTTCAACAGTACCCTATAAGTGAGTGTATATACAGATGCTTTAGGCTAACATTAAACAATGTTCTATAGCTATGAATGTTTTTGTAATCCAAATAAAGTAGGTAGTGTTTTTATAACTATCAATTCTTGGGTTATGGAGAATGTCTTCAAATAGAAATGGAAAGAGGTTTATCATTACAAACAGGTCTCATTCCCTTAAAAGGAAGTTGTTTCTTTTTTCTTCTGCTTCTTTGGAGAACTGGCTACAAACTGGGAATGGTTATTGTATGACTCATTTGAGAAGAATAGCTACAGTGTAAAAAGTTCAGAAAGGATTTTAATAAAACCAAACCCAATTATCTTCTGTTTTGGGCATGATAAGGATAGTTTTAAACAGAAAAATATCAATTTTTTCAGAATGCTGTAAATCAACATAATTCTGTAGTGTTTTAAAGGGAAGGGGGAAAAGGTCAGGAAAGAATAAAACACTTACCCCTAGTTTCAATTCTATAGACAAGACAGAAATCTCCTTTCATAAGCAAACTTTACATTTACTTTATTCTGGTCTGGCCTAGAAGGGAGCTCCTGCACTCACCAGTGCAAATCACTGACTGCCAAAAACACACAACAAACTTGGGAATCATCACTCACTGAGCTATGCACAGGTAATGTGACTTTTCTACTGCACCCCACGTACTTCAGCTACTCAGAAATTCCTCAAAACCCCAACACTGTAAGTCAAACTGTTCGCAATAATAAAATTATTTCAAATAAAACAACATTAATGAGATAAGCAGCTATGCTGTGGACATTAGAGACTGCAAATGCTACAAGTAAATATTATTGTATTATTCCCTGCATTGCTTTCTCCCCAAAGGCTTAAGGGATACAATAGTAAAGTTAGGACAGAAAAAGGTCCTTTCCATCTTAAACTTCTGTTACTGATTATGGTTCAGAATTTGAAACTTTTGGCATAACTTAAGGACGTGAAAGAGGTAGTCTCATACCTTCTAGCTTTTGCTCACTGTGCCATTCAAAGGCTGATCAGAAAGTAGGAGGCAGTACTCAAGTAATCATTGTATTCTTTTGTTACATCTCCTCTCTTAGTTTTTACAATTTTATATATGAAATCAGGTCTCCAACATGCCACTTAAAGTTCTGCTTTGCTGTGTGCTGCAGTGCTCAAGTATCCTATCTTTCATTTACAAAAAGGCGAGAAACTGGTGTTATGTCTCACAAAGCTAAGCTTTAACAGGGTTTGCGATTGTTAATATTAGGAATATGCATAGAAAAAGCGCATGCTAGCTGGTGTATGTATTGTCAAGATGCAATAGCTGGGTGAGGGATGCTGACTGTTTAGCAAGCGTTCCATGCAAGACATGGAGAAACGCAAATTGTTTTTAAGTTCAGCACTAGCTGTTTACATATTGCTACTCTAGCAGGAGAAGTTTGTACACAGCACCATGAACTGTAAGAGTCTGCTATATAATCCTCTCTTTAAATAGCTAAGCGCTTAGATATTTTTTTCTAAACCCCAAGCAATGGGGTCAGGATACTCTATTTATTGTGATAGTTGAACACAGTTTGATAGTTAAAGATCTGCTGAACAGTCTGTAATAGTTTTTGTAAGAATATGGTTTGTCTTTTTAAAGTATGTGAGATTAGAAGGGCAACCATGCTAATCGTCGCATGTGGCTGCCAAAATTCTGTAGAAACCATCTGGAGGGAAACACAGTATACTGAAAAACATTATTTCACCTTAAAGTTATAGGCCACCCTAAAGGAATAAAACTTCATGGGATAAGTCAGTAGCTTCAGATCAAGACACTTCTTATTGTGCAGTCCAAAGAATACTATGCATAAATAATTTACAATTATTCCACTCTAAACAAAGACAATAATTTGTCAGTCACAACACAAAGGTGTTAATATTTTTAAAGATTTTTATTTACTTTGTCCTTAGTGCACATATATTGTAAAGGGATTTGCTGCATTCATCACTTGTAGTCAAGACATATTCTGTGTTCCCTTAAATATCAAACAACTATTATGTGGCTTCATTTTGATGTGAAAGTGCATGTCCAATATTGGCCATTTATATAAATTAAAGTTTCCAAAAGTGCTAGTAGGAGTTTTTTGGTTTTGGTTTTTTTTTTAATTTCTCATGCTTGTAGCACTCTGGAACTTTTCCCTGAGTGTTCCTCCTAAGATTGCTCCAACTGAGGCTGAAGTTAATAGAAAGCAACCAAGTGATTTCAATGGGAGTTTCACATTTGGAAAGCAAAAACAGGACAGTATTTTGGCAAGACTGTCCATGTATCTGAATTCCCATTCCTAGGAAGTTTACAGGAAAATGCTGAACGTTTCAAATTGTCCTGAGACTAACTGCATTTGAATCTGTTTCTGAATATATGTAGAATATCCTGTAGTCTTCAAAGCTAAACTTTAAAAAAAAAATGCTTCAAAGCCCTTTCCAACCCCCTTCCACCTTGCTAATGTTTGATCAGTTGAGAATGTCCTGGCCAAACAAGGTTCACAGATGTATCACAAGCACTCAGTTTTTTGCAAACCCAAGAATCTTGCATAACTTCAGATGACTCTCTCTGCTTTGCAGTATAGCTCAGGCTTTACAGTATAGCTCAGGCTATACTGTAAAGGAGGACATACACTGCTGATGCTTTATGAGGTACCTTTGATGATGAGAGATCTACAGTTGCAGCCATAATTTACCATTGCAGTAGATTGTGGATAGACAGAATTTCAAAATTTGGATATTTTTAATGGATTTAAAAAAAAATATATTTTGTAGATCTCACATTTTAAAAAATGTACGGGTGAAACTGTTGTTGCTGCTACTACTGTCCCACAGCGCTGTTCAGTGTGGGGAACTGCAAGGTTAGTATTTGGGAGTGGAGGGCAAGGGGTCCTGCTGCTGGGAATGGGAGGCCAGGTGGGACAGGAGGCTCCTCCTGGCCTATCTAGTGCTCTGCCTGATAGCAAGGGGAGTGATATTGCAAAAGACTGCAAAAGAGAGTCTGTGCTTCTTTTAAAAGGCCTATCCTTGGTCTGGTTGCCAGGGAGCTGTGGGAGGCAGAAGGCTGGCAACAGACAGGAAAATAATTCAGTTGAATTAAATTAGAGTGCATCAGTAGAACTAAGTGAACTATTAAAATAAACAGGCCCCTAAATCAGAAATGGGTATGACCGTAGAAATCAGAGTCTTCACAGATTTGCTTTATAGTATATTGAGTTATTAGTGCTGTCTAACAGGAGCCACTGCATTGCACAGTTGCAAACGTGCTCAGGACATGATTATGTTTAGGGTGGCACACGTGGCGTTGGCCCACCTTGGCCCCTCTGACATTGGTCATTTTTCAGGATCCATAGCAGGCAGTGATGCAGCAAGGCAGTAATTTCCTACAGAGACTGAGGAGCTGCTGCCTTAGTTTGTGGATGAAAGGAAAACAGAAGCAACAGCATGAGAGAATAGGACTGTGAGCAAACCCTTCCTTCCCTCTTCTGCTGAAGACTCCTGCTGAACACCTGCAGAGAGGGCAATGGTTGCTGTAGAAAAATGACTCCAGATTTTTAAAATATCCTGACCAAACCATCAGGCAGGATATAAGCCTAATCGAGTAGAAATAACCCAACGGTCTACTAACACCCTCATATACCCTGGATCATTTTTCCTCTAAGTGGTAACTAATTGATTTAGTGAGAGAGATTTTCTTATTTAAAAGGAAACATCCTGAGCATTTCCTGAAGACTGTAGATTTAATTTGTTCAGCAGTGGTATAGGTATTCATCAGCAAGCAAATACCTGATTTTAATTTATAACAGGCATTGCACTTCATACTAAAGCCAGAGATTTGGGAAGAAACTGGATGTGACAAAGTACTGCTTGTAATTGAGACAAGAGGGTTTTCTGAACAACGTAGGAGTATATTTTCCTACTGCTTAGACGTCTTTTGTTTGACAGTAAATTTTGTAGATAGTTATGTCTGAGTGAAAAATCACAGTGAAAAAATGTATTGATACATGAGAATAGTTAAGAGAAGGTCATATATTGCAAGAGATTGTTAGGTCATATATTCAGGAGAATAATACAGTGTCCTACAGAGACAACATAGATACTTATTAGTCTTGAATAAAAAAGTACTTTGGTTTTTGGGTGGTATTCTGGAATTACGATTTCCTGCTTAAAAAAAAGAATAATGAAGATAACCCAAGTTAATGAAGAGAACTGAAGGAAACAAGCTTCTCAAAAAGGTTTGTGCAGGAAGCAGCATACATTTTGTATCTGGACAAAAATACTCCAAAGAAAGTGTAGTGATAGTCCATAAAAAGTGTTACCTCAAACTGTGCTGGAATTTGCAGTTCAGTTCCCCTTTCCTTCAAAGGTTCAAAATGACAAGTTTTTGCAAAGCAGAGTTCTCAAAGTTTGCAAAAGGCCAATGGTTTAGTTTATATTTTTCCCAGTGCAAAGCAAATGACTGACAGAGGTCAAACATACAATTTGAAAGTTAAATCCTCTTCCCTAGTCCCTTTCCTGTTGCTGCCTCCTCTTAGTACTCCATTTGATAGGTTTCTGAGTTCTCCTATGCATTATTTAGCAGCCTCAGCTTGTAGCAACACAAAATTACACACAGCACCAGCAGAGCTCCAACGTGGTGTATTTTGGAGGCCTAAAGACTTCCATTTAGAAAAGCAATAAAAACAGTCCTAGGCTTTCAGTATGTATTTCAGTATGAATGAGAACAAAATACAGGTGAGAATACTTCTGTTAGTTCAAATTAATAAATATAAATGTGCTCTTAAACGGGTTCCATTCTAAAATGTGAATTCCTATAGAAAGGTTAACATCCTGAGCACTGGGATTTAAACCAATCATCATGGAAGAAAACCTAACAGCTAATTCTGCTGGAGGAAAATTTCCATGCTCACAATTTAAAATGTTCTTTTGCTTGCTGTTTTGCAATCATAAACAGAAACTGAAAATGTTTGAAAGATTTTTAATTTTTTTTTTCTCCAAGTAATACCTTTTTTGGTTATGGACTAGTGATGCTGACAAATACCTAATTCTTGCCAGGAGCTTAAATATTAAATGGCAATCTAGTCCATTTTTGACAGTACACATGCAAGATATGGCCACATCTGTAAAACACTGTTTTGGAGCATGCTCCTTAGAATATCTAAAATTGAAACTTCTAGAGAAAGCATGGCTAGTTTCAAAGCTTGTTGTATAACTGCAATAATTACTTCTGAAAAAAATAGCCCGATGCACAGAACATGAGTGACAACAGGTACTAACAGTCCAAGTGTATGACCAGTTGTGTACTCCCAAAGAGCTAAAGATGGAGCCCAAACCAAAAAGTCAGAAATAATATTCAAGCTTCCTATCTCGACCCATTTCAGACTTCTGCAATATGGGTGAGATGGCTGTAAAATTTTACACTTATAGATTTTGAGGCATTTGGATGCCAGGACCAAATTCTTAGCTTGGGCCCAGGACTGTTCCAGCAACCTCTTTTTAGAAACATGTTTAGCTTTTGTGTTGATGAGATCAGCAGAACTGATAAATGGCAATGGAATTATGCTGAAGAGCTCCAGTGGAAAGGCTGGTTCCAGTGATTGTCGCAGCAGATAGAAAGAGCTGATGAGGGGTAGGGATGAGTTAAGAGTCCACAGAATAGTCCCATTTAGCATTACAGGCCAGGTTCTAAACTTATGAGTCAGATACAGCTTTTTCTGGAAATATTTATGACCTTGGGTTTCCAACTACTGCTCTTTATCTGCAAGCCTGCCTTTCATCACATCTGAGATACTAAGTGGATCAGTTCTGAACACATTTTGCAGTCAGAGCCTCATCTAATCTCTCACCTTTCCCTCGTCCCTCCCCAGGCTCTAACACCTGTAGTGTGCTGCTCTGATTTCCTTCTGCATACAGAGACATGAGCATACAACTTCTGTCCTTGAATAATCCACTTCCAAATAAACTTTGTCTAAAAATCTGTCTTCAAACATCTTGTGTTGCTTAGACAAAGCTACCTCCTAAACTGGGTGTTCCCCTACTTTCTTCTCCCCTACCCTTGTCTTTTCGGTCCTTTCCTTCTATCCTGCCATATATATCAAATATCTGTGGTGTTAGGGTCCTCTTTTTGGCAATTTCTACCATGTGAAATGGCTCTATGGTGCTTCCCCCCGTTTACTTTACTGGCATATGCACATCTTTCCTGACATTTCTCACTCCATCTGTCAGGTGTTTTAAGGAAAAGAATTGAACAGGCATATTTGAAAGAAATTGTTCCAGGTAAAGGTACTGGGAAGCCATGTTACGCAATGAAGAATACAGTTCTCTCTGGGATTGTGAGGGTTATCAAGCACGGAAGAACAGTAATTTCAATGTATTAACTGCTTTGCTACAAACACTGTGTGGACAAGAAGATATAAATGATAATGACAGTAGATTAAACTTGGTTCACAAGCCTTCAGACATACTCAGTATGACATTCTTTTTCATTTATGCAGCTGAGCAAGTTTACTTCAGCCAGCGGGTGGGGGTCTAAGAAAACTATTTGGACTGCATAACAAGAACACATCTGTACAGTTGAGATAGCTTTGAAGATATGCCAAATTTGTTTGGGGATTTTTGTGGTGTTTTTTTTTTTTTTTAAATAAGCTTAAGGCTTTTCTAAAATAATCCTAATATCACTTCTACCCCTCACACCAAAAATAAACCCCAAATGAAAACAGCATCAAAACCAGTCATGTAAGCATTTTTATGGCCCAATACATAAACTGCTTAACCATTCAAGTCACAAAATAGTATGGTATACACATGAAAAATTGAATTGAATTAGTTTACATATTATGCATTTAAGCAACCATCAGCCAAACACATCTTTGAAAGTGTTGATATGAAATACAGAAGTAAAGTTGCCAATTCCCAGCGAAAATCACCTGTAGATGTTTGCAAATAGCAATATCCAATTACGGTATGCTTCGGTATTTAACTAGGCTTGGCAGGGAGAAGCAAAAACAAAAATATACTCATATACTGGCAATCTACAGCACGTTGAATTCTACAGCATTAATCGATGTAACCATCTTGTCCTATTTAGGACATTTTTTTGTCTAGATTTCTTTGTTTGGGTTCGATAATGTTACTGCAAGCTGATCCAAAATGACAATAAGCTTCATTCCAAGTGAAGTATGAGAATGCAGTCACAGATGCTACTTCACTGCTTGTCCACAAGGAGGATTGTAAAGCGTCTGTTAGACTCTTAAAGAAAGCAGTCTACTGGCAGCTACCTTTCAGACAGAATTTGCTAGTATTACTGATTTACTACATTTGTACATAAAATAGTAACATACATAAATTTCAAGACAGTGTATCAAATTCTGATACAACATAAACGTTCTAAGCATGCAGTTTGGAAGGGCTGGATTGTATTCAATGCTCTGGGAAAAAAAAGTTACAATTCCTCCTGTGCAGCTAAATTTGGAAAGCAAGAGACCCCAGATGTGCTCTGCAGTGTTTTATATGCTTGTATCAAGAACACTACGCTACTCAGTACAAGTCAGGCCTATGCCATCCCATGACATAGGCCACTGGCTTTCATACGCCCAGAGCATCCGTGGTGCACAGGGAACTGAAAACAGTTTGGACAAGCTGCCTGCCAACGGCACCAGCAAAGAGCAAACACCCAGACATGGCTGGGGCTTCCTCAACAGTGTGCATGATAGCTCCCTTACAGTGGTAAATAAATGGAAACACTGGGAAGATGTTTGCCATTTTCCTTCTGTTTTCTCTGTGTCCCACATCACATAAACGTAAATTTAAATTATTAGCGATTCGGATTCAAATTAACCTAAATGTGTAACTATCTTGTGGCCACATATAGATATTTGCTTTCCCTCGTCCCTATTTCTGATCTTCTTCGTTCATCATGAAACCTTTCGTGTCAAGAGAGCTCACTGGAAACTTCAGGCTTCCAGTTCTCTGTTAAAACTTGCATTTGAATCTCACAAGGACGCAACGGGTAAAGCACATAGAAATTTCTTTACAAAGACCTAGTGGTAGCTGTGCTGTTAGTTCTGTGGTCACTGTGAGGGAGACTGCTCCTGCCCTCACAGAACAGTCCAACAATCCTCTTTCACAAGTAACTGGACGCTGTAGAGCTTGGTGGAAGCATTACACAGAGGGCTGTCATATGTTATTGCAGTCTTATCTCTGAGCTTTTTTTCCTTGGATGAGTTTATTTTTTCAATCCTAACACAATTTCGATATAATTGTTGGCCAAAAACCAAGGCTAGTTTTGTGCTAGAACAGCCCAGTATAATGTGTCAGAACCTATTTTCATCTGCTTATTTAAGTCTTCCAGAGCAACATTTTAGCCCTTCCCACCAGACAGAACTATGCCTACCTTGCATGGTTTGTTTATGTGTACTTAGGATAGCTAGGCAACAAGTGGGCAACTGCTACCCATGACCTGGTAAAACTGTGTTGTATTAAGCTGTACATGTCCAACTTTTTTTATTTTAGAAGATGAAATTGAATGCAAAATCTGACCAAAACCATGAATTTGGGGGTTCTAATGTTACCTTCCTCTCTTTTTTCAAAAAATTAATACCTCTACCGCCCAGCATCACTGACAGAAACAACGGTAGCTTTAACTTCTGATCCAAATCCTGCAGATCCCTGGCATACCTAACTCATATATGCTTCTTTTACCATCAACTGAGGATTCAGTTTTGATTAATCTTTATCTACTCCCCATTAGAATACATGGAGAGCAATGCACCATGACCTATCAGCCACCCAAAATGAGCTCTTGCCAGAGGAAGTTTGTGGTACCTGATGAGCTGTGGCTCTGCATAGGGGTCTAGCATATTACAAAGCCAGGCACACCACGGAGTCCCACGGTGTGAAGTCTGTCAGGACGTGCAGTTCAGTGTAAGGTTGGTTCATGTTCATCTGCCCCTGTATCACAGGCCTGGAACTGGGAGTACTGGGGACCACAAGGGAGGGATACAGGAGCCGCTCGGACATGTTCGGTCAGGTGGAACCTGATTTATTAGCCCAAGCTCAGTGCTATTGCTGCAGTCAGCAGAGGCAAGGAGGACGCTGCAGCCAACTTCAGGAGCAGGGCGAAGTGGATATAATAGAGAACAAATCTTGCCAATTTTTTCAAGTATGGCTTGGCTACATAACTGTTGGGAATCATTACTTTATAATATATTAGATGTGCTTGAACAAGTTAAATGTCTTGTTTTCTTGGACAATGAAACGATCTTCCTTCTTTAATGTGCTATAAATTACTGTAAAATACAAATTGAGATATTCTGTTGATATGTGGGTTTTCTTTCTGGTTTTGTTTGGTTTGGTTGTTATGCCTGGTTTCTAACAAAGCATAACTTTCAGTCCACATTCATGTCAGCAATGCCCTTATTTGAAACAGCAATTCTTCTCAAGGTGCCTCGCAGGGTGATGACCCTTAATTCCAGACATCCCAGATTTGATTAAAGCCACATGAAACAAGTTCATCTTTGTAACCCTGCACTAGTATATTGCCTGCTTTCCTCAAACACACAAAAACCCTTTACTAAGACTACACTAACTCATCTTTACATTGGCCACATTTTCTTAAACTTTGTCTCTCTATCACAGTTCAAGCCCCAAACCAGGTACAGAATTGTGAAGTACACTAGCAGCTAGATCAAAACCAAGATCAAGAATGAAGTATGGAGTGTCACATTTATTCCTTTAAGAAAGAGCTCTCTTGTGAGACATTTGTTCTATCTATATATTATATGCATTCTATCTATGTATTTTTTAAGTAAAACAGAAAAATCCTAGCATTTATAAATAAAGTGAGAATCTCAGTATCTCAGGAATAATGAATGTCCACTTTGCTCTTTCTTGGTTTGCTTCACACACAAGACCATCATGCAGAGGAGACAGCATGGAGCCTGTGTAAAGCTTTGTCTGACTAGTGACTTGTGAGTTAGGCAAGAAGGAACCTTTCAGTGTTGTCTCTGTAAAAGCAGACATCTTCCTCTGCTCTCTCACAACATCAAAAATATGTGCTGTCAACAAGGACAATTATTACAATCAATCACAAGCATTCCTCCTGAATGAGGAGCAGAGTAATTTTCATTTTAAATCCAAGAACAAAACCATCTTTTCCTATAAGATGAGATCTCCCGCTTTCTTCTTCAGAAGTAAACTGCCCTTTTTCTTCCCTGGGGTTATAAGGAGATGAAATCGTACACTTCAAGTCAGTGGCTATTCCTGTCCCTCCCAAAAGTAGCTGGCTAGAAGGGAGAGGAGGGGAAAAAAAGGAACAGAGAATGCAAGGGCAAAACCACAAAGCTCTTTGGGGAACTGGACAAGTCATTAAAAAAAAAAAAAAAAAAAGAAGGCAACACACAAGTGCCACCACTAGTACCTGTACAATCATTAAAGAGGAACTGTGAGGAACTGCTCCAGATTTATTACCCATTTTAAGACAAGACCAACAAATATGATACAGGGCTGTTCAACAGAAGACAAACTATGGCCCTAGTCACGTTATCATAGTGATACAGAGCACCCAAACCCAAACAAAAGACCACCCTTTGTGAATTCTCTTTCTCTGTGGGTGATCACTACCTTCATTACTGTTGTTTTCCTTTTGTTTAGAGGTCAAAAGAAATCTTGTTGGTTTGGTCCCTGTCTTGCTCTCTCAGGCTTTCACCTATAGTTTATTAAAAGTTGGTAAGATCTTTAATGATCATAGTTTTGCAATTCCCATTTAAATTCCCAGCCCCTTTTCCTGGCTTCTAAAGCAGCTGCTCTGATCAAATACAGGCCTTGTATTGATTCAAGTTTTTGAAATCCCACTGGAGATGACTCAATCCAATGGGATACTCATAAAAATTGATTAATAATGATAGCTTTATTTTTCATGTCCACATTAACCTCTTTTTATCCATCTTTCCTCATCCTGGGAAAAAAAAAAGTCCTACCTAGCACTTAACTTTTTAACAGATAAAGAAATCAAGCATTTCTAAAGTTTAAAGTGTCAGCAGATCCCCAACACCATCATAGAATCATCACTGTTCAGTATTTTCTAGAAGAATCCAGAGTGAGTATAAAACATATGAAATAATGAGCAAGTGATCCTCCAATATGATAATATCTAATTTATTATAGTTGTTGTTCCTGGCTTCTAGTTAGCAACTAATGCTGAATGCTATTTTCTTACTTGAGAGCACCACATACTGTTATGTGCTTTTCTGACTTTCACAGTAGATATCCATTGGTGATTACTTGCAATACTAATCCAGTTCCAAACCAGTGCAGATTAATTACAGCACACAGAGTAAAATCTCAGGCTCTGAATATATTAAGCATGGCCACAGAATTTATCTTAAACTCCCCCCCCTCAAAAGTTGTCAGACATGGAGGCCTTTTCTTTAAAGAAGAAGATGCAGCCAGAAGATTCAATTGATAAAACACTAACCAAAACAGAGATTTTCTGATTTATCTCCTATGCATAAGCATGTGTATGTTTTCTCAGGTTTCTGAAGTGCTAATTATCCCCAAAGCTAAAAGCAAATTCCTCATATAATAAATCCTAAGCATAATGCGGCCACTACAGTTACAATACAGTGTATAAAATCAGTTGATCCTCTAATAGGTCAAATTCTAGGTGCAAAAATACTTCTGTTCATTGAATTATGAGACAGGAACCCATTATGAGCCCTGGAAAGCAATTCAATCTCACTAATTTTCCATCAGTGTAAAGAGCTTGTAACCTTGCCTGAACATTAAATTCTAGATTAAAAAAAAATGTAAAAAACAGTAAAACCAGAAAAGTAATTTAATACTGTTTTTCAACTCGTGGTTTCACTTTCTGTAGGAAGCAAATGTTCTTGTGGGGATGACCTGAAGGAATGCCAAATATCCATAATAGACTTTAGTACTGCATTTCATATAGTAGTGCAAACGTTTTCACAAATAAGCAAGCTAGAAGAACCTTAGCTCAGTTTCAAATAGCCTGAAATTGCTTTCTTGTTTCTTCAGTTTTCATGTGGAACCAAGTGAAACAGAGCAATTTTAATTGAGTTTTGCAAGGAGATTTGTTTTAGTTCATTCAAATTCAATGTGAATTTCCAAGCATATAAGCTGTTTACATGGACATATACACAGAGGGCAAAACTTCAGTTTTCACAGCCATGCTTGTGACTTTGAAATGTGAAGCTATAAAAGCTACATACTTAAGAGTTTATAATTAAATGAAGGACGAGTATCATATCTACCTTCCTCTTCTAACTATCCGTAAAACATAAAGCTACTAGTATTAATTTATCATAATATTTGATTTCTTAAACATTAGCATTAGTTATGTTTATAGAACAAGCATCTTTGCACAGGCTACACAACAGCAATTGTAGAATATACATACAACAATATACGTGCATACGTGGATATATAAATAAGCAATCAACAAAACATGGAGTGTTATGCTGTGCATATGTATATGAGAGACCAGTTTTCTCAAAAATTGTTGGAAGTTTTGTTTTTCAAATCTTTTGGGGCTGAATCTACAACTCATAAATACTGATTCCTATCTATCTCCTCAGCCAGAAGTAGCATACGACATGCACTAACAATAGTCATAACCCAGCAGAGCACTCAAGCACATAATTTGTATAAATATACAAGCATTAATTAGCACAAAGGCTATCTGCTTAGAATTAGATTCATGCTGATATAGTTGGCTGAACCCCAGCACATATGTCAGCCAGTACACAATTACATTCCTGTGAACAGTGATACACAAAATAGAGCCAACAGAAGTCAAAATTTCTTTATATGGATTCTATTGCCACAAAACTGAACGATTTCATATGACCATATGAGACCCGACAACTTAATGCCAGCAGTATTTGTTAAACCAGTCCAACGGGCACATCCTCTCAGCATCTAAAACACACGGCTCTTTTTTTCCCTTTTGCAAGAGAATCATAACTTCAGTTCTAAATTTAATCTGCTAAAGTGACTTCAAGTGTTAAACTTCTGTATATACTAGAGAAAGAACAGGACAGAATAAAAAGTACACAACAGCCTCACACGGACCATTGGGGAAATGCTGAGTCCCAGTGACAACAACAACGGAAAAGGTAGGTTTCTGCAGTTGAAATCTGGAGCCAGTCAGGTACAGATGCTTTGTTACCACTGCCATTAATTTAGGTTTCCACTCATAGGATTTAGAAATGGACATGTGGAAAAAATAAACTGTAAAGAATCACAATGGTTATTTCACATAGACTGTTCATCAGAACAATAGCAGGAAGGTTGTACTATCTCTCTTCAATGTTCAGAGATGGATTCATGTACAGAGCTCCATGCCACAAAACAATATATTTCTTTAGCAGAGTGTGCAACTTAAAATAACCTCACCTTCTTTTCCATCTCACTTTCAATTTACAGTTTCTTTAAGAAATTATAAGCTTCAGTTTACTTTCTGCTGCCCTTCTGGGCCCAGCCCTGCAGTCTAAATTGGTCAGCGTAATGTGGCAACTTTTCATTTTGCATGTTCCACAGAACTTGCTCTTCTGGCTTGCTGTTCACCCAGACAGGTTCTAAACACCATGTGAATAGAATCCCTTGCAGTTTTGCATGCAGAAGCATCTAGGGAAAAATCAGTTACTTACAAAGGAAGTTCTGAGAAGGCCAGAGATGAATGAACATGCAGAATTGCAAAACTGTTCTTGGCTAGGAGCTGATTGGGGTCTAGAAAGGCAATTTATAATAGGGCTAGGTGAGTTAGAGCTAGAGTTAGACCCTCAGTTCCCTTAGACCCTCTAGACTCTAGACAGTTAGAGCTAGGTGTTGACCCTGTTTTCCACCTGTGCGTAAGCACTGCAGCAGATGACTGCATGGCATTACTACTTTCTGTGTGGGAACCACTACCTTTCTTTTGTCCATATAATACAGGATCAAGGTCTGGGTCATCTTACTCCTCCCTATCTTCAGCAAAGGGGCAGTGACATTGCTGACCTTTCTGGACTAGGAACCTCAAAGAAAGACCTGCTTTTACCAGGACTGGGAGACAGTAAACGGCCACTAAATTTAGGGTCTCTCTAAAGCAGAAGAGCTCTGCCCCCACAGCTAGATCAGCATAACTGTGCCAGTGGATATCTCCAAGTTTCTCTGTAGCATAGTGGCACCCTCTGTGAGGTGCTCAAGCTATGCCACTATAGTGGCAATATAGCGACACCTATATTGGGCTTTCTTAGTGTGCTTACCTCAGGGAGGAAACATGCTTTTTTTTTCCCAGTAATCTTATCCAAAATAGTTATGCCAGCAACATTTTTTGCGTAGACTTAGTCCAAGCTAGAATAAATCAACTACCTAGAGACTCTGTGGTCAGGGACCTGGCATTTTCTCCCATGTTCTAGACCACACGTAGACGTGATTGTTTTCTTTTTTTGTTTCTAGGAGACATAGGTTAAAATAATAAAAAAAAGATATCATATTGAATATGCAAATAGATAACAAGATATCTTGGGAATGAATGTACCCACATAAAAGATAAACACGGAAAAAGAGGAAGATAGAGCTGAGTGAAGGACTTTCTAACAGCAGGAGACTCTAGTGAGTAGGTAAAAATGATATAACGATGCTAAAATGGTAAGAGTAACCTTAGCCTTGCACAGGGAACTGTGGTTCACCATCAGAGAAAAAAGAGATAAAAAAACTGAGTCCTGTTAGACTTTAAAAGTGTAATGTAGATGTAAAGCATTAAAAATTACTGCCTTAATCTTATGCATCTATCACTTCTACAGAGTTCAGCTAGTGATTTTACATCAAAGAGAACTAGAATCAGACCTGCTGTCTGGCAGCCTGGTGTCTGGCTGTGTCTTAGTTCCATTTACACGAGTGCTACATCCCAGATCTGGGCCAGCATGGTCTGGTTGCCAATCATAGGTTTATCTTTTACAGTAGTGATGATGGAAAGGCCTGGAGCTTGAGCTGAAGCTCAGAAGCCCCTTGCACACACAAACTGTCGAGCGCTGCTGAGGATATAAATCTGGACAATCCCTTCAGAGGATCTTACAGCGCTGCTGTTTCTAATGCTGAGTACCAAAAAGGCAGAGTTACATATGAAAATGCAGGCAACAAGTAATGTTAGCTACAATTGTTTTAGCATAGAAAATTATCAGATTGGAAGCTTATACAAAAGTTTGGAAAGAAGAGTTTATAGTCGCTAAACGGAATGTGAAACTGCTGTATATGGGGTGGATTCTGTTCCCATCATAGCCATTGCAAGCTTTTCCCCATATTGCATGTCTACTTACATCTGATTTATCTGGAGAGAAAAAAACCCAACAAAAAACCACTAGTGAGCTAATGAGGACTTTTGTACACAATGACTTTAAAGTTTTCCAACTTGCTTTACTCCTTGACATGATTTACAGATTCACCTCCTGCTGTTTAGCTTTAGTGCACCACAAGGAACAAGACTTCCAAACAAACTGAATCCCATTTGTTTGTGACATATTTAGACAACGGTTTCCTGGGGATCTTCTTTCGCTTGTTCAACTTCCCACTTCACTAAACATTGTCCAAGTACTACTGAGATGCATTCAATACAATTTTCCTACTGAAAGAATTTATTTCTTTTATCAGTTTGCACAACTATTTTCAACTTTTTGTGGAGAATATTATGGATAGTAAACAGTAAGTCCCACTCTCTCACAGCAGAACATGAGTAATTCTGATTGGAATTAGTATCTACTTTTATAGCCAGCTTTGGAAGAATCAGCACTGCGTTAGGTCCAATTATAAGAATTTCTTGGAAGCATTTTCTTTTCAGCAACAATTGTAGCCATCTGAAAATGTGCGTGGGTGTCCATGCACTTATAGTTTTGTATACTTACTTCGGAGAGGAACTCTCCCTGATCGCTTTAAGCAGTGATAAGCAGGCAAAAAAGTCAATAAATATCTTTATCATCAGTGTAAGTCACCTATTTGACACTAGGGATATCCCAGTGTGTTCCCTGATAACAGAATTACAAAGGACAGGTAGTGCTGCTAAGACCATCCACTGTAATTATAGAATATTAAAGTATGTATTCAATACCTAGTCGGTTTACCTTAAGAACACATCACAAAAGAAGGTATTTGAGGGCAAAATACAGTCTAAGGAAAAAATAATTAACTTCACCATTAAATAAAAACAACAATCCAACCTGTTTAAAACAGCCAAAGTAGGTTCACCTAAAAGGCGGTATCCCCATTCTTTGTCGAAAAAGGAAGAATTGGAAAAATGATCTCTTAAATCTGTTTTATTTGGAGATTCCAGGATATGAAAAAATTCATATTAATAACATCCTTTGTAAAAAAGAAAAAATACAGGCCGTGAGGCACAAGGGATTGAAGTGACTGTAGGTTTATATTTTAGGATAATGCTCTCCAAAGACTTTTTGAACATTTCCTTGCTTGGCTTTTGTACAGTAAGTATGCTGTGAGATTTCAGGCTGACCTTTAGCTTTTGGAAATGCTGAAGTCTGTGCTTGCAGAACAAGCCTGCACATTTCGGCTAAACAGAAGAAGGAAAAACAGGGAGGAATGTTTTGTTATGGGGTTGACTCATTTCTTTTAAACAAAGGAAATACTGCTGATTCAACAAAATACAACTAGAGATGCCTTAAGTGGAAAGTAAGGGAAATGTTTGATTGGCGAGCAAAATCTAAGTAAAGGGACATTTTTCTATAGATGGTTGACAATGGTTGCCATTACATAGACAGTAAGCAAAGAGATATTTCTTTTGCCCTGCCTTTTCGTGAGTTTCTGCATTGCATATAGCTTCCACAGCCAATGCCTTTTCCAGCTGCATATCAAATCCAGCTTATTATCCTTTACATTCTAACACTCTGACATAAATTCCTGATGAGGGAATGGAGTAGGAGGCCTCATTTACTTACTGGGTGCAATCTGCTGTGGAGGAACACATAACATGCAAGGAAACTGTCCATAGGATCATCACGATGGTTGCCAAGCTCCCTGCCCGAACTGCGCTTGCAACTCGTCTCTCTCAGGCTGTACTGAGAGATAGAAAGGGATAATACCTGCCTTTTGCCCTTCTTTGATCATCTCCTTATCTGCAGAAAAGACCGTGGGATGTGTGCCAATGTCCTAACCAGTATTCATCTAATCTAAGGGAAAAAACCCCACAACTAACAGTCGTTTCCGTATGAGTAAGCAAGCTCAATCCTCTTTTGAGGTCTCACAAGTCTGCTTAAAACTCTACTAAAATTAGAATGTTGTCCTTTTTAATTCATCACAACCCCAATAGCTTAGGCTGAGACAATGCCAGTGGTTTTCAGACCCACTTTTCCCAGTAGACTGCTTTAAGGGACTTTCATACTGGGAAATGTAACTAATGCCTTGTTTGTTCTCATATCTGGCTTGGGACAGCAGAGTTCCAAAAGAAATACAAGAGTTATTTGTTTATGTTAAGATATCACCCTGCTCCAAGATGTCATCTCATTTCTGATTTCTCCCATAAATTCAGTTCGCTCAGAACCAGATGCTTCTTATTCAGAGTGATTAATTGTAAGAAAACTTCTTAATATCTGTGTTTGTTTCTCACTTCATCTCATTTGAGTGTGAAAACAGACAAGAATGATGTGCAGAGAGCAGATGTTGTTGCAGAAGAAAATGGAACAGTTTTTCAGTTCACAACCTGAAGAACTCACTCTCAGCTCTTCTGTGGTGTAGTCAAAACTGTCTTGAACTTCTCATATTTCCTTTGAACATTACTGAAATAATTTATAATTAAAAATTCTTAATACTTTGAATGGAAAAGTTTCTGCATACCAACTTATTCCACGTTTGATGATAGGGTGACTGCCTTCATGACATGGCTCTCATAACTTATTCATTTGCTTCTGCAAGGCCAGGATACACGCATGTTGCATGTAGGGATGGATGGAAAAAAATGAGATGCCATTATCCTCATGCCCTCCCCCTTTTCCCACAGAAATAAAGAATGAAGCTGGCATCCTTTCCTACACCTTTAAAATTTTCCTCCATGGTGGAAAATCATCTCTAGAAGGAACTCCCGTGACAGCTATGCTAGGAACTGCAGAATTACAGAGAGTATGGGCAACCTCTTTACATAGTATTAGTTTCTTGTGATACACAGCGTTTGAGACTGGAATAATTTTCTGAGCTCAAGTTGAACAATAGGGTGTGGAGAGAGGAGCTCAAAAATCTCAACTAAATCATTTTGCCTAGAATTTGGGTTAAAAGCAGCCCCTCCTCCCATGTTGCTGAGTAAAAATAGGTACTGAAAAATGACTGAGTATTTGCCATTTTGTACATAAGGGGAGCTTGGCAAGAAACAAAGATATTTGCAGAAAGTCAGGTGGCTGGCATGGGTCATCATGAATTTTGAGTTACAGAAAAATGAGAAGCAGAGGTATAGAAGAAAGAAGTCTAAGGTCCTTGAACCTGATGGAGATCATTAACAGTAACAGCCAGAAACAGCGAGCTCCAGTGCCTTGTGTGCATTCAACTTAGTTGATGATTTCCTCATCTTCCTCAGAATGTAAATTTGAACAGATGAATCTTATGAAGGCTATGTAATCATACAGCATAGCATGCTTTCAGGTATTTCCTCTTTCTCCTCTGACCACAAGGCAAGGAATAATTCAGAATAATCACAGAGCAAGAAGATTCTCTGGTAAGAATAGATAATTAGGGTCTTCTGAAGGGGATATCACTGAATGGAAAGCTACTATCATGCCCAGAGGGAGACAAGAAATTGCCTAGAAAGGGGGGGGGGGGGGGGGGGATAAATCTGTGTATCTTCAAGTGTCAGTAGTTTCAGTTTTTATGCATCATGTTTGAAACTGCTGCAGTCTTTGTAATGACAACTGACATAATTAAGCCAACCTCATCTAAGTCAGCCAGCCACCTCAGTAAGATTGATTACTACTCGGTTTATTACAAGAGATTTTGAGAAGACATTTTAATAACAAATATCCAGCTGAACTCCAAGCAAATTTACAAGGCGCTGTGGTGCCTTATAAGAATGTATCTTGTATGTAGCAAATTCTCCCCCTCTCTTGTTGTTATATGCTATGCTGCTTCTAAATACATAGATTCTGTTACCTTTTCCTATCAGGAGTTTAAGGAAAACCTGGAGAACAGAACTGGATGATGCATAAATCTCTACATTAGTCATAATTAATTGTAGGGAAAGAATTTAGCATTTCATGGTCCACATGTATCTGTATATACCTGAGGGGCAGTACATAACATTCCCGAACTTATTCCTCAGAGCTGAAGCTATAGTTTATACATATGCAACGACTACCTACAAGTATCACTAGTCTTTTAGCAAATCTCATGCCATTTTGGTACTAGACAGTCTAAATAGGAAGGCAGTGCTGCTCTTGTGACACAATGCTTCTCAGAGCAAGTCTAGATGCAGTAATTGATCAAGTGAATAGACAGCAGTGCTAAATGAAATAGTTAATGACTTTGTATTACCCATGCCAGCAAGCGTTATAGTTTCTTCTTACATCTCCCTGCATAAATGCAGTAACAAGAAGAGACTTCCCAAAAGTTTCTGTGTGTGTGCCTGTTTTCTCCTCAATATTTCAATCCTGATCTGCTCTTTTAGTGTGTAGGGCCTCTTCAATAGAGATGACTCATAATGCTGAAGTATTCTCCAAATGCAAGGTGAATGAGCATCTGCAGGGGATTAGGCTGATGTCAAAATCACTCCAGATTCTCTATATTAGATATGAACCTGGGTCAGGAAAGAAATGAAGCACTTGTTCATTGAATCATTCTGCCACTTAACTCATCTTAGCCATACTTTAGAAGGTAATTACATTCCCAATAGCAAAAGTGATCTGAAATCAATGTTGCCAGATGAGTCTAGATGAAAGGTACAGATAAAGGCACGGGGAGCTATATGAGCCTTATTTTTCATAACCAGACCTTGTTATAGTCACCAACAGGCTTGCTAATGCAAGTGGAGTAATCTTTTCAAGATGATTGCAGAATCCTGTCTAGCACAGAATATAGCTTCTTGCATTGACCCCAAAAGAATGGGAGAGATCATATAATACACTCTCTTCTGTGGCTGCTGCCCTCTTCTGTAAAATCAGTCTGGACTTTATGGAGTCTAAGGAGCTCTGCTTAAGTTATTCTAGAAAAGTAATGCATTTATCTTCTATTATGCTATTTTCTCAGGCACAGAGTTAAAGTGGTCCTGCTTTGGCTGTCATTTTCAAGGATTCATGTTATAGGCACTCTTTCTCTCAAAAATATGTCTAAGATGAAACAAGGCTGTGTTTAGAGTACAATTCAAGACATGTTTGTATGGGCCTTTTCAGTTATTGTGGCAACTACAGATTCAGTAAGCCCCTGTAGACTGGCCTCCTGGCTGTTTTTTCCCCTTTCCCAGAAGGTTATTTAGATGGTTGGTAGCATTGGTCATGGATGTGTGGGGCTGCTTACACCTTGAGAGATTACATACTCCACTGATTGGAGCTGAAACCACCCCATATCTACCAACTACGCTTATGACCTCTTGCAATTGGACTTTGTCAAAACCTCAGTCATCATGAAATAGGACCTGTAGCCAGAGTAAAAATTCACTCGAGAACCACTGAAAACCAGCTTCTAGCCCTGAGGATTAAATAAGCCTAGGCAATTCTTGACAGAAATTTGCTTAAACTCTTCTAAAATCCTCCAGCGAAGGAGTTTCCAGGATGCCTAACTTAGCAAGGTCTTTCATCATCCTCAGAAATATCTAATATGTAAGCTTAAATTTTCTTTCCTGTAAAGTTGATTTCTTGCTGGTTTTAACCTACAAACAAGAACAAACAATTGTACTGCCTTCTTTATAATAGTGTCCTGCTGTCAAGAGGTTAAGTCCTCCCTCCCATCTCTATAGTTGGGGGGGTTTTTTTGGTTTTTTTTTTTTTCTTTTCCAAAAGAGAAAGACTGAATACACTAAATTCCTCCACAACTTCCTCATAGGTCATGCTTTCTAACTCTTTTAGCATACTTGCTGATCTACCTTGGACCCTTTCCAATTGGCCCACATCTTTCTCAAGTTGACAGAGTACTCACAGCACCAAATAAAGATGAATAATTACCTCCCATGTTCTACAGATTGAGCTATCCTATTAATATGGCCCAGGATCATGTTTCCCTCTTTCCTTAAGGAAAAAAACCCCAACAAACAACAAAAACCCTGCCACCTACCTCCTGCCACAGTCTTCCCTTATTTAGTTTAGAAACACACTAAATGTCCTCCAGAACCTTTGCAGCTGAACTGGTGTCAGCAAGACACTTCTTGTTTTTATAAGTTCCATTTTTCTTTCCCAAGTGGAGCAGTTTGCATTACTCTAATGAATTATATCATTTCACTTTTTGTCTTCCGTTTTCCAGATCATTTTGAATGTGTCTCTTTTATAATGCCAACAATCACACCCAGTGGGCTCTCATTAGCCAATTTTATGTGTATACTGTTGCCTCACTGAACGATTAATGAAAAAAGTCATAGAAGGGGATCCATGACATAAGCCTGTAACACTGTTTGAATGTAGAATGTTACTTTTTTTAAAAAAATATATACCGTTTTCTAAAGGATCTAACCTTGTAAAGTGCAGCCAGACAATAATGATAAATGCCTTGAAAGGCTTGTAAGAGAAATCCTTCCCTGGTGTCTATGAGCACAACATTAATAGTTTTCTAATCAAAGATGAAATCTTGTTGCAATAAAGTGTGGTATGCTTTGTGTAAGGAAATACAGAAACTCACAGGAGATCTGTCAGTAACGATAATAGCCAATTTTCAGTCCCATGGGGATTTTTTTCTGCCTAAAGAGATTTGGTGAAAATTCTTACGTCCCCACATCAAATAACATGTCAGAAGACAGAGAAGCACAAAAAATGTTGTCTCAGAATGGACTTAATGAGGACAAAAAGAAAAAAAAAAAAAAAGATAAAATGTCTCTATCTCAGCTAGATCAAACTTCTGATTCTTACTGTTAGTCTAAAGAGACTGTAAAAATCCTATTAAGAAATGTGAAAATGGTACTGACTGAATAAGTAGCAATACTTTTAATGTGCAACATGAATGCGCTCTACCTCCATCAGAAATTATTTTAGGATGGCTTTTAATATAGCTGCTTGAATATTTCATACCAAAACATTCCTCTTTGGAAAACTGAGTTTTAAACTCAGTAGTTTTGGGGAGAATGTCTGTCTTTTCATGAGGAAAAGTCCCAAACTTTCTGGGTTTTTTGACTGATTGGTTTTTGGTTTTGTTTTTTTTTTAATGCCTCCTCACCCTAACTGAACAGCTTTTAGTGTTCATATTTCACTTCTCTCAAAAAATATTCAGATATGAAAAATTACAAAAAAGCCACCCAGAACCATGTGTCCTCAGTACTACTTTCCCTGAGTTTTAATTCTGGCCTTACCCCTCTTTCTTTTTCCCTCCACCTTGTTTCTCTCTTCCCCTTTGCAACATATCAAGACAACAACTAAAAGTTCATAGGATAGTTTTAAACTACATATGCACGGTAGCAAACAGTACTCTGGTCTGCAAGTAACAGTTACTTAAAAAATAATCATAGTTTATCTAATTGTGCCTGTATTGGGTCTATTAAGTAAAAAAAATCATCATGATAACTACACAGATTTGTTATTTACATTGTGTGTTATTTACTTTGCGATAGGGAATGATTAGGAAGTGTGATTGTAAGGAAAGAGAATAATAATTCTCCTATGATCAGATGTTTTTATTTTTCTGTGTAGTGGATTCACTGCCCTCTACTGCTCGAGATGAGAGCAAAGCCATTAAGGAACAACTTAACTTCTCTCAACAAGCCAACTGTAACATAACCTGACTTGGAAAACTTGTAATAAGAAAATAGTAGTCTCACCTGCTTCTTAAGGAGAATGAAACTTTGTACTAGCAGTAAAGCTTTCCATTAAAATAACGTGCAATTAGAGTGAAGGTCTTCGTTATTATCTCATTAAGGTAAAATGTTTGAACTACATTATACTTGCTTTGTACAAAGGGCACGGTATGTGTGTGCACCCAAGCAACAGGAGTAAAAAAATGCAGTAATTATCAAGAAATTGAGACATGGAGAGTCTTGGATCTTCAGTAATGTTTAATGTTTAAAACCCCACCCTGACTTCAGACCTAATAGTAAATGAAGATCTAGTCAATACATTCATTTGACGAAACATGGGTGTTTACTTAAAGTGAGATGTAGTCATCTTTGACTATAAAGGTACCTAGACAACTAATCAGATGTCGACATCTGAAACCAAGGCTTTGGGTGTGTCCAGACAGTACAATGGGAAGTACGTGCTCCAGCTCTGGACGAGCTCTTCAAAACCCACTAAAATAGTGTAATATCTCACCTTACTATAAGGTAATACAACTTGAGGTTGGATGGCAATATCGGATTCCACCATCCTACTTTTAATACGTAAGCTAGCTTGTTCAAAGAGATATTTGGGTCTTCTGGTGGTGATCAACATGATATATAGATCCAGATTTTAAAAGTGCAAGCAGCTTTTGAACTGTGTTTAGTATACAGGGGGATTTTCAGCACAGCATAGACTGTACTGAAAAAGACGTGTGACTTGTATATAAACATTTGATGTATTTAAGATGTAATGGCACAATGTAATGATACTTAGGTCGCTGGGCTCATGAGAAGTATAACAACAGTAACAAGGGCAGTAACAAGGTGAAAATGGCAAGTATATTTTTATCTCAAGATAGCAGCTGGTGACAATATCATCATGCCTATTCCAATAGCATAATTTCACATTGCAAATATGCAAATCCCAATTCAACAGCTTGTTGAGCACTTCTCACTCTGTTCAAAATATACAAGTAGTGTCACACTGCAGCTTAAGATGCTCTGGGGATCACAGTAACTTGCCAAGAGAAACTGATGAGGAAGAGAGGCAGCTAACACCAGCCAGTGAATAATCCTGAGGAAGGATTATTCTCCTTCACTGAGGGTTGGGTTTGTGCATTTTTTGTAAAAACAGATTTCATTTTAAGCAACTATCATACACGGCATTCTACAAAAGTCCTCACTGATGCTGCTTCTTAAGCAGCCACATTCAGACTGTATTTGGAATACTGTCTTTACTCGCTCATATTGAATGCTGCCCATTCACTGCTAGGTAGCTATCCGTCTTTCCTCCCTCTCCAGACACTGTTTTTACTGTCTTAGTAAGATGCATGCCCTCTTCCCTAGACATTATTCTGTGTCTTAGCTGTACATGGGGCTGGCGAATGACAGTTTCAGCTATTTTCATCATATCAGCTACTTCAGCTACTTTCTCTTTTGACACAGACCTCCTAAAGAGCCCAGTTGAGATCAGCTATTGTCCCCCCATCAGTTACAGCATACATGTGGTTTGCATCCAGACCTCTAACATGGAAATCTATATACTGACACTTTTAAAAAGAAAATGATCATCATACACAGTAACTCTGTTGTGGCCAAGGCCACCATGGCCATGATCACCTACACACAACCATTATTACCTTGGTGCTCTCAAAGCCATATAGAGGAAACTCCCACCCTGAGGGTTGTGCCACACAGACAGTAGCCAGCTATTTCTGCTGACACACTACTGAATGGTTTCTAACATAGTTCTCAGAATAAAAAATATCTTCCTCCATATAAGGAAATTTTGATGCCCTGTCCAAACATTTAGTATTTGCATGGGTGAACATGAAAGTGAACTCTTCAGTAAAATCTCAGAACAATATATCCTGTGTGTGTACAGTTCTGATGTACAGTTTTTCTTTAAAGGAACATGACCACCATATTAAAAAGAAAAGAATGGTTACCATACTTTAAAAATCCACACCAACTTTATAAGCTAGACATAGAAGTTAAACTAGTTAAAGTGCAATTTTAATAGTGTCAGCTATGGTTTTATATGTATGCTTTATGATAATCCCATATAATTTTTATCATAATTTTTTCCCATATCACAGGAAAGCAAGAATAGTGGTGTGAAAGGCCAACAAATTCCCACATTTACCTGGTGTTCATTAAATATGATGTTTACATATATAGTTTTAATGACAAACACATATGATCACATACAAACACACATTACCAAAAGGAAGTCATTAAAGATAATATTGAAGTCAGAAATTGGAGGGGAGAGCGGTGGGGAAAAAAAATAATCCAGGATACAAACCCCAAAGACTCTGCTGTTCTTCTCAAAATAAATTTTCGTACTATTCCAGAAAATACCAGAAATCTTTATTTAGCCTGAGACAAGAATTTTGAAAGGGTGAATACTTGAGAAGTGAAAGGGAGCTGTTACAGTCTGGTTGTAAAGAGACTAACAAGTAAAAGACATAAGAGTAACACACTTATGAGGCTGGCCTCATAAAAACTGAGTAGTCTTCCTTGATACTGGGGCTAGCTAATTCAGAGTAACTGTGAGCTTCACCTTTATGGGCAACAGGATACACACAACTCCTACTGGGGACTGTATATTGACCACCACCCTTGGGTTTTTTCTTTCTTTTTTTTTAATGCTTGTCTGCCCACAATACATTGTTCCCATCATTCTAGTACCTTAAATATCATAATATTGAATAAATAATAAAAGAATTACAAGCATTGCCTAGACAGTTGCTTTTTCCAAACTTGGAAGTACTCTAGTAGAAAAATAATTATTTAGCTTTTCCCCTCAGTCTCATTTCTTTTACCCAGTTTGTTTCACTTCTTGTTTTGGACTCTCAGAACAAGTACTATGGCAAATATGTTTCTAAAACAGCTACACAAAAGGACTCCAGGATTAGTAGTATGTTTATAAATATTTTGGAAGTTAGTGGCTTTTCAAGCAAATCTTTATCCTTAACTAAATTCAGGCTTACAAAAACACACACACAGTACAGCTGTATTCTGTAACATTATGCATTTTGTGCTGCTGAGTGAACCTTCAGCTATTTAGAGGAGGCCTGGTGAAATCATTGTACAACCAGGACTTACAGACTGATGGTGTTTATTTACAGCGTAATGGTGTTGCTTAATCTTACCTGTCTCCTACAACAGCATTTCAGTAAGAAGATGCTGCTTTTTTCAGAGAGTCTTAAAGAACAGCTTGGGCTTTCCATCTCCCTCGCTATATCTTTTAAAGACTTTTGTCCTTTTAATTTGCACAATATGTTATTGTCTGACATGACTGGAGAATACTATGCACTGAAAACAGAAGCATGCTTATGTAGAGGTGCATGAGAGAGAGACATTAGAATAAAGTTAAAGAAAAAGATTGCAGAGTCAGTTTCTAATGGTATTTAATCAAATTTTGAAATTAATATAAAATAAGAGTTTGCAAATAAAATAGAATTTGAATGATCAAATAAGTATCCCTGTACTCACCATTTTAGATGATCAATTGATGATGACTAAAATTTCAGGTCTGAAGTCATGTCTCCTTGGTTTTCAGCTCTTTCAACTTTTTTCTTCAACATACCAGCCGATGTAGGGGAAAAAGCTGAAGTGATGCAAGTTTATGTACCTTGCTGTAAACAAACAAAAAGAGAGCTTACCTCAATTAAGACTTCCCTTCCTCTGGTCCAAAAGTTAACCTTGGAGCTTATAGTCCTTTATTATTGCTCTGGACTAGGCATCTGTATATTAATGTATTTGTATTTACATTTTACAAATGGAACCACTGTATGTAACAGATTTATGTCATTATTAAACAGTTAGTGTTGATCAAATGGAAGTTTTTATTTATCTAGCAATTACCAGTTCTAATCTCCCTCTGTACAACAGCTAACGAAATGAAAACAAATGCAAGTGCAGAACAGTATCTTACAAGCAGAACATGGAACTTTCAGTGGAAATCATGCTGAGAAAGTTAATTGAGAATACATTAAGACAACTGACTGACCAGATGTACAACATTTTAACAAATGTCTTTTCAATATAATAAAATTGCTAGGTTTATTAATAAACCAACAAGGATAAAGTTCATTGCCATATGAATGCATAGCCAACAAAAGACAGAATTAACCTCTAAAACCTCAACCAGTTACTTGTTTGGGAAACAGTGCAGAGATACGTTTAATCCCAGAAGGAAACTGCTCAGGAACTGGGGAGAGGCAGCCTGGGATTTCTGCCTGAGACAGCTGCGAAGTGGATCAAATTAGGAACATGCCTGTGCTGCAGAGTAAGCCAGCAGTACTGACGACATTTAGGAAAGAAGAGGGGACTGCCATGGGAAGATTTCTTGGGTGCTTTCTCAGTGAGGCAAGGGAAGGAATAGAGGCACTTCATAGGAGAGAGAGAGAAGACCGTTTCGGCTCAAAGCGGAGTTAGTTGCTTCGACACAGACTGGGAAGGATGAGGAGCTGGTTTTTGTGGTGCTACTCCAGGAATGAACACGACATTGTGAAAGGCCTTTAGCAGAACCATATTGCAGAGTTAGGACCAAGTTCCTTAAGTTTACCATGATTAATCCCTTACAATTCCTGAAGTTATCTTAAAATATTTACAGCTCGCGTCCGGCTCCTAGCTGTCCTAATGACAAAGTAACAGTGCACTGCTCTGGCACGTTTGCACCGAAACCAGCACTCGAGCCCTTGTCTCGAGTGCCGCTGCGAGGCACTGTTGCTTTGTTTGAAGCGTGGGGAGCTGTACAGCTCACCTCCCCCTCTTCAGCTAACAGATCGCTTTCTCATTTATTTCCTTTAGGTGCAGGCCCCGTACTTCCAACAAAACAAATGCCCACAATGCCAGTAGTGCCATCCAATTGTTCTGTTCCTGCCCTATATTCAAAAGCAATATAGTTAGTATATAAAGCCAATTCCACCAATAAATCTGCACAGGTGTCTGTGTGCACAATAGTTTGGCTAGAACGGTAGTCCCCCAAAATACTTGAACTGCTTCTCGTACTTTTAATAATAAGCCAGGACTAGTATGTCAGTGTATTCAAAAGCATTCTAAATGAACATTTCGATGTCAATGATTTATTTCTTCTGAATAACAAACATCAAAATAGAGAGTGTTATTCCTCCTGCTATTCCTGGTTCAGTGCATTGGGTGGGCGAAGGAATTTCCCTAGTTCAGACTATTTGGCAATTGCTGCCTATGCTTCTGCTTTGCCACCCACTAGTCTGCCCTGTCTTATCTTCTGCATGACACAAGATTGCTGTCTTTCCTTATGTTACTGGACATCACTTCCAGTTACTGTGTTTTTTCACCTCTAATTCAGATACTCCAGCTGTTCATAATTTTATTCACCTGAAGCCAAACAGGTCGTGTCACAGCTAGCTAGACAATACAAAAACAGAAGTAGAAACCCAAGACAAGTTAAGACCAGCATCAGTTCAGTCCTGCCTCCAATTTAGAATTCATCGCAGGAGCTGTGTCAGACTACAGCACAAATGGACCCAGTGTCCTTAATTTAGCTCTGTTACCCCATCTAGTCCTCGCTCAGGCAAAACCATATTGGCCTCAACTGCTGTGCTAACATTGGCAACAGCTGCTAAAACCAATGTTACCTGGGCTGCCTCTGACAGTTTGACCAGACCAGAAAGTCTCCTGTGCTTCATAGACAAATTATTCCCTAGAAGCCAAACAGTTCCTCTTAAAACTGCAGTAGAAATGACATTGAGAAAGTTAATTGAGAATACACATTTAACCAATTCTGTTCAGACCTTTTTCCTATCTATTCATACAAAAAAAGGGATTAAGGGTAACAGAGTTATGTGTTTGCTGGATGACTCTATGCAAGGAAAAAACAGGCTTCAGAAGAAGGCTCCCTAGCAAGCCAGCATTTCAGACACCGCTCCGCTCTTCTGCCATTAACTGTGACCACTATTCTTAGCCCATCTGACCACTCTATCTGATTGTTTTTCTGCAGCACCCAACCAGTGTAGGTGCACTTTGTACTCAGGATAACTAAGAAAACTGTAGTTGGAAAGACTGAATCTGTAACATCAAGTTTTACCTAGTTTGCCATGAAGGACATGAAAGTAATTTTTTGGGTTTTCCCAGTGTTGTCACCTGTTAGCATAGTCAGTTGTCTTTTGGTGCCAGACTGTGCTTGGAACTCTCTCTTCCCTCTTGCATCACCACTAGTGATAAAGAGCCTTCTCTGACATTTTTAATAGCTAAAGCAATCGTTTCAAGAACCTAAGAGAAATTAGAATATTAAAAAACAAATACTGGGTCTTCAGTTCTCATCTCAGTTCCCTCTCCCCCCAAAAGACATCCAAGTCAGCCTATCTTTGTGTTTTCCAGTTTTACACAGAATTTTTCTCCCCCACTGAGTAACAAGTATTCTCATACATTATAAAAAAGTAATGGTCTCCCCAGCACAGCCTTATAAAGCTCTTTGAGTAGAATCTCTCTCTAAAAATAGAAATCTCTTTGACATTGAAGCTCCAGGCAGCAAGGGAACTGTTGCATTTCAAGCTGAAGCTTTTGGAAAGCACGCCCTGCATTTCCTTTACAAGTGTCCCACAAATGTGCAAAATGCACGACCTGTCCTGTCATGAACCTGGAGTAAATGAGACTTCGTTTGCAGCCAGTGCTGTTGCAGCAATAGCTTCTTAGAAATAAGCAATAAAGACAGAATGCAGCACTGGCAAAAGGTGCTGGATTTACAGCTCTGCAAAAATAACACCCTTTCTTTCTCCGCTCCCCCCCTGCCCTCATACACAACTGCCAGCCTTTCCCAGACTGCCTGACTGGGCAAGATACCCTGAGTTAAGCCCAACACTTGCACTGAGGACAGATGAAAACAAGCAAACAGAAATCTCGCACGTCCGTGTAGCAGTTTTTCCAGTTCTCAGGCAGACATTCCTCTTGGGAATATACAGAAAGGAAGGGGCAGGGGGAACACAAATCCTCTTGGTCCAGCTTTTGCAGATGCTGCCAACTTGCTCTTACTAAAGTCAGGGACAGAAAAAGCCAACTCTGCCAGCATGCCTGAATTGAGGACTGTAAGAATAGGAGGTCTAATTCTTCAGAGCACTAAGTCCAGGAGTATCAAACAGAGGTCAGCACCTCTGTGTGAGACTGACTTAGACATGGCTGTGCAAGGGCAACAGCCACAGATGGACTATTGACATGGGAGCCAGAAATCCGGCTCAGCTTCCACAGTTAGTCTGAGTAAAACAGCATTTCCTCAGGGTTCTGACTACAACTATCCATTTGCCATGGCAAAAAAGTTATTCTTCCATCACGGTAATATTCCCCTGGCAGCATATTTAACTTGAAATTGAAAGTGCTGTTGTTTCCAAATTAACAAATAAAAGTGAGTACTGATCTTAAAATCTGAATGAGGAGATGGGTATATGATTGTAGCCTACTCTGAGAGGATTTTTCAGCCCTCAGTTCCAGGGCGAGTCTCATGTCCTACTTGCAAGATACTTCATTTTTACTCTGGTTGGCCCCACCCTGGAATTCTGATATATAGCCTCACACAGAATTTTATTTAAGAGCTGAAAGGCAGCTCATGAATACTGATCTCCATGTCAATTTTATGAAACATGCACAAATTGCCAAATGGGTTCATGGATTGCCTACGCAAGAAAGGACTGAGGGGGTGACAGAGTAAACCTTTGCAATAGACTTAGTAATAGTATAGAATAGTAAATCTTTGCAAATTATTCCTATTTATTTTATAATTATCTTCGGTTAAAGCCATTTCAGACTAAGCCACTGAAAAAGAAGGAAGAACTTCATGTCACAGTTTGCATCAATTCAGCTGTGACCATTTTAAAGCTCGATCAAATTACACTAAGGTAAATTCTGAATATATTCTAAGCCTAAAAAAATTGAGACTCAGATAAGGAAATCTTCATGGCAGATTATGGGATTTAATTGTTTGATTAAAAGCACAGGTCTAAATAACTTGCTCAGTGTTATCACGTGAGTAGCAAAGCCCACAGAGGGAATACTTTTGTCTCCTAGTTCCCTGGAGGCTTCAGAAACACCTCTTGAGAGTCTCCAGCCACCATTTTCCCCCTCATTAGGGCCTCCAGCACAAGCACAGAAACCTCGTCTCCTCTGTTGGGAGAGCAGACCAGAAGCAGACCACTGACCTCCCCTGGTAGGCATGGATATCCTTGGTGTACATCCACCCTCTGAGCCATCATTGCTGCTTTCCTGGCCAGCTTTATTTGAGCCACCAGGGAGAGGTGCGGCTGCTGAACACGCAAATTCCCCCATGAGTCACAAAAAAGGAGCTGTCCAGGACAGCAGCCAGGCGACACTGGAAGGTGAACCAGGCAAACTTTACGTGAACCTATGTATTGGCATTCACAAAACATTCACCTGGTTTGGCACAGCTTTCCTTTCTAAGCACCAAGATGGGTTGGCCTGATATTACCCTCAGTTTTTAAAGGTTGTTTCAAAACATCACACCCTAAGCGTGAGGGATGCTAAGTAAATTAGAAGACTGATAACTGAGTTTGTGCTTTTTGTTTGTTTGTTTGTTTAGTGAGTCCTGGGAAATTTGTCTGAAACTGTGTTTCATGGCTAAAGCCATTAGCCAATATAAATTTGTCCATAAGCTGTCATGTCATAAGCTAAAATATGAGGAATCGGGCAAGTAGAGAAATGTCAGGGAATAGTGAAATTTGGGTGAAACAGTGAAATAAGCAATTCTGAAATTTGGTCAGTAGAGAACTTTC
Organism: Ciconia boyciana; assembly: GCF_034638445.1. Lineage (NCBI taxonomy): Eukaryota > Metazoa > Chordata > Aves > Ciconiiformes > Ciconiidae > Ciconia > Ciconia boyciana. The sequence goes on along the minus strand of NC_132938.1, from coordinate 79,691,808 downwards.
CAGGGAAGCTGAAAAGCTTGAGTCTAGCTGACTTATTTTGAGAAGTGAAAGAAATAGAAATAGTTCAAGAGAGAACAACATGGTAGAGTTTAATGTGAAATCCTGGTAAATAAAGCTACCAGCTTTCACAGACGACCATTTTCTTTAGTCTAATTGTAAGTTTTATTTAGTTGGACAGTCCAGCTAAACATGACTGCAAGTAACAGAGGCTGGAACGTAGTCCCTGTATTGAGCTCTCAGCTGAGTTTGGGCCACTGTTTGATTCATACTTCTCCAATGACTTGGAGCTTTGTGCTTTCCTTTGAAGACTAGGCATTGGCCGCTTTATTTGTGCATAATACAATAACAGTTTAATGTATATTATCTAGATGCTGCATTTACCAGATGCTTGTGTTATTTGGTTTCTTTGAACAATCTGACTCATTTGTGCTAATGCAGTTCCAGAAGCCCCCCTACCCGGTAATCTGAGATCTGGCTCAATTGTGCTGAGCATTGTACACGCAGAAAGCTCTCATAACAAACTCAGTGCCACTGTTTTCTCCGTTGGAAGTGAGGCAAAGCTTCTAGTTACCTCTTCATGATCCTTCTGGTGTTGACTGAATTGCTGCCTCGGCAATGAGGCAAGTAGCAAGAAATACATCATTGGGCACACATTTCAGTATAACCTTGACATCATTGACAGTGATAGCTACAGCCCTCACTGAAACAGAAACCTGCAAGACGGCATTTATTTCTTCTTGCTGCCTTTGCTATTCCTTTCGGGAGGATGATCATATGCCACGGCTGTATATTTCCAAACTCATGACATAATGTTAAGGGATTGTCATAAACAATACCATTTCAGGAAATGGACTGAGGAGACTGAATAACAATTTCATTTTAACTGTCACTGGGCTAGTTTTGCTCTAAGGATTAAATGTGTCGTCTCATATCTAGATTTGTAATGAGAACCCTCCCTCTCTCCTTTCCCTCTCTGCTTGTTCCCCGTCCCCCCACTTCAAGAGAATTTGGGCAGATGACCAATGGAGTGAAAATGAGACATGGGAGCCACACAAGACAGAGTAATTGATACAGGATATGAAGCTAGGAATGAGTGGGTTTGACAAAGTGCACACGAGTAGCTGAGTGGCTCATTTGCCTGCTAGTAGGATGCATTTATGGTCTGTATGTCACTAATTAAGAAGCCAGACATCCCCCCACCCCTGCCACCCCAAAAAAACCCCACACCTCTCGTGTACCCCCGCAAACATTGCTCTAGTCTGAAAGGCAGGTCACAGGCCAAACCATCAAATTACACAAACATGCTTTGGACTAAACTGAGGAAAGTACAAAGACCTCCAGCAAACTCCTTCCCTCCAAACTCACCATTCTCCCACCAAGACAGAACGATTTTCACATCCCAGCACCATTCTTATCACAGAGCTGGGTAACTTTCCAGCTGGTAATAGAGTCTATTCTCTTATTCAAATAGACTCTTTTCTCTTCCTTGCTACCTTTGACCCACAGCAAGGAAGATGCCAAAAGTGGTCTGAAGCTCCCAGTGATGTTCCTGAGATGATGCACCCTCTACTATTGCTCAGGCCTGTGCCAAAGGGCAGCCAAAAGTTGTCCTAGCAGAAAAAGTTGTCCTAGCAGAAAACTGCGAATTATCAGACTCAGCCTATTGGCTCTGCATGCTCTGTAAGGAGTCATAGCTGGGACTTGCAAATCTGCCTCAAATCTCATTCATAAACAACTTCTCAGAAGTTAGTTAATCCTAGATTATGTAGCTTATTTTACAGATCTGAGGACAGCAAAACTAGCTGCAGCTGAAACTCACGAGCCTGCCACAGTCCTCCTGAGGCAAACCTCAGGACAAGTCCAACTCCAAACAAAAGCCCAGAGCAGTCCAGGCAAAGCAAGGAACCACCTATTAAACTTGGCACCCGTTTAACGATGGCTGGATGCAAGCTTGCTCAGCATGAACACTGCTCTGCTCTCCTGTCTGTTTGTCCAGAACTATAGGAGTGACTGAGAAGCAGTGAGTAGCACTGAAACCTTCACACTGCCCTCAAGTTAGAAGAACTCAAACCAAATGAGTCCTTAACTTGGCAACAATTCTGCCTTAACTGGAGATGGTAAGTTGGCCTCTCAGCATTGACCGCAGTATCTGTTCTAGTGCCAATTGTAGCCCTGGCTCTGGAGTCTATAACCTCAACTCCAGTCAAGACTGAGGGATGGCCCATCCAACCTCCAGCACGGATAAATAAGCCAGAGCAAATTTTATCCTAATTGATTTCACAGCTTAAAATTACAAACTATTAGCCAAAATAGCACAGCCTGGAGCCACACATCCCATTATCGCAGTTTCCACTGTTGAAATGCAGCAAACAGTAAGCATGCTTACTAACCCCACGTTAGGCCCTAGGGCTCTGCCAGCATAACCCACTCCAAGAATGGTGCTTATTTGCCAGCTGACGTCCTTACGCATCACAGCAAAAATGCCTGAGTTTGGGCTGTTCCTCCAATCCTGGTCTGACTCTGGAACCTTAGTTCCACACTGCCATCTGTAACTGAAAACAGTGTCCACATCAGCACATTTCACACATGATGATGATGCAAAAGCAGTAAGAGCTTTTGCTCTTTACATCGGGAAGGTCAGAAAGCAGTCTCAACAGGCCTCTGGATAGCTAATGTTGATTTTCATTAAGTCAGAATACGGTGCTCTGTGTCAGAGACCTAGAAAAATCAAGTGTTGTGTCAGTGTTTTAAAAGGATAAACACAAGTCATTATGTGTTCTGATATCAGCTCTGACTATATTAATGGAAGAGTCAGTATGGTGACTCAAAGAGTCAGAAATATGCAATTAATGATTGTGGAAGATTGCGTATTTGAATTCTCTCCCAACAAGATTAAGTCTGTTAAGGAAACTTGTAATCACACTGATGTAGCATGCTTTTTCTAAAGGACTTGCCACGGCACCACAGATTTTGTCTGAGAAATTTAAAACAGCTCATTCCTAAACCACTTAACTGTATGCATTCAGTTTGTTCTAGTTCACAGTTGAAGCCATATGAATGTATTTTAGAGCTGAAGACAGTCTCCCGACTCCAGCACCCCACCCTCTGTTTCTGCTTCCTCTCTTTTTCTCTCCATTTTGCCTCCAAGGACCTGCAACTCCTCTTCCTAGAGGATGGCAGTTCCTGGCATGGTTCAGGCATACCTGTTCAGTATCTTCCTCATACAGTTTCTCCCACTTTCTAGTTCTGCAGCTAGCCCATACATCTTTGTTTTACAGCACTGCATGATGTGATACAAACTCTACAGAAAGGACTAAAATAGACCTCATATCATGTATCTCACAGTTAAACAAAGAGGAAGCATATGGCCACTTTTCCCCCCTTCCCTCTTATTTACGGGGAGGAACAGAAGAAGAAGCTGGTCTTTTTTCTTTTTTTCCTTTTTTTTTTTAAGAAACTGAATTGCAGGTCTGAAATTGTTTAAATTTTCAGTTACTTCTCACATACCTTTGCTGCTTTCTACCAGCAGCCACAGGTCAGGGCTAGAAATGCTGTTCTCTTTGTAACAGTGTGCATAAACCCTATTATTATCCTAGTACCACCAGAAGAGAAGTACTTTCAGATGGCAGGTTTTGCCTTTTACCTTTCATTGACCTATCCTTTGATTGTAATTTTGATATAAGAAATGTGACACTTCTTCTACTGGAAATACCTAGTGCATCGTCTTAAGACCATATTAATAGTGCGAGTATATAGCAGTTCCACTGCTGTATCAGTGACAAGAGTTCAGCCCAAGATTAGGCACTGGAGGTGCTTGCCACAAGGACACTCTATTGTAGTACTTCCAATGTTGCCTCAAACTATTCAGTAGCAGATAATATAGACATTTTTATTCTCTATTCTCCCTTAACCTTATAATTACAGAATTTATTTTCTCCAGGCCATAAGCTATACTGTAGTTAAAAGACTTTTGATGCTACCAATATACTAAAGCACTCAGTAAAGATGCATTATTTTCTCAATCCCAAAGAAGTATTGACAATTCAATTATCTCTCTGCACAGGGGGTGGTGGGAAAGAAGAAATTAAAACGTAGCTACAATGTTCATGGAGAGATCAAAGTTGGTTAGGATTTAAAAATAAGCCAGGAAGCATATAGCCAGTCACTACTCAAGCAGGGCAAGAAGAAAAGAGGAATGGAAATAGAGCAGACAATGCACAGCCATGCTATTGAAAGACAGCGGCATCATTCCTCTCCTTGTCACATGTTCACCAATTCACCAGCAGCACTTGTCAAAAAGCAAATCAGCACAACATTTTAGTTTTGACACATCAACTACAAGTATGCATTAGTACACCTCAAAAAACGATAATCCATAGCCAGGCTATACACTAGATGTGTTGTACAAAATGAGTAACAAACTTTAAGTGCTGTACCCAAGCTCACTATTGGGAAATTTGCTGCGGTGCCAGCATACCAGATCAGTATTTCAGAGGTCATTATCTCATCCCTTCTTCAGCTGCTAACTTTGGATTTCTGCCAGAGAAAGGCAACCACTAGCAAGATGATACACCAGTACGTTAGGCAAAGCTTTTGGGAATTTGAGCAGGCTTTTCTTTTCACTGACATCAGTCTGCTCTCTGATTCCAAATGGCACAAGTGCTCCGTCAATATATAAATGCTCAAACATGTTCTTTAACCCTCCCACAACAGTATGTACAAGTTGTACCAAACTGCATTTGTGAAATATGCCATGAAGAGAACTGAACCTTTATGTAAGTTCTTCTCACATTATGGGAAGGAGGAGACAACAGTTACCAAACCAAACCAGTGCGCTCAAGAAGTGTGATTTCACATGTACAGTGCAACAGGGGGACTGATTGGAGACAGAGTTAAACAATAAGTAAAGCAATAACCAGATGGTACCACTACCCCTTTGCAAGAATGTCCCATGAACTTTTACATGAGTAAAACATTATTAAAGTTTTGCTTTAGCTGTGAGTTGGTAAGTAAAGCCAGAACCTTTCGGGCAACTGGATCAATGAGTTTTAAAGTTAAAAAGTACCTTCACTTTATGTAGCTTAGCATCCTATATCACATATTTTGCCATAAACTGCCATAACATTATACCACTGTTCAACTTGTCTAATGATGATCTTGGTGACAATCAATGGCAGCACTCCCATGAACTCGAAGAGTAACATCCTACCTCACCTTCTGGAAAGACTTTTTAGATTTAATCCAACAGTTCAAGAATTGTATCAGATGCTAAAGAACATTAAGTAACAAAAATATGTCTAAACATATTAACTCTTTTCTCCTTTGAGCTCTCTAATGTTGTATTTTCTCACTTTAAAATGCATTTAGAAATATAATTAGCTTTACAAACAGACATGAAAGCCATCTCTACAACAGTGGATGTGTCTAGGAGTCTTCCCTTAAGACCAGAAGCAGAAAAGAGTGTGCTGAACTGCCAAATTCCCAATATCATTATCCTGCTACTGGGAAGAATTTGGTGACAGGAAATATTTCTGTCCTTACCTTACATGCCAAAGATACTTAATTAGTCAAAGCTTCCTCTCAGGAAAAGCATTCAGGAGATAGCTTAGAAGCATCTTTGTTTAACCCAATTAATTAACAGACATTTGCATGGTCTCACTAGTCTTACTGTGCAAATTCTACGTACACTCCCCAAAGAATGGGACACAGTGATTTTAAAGGTAAAATACAGACAATTATATTTTACTATACTTATACTATCTATATTTATACTAGCTAAAGTCACAGCACTCCAGCTTTAGCATCTAACATGCTCTAGGGGCAAGGCTCCTTATTGCATGCCCATACATTCAGAGGAGATAGGGAGGGGCTGGATCTCACACGCTTGATGAATTTGCCCTGTCTGAAGGTTTTACATTATGGCTTTTACTGTGACTGAGTCCGAAGGAAACTTGCTTGTCTGGTGGAGAAATTCAATATAGAGAGGATGGGAACTGGTATCAGCTTGATGCAAACTTACCTCCAGGCAGCACAGATGCAAATAGCTTGAGCCACATCATGCAGCAGACTCATACTCAAATATAGGCATGGCTAATGAAAACTGACTAGAATTTGGTACACCAGCTCTAAAGAGGCCCTTTGTAAGAGTAAAATGTATACAGCCATCATGGATTTTGAGAGTCTGTATACAGAATACTCCTACACAGGATAGTCATCCCACCCAAACTCCGGTCTATAACACTGTGTTATCTCAATACTATATAACCCAGCTTGCTTAAAATTTAATCCCTAAGCTTGAGCTCTAGTCTGCCAAAAATGCCGGACCTTCAGTTTAGACCAAAACCTGGTATTTCCAATGAATTTATGTGGACACAAAGCCCAGACTGGAGTTCTAGGCAAGAACATTTCCTAATGATATGGTTTTGAAAACCTCAAGGAACTCCTAAACTATGCTACCATTACTCAGTTAAATCTGCGAGTGTCTCAAATTCCCTTTCTGAAGATCTGATGACTCTTCCTGTCCGCTCATCTCTATCTTTCTATCTACTGACAACTACTTTCTCTTTATATACCTATTCAAAGAGGAAACAAAGAACACAAAGGTCATTCAGTTTTCCTCATGTATGGGCACAAGGTCTGATAACCAACTGCAGCTTGCCCTGTTTCGTTACCCCAACATGTGGACCACAAAAACGAAATACTTTCTGACCATAGATTTTCCCAGCTGTCTATCTGAAGCATGTCATGATCTCCAATATCCAAGTGTCACCACACAGTATTAAAGAGATGAATTTTAGACAAATTTAGTTGAAGTGTTTGAAACACTGTTCAAAGTATGTGGAAGAGCTGGCAAGGTAATAGCTGTGAAGACTTTTGCTTTCTTGCTGAAGACAGCATTGTTATTCTGGAGTTAGAATAGGAGTTGCATGTTAACCATGTAACAGAAAGCTATCTGTTGTATAGACAGATTTAATGCATAATAAACTGTTGTATGGTACTAATTCCATGTGCTTGAAAACCCAGGGTGAGCTCAGGAGCTGAATGGCATGTTCATATAGACATTAATAACACACAAGTACCTGCTAACTTCCACAAGCCTAGATTTATCAACCAGTAAAACAAGTGGTCTGACTTTATTGTGGTTTTAGTAGGTTTTGGGGGATTTTTTTCCCTTTTTTCTTCAGATTCTCTCACTATTTTAAGCATACAGCCTATAAATTGCAGTTATGACTTAGCTTCCAAACCATGATGCAGGTCAAAGCATCTTAAATAGAGTTATTCCAGCAAAGGCCTTGATTCTTTGTATGAAACAGGATCTACAGGCTGATTGACAGGCCATATCTTTGTTTCCAGAGGTGTTGATTTAAAGCTGGAAACTGACAGTTTGTTTTCAGATAGAGCTGACAAAACACAGACATATAATTTTAAATAGTGGCAGATTTAGAGATGGAAGGCAAAGACTGGATCCCTATGGATGGGAAAGGTCACAAAAAGGCTTGTGCCACTGACTGTATTTTTTAATAGATGGCTACATAGCCAGAGAACAGAGAATTCATATCTGAATTTTTGGATGGGTACTAATATCTATATGAAGTCTGTGCAAAGGAGAAACAGGTCACCTTTTTCTTAAGACTTGCGTTTATACAGCCCATACTATAACTTGTGATGGCAAAGCCTGGAGATGGGGAAGAAAGTGTTAAGATGGAAATACATTTGGATGTTCTCATTGTAAACCTGAGTTCAAAAAAATAAAAAGAAAGGATGCGAGTTTGTCACTGCGTCACCTCTATTGATTATGTGACTATGGAGTACCTCACACACGTCCCACCGCCTGCCTGGGAAGGTTCAGAACATTGTCAGTGGAAGGGCTAGTGCTCTGGACTGAGGAGCACTGGCAAATGCTGGTTTGCACTGAGTTGTGAGCTGAGACCCAGGATTTTGACTTAGCAAGATCAGTGTTTACCAGGCTGAAGTCTCTGAGCTATTTAAAGAATCTACAGAGATCCCTAAAAAACCCAAACACATTACGAGGTAGGCTTAACTTACTATACAGATGTTTATATCTAAAACCCAAAAAGATTACTAACTGAAGGTTACTTTTTTGTCTAAAGGACTCCTGCATGCATAAACATTGTAAAGCAAGCCCCTAGAGCCCCAATTTATAAACTGTGCCTGAATTCAGTTCATTTGTAACTTCATTTTTAATTCCCTAATTTCATACAACTAAAACCACTAATGCACTAACAATTATGCCACTCACTGTTTTTGCTTCCTGCTCATAATAAAGCATTGTACATTGTTAATTTTATTAGAGGGACAGATAACTTTTAAATATATATTTAAATACATTTACTAGCCACTGCCTTTGCTGTAGGGTTTATAGTAGATGAAGCACCTTTTTTTGTTTGTTTTTTTTAAATACTGTCTACAGGAAACACTGATCTTTGATCCCTGATCCTGAACTTCATGACTAAAACCTAGCTAATCAATTAATGAGAAAAGTAACTTCTGGAAAGGAGGAGCTAATGCCTGATAAAATTAAACTAAGTATTGAACACATTAACTTATTTATGCTGGTCTTCTTAAACATATTTAAGAGAAACATGTTAGCTAGCTAAATTTATTGCACCAACTAGCAAGCAGGCCTTTAATTGTGGCAATACTATGTTATACTTAGTTAAGAGGCAAAGTACACTTTGTGTACTTCCACATGTAGTACTATTTGCCACTTTGTCAGCAAGCAGAATACAACTTTGTTTAATTGCTTAGATTTTGGATCACTTCATCACTGCCCCTGCCTTTTGAATCACTTTGAACCACCACCTCTTTTATGGCCAAGTCAAGGTCATATTCAAGTCAGTTGACTTCCTTGTTATTTCTGGTATATAGTCCATTTAATTTGGATTTTAAACTTAATTTTACCTTCTGTGAAAGTTAAGATATCTGACTGTATCCAAAAAGTTTTAGATTCAGAAACATCAGATCTGTATTCAGGGTGTCAAATGTTAGAATTGCAACTTCTTTCTTTTAGGGAAAATACTACTTATGAAAAGAGTGCATCAAACACTTGTTGCTTTAATACTAATATGAACAAAGAAAGAAGAGGCAGTGTCTCCACACTCCTAGCCCCACTCCCCCTTTCCTGCATACTGATACCTATTACCTCTGCTCCTTTCCCCTTTTTATCTCTCTGACAGTACAACAGAACCAGACATCCTGTTCTATGCTCAGACCTGCATTTTTGCCAACAGTAAAGGAATCAGTATTTCTGGAAAACTACCCCACCCCACTCCCCCCTTATAACAGGAATTTCATTCACGACATACTTCTGGATCCAGAAACAGTTCTCAACACAAATAGACAAAACGGATACTTGTGCTTACAAGTGTGAAACAATGTACTGTCACCAAGTGAGAAGTTTTAACTGTGCTTACCATCCAGTTGCATATTCCTGCCCCAAACTAGTGTAAGGACCACACGCTATAACCTGGGGAAAGAAAAAAAAAAGCCTTTAGAAACCTCCTCATACTAAAAACCCAATATGGGTTACTCAGTTACCTGCCAGACAATCCCCGAAGAGAGATACTAAAATCTTAATGTTTCATGCAGAAAGTCATGTAAAGTGGCAGGTAGATAGAACCTGCTTCTAGAACAAAAACTTATTACACAATTTCTGTATAATGGGAAGGCCTAGACTGATTATTTTTTTCTAAACAGAAAATAACTCGCCACAAGACATCTAAGGGCAGAGTTTGCTACGGTAGTAAAAAATACTGCTTTAAAAACTGGCTAGTTGTTGGGTCTGAGAAAGTAACCTTAAATCGGAAATCATTATTCAACAGGGGCATAACAGTAGTCAAAGGACATATCCTTGTTAAGCACCGTTCACCCTTTGTTATTAATGTTTAATCATCAGTCTAAAAGAAAACACAAAGTCACTGCTGGTAAAGTTTGCAGCTGACATAACTGAAGTAGTAAACAATAATGAAGATGGACAACTGATCTACAGAAGTCCCGCTTGCCTGGTAAGCTGTGCTATTTTGGGCAACACATTTCATCATAACAAAACAGAAGGCTAGCCATAGAAGACTCAAGACTAACACTAAGGCCTTACATGTGTAAATAAGGTTCACCGAAACTGGCTTCAAGCCTTGAGGGCCATACACTGTTCAGAAGAGGCTTCAGGAACCAGATAGGATATTCAACTGAACAGGCTCTTCCAGAGGTGACCCCTCAACAGAAGAAACTACTCTGTATGAGCAAGGGACTGTAAATAGCAGCGGAGTGTATTTCCACTACATCCAGTGACAATATTTTCTGTTCTGTTGTCTCAAAGCTGCTGGCAAATTAAAAAAGGATCAGTAAATAGTTCTGAGAATAACTCATGGTTTGGAAAGCTTGCTTTGAATTGAGAGTATTGCTGTGCAGCTATATGTATATTTTAAAGCCACAGAAGTCTTATTTTAATAGATAAAGGTTTAGGCTAAATGGATTGTGCTTATGCTCAGATTGCTCATTTTCTCAGACTGGTTGCTCAGTCAGGCTGAGCAATCATTGAGCCCGATTGCTCCGTCAGGCTACATCTGAAGCACACCACTTAGACACACTCCCAGATACAGGTGGTACTCCTAACAGCACACCAGAATAAGATTAAGATATACCTCATCCTTCCCAAAAGTCACTGGTAAAAGCAAGACTACAAAATATCCTAACAATTTCTTAGTTGCGCAACTGGAGGACCAGGACTGCAGAGCGTCCTCAAGTCCATCTGCCTCGCTTTAAACTACAACTCATTGACCTTGTTATCAGGTTCAACATACCTCAACTCTCTGATCTGCTTATTATAGGGCTCAGACACACAACCAAGATCATCAGCTAGTAAGCTGAGCCCCAGTTGCTGTCTGTGCATCCACTTAAGGCCACAACAAGTAACAGGTGCATCTACTTTAGCTTTTTAGCTTCATCAGGATTACATTTTTTGAAGCAAGTTTCCCTATTATCCTGCTTTACCATATGTTGTTTGATAGCATGGAACAGTTTTGGGTTGCACAAACTAAGCTGCTTTCAGATTAAATCAAAGGAGCAGATCTATACCTGCTACCTGACAAGGAGTCTCCAGGTCACAGAATGAGACTAGAGCTAGTTTAAAATAAAACCACTATAACATATGCAGCACGAAGGCTGGGCCCTCAACATTAGCTTTCTCTACAAAACTCCTCCTTTGCCCCACGCTAGCATGAGCACAGCCACTGTGTATCCTTCAGTTTATTCATCTTTCACTGGTTAAGAAACTGACTGAAATGGCCATGTGCTGCAGGCACCCATGACTGCTCCAGCCCCAGCAGCATCCCACAGCTACCACCAACCCACAGTAAGTTATCATCCCTCACTTTTGCCCCCCACATACCTTTGGGATGTCCTCTCTCACCAGTGCATCATGGCACCCAGACCGTCCTCACTCAGTTTCCAGGCCAAGTCTTTACAGACCCTCCTGAAGAGCCTCTGGACAGCCCCCAGTCCCTCAGTACACCAGCCAGTTGTGAATTGGTGCCAGGTGAGGGGCGGAGGAGCCCTCCACCAGCCCCCGTGGCCTTCTGTCCCAGGGAGCAGTGCTGCGGCTGCTTGTGCGGGCTCGTGCTGCTCTGCTCGCAGGGGAGTCCCGGCTCCTCCGTGGTGCTCAGATAACAGCGAGCATCCAGGCTAAGTTCTTCACAAAGGAAGTTTCCCCTAAGATTAACATCTCTGTGGATATGAAGAATTGCTCAGCACTTGACATTTTAAGCAGCAAGGGGCACTACTGATAGTGGGAAATTCTGGATACAGGAGTAATCTGGGAATAAAAAGAAATTACGTACTTCAGGTAAATTGTCCAAGTAATCCAGCACTGTTCTTCACACCCTCTAGCAACAGCGATCTAAACACCTGAAATTAGAGAATATTATAACAAATGGCTCTGAATAACCTGAAGTCTTTATGTACAACTTTTTATATACAACACTTTAATGCTGTTAAAAAATCAGAAATCTAAAACTCTTTACGGGCAGAGCATGCACAGCATTGACTAAGGTCAGTACTACTGCAATGTCAATACACCTCGTACAATGATTTCCTTAAAACTTTTGGAATTCAGCTGGTGTCTTGACAGGTTCAGCGCTAACGGTACAGGCTCAGCTTTGCTGTGTTATACCGGTATTGCAAGCATTGAAAAACTAAGAAAATCTTTACAAACATATTTTTCTAGTAGTGAGATCCCATTCACAAATTTTAGGGGAAAAAACACTTTTCCTTCCTAAAGAAAACTCCAGCCCAAAGCAGATGGGAGAAACAAGTAACTGAGGAAGCCTCAGCTGCACTATAAGGCATGAGCAATCACTAGTTTTGGAAGAATCTCTTCTGCTTTACAACCAAATATGCCTTGCTTTAAGTTTCCAAGAACTGAATAAAGGTTTCTTGCTGTCCCCTGTGTGACCAAGTTGTATTCCTGCTAACAAAGGCAGCTTTTGTTTCCCAGTGGGCTCGTCAAAGGCTTTCTGCCAAAACTTCCTTTGAGAGGAAACTGTCCACTAAACATATTTTACCAGGAAGATCCTGCTTTCCACAAATCTTCTTGGGATTTTTTTTGTTGTTGTTCCTTTTTTTTTTCCTTTTTTTCCCCCAGAAATCTGAAAAGTCTTGGTTTACATGAGTAAATTATTTGTTCATTCTTGTGGGTTTCCAGTGAAGACAAATAAACAAAACCAGAAACAACTACAGCTTGCCTGGCAAGGCAGTCTACATAGTGCTGAGTAACCTGGTGATATTCTGAGGCTAAAATAACACAAATGATGATGGTATATCCTATAAGGCTATAATAACACAGATGATGGTATACCCTAGCAACAACCTGCTATAATTTACGATACAACTTGCCCTTGCTCATTTTTTGTCAGCGCTCTCTCCTCCCTTCTATTCCCCCAACAGAACCACCAAAAAAAAGGATAATACTGAGGTGATTTCATATAGACATCGTTCAAATTCGGGAGGCACAGGTGCCTCTGTGGGAGGCTGGGAAAAAGGCTGACGTACAGTCAGGAGAACCATTAATAAGTACAGCATGTGCAGTGTGATCCTGCAATGGCAAAATCATGTTAAAGGTTTGATTTATGTATATAAACCTGGAAATATAATACTGACAGGAAATTTGCTCTAATGTGCATATGAACTGAAATGCTACCGGAGAGTGAGGTATAGCGACTTAGAGTAATTTCTTTCCTGCATGACCAGTCAAAGAAGGGGCTGAGTTTTTGTATGAAGGTCCAAATATCTCACAATTGTGATATTTCAACAATTTACAAGGCAGCAAAATGGACTGAGAGGCCCTTTCAAGAACTTTAAAAGGAAATTCAATGCCGTTTGAATGCTACCAAGGAGTCTGTTTACAAAATTATGAAACTGGTTGATCTGTCTAGCAATTCATGTAGACCTATTAACATCATTTGTACTTTTGCTTTTTGACAGAAATCACTGAAGTTATGGAATGGGTAACAGTTTCTCTCCTGAGACAGCTGTAATGGTAATCTATGACAGAACTGTCCCCAGATTCTCAGACACTCAATAAAGAAAGAGAAACAAGTTTTCTTCTCACAATTTAGGTATCACATTATGCTATTTCAGAGTTCACATGTTGCTATAATTGCTGTTTACATGTTTTTTGAAAAAGATTCACTCTAAATTCTTCCTAGCATCCACTTTAAATATTTACATTCAGGCCTAAGATGTCTTGTAAAATTTTAATAGCATACCCTCCTATTTAAAAAGACAGTAACAAAACCTCAACCCAAATACTAGCGCATATATGAAGCAAAACATTCTAAACACTGTTTAAACTGTCATTTCTTCCCAAAGTACAAGGATGTTTATGCTCTTGCCTAAGGCGAGATAAACAGAGCAGCATACCACTCCATATTTGTAAATGTTAACTCTGCAAGGTAGAAACTGGCTTCTGTGTGCACCAGGCTTCTGTTTCTTCACTGCTCTAAAAGCCGTAATATGACATATGGATATGTGTAAATTGAAACAACAAAGATATATGGCCCTGCCACAGAAAAACGTGCAGTCTCACTCTTTATTCTACATATCATCCTGACTCCAAGAAACTTTTCAAAATTGCCTCTAGAAATGCATCTTAGCTACCAGACCAGTGGCCTAATAGTATATTTGGGATAATTCCATGGGTCTGTGGGACAGTTGCACCTTCAAATCTCATGTGTATCAGAAGTAACCTTCCTAGAGTCAGTGGGGACTGACTCTGCTGCTGTTTGTGTGGTAGAACTATACTACTTCTTTAAAAATTTTCAAGAAAATGCTATGAGAATTAATAGGGATAAGATACCGACCCACCAACTGAATATCATATAAGGCCAAAGTACTCACACCAACAGGTAGAAGATTGAGAGCAAGGAACCCAAGGACAGCCCTTTTATGTGTATGTGTCATTCTAAAATAGACTCCTGCAAGCATCCTGGTTAATATAACACACTGTTTGCCAAATATGTACTTTAAAAATAGCAGGCAACTGTATGGCATACCTTGAGCAGTGTTAAAGCTGTCTAGGTTTTGTTATACAAAGAATATGGTAAGTTATAACATGCTGCCAGTGGAAAAATAAGTGAAACACCAAAACCCAAGCTGTATAAGATTCTTGAATGAGTACTTAACGGGGAAGGTTAAACCATAACAGGCGTGTCTTAACTTTAATAAATCAGGGCACTTATTCAGATGACTAAACATGGATTTAGGATCTCCAGTGATTCAGATGTTTATGGTGTGGCAACTAAACCTACAGTTGGGCATCTAAGGAAAAGTGTCCAGTATACCAGAAGTCTGTCTACCTACAGCTTTCACAGCATGTAGATATTGACATTCTGCCCAGAGGAGCCTGAAGTTACACACTCTCCTTTTAAAATCTTGGCATAGATTTCAGCTCTAGTAGTCTTTCATTCTGGGAGAAACTAGTAAGATTTTTTTGCATTTCTGCTAAACTCTGATCAGTTGATTGTTGTCCCAAACTTCTGTCTCCCTTTTTTTAAAACAGCTTCCAGCCTGTCTGACATCTAGCTCACAAGCTCGGTAAAGCAGAAGTTCTTGTATTTGTTAATACTGGCCAGAACAGCATTAACATCAGCTAGGACAAGTTATTAATTTGTGTTACTAGAAATTTATGGTCAATAATACTGATCATTTTTCTTTTGTACAGACAAAAGTAAGTTGAGGACATGGTTGCTGCTGTTTTCAAATGAACACTAATTGTGCAATTTTGAATTTGTTTTTGACTCATTGTAGGTTCGCAGCAAGAGCAAAGCAGCTAAGGCTGGACTGTGTGAGGGAGATGAGGTGGTGTCTATCAATGGCAAGCCTTGTGGAGACTTAACCTATGCTGAAGTTATCGTTCTGATGGAAAGCCTGACTGACGTCCTGCAGATGCTTATCAAGAGGTACAGGAATGCTCAGAATGCTTTGGTGCAATTCTGTTCAGTGAACCATGTGGAAAATGCTGGTTTTGAATGCACTCATTTTGCAGACATATACTGTGAGCTTCTGATAGTCCTCTTATTTATGTCTGTAACTCTGCTTGTCTTTATGGAAAAGGGAGGGAAGACTGAGTATTTGATCTGAAGGAATTAATGTATATAATTCAAACAATACAGTTCAGGCACAGAATTAAGAGTACAGTCTTCAAATGTAATTATTTTATTTTTAATTAAGTATTCTTAATACTTACAAGGTGTCCACTATCATACCTGCATACTGCAGAGTCTTAAGTTCAATTATTCTTTCCACCCCTTTGAAGTAGGGAAGTGTTGTTATTCCCCATAGATAGGGAAGTGAGGCTTACAAAAAGCAAAGGCTGTATGGATGGAGAAAGTGTGTTACACAGATATGCCTTGATGATGACATGGCAAATGGTCTTCTTGGGTGGCAAAATGTGTTAGTAGTCAGGAGGGGGCGAGGGTCTGGAAATCAGGAATTCTATTTCTGTAGCTGTTAACACTTCACTAGATGAGGTGGGGCAAGTCACTTACAGCTCTCTGGGTCTCAGCTTCTCCATTTATAAAATAGTGATAGTGAATTTCAGTTTTATTTGAAAATGCTTTGAGCTTCTTAGAGTAGAGAACCTTCATGTAAACTTGCAAGCAAGCCAGCACTACGGCTCACTGCACATCAGTATATTCTAATGACTGTTCTGTAATTGTCATCAGTGTAATGCATGCAATCTTGAGTTCAGAACCACCTACAGTAAGAACAGTTTCCCCAGACTTTGTGAATTCAGACAAGATGAACTCTGCATTGCCTTCAGTGTGGGTAAGAAGAGGAAGAAAAGACCTGAGACTTCCACACTCCTTGTAAGGAATTATGGCTCCCCCCTGAGCTACTGCAGTTCCCTGTGTCTGCTCTCCCACAGGCAGGGCCAGGAGGACAGAAGCGGTCAGGATTCATCACAACAGCTAACAGAGCAGCGTCACTGGAAAGGCTGAAAGGACTCTGGTGCAAAAAAGGCACTTGTCTGGTTACCAGGGATGGCTAAACAGCATGGGAAACTCCTCTGTGGTTTCTGCAACCTGCGCAAAGGAACTTTCCTAAAGTGTCTAGTAGTTCAAAGTTACAATCTGCCTTCAAAACAAGATGCTCTCAAGGAGTATTCATTTTATTTATAACAGACATTTTGCATGGCCTCTCTGTGCATGTTGTCTTGGGCTGAATAATGGATCAATGTGATGAGATCAGGGGAAGAGTGATAGCTGAGGGTTACAGCTTACCTTCTCCATAGTGCATAGCTCTTGTTTCTGGTTCAGCAGTGTACTATTTGAATGGTCCTCATGTGACATCTGCATTCTTATGTTTTTAATTCATAACATGACTACTGGAACTGCACTTGTAAAAATGATATTTGTGGATGACCAGCTGTCTTCTTTGCAGCCATAGAAATAGCTCCATATGCTTTGACTCCTGCCTGTTGCTGCTCTATAACTGATATTTCAGTTGGTCAGTATGCTCTAGCTGAAAGTGACAGCACATCTTCCGTTCACTCCATTGCCTCTGCTTGAATGTATGGGGAACAGCCAGACATGTCCTGAAAATCAGAATGAAAACAGAGTGCTTAGACCACATAATTCAGTGTTTCGTGGAATGAAACTGTGTCTAATCGAAATTTTAAGAAAACTGCAGTTGCTCAACACTCTGAAAGTGACTAAAATGTTCTAAAGGAATTCACTGTGAGAGTCTTTGAATTTCTTCTCATCAGCTCTTCTCCTCTAACTCCCAGCCTCTACTGTCAGTATCTTCCAGGGTATGGGAGAACAAACTGAAACACTTTTCTTCTCCTGCCACCTCCTTTGTGGGTAGTAGCCCTCTCAGCACTACCACCAGAAGGATTGTTCAGGAAGTGTCTTAGCATCCTCTGAGACTAATGAGAAGCAAATCCTTTCTTTTCTGAGTAGCCACTTGTAGCAGCCATCTCAAGAAAATGCTGGAAATCATGAGGAAAGAATAATGCCTAATTAAAGCGGTGTTCCAACGGTGATCTTTACAGCCAAGCATCTTTTGCTGGCAGGGGAGAATATTTCTCCTTGGGAAGCTTCTGTCTGTTCCTGAACTATATGCATGAAGGAGATTTTCATGGGCATTCATTGTTGGCCTAATTCTGCTCTTACTAAGCTTACTGGGAGGAAAATTAGGCTTTTAAAGTTGTTTTTAAAATGCTACTTGGCCTTTGATGTCTACAAAAAGTTTTCCCAATTCCCTGTAAACCACAGTCAGTTACTGACCAGCAGTGCCCACAAAATCTTCGGTTTACAGGATAGAGGAAAGAGACACCCTGCAGGGCAGGCACTCTCCAGATGCCACGTGGGGGAGCATCTTACTGACCTTCCCGACAAATGCTGAACAGATGTATCCGGGAAACATCGAGAGTGGGGACAGAAACAGAAACGCTAGCCTGCCCTTTTCACACCAGTGTTAGCTACTCTTGGGCTACTGCTGAGTCTAGAAAGAAAATTTCTAGGGGAAAGTAGGGAGTGTGCTCAGTGCATACCAAAATGAAATGCACCATGTAGGGAGTAAAACATGACTCTGAGACAAACCCTGCCGTGCTGACTCCATGAGTCCTGCTTCCTTCCTGGAATTACACCAGGGGTGTTGTTCCTGCAGTGAGCTGGAAAGACCTGAAACAAAAATAATAATTTGACAAAACAGAATCTTAAATGACAAAAAAGAGATCAGACCCAGTATTCTGCCTCTTGACACATGGATACACATTTATGTCTATATAGAGTAGAAGTATATCTGTAAGTAGCAAGGGCCTTTTAAGGTGGAAATCTTTCTCTCTCACACACACACACAATCACTCAGCTACCAATAAAGGCTAACATTTAGCTGGCCCATCCCCCAATCTCATATCTTACAAGGAAATGTTTACAGATTTCTGTAATTTATCTGTACTTAAGAGCAGTACAATTGATCATCCAAATAGCATAATACGATGGCATCCAGCAGCACTCACAAGCAGCTCCCTAAATTAAAATCTGTCTGACCTTTATGTAGCTCCATATGTGGTTTAATGGATGTTACACATTTTGTGCTATTTGAGGCAGACCCAGACTGCTACAAACAGTATGCTGCATGGCTAGAAAAGCAAGTGATATTGAAGCTTCTTCAGTACACTGACAGATTTATTTCTTCTGTTGCTTCTTCCAGCCTTTCTTTGTAGGGGGTTCCAAAGTTTCACAATACCTGGGACCAGCTTTTGATTTCAGAAATCTCCATAATACTTGATATTAATACTTACTGAGGGTACCTACTGCTTCCTTATTTGAAAAAGTGCTTTGCTACCTTCTAGTCAACAGAAAGCCTTAATAACATGCTGTAGTCTTCCTGTACAGAAAAGGTGTCTTCTCGAATTAATAGTAGTCAGTATGGCCCAGAGTACTGAAAGAAGAAGCTAGAGAGTACACTACGAGCCCTAACACCAGTAAAACAGCCTAACTGGGCCAGGGGAATGCATAGTTTAAAACAGGGAGCTACACTGAGGTACACAGTAGGCTTCAGGAAGTCAAAGTAACATTTGCCATTTAGAAATATATATTGTTTAATAACTAGGAAATACTGTATGGGTTCACTACCCTTTTTCACTGGATCACTGGAATAGGCCCAGAATGTTTTAATTATTCCATTATATATAAGGATGATGATCCTCACAGGAGTTCTTTGAATGTGTATTCATTCATGTGTATTCATGTAAGTATTTATTCCCCTCCCTCTGATCCAGTACTTGTCTATTCCTTAGAGAGTAAACTATTTGGGACAGGAACTATATGTGAGGATGGTGCCTCAAACAGTTGCAGCAGTAGCCACAGAGCCAAAAATTAACCACTCTTCTGGTGTCATGCAAAGTTAATTTTCTCCTGCACATGTGAAATATGAAGAAATATTGTCCCAGAAGTCTCAGCAGCATTTGTCTGGAAACACTATAACAGAAATGTGTCTGTGAAAGCATACTGATGTTAGGAATGATATAATTCAACATTGCAGAAGGATGGTAGTAGGATCATAGTTCTACCACAGTAGTGTAATTTCCCTCTTACTGAACTGTTAAGTTGAAGAATTTTGAAAGATACAAAGATGCTTCAATTTAAGACCTCTACATGCTGGGAAAATTCTTCTATTTAAATGGACATGCTAGGAGGTAGGTACCACAATTAATACAGGGGAAAAAAAACTATACAGAAATTGCTTTTGTAACTGTACTTACAATTGCTGTGCTTACAGCAGCTTAATTTCTTGAATTACTTGTTTATGTATGTGCAGATCCTCCAATGGAATAAATGAAACCTTGAGCGCTGAAAGAGAAAATGGAAAGCACGATAACATAAAAAATGAGGACTATAGGGAGAGTACTACACTGCAAATTAATACAGCGAGAGAGAGACCCCATGGAGATTTATGCATCACAGAGATATACAGTGAGACTCACCAGGGAGCAGGAGAAAGCAACATACACTTTTCTGAAACGAAACAAGAGACCACACAAAGCCAGAGAATTTCTCCTAAAGTGATAGGCACCTCCAAAGTGCTCGTGACAGATGAGGCTGCTTTCGGAGGGAAGACAGAAGAAAGAAGGCCAGGTACAATGGTTGAACTGCAGCTGTCCCTCTCAAATGACGCACACAAGGGCACCAATGCTCCTGCTGTGACTCTCTTAGGGGCAGAAAAATGCACCCCTTCAGGAAGAGGACCCAGTGTACAACAAGATGGGACTAGCCCTGTAATCACAATTCCCCTGGGCATGAAAGAGGGCAACATCCAGTGGTCAAGCAAAGTAGTCCAGTTTTCTAGTGACAAAGACGTCAAGAGGATCCAAGGTGCAGCTCCATCTCTCCCCAGGGTGGAGGTGATCCTAGACTGTTCGGACAGGGAGAAGGAAGCACCCAGGTCTCTAGCTGAAAGGGGGTGTGTTGATTCTCAAGTGGAAGGAGGGCAGTCAGAAGCACCTCCTTCCCTCCTCTCCTTTGCAATCTCATCAGAAGGCACAGAGCAGGGAGAAGACGACCAGCACTCGGAAAGGGATCACAGACCTCTCAAGCACAGGGCAAGGCACGCCAGTAAGTATGTCCCATCTAATAACTTGCACTGCCTGAGGGTATCTTTTGTAACTTTAAACATAATTTCAGAATTTAGACTGCATTAGAAAAAAAATGTTTAGAGTTTTTTCTGCAGTTTTCTAACTTTCCCTCTGTCTTTTTCTTTTAAACGATGTTTCTGTTCTTGCTTTATATATTTTTTCAGGGTAATACAATGCTCTTGGTGATGAGCCAGGAGTATACCCATGCCTTAACTGTGCTGAATAACTTTGCTTAGTAGACTTCCACTTTGAAATTTACTCATGACTTTGTCCAACTAAAAGTACTTACGTCTCCAAAAAGGGCTGCATTCTGCTGGTCTTCTAACGTACATTCAGAGGCAATCTGTAGAATATTAACAACAAAAGCAAGTTGCTTGCACATGTCTAAGTGAATCCTGTGGATTTTTCCTTTTATAGCAAAAACTTTGTGTTGTCATTTGCATCACCTAAAATCAAAGCCATGCCACTGCTCTTAAAAGTTAATAAAAAAGGCTAGTAGAAAAGCTTGATGTCACCTGCAGAAGAGATTTTGACAGACACTAGCATATGTATAACTGTTACATGATCCTTTCAGTTTTGTCAGTCTTCTCTAGACTGTAAAGTGAACATGCTATTTCTTCTCCCATACCCAGAGGTCAGCTTCAAAATGTGTCCAAGAAGTTTACATGAAAATAAACTTGCAACTGGATCCAATATTAATTAACTGACTGTAGATATGTATTATTTATTTATCTATCCATTTATTTATTATTTTATTCATTTGGGACCTTTCTATTGGTTGCTTGCTCTTTCCCAGCAATGTCAAGAATCCTGTCTGGGGATTTAGTAGCAGTATGTCAAAGGTGCTTGAATGCGTGCAGTGATATACTGTAGCAACAAGCTATTTCATATGCAGTGTTGGAATTAGTCTGCTAACCCACTGCTAATTCCTCTGTAAGCATATTTTTAGCATGATAACCATTTGTATCTTATTGGCAAGTGGATTAAGCAGTTACTTATGCCTAAGTGTCTGTATGCAATCCACATATTTTTGGCATATTAAATGAAGCATAAAAGAAAAGTGCACATGCTTTACATTTTGGCTGCGAAGTTAGAACCAACTGTGGGACTGTGCCTGTCTTTCTTGCAGTGCCTCTCTAATAAGGCAAAAATACAAGGAATGAACTACATTTACATGATAAACTCTGCTTTCAAGTAGGACATAGATTCTGTCCTTTTCCCATCTCATCTATGACAATCTCAATTCCTTCTAATCTAGTGGCAGGTCATTACCCTAGGAACTACTGATTTAATCTATAAAAATGTTTGCTTTTATTATTATTATTATATGTATAATCCTATCTACACATTAGAACAAACAAATTGCCAAGCACAGGGGAATAATCTGTGTGCAGCAAATACTATGCAAGTTTTTTGTAAAATTAGAAGTTATAATGCAGCATTTAAGTCAAATTAGAGAAGAACATTTATTATAGGTGTTTGATCTCTTTAGCAGAAATTTTCTCCCTAAATAGTAATCAGATTATATTTACCTGAGCAGGTAACATTTCTTCTGCCGTCTTTTGAAACTATTAAGTAACTATTCAGATGAATTAAGAAAAAATATGCTAGCAAAATGAAAAGTTTCAACTTTTTCTTTCCACAGAACTGTATGGGTACCTGCTGAATCCCCTTCCTAGAAAAACACTCACTGCTGATGCAAGCAGCTTATTTGAAAGCATAGAACTTGCATGCTGAAGGGCAACGATTTCTGTTTGCAAAGGCACTCTAACACTAAAGCCTCTACTTTTGGAAAATGTCTTCAGTGACTGTTGTAAGCATTTGGATTGTCAAAGGACTGACCCAAGGATTTTGTGATTTGGCCCTCTCAAAATAAAATATTACAAATTGCTGGTTCGGGTGCCATGCTCTTTTCTCTTTTATAGGTTCTTGTGAGGACCATTGGTCCAGTCATGCTGTCATCTGGCATAATGGCAAAACTCCAATTGTCTTTAATAGGAGAAGTATCAGACTCCATCTACTGACATGGCTAAAAGGATCATTAATAGAAAATACATCACATGGCTCTCTCTAATGAATTTGCTTTATTTATACTAGCAAGAGATACTAAGTAATTTACTGTTTTATTTTTATATATCAGAGGCACGCTTTTTCCTTTTGAAATTAAGTGGAAGGGGACCACTGATTTAGGCAGGAACAGCTTTAACTTCTAGCTTTTTTAAAGGGAGAAGTTATAGAGGCTGTCATTCATGAGACGCAGTGGTAGAATATAGGGAAGGGAAAGAAACAGGAACACCACCTGACTAGCGTTGCCCCATGAAGCACATGCTCCATGTCACATAACAAGGAAGCAGTCATGCTGATGTACAGTGCATCTGTCAGCTTTGCAGCTGCATCTATTTCTGTTCCACATGACTTGATGAAAACTAATAATTTATGCTTTAAGAAATATGTATTATTGATATATGCTAGGGAATACTCTGGAGAAGTTAGCTGAGCCTCCTCCATTCAGTTCTTAAATGTGTATTCATTCTTGCCACATTTTCAAAATAAATATTCTGGAGCTGTTATATCCTATACAATTTTGGATTATGTTTCAGGCAAGTAATGCTTGTTAAAAGACTGAAGCCTGCTTTCATTGAGTACCATGGCCAAACTCCCATGTATTCCAAGAGCCTGGAAGTTAATGCTAATAGTTTCTGTGTATGCCTTTTTGGATGTATACCTGCTTTTAAATAGCTAATACATAGAAGCATACCGGCTTTTATCAGCCACACACATTTTGTAATGCATATGAGTAAAATAAACACGTAAATGGCAGAAGCTGCTGCCACTGTCAGACAGAATACACTCAGTTTCATTTGGTCTCAGATGCAGGCAGTCATGGTCCTGGCTGGCGGGGAATGTCTGCTGTAAGCCTAGGAACTATGGTCAAACACTTGGTAAACAGCAGACCACAGAAACTGAATGAATGAGAACATATCATCTGCCTGTTGCTGCTGAGGTTACTTATGGGAATAAAAATCAAGAACGCTAGAAATAAAGACACATGTAACGTTCCTGTTGAACTAAGTTCTAAAGAAAGCAATGTAGCCTTTGAACTTGCATGGGTGTGACTCTAAGGAATGCCGGGTATAGAATATACAACACTGTTGATATTGTGGGAAAAGCTTAAGTATAATGACATCTCCATGCAAAATAAAATAAATGTTTTAATATGGGGGAAGGGGACAGTGGATAAATTTCAGTATAGATAAATGCAGAACTATTTGTTATTAGTCTCCTCATATTTTTCTGGGCTGTGTGCAATTAAATGTGCACTTCAATTCCTTCCATAGGGCTCCGGCGAAGTGAGAGTCTGTCAGAGAAGCAGGTCAAAGAAGCCAAATCTAAATGTAAAAGTATTGCATTGCTGCTGACGGCAGCCCCCAATCCCAATTCCAAGGGGGTGTTGATGTTCAAGAAGCGTCGCCAAAGGGCGAGGAAATATACTTTAGTTAGCTACGGTACTGGGGAGTTAGAACGTGACGAAGACGAGGGTGAAGAAGGTGAAGGTGAAGAGGGGGACAAAGAAAACACTTTTGAAGTGAGTTTGCTTGCAACAAGCGAGTCAGAAATAGATGAAGATTTCTTCTCTGACATTGACAACGACGGTAAGGTTGTGACATTTGACTGGGACAGTGGTCTACTTGAGGTTGAAAAGAAGACAAAAAGTGGAGACGAGATGCAGACGCTTCCAGAGAGCACAGGTAAAGGAGCCCTCATGTTTGCCAAGAGACGGCAGAGGATGGATCAGATTACAGCTGAGCAGGAGGAGATGAAGGCACGCACAGTGCATACAGAGGAACGAAGGGAAGCCACCATGTCAGAGAACTACCAGAAAGTAAGCTCTTCAGTCTATCAAACAAAAGAGGAAGAAATGTCAAGACAGCAGACCTGTGTGAGCAAAAGCTACATCGACATGAGCCAGAATCATAGCAAAATGGTACAACAAAATGGCTTTGGCTTAGCACCAAACACAAACCTCTCTTTTCGATCCTCTGAAGCTCAAAAAGCAGCGTCTTTGAATAAAACAGCTAAACCCTTCCCTTCTGGGGTTCAAAACCGAGCAGCTGCACCATTTTCACCCACAAGGAATGTCACCAGTCCTCTTTCAGATATACCAGCACCACCTCCTTACTGCTCTATTAGCCCACCAGCTGAGGCTTTATACAGACCTGTTTCAGCTCCTGCAGCCAGCAGAGCTGCCCCAACTGTGTGGTCGCCCACCGAGCCAACAGAACGCATAGCATCCAGAGATGAAAGGATTGCAGTGCCAGCCAAAAGAACTGGGATACTGCAAGAGGCAAAGAGAAGAAGCACGTCAAAACCTATGTTCACTTTCAAAGAAACACCCAAAGTAAGTCCTAATCCTGCCCTGTTATCCCTTGTACACAATGCAGAGGGCAAAAAAGGTACTGGAGCTGGTTTTGAGTCAGGACCTGAAGAAGACTACCTCAGTTTGGGAGCAGAAGCTTGCAATTTCATGCAGACTCAAGCATCTAAACAAAAGGCCCCTCCTCCTGTTGCTCCAAAGCCTTCACTCAAGGTCTCTCCTACTGCTGGTACTCCAGTTTCACCAGTTTGGTCACCTCCAGCTGCAGCTTCTAACAAGGCTCCTTCTTTCCCAGCACCAGCCTCACCTCAGGCAGCGTATCCTGCACCACTCAAATCTCCACAGTATCCTCAGTCTCCTGCCCATCCCCCAAGTACTCTCAACCTCGCTGGTCCTTTCAAAGGGCCTCAGGCAACCCTAGCGAGTCCAAACCATACGCCCAAGACAACACCAGTCACACCGACTGCTGGAGGAACAAAGCCACCCTTTGAGATGCCACCAGCTATGAGTGGAAAAGGAGCACAGTTATTTGCCAGAAGGCACTCTCGAATGGAGAAGTATGTGGTAGATTCAGAGACTGTGCAGGCAAACATGGCACGAGCCTCATCTCCAACTCCATCTTTACCAGCCTCTTGGAAATATTCATCTAATGTCCGAGCACCTCCACCTGTTGCTTATAATCCCATCCACTGCCCATCTTATCCTCCTGCTGCTACCAAGCCCTCCTCTAAGTCCACTGCTGCTACCAAAAATACAAAAAGAAAACCTAAGAAAAGTCTCAATGCTTTGGATATTATGAAACATCAACCTTATCAACTTGATGCATCTTTATTTACTTTTCAACCTCCTAGTACTAAGGAAAACCTTGCTATTAAGCAGACATCGAAGCTGTCCACTTCAAAGCAAACTCTACCTTTAAGACCACCTAGTGCTGGCTCTCCTACTAACGTCCGGGCATCTTCAGTGTACTCCGTGCCAGCCTACAGTACACAACCTTCGTTCCAGTCAAATGCCTCTATCCCAGTAAATGAATCATATTCACCTACAGGCTACTCTGCATTTTCTAAGCCAGAAACCACCACATCTTCTTTGTTTACTGCTCCGAGGCCAAAATTTTCAGCAAAGAAAGCTGGCGTCACTGCACAGGTGTGGAAGCCATCAATTATTGAAGAGTAAACCTTATAGCTGAAACTTAGTGTCCGTTTTGCTTGCAATCAATTGTTTGCAGTGGTAACCTGGCACACAACAGTGCCAATAGTATTCCTTAGCTCACTTAATAACGTCAGATGTATCACCTCAAATCTGGGTCCAAAATATTTGAACTTTTTTAAGGAATCAAAATAGATACAAATTTTAGTGCATGTATGCATATTATCAGATGCTTTATACACATAACATCCTGAAATGAATAGATACCATTGTATTAAGTAAGCAGGACACTAGGTTTTTGCTTTAGGACTACTACAACAGAAACAACAGTAAGCAATATTCCTGGTATGTCAAATTAATAGAGAAGAGTTTTCTTTCTGTCCCCCCTCCCCAGCTATGTTCTAATGACCTAGGGATTTGAGGACTTTTTTTTTAAAAAGAAGTGCCTTATTAAATGATATTAATAGTAATATGTATTACTAACATAGCATAAAATAGATACAGTATTAGACTCTGACTGATCACTAGCAGAATACAACTGGATAGACCTTTGGCCTGCACAGAGCCCCACTGAATTCAGTCAGAATCTGTCCTGGCTCAAAGGTCCTTCCACAGGAATCTGGTTGATTGGCCAGGGGCTTAGTTTGTAAGCTATGTGGATCAGCTGTGATCCAAAATAATGAATTGCCTCTGTGATTTCACAGAGAATGTCCTATAAGAGATGCTGGAGTGTTCTGAAGACTAAAAGAGATGGGGAAGACAGCTGGAAAAATTGTTAAAGATTTCCCATTTTGGGGAAATTTGACATCCCAAGCGCGGACATATTTTTAGCCAAAGTTTGCCTTGAATCCAGCAAGTAAGATAGAAGCCAGTAAATCTAAAACATTGACCAGTCAGAGAGGTGAGCTGGGTTTTGCAGCTGCAATGTAATGCCATAGCTTCTTGCGAAAGCACAGTGATTGAGAACTGAAGGGATATATATATTCAAGAGTACTGATTCTTGCAACCAGAGTAGTATATGCCACAGAAATTAGCACTTAAATCATAAATATGACCATGTCTTCCTATGGGCCTCTCGTACACAATTTATTATTTTCACCTGGGGCTTTACAGTGTTTCTTCCCACTTTAAATCTTTTTACTCTGATCTTATACTTTCACCTTTTACTTGTCATATTGGGGACTAAGTATTGAAATACTGCTACTGTAGAAAATTTTTAAGAGTCTGTGGTCTTGAAACCTACTGCATAATACTGCAGTGAATACAGAGTGTTGCTGAAATCAAGGAGCTATATTTGAATAGTTTAGCATGTTTTTCAGTAAGCAGTCCTGTTAACATCAGTGGTGCTAGGTCTGAAACAAGGTGTTGTTTCACACAACTAAGGGTATCAAAATCCATCCCAAGTGTGAAGCTAAAGATTAAAGCATCACTCTGTGAATAAAGGTGTCAGAATCTGTTGATATATTTGTTTAAACTACCATCCAGCTAGCTATAGACCAGATTATGGATCTTTTATATCATAGGGGTTTTAGCAGAACTGAAGAAAACATTCCCCAGCATGAACAAAATCTCCTTCGTTTGGTCCCATGATGGTAACTTAAACTGCAATCAAACTTGAGAAGAATGCATTTGGGTTTACATGCAGAAAGCAGACTTGAATCAAAGTCTAATCAAGCCAACAAAAATCACTCCTTTGAATTGTGTACCTCCAAAATCCTGCTCTCCCCTTTAAATTTTGGATTGCGATACTGACTGCATTAGAAGAAAATGACCAAGTGATCCATCTCCCTCTTAAAATTCAGGAGAATGATGGGAAATTTGGGGGGGAAAAAAAAAAAAAAGTTTGAAAAACTCAAGAAAGAATTACACTGCATTTGCCTGGAAATAGAAAGTAGCAATATTTTAATCCTTTGGAGATCTCCCTTCTATCTGTTTTCCACTGTCAATATCTGTATTTTTCTTCTATCATTAAACTTGTCCCTTTCCTCTCTGCCTGTTTGGGTTTTTTTCTTTGGTTTGGTTGCTATTTTTTTTGTTTCACTTACGTGTACAGACTGACAGTATATTTCAGGGGAAATCTATTTTCTATGCTACCCTGTTAATATGAAATCTCCTCCCTCCCCTGCCCTTCTCTTTCCCTTTCCTCTTCCCTTCCCTTTCCCTTTCCCTTCCCCTTCTCCTTCCCTTTCCTCCCTCCTTCCTTCCCCTCTAGTAAAAGTTTTATCTGATGTCACATATACTATTTTAGGTAGAAGTTTAAGATACTAGGATGTACTTGGAATAAAGATACCCTACCAAAGATAAGTAGTGCTGCTAGAGAGATACATAGAAATCCAATCAGCCTCATATCGCCTTACACATTCTTACTTACAGTCTTCTCCTGTAAAATACATCTGTAAATTATAATCACACTTCTGTACTTGTTCACCCTACCACCCCAAGAATATTTCCTTAATGAGGAGATTTTCAGCAGTTTTGTACTTCTACCACAAATGTTGATGTTGATGCATGTGGCTACTAACAAGATACCGCAGCTTACACAGCATGGCCACCAGTTCATACCAAGCTCAGGTCAGTAATTTTTGGAATTCATCACCAGCTACTGAGTATCCTCTGTGAAATATGTGAATTACTGAAATCTAACTTCTAGGTTTATGTATGTCTACATGGCATACTGCTTTCCAAGTAAGAAATAATAAGCATTATTATTCCAATCATCAGCAGAAGAAACAAGAGGGAAAGCTGGGATATATTCTCATCCAAAGGAAATCAGCTCTCCAGAAAGACAGAAGTCAAGTTAATAGGAGCTAGAGGAGAGCTGTGGACTGAAACAGAACATTCAGTTTCCTGAGTCATCTGTCTAGAACTAAATTCACCTGAAAGACAGAAATGCATAATTATCATCTTTAAAATCATTTTGCTATTTCTTTCATTTTCAGCACAACCCAAAAGTTCACTTAAGAAGTCAACTAAATCATATGCATGTTTACGGTAATAAGCAAAAAGTCAGATTCTGTGATAGCAATATAAAATATAGCTATTAGCCTATCTTCTCTTTACTTTGTCCAAAAGAAAAGGAAGTGCATCTATGCTGAAAATTTGGATTTTCATCCCATTGGATTTTGCACCAATAAGAGTTAAAAGCAAAAGCCCCAGTGACACTAGTCCTCTTAACTCAGCTAAGATCTTTTGAAAATCCCATTCAAAGTCCAACTCTGAAATCAATTTCATATATACACATCATTCTACATGCATAGTGCTTGGATCCAACTTGGCTTCAAGACTCTTTTCACTAATCACCTAACTCTGTAATTCTTATTAATATGTCAGAAAACTAGCCTACTTAAAGTAACAGTTTTATCCAAAATGTAACCTCTTGTGAAGCAGGTATTTAGAGGAAAGTTGAGCTGTTCATTGTCATGCATCCAAATTAAAAGCTAATGATGATGTCAAACATAGCTGAAATGTCAAGAAAATGAACGTTTTGTGTAGAGAAGAGCCATCTGAAATTTCAGTTTGAAAAGGCAGTGAGCTTTTGTAAATGTTTTTCTGAAAAAGCTATTAGAATTATTTTAATATAATATGACAAGGTTACCAAGATGCAATTCTTACGTTTACTATGTAAGCATACTTAACAGTGAATTTTAGGCCACCCCTAACAACAATACTTGCAGTATGTTCACATTAAAAGAGGAATTTAAGTGTTTTATGTTGTTTTTAGCACATTTAATTATAGTCCATACTGGAGGTATTATACTGCACCAGTTTGGATCTCACATTCTAGACAGCCTTTTCATGAAAACAGCTACCTTAATCAAGGGTTTCTGTACTTTCAACTTCTGATGCAGTTATAAACCTCTTGTTATAAAACCTGAATTGAAAAGTTTTGCTTTGGAGATGAGTAGCTTGTAGACAAAAACTTAAAATTTCTGTTGCAAAAATAAAAGACAAAATTTAGTTCTTGAACAAAGAACTGCTTAGCTTTCCCCCCCTTCTCTAGGGGAACCATTCTTACCATGTTCCTGCTCAGCAAAAGATAACATATTATGAAACAAACAGAAAGATATTTCAATGAATTTTTTCTGTAGGACCATTTGCAGAGTAAACATTACCATCGCTTACAAGTAAGCCTCATTCTTTTGCTTTCTGCTCTCTTATGGAAGAAATAATTTTGCCAGTGTCCTAAGACATGTGACAATATCCAGTGACAAGAAGCTGCTTGGTTCCAAAAGCACCTGGCTGGTGGCATGGGACTTCATAATACACTCATATCAAGACTTGCAGCAGGGAATGCCCAATTCTCTCCTAGACACACTGACAATTCACTTTGAGATCAAGCCAATGCCATTTTGAGATCAGCCATCAAAAGGAGGTTTCAGTTAAATTTTGTCTGAAGTCTTCTTGCAGTGACCCTAATTTTGTATACCTAGTTTTATTTATTTTATTTTGTATACCTAATTTTATTTTATATGAGACATTCAAGAGTTGAGACACAAAATCAGCCCTAAAACTGCAGTGACCCATTTTGCTGTCACCACAGCAATCATGTGGCAATGAGCTTATTTTCTTTTTGGCAGAGTGCTGTTATTATTCACACTAAAACGAATGTTCAGAATTCACATGAATTTGTATTTGAAGTACAGAAATACTAAGAGGTTGAGGTATCAGCAGGCTCCAAAAATTGGGAAGCGAAGGGCTGGTGTGTGGTTCAGACAGGAAAATGAGTGCTAAGTGGCAGAGCAGCAATTTTGAGAGAAAAAACTACTAGGATTAGAGGGAGCCAAGCAGTGGGGAGAAAACTCCAGGAAAAAAGCAGAGACTGCACAGGATAAAATACCTATCAGTGGATCATGAAATACTGAAGGTACAAGAGAAGAAAACAATCAGCAAGAAGGGTTTAATTATTCCGCACAAAGACGGCTGACTATTTCCAGCCTTTTGTTGAAATTTTCTAGATAACTCTTGGATGACAGAGTGCTCACATCACTGGACATGATTTTTTTCCTCTACTATTTACAAAAAGTAATGAATTTTTTATTAAAAATTTTTTTTGAAATTTTACAAAAGAATGCTAATACCTGAAATGCTAAGAACTGAGATGATAAGCTAAGAACTGAAATGCTAATACCCAGCGAAAAGAAAAAAAGTGAGCTTTAAAAAAAAGCAGACCCTATCAATAGACTATTGCTCTGAGAGACAACAGATCTACAAACATATTATCCTAGATAGCTCCTATACACGAGAGTTTTCGAAAGTGCTAAGGTGAACTCTGATAAAAGATTGTAAGCAATGATAAAGAGAACTTGACCCCAGATGATATGATCTGGGAGGAGCACTGTTTATCAAGTATCCAGGATGACACCTCAGCAAAGGACCAGCCTTACCATCATGCTCTGCTGCTCCAGCATCTCTGCGGGGAATCCTCTGTACACTATGAGGTAGGGAAATACCAGTGAAATGACAGCACTCTTCACAACTAACAATTTGCAAAATCTTTCTCCTCTCTTTTTCCAGGATCCTTTTCCAGATTTCGTACCTTTAGGAATAAAAAACGAGTGGTTCTAAAAAGATCCACTCTTCCAGTCTTGCCTTTTTAACAAAACATGATACACCTTTCTTTGCCTGAAGTGAAACACCCAGGACTCCACTGATCGCTTTGGCGGTTCGGCATGGCAAGTGCAAATCTTAATTACACAGCTTGGCATAATGTTATTTTATAATGAGTCTACTCAGCTTGCAATAGAAATGTTATAGAAAGAAGAAACTTGACAAGATCTTCAAAAACCTGTGGATTCAGAAGCTCTGAATTACTCACTGCTGGTAGATTTCTTGGGAAAATATGTGAGCCTGATAATTTCATAGCACACGTGGTGCCACCGTCACAACTTCATAGCACCCATGACAATGACTGTTCTTGCTTTATAGTAAACATTACCTTTGCAAATGATTACATAAGGGAGGAGCTGGATCACTCAGGAGCTATGTCTGACAAGTGCTTTTCAGGCCAGTTGCTTACTACAGGAAGCACTTTAGGTTTTTTATCAAATGATTTTCTTATCAAAAGTAGGAAAAATCCTGAAGCTCAGTGAACGCTATGTTGGAAGGATCTCTACAGAAGCAGACTTGAACTCTTCCTTTACAAACTAAGACTAATGATATATGGTATTTCCATGGTTTTAACATTTGCTTCCTTGAGTAAGGCTGGCAAAGACTTTTTCTTTATATAGCACGCTAATCAAGTGTCCTGTTATCCTCCGCAGTTTTCAAAGAAAAAAATCTATTCCAGTTTGTAATGATCTTAAGAAACTGGTTTTAATTTCAGTACATGGGAAACCTGCATAAACTTATGTGGCAGTATGTTATAATAACTGCACATTCTCTTAGGCTGAGGAAACTCAGCTACGAGAAAAATAACTTACTGAACCATGCTTACAGATTGACTATGTGGATGAAGGTTTCCTGTGTGGGGTAATCAATATAACAATAGTAAGTGTTTTCAAACAAGAATCCTTGATTCTTTTGTATGTCTTTAAGACAGACATCTTAAAACAGAGAGTCCCCTCATAATTCCAGGCAACTGAAAGATAAGCTGCTATGCAAATAATCAGGTCATTTCTAAATAGGTGTAAAGTCTAAACTAAACTGTTGAACAGATGGAGTGTTTCTCTTGATGTTTCCGTCTATATCTGAAACAATAGATTTCAACTGATTTAAGAAATGCACAACAATCAGGAGAAAAGGAGGAACATTACAGAAATAAAATACACTCCCAATCACTGTAACACAGGTTGGATTACAAAGGGTGACATGGAGCACAACACTCATTGATTTCAGTATGAGCTTTAACTGATTGCAAAGCGAAGAATTCACTATATTTACATTAGAAGCAAAAGTTTCCGTACAATAACGACCTATGGACAAATATTTTCAATTTTTTAAAGAAAGTGTGAAAAAAAAACTTTTTTTTTTTTTTTTTTTTTCCAAAAATGTCAATAACTGCTAGTGATTTTTTTTTTGATCTGTGAGAATGCTACTTCTTATAGTCTCACTGTGCAGGCTGTTGCAGGTACACGGCTTTATACTGTGAACAAAAGCAAAGCATGGGCTTCTGGGTACACTTAGTTTTCTTCCTAGAGTCTTGGTAGTTTTCCCACATCAGGCCTATAACTTAAAAACGGAACCTAAGCAGGTGACAAGAAAACCTCAAAATCTGCCTGCAGTTTAATTTCTTTGGTTAAGTAAACAGTTTTAGATATGTACAGGTATTTCTGCCAGTCCTAGCCATGCTACCTGAATATCTTTTACGAACCAAACTGGGCTGTAAGTTTCTTCAGAAAAGGTTTCCACATACTTCCTTGCAGCTTGTTTGGCTGATGTCAGAAAGTGCAGAGGTGTGACAAATAAGGAAAAAAAATTCATGATGGCATTCCATTAAAAATTCAAAGGAATACACAAAATGAGATGCAGCAACATAACTTTTTATGGTGATGTAAATCTGCACCTGCACTGTACTCTGTTGCACAGCTGTGAGCATTTCAGATGTACAAAATGATAAACTTTTCTCATCCTAAGATTACTTTCAGAGAGGTATTTTGGTAGAGAAACTTGACAGACTTGGTACTGCTACAGGAACAGTACTGAAGCAAGCACCTGACACTATGTATACATAATTCTGAAAAAACAATGTTAAACACTACTGTTTGGATTGCAAAATGAGGCACTTGGAAGTAACGTTGCCTGTACCAGCTTAATCCACCCCCCTTGGGTGTTTGTGTGGCCAAAACTTCTGTAATCATGTCATCATCTCCTGTTTTTTTCCTGTAGGACTCCAGACTCAATTCAGGGCACAGAATGGTACTGCTCATCTGACGAATAGCTCTTTACTGTTTTGTTTCGACATTGTTTCGTGCTTAGCACCATTCCTTACTTAATGTACACTCTTCAAAGTGTGCTCTTCAGGCAGAATTATTTCTTCATAGATTTTTTTTGTTAGTATCCAAGTCACTCAGAAGCCATAGTTCATTTTTACACTATTGCATTCTACAAATTAGTAAATAATGCATGAAGTGTCCAGCACTGACACTAGGACACTCCGTAGTCTTGGGTGTCCAGTTCAAGACACTTAGCATCTTGAGAGTCCAGTAGCATATGAACTAGTTACCATGTCACAGTATGTGATCCTTAACATCAGTCTGTGAGTGTTAACAGATCACAGGTCTCCAGGTGGAAGCCCAGAACGGGAATCCTCAGTGACCAGCTATGAAATCCAACTGGTGAAAGCATCTTTGGCACAATATACTCTTTTGCTATACAACCCTAGTATTCCCTAAATGAAGCCCTGAAACAGCACTGGATGGGGCAGAAGTCCTGAAATTTAATCAAAATGTATGCACTGGGCAATGATGCTTGCATTTCATAGTTTTTGAATACTTGACATTCCAACTTCACTAGCATTGCTTCAAGGTAGCTTTGTGTGTTTAAGACCCAAGGGTTTTCTAAGAACAACAAACCAAACCAAGAATACTATCATGTCGCATACTGTACCCAACAGGGTCCTCCAGCGTGGCTTGAACCACCACAGACAACTGCCATCATGCTGCTACAGTGACTGGCAGCAAACGCATGTTGACATCCTGCCTGTGAATCAGCACTGGGAGGATGACACAGGTTTCCAATGGGGCTTCACAGTCTTCTGACAGCAGAGAGGCTGTGGAAGGACAAACTCCATCCCTCTGGGGAAGAAATTTCCCTGGAACTCTGGAGGAAAATATACAGTAGTGGGTACGGGTTCTTTCCCCTGAATGTACCTTCCTTACCCCATTTCTTCATCTTATTCTTTTCCTGGTCTCCTCACCATAGCCTCATTGCAAGCTACACAGGTCAATTTTCCATTCCTTAAGCTTCTCGTCCAAGCTCGGGAACCTTGGCCATCAGGTTCTAGTCTCCCCACTCTCCAACCCAGTGCTGAATACAGATTTTCCTTCTGTATGAAGTATTACCAGCTCCTGCTTTTGCTTTGTCCAGTCTCTTCTCTGTCCTTCCCTCGTCTGTTTCTTCTACTGTGTTCAAAGTCTGCTTCTGCCCCCCTGTATTCAAAACAGCTTTGAGGCTGCTTGGGCCCAGATAGGAGGTCTTGGGCTCTGTCAAGGGGCAGCTGTGCTCTGCAGTGCATCTCAGTCCTGATCAGTGAGTGTGCAGCCTCAGGTCTGGACCCGATGGTGGGAAGAGACATGGGTATGCACCATAGGCCTGCATGCACTACTTTTTTGTGAATTAAAACCCACTTGTGCAGCCAGTGCAGGAGCTGTGGAACACCCCAGTGACTTCTCCAACTGGGGGGGAGTACACATAGCCTGCAGTTTAGACAGGCAGAGAAAGCAGAAGGACAATCTCCTTCTTCTCCTGTGTGGTGTCCAAAGACATCACAGCCTACAGCAGCCTAGACCTGTAATAATGAATAAAATCCTCCTGCCTAACCGAATATTATCGCTGCTAACAGAGTTCTCGGGAACTAGCTGTAAAAAGCAAGGTGCTCCTATTGAGCCTATATAAGGCTCTGAGCTTGAATATACATAGGCAAGTTTGCATGGAAATATGAGACACTTCCGATACAAAGAGTAGCCTCAAACCAGTTCTAAAGCATGTAGTGGTACCACTTTTCAAGGAAAAGGATGCTAGAATTTTTTGTCATTGACATGTATTTTTCCCTAGTCTCACTCTTTGAAATGGCTGAACTATAGAGGCTCATTTGGTTGAAATGCATCTGAAAGGGTTGGATCTTTTGGGATGAAGTAAATAAGAAAAAAACCAAACGACTAAGACTGTAAATTTCAGTTTGAAAGATTTGGTAAGAAAATTATAAGGAACTGGATAATTTATCTTTATTTTGGATATGTTCAACAATAGTGCCACCGCCTTCAAGTATTACAATATAATTAATATTTATTTTCTTTGATTTTAGAAAAAAATATCATCAGCCTTTACTTTATATCAACTTAAAACCCTTTCATTGTTCATACAAAATAGCAAGGTCAGAAACTAGGACCAACTTTGCACTTGTTTTTCAAATGTTCATTCACAAGGCTTCATCTATTAAGACCTTCCTCTAAGCTGTGCAATATAAAAGTCCAGAAGGTGGCAGCAAATATTCTTCCTTACAAGAAATAAGCTGTCTATTCCAAGGAAAGCTAAGATGCCAAAAGAGTTTCAGCCATTTGCTTTTTATAGGCATAACTGTATTGTATTTTGATAATAGTATATGGATAAAGATTAACTGATATTGGAAAGCACTGATTTTCTTTCATGTACACAGGTGCAAACCGAGCTAACTGAATAACTAATTTATGACAGGCTAGCAGCACTCTTACATTTCTTTTCCACATAGGCATTTTGCAGTAGCGAAGGCCTAATTCTAACATCTTACTTTTCTCTTCTACCATTACTTGACAACTAAAAAGGACTTTATTGTCAAAACGGCACAAAGCTTACGTGAGATGGTTGACAGTAACTGTTTCATTAGTTTGTATACTAATGATATAATGATTATAATTACGATGTATACTAATGAAATAATACCACAGTTATAAACAATCTAAACTTAGAATAAATTAGGTTCCAATTCTAAAATTCCTTACAAATTTTTGAAAGCAAGCCCTGACAAGACAGCTTTGAGGAAGTTAGGATCAGACACGAACTATGTGATTCTAATCGATCACCAGTCTCAGTACAGCCACTGACAAGGCTTTAATTGTTAGACAGGTAAGATTCCCTGCCTCTGCAGCCATTAGTATCCCCGTTAACCAAAACATTGCATTCCAATTTTAGCCTGCTATAAATTATCTCCAGAGTTTCAAATAATATGATTTTTCCATTTCATTTCAAAATTTTTGGTACTCATATCGTAAAATAGCTGTAGCATTTACTCCAGAGCTGGCAGTATTTCTGAGAGAAATTATTTTTTCATTATACAAAGTTTAAATTGTAAATGGTTTGGGGTGAAAAAAGCTATAATAAGATTAACAATATGTCTCCCTTCTATATGTAGTTCAGTTTAAAAATCTGAAGTGCTTGTTTTATGTTTAAAAAAATGGAAAGAAGGAAAGAATTAAAAGGCATAAAAATCAAGCGTTACTTATTTTGTCCTACCATTTTCTCAGTGGTTTGGTCTCTAACTGCAGTAGCCATTACAAGCCCATAGAAAGCAAAATGAGAAATGCATCACTCTGGGCTTTTTATAGACAGAGTTGTTTTTTGCGATAGTACAATTGTTTTATCTACTTCCTCCTCCTTTGTCCCCTTTTTGTGTAAACATTAGCCAGGCGCTAATGTTAACTCAGATTTGAACATGCTTTGATACGGGATTAAGGACCAGGACTATAATGAACAGATAAAAATAAAACTGCCTTAATGACTTAGACACCTAGGTCAATTTTTCTGAAGTGACTTAATCAGGTGGGAGTCTATGTTGCAGAGAGTTTCACTGAGACATGGACTATTAAGAGTCCAAACTACTTTTGAAAATAGAACTCCTGACTTTTTTTGAAAATTTAATATATGTCTCCTTAACTGGTGAAAAGGCAGTTTCAGCATGTAAACATATGAACAGTTTTCACTTATTAGGATGTGCCACCTGAGACAGAAAAACAGTTATTGTGAAATCATTTCACTAAGTCGTATTTTGCATTCCAATTTGGCCTGTAAAATGAAGAATATCTTTCTAACCCTTTCCTTTAAAATTTGTACTATTTTATGAAACTAAGTATTGCTCTTTTTGTCTTTCAGCTTTTCATAACTATCAAGAAATTTGAAATAGCAGTAAGTTCCAAATAACTGATTTTTCTGGACTATTGATTTAGATATTATTGAATCAAAGGCAGACATTCACACTCCTTCAACTTACATTAAACAGATTTATACGTGCACACACCTTTTATAAGTACTGTGTTTACATTCATTTACTTACATACTGAAATAGTTTATTTTGGAAGTAATATTATATTTGTTTTAGTTTATATTAATACACAGCTTATAAATATCAAAGATGCTTGTGGTACAATAAATGTTTGCTTCATTGATCAGTTTATAAATAGTTTGCATTTTTAAAGGCAATGTTAACCCAAACCTAAAGTTTAACCTGTTTGCATAGACACCCAAGCAGTCAGCAGCTGTTGTTAGGATTCTACGATTGCAATGGACAGCTCTGAATCGCCTTTCCTCTTCTTGGCATCCAAGAATCACTTTTCCTTCAATAACTATTGTAGAAAAGATCTTTCCCTCTGAAAACGTTCACATGAGGCAATGGAAAAGAACAAATTAATCACTGTACACGGTTCTGGTTTGTTTTGCAGCACAATACTTCGAGTGCTGGTACGGTATTATAATGAATGTTTTACAACAAGATTACAGTGATACAATATGTTATAATGTAATAATTCTGGTAGCGTGTCACTCTTCTTTCCCTTCTCCCTCGATTTCTGGGAAGAAGAATGGAAAATCTCTATCCCTCTTTTTATGATCTTCTTGTAGCTTAAGGGAGACAGAGGGTCGAATAATTATTCTCTATTTGCACTTCTTATTTCCCACTGTCTCACTTATGATCTGGGGTTTGTCCATTCTTTTTAGTACACGCTTGTCAAAAGATGTGTCTCCAAGAATTAAATACAAAGGGAAAATAATAGAATGTATCACTACATCTAGCTGCTGCTATCCAGTAAATGAATGAAGAATTCTAGCGACTAAATGTTGCCTTAATTCCAAAGTTTGTGTTTGTTAGTTTGAAGGGGCTGAACACCAAAGTAGTGATAGGAATCAGTATATGAATATCAAATACAGACCTGCTTTGAATGTAGAAATGTTCAGACCTAGACTTTCAGTCTAGGAACACCACTAATAAAAATTAACTGCAATGTAAACAAGGCAATATTGATCATCTCTCAGTTCCTGCATTTGAGATACATGTATATTTTAGCAAAATCATGCTTTTCTACAAGTGCTTCAAACCTATTTACCACAGAGTGTGAAAAAATGTGCAATAATATATATTCTGAAGCCAAAGATTATTCAATTTCAGAACAAAGTTGGGGTAGATGATAGAAATATTCTATTTTTTAACTCAATAAATTATTGGAAAAGTATGTCACCATGCAATGTACGAAAATCTGCTGTGCAGGGTGCTATTGGATTACTTTTAGTACAACAGACACTACCATAACAATCTTAGCAGTCAGTAGGCATAGAGACTAAATTCCTCCTTAAGGTAAACACTGAGGCATTATGGCATACTGCACATAACTGATGCATTTGCTATATTTCTTCCATGGGTGATGAAAGAAATTCAGTAATTTTCTGTGAAACAGACATGAAAATTAGAAAAATATTCCCCTGATTCCAAAGGTTATAACTGCTTCAAGTTGCAGCCACTTTACAAAACTTAGTAGAATTGTTTCAGGCCAAAACTGATATTTAATTTTCCTAGATTTATTAAAAATAAAATTCATATAAAATTTTGTTTCATTCTCTCTGAGCTTATGGGAATGTAGATGATGATGACAACTGCTATTTATCTTAGGAAGACTGTAATTCAAAATAACTAAGGCTCACTTCAGCCATATATATTTTCACCTTCTTGGATCTTCTGAGTCTTCAAACCCTCTTCTGCCCACCTTCAGCATAGTTATGACTTTTTCTCTTTGGGAAATGCAGAGAATTCAGCCAACTCCTTCTATCAATAGTCTTTTCCTTTAAAAATTATTGGTCCACTCTTCCTCCCCATCAAAAGTCAGACAGCCAGACACAACATTAAAACCGGAAATTAGTAAGTGGGGCTCTCTCTTAACTTTTTTCTCAAAATCCTTCAGACCTTTATGGAATAGACAAAGTACTTCAGCCTTTATCCAGGTAAATCACCTGGAACACTGTTTGCCCTCGCAGATTTTGTCCTTTCACAATCCAAAAAGATAACTCTTAGTTAAAAAGACACACTGTTCAACCCTTCCTTCATGGAAGGAGAGATTAATCCTTACTTCACCAAATCTAGAGGAAATAGATATGCAATTTCACATTTTAGAATTTTAAAGTTAAAAACCAGTCTATCATCAGAACTGTATCTAAATACAAGCTACCAAGTGGGAAAAGAGAAGAATTTGACTGGTCCAGAAATATCAAAACAGGACCAAGTATGCTAAAGAACTGCCTACAGATGAGAATCATCCAGCTGACAGTTTGATCCAGTTGGACAGTTTGATCTTGCAGCAGGAACTTTGTTGCTGTGATTTGGATGTGGGTTGAACAATCATCCAGAAGGAAGGAATCGTTGACTATCTTCAGTGACACAGATCTTACTGAATGTGCTCACGGTATCCAATGTATCTAGTCCCCAAACCAGATACTTAGCCCCTAACAAAGCTGTCTGCCGGGGCATTCTTTGGATAACCTAGTCTGTTTGTCTCTCAGGTGATGGTTATTAAGAGGAAGTCTAGAAATGTACACAAATATGCAAGACCCAGGAGAACAATGAAGAAAAAAAAGCATAAGCTACTCTGGCAAATTGAAAGACAGTGCTTTCAAACAGTACTTTGGCAAAATGGAAAAGACTTGAAATAACTATTCTTATCTTGGGGTTCTGAGGTAGAAAAGGAGAATATTTATCAACTTTTAAGGAAATACTTTTTTCCAGATAAACTGGCACAATCTCTCACTGGCCAGATCAATTGTTACAGTTGCTGCAGGTTACCTGGCAGTCTGTAAATCGAATTCCATTGAAAAAATCTATCAATCACAGATGTTTTCATCTAATAGACTAATCACTGGGTAATCCTATTGAGAGCCAAGGAAAGCCATCCTTACATAATGAAATATTCTTCACCTCATG
Organism: Ciconia boyciana; assembly: GCF_034638445.1. Lineage (NCBI taxonomy): Eukaryota > Metazoa > Chordata > Aves > Ciconiiformes > Ciconiidae > Ciconia > Ciconia boyciana. Next base: position 79,650,759 of record NC_132938.1, on the reverse strand, counting down.
AGACATTATGAACTATTTGGATTCTTACCTAGTCATTTTATCCCTGAGAGCCTGACTAAAGTTAAAAACAAAACAAAAAATGAATACAAGGAATTTTAGTATAACCAAGTTCATTCCCAAGGCACTACTGATGTTTCAGTTTGCTGACTGCATATCTTCCTGCAAGGCCTACCATTCTAGCCAAATACAGACCCATGCTGCACAAAAGCTAATAAACCGAGCAGAATCTCATACCAAAATGGAGAAAAGATTTGTATCTGCCTATGAGACTAAACTCTTCCATATCCAAAGTATTTTGCATTACTTGATTTTTTTTTATAAGGACCAATTTAAAAGATATAACAATATTCTCCAGATTATCAGTATTTGAGCTTCTGCTTTTTCTACAACAACACTTTCATGCTGAATTTATGATTTACATTACATTAGAGGTGCTGTGGATAGAAATGATTTGAAGTACAAACACTTGTTCATTGAGGTCTTCCAAACTAAGGACACAGGAGATTCTCAAGTCAGTAAAACACTCATGCCCGAATCTGGTTGTCAAAACTCTATGCTAGTTCCTGTATAACTGTATTGTTTGATTCATACAGAGGTTTTTTCTATGAGGACATTTTAGCTCTCTTCTGACAGTTCCCTTTCTTTGCTTTATATGATAACAAAGCTATCCGTAGAATAATTTCCATCATCATAGAGTAATATCTTATTTTCCATTAATGATCTTGATTTTCTGTTGAATCTGATCTGACACCTGCACTAAAAAAATGTAGAACTCGCTACAATGTTAAAATTTAATTGTCTACACTATTTCTGCTTTTACAAGTTAAAATTCTACCTTCATAACACAGTAGAATGGCCCATTTTGTTAGACAAATAGTGAAATACACTTGATAACTCATCATTCTTTGATTAAACTCTGTCAAAGAAAATTAGCTCCTGCTTTATCACTAATGGTCAGGCCAAAAAGATACTTCTGCAACTTGATGAACTCGGGAGTTTTTCTCTAAACATGACAGACTAAACAGTATCTTTATCTAACTGTCTTGAAATGTCAGATATTATACGCAACACTTCTTTCAACAGTATAATTTCCCTCTGCATCTCTTGAATCCTACAAAGCAGTCACAGGGTTTGGAACTGGAATCTCCATTAAATAAAGGGGAAATTTTCTGTCCACTCGTCACACAAAATGTTCTAGAACCCTCATGAGAGCAGTTAACACAGGTAGACTAACTAGGTGAACCTGTTTGATCAACTTTTTCATTGCTCTGTACAACCTTATCTTCTTAGTTTCATGGTTCGGGTTATCAGATTAATTTCTAATACAAACTGTATCTCGTTTTGCATACCTATTTTGATTTTGCACTTTTAAAAAATTTATTCTTGCCAATAACTTAAACAAAATGCACTAACCAGTCTTGCTGAATAAGCTATTTTCTGTGGATCCAGTGAAGAAAGAAATTGCAATACATTAGAGGACGGAGAAGTATTCTGACTGGCCTATCTGGGTCTACCACTCATTGGCCCCAGGCATGATCTATTACCTGGACTCTTATTTTCCAGGTAAGAAAAATAAATCCCTCCCATTAGGTGAAGATATGGAAAAACTTTAATCTATTCTTGACAGTATATAAATTCATCTATGGGAAAAAAGTTCTATATTTTCTTTTATTCACTTACCTTCCAAATGGTAATTCTGGCTTTTTATATGCTACCATCTTAGAGTACTCAGTTGGGATCTGTCTGTATGTGATGATCTGATCAGCCACATTTTAATGGTTGATCATCTCAAGGTTTAAGTGAGGATTCTTAAAAATTAACTGAGTTAAGTTGCTCAAAATGAAGTATTTTTTTCTGGATAGAAGTAGAACCTCAGGAAAATTTGCCATAAGTATGTGGGGGTAGGATTAATAATGTTGGGAAGTTTCCTCTCTAGAACAGCAAACTGTGAATAGCTGCGAAGAGGTGAAAGGATAGTCCTGTTACAAAGCATTAGTTGTGAAACCTGTCAGAACTCTCATTACGTAACTTCTGTGTGTCACTCTACACTTTTTTTAAGAGACTCAGACTGAGCACCACCAAATGGACTGAAAATAATGAAATCAGTAGGCTCTTTCTCAGTTTCCATCTCTCATATACAAGTCTGGTACTAAATCATAACTTAAAAGCCTGTGCAAAGCAGAGGTGTTTTAAGTTTCTTAAATGCGTCAAGATCCTGTGACAGAAAAGCCTATAAAACATGACATTTCTATGTGAATCTTTGCTAGAGAAGCTATACCTTGTATGATCAGATACTTATTGGCTGGTATCTAGATCATGCTCACAGTATTTTAAGCTTTGGAAGCTAATGAGGAAAAGTAATACAGGCCAATGTTTGAATGGAATTCTAGCAAAGCCTCTGGCAAAAGAGCCTGGAATTTCACATCAGATTTCAGAATTAAAGGCATTTAAACCTCAGGATATGAATCAATGGGTGTAAATCAATGAGTTTAGGAACCACATGTACAGAGACTACTCGGTAAGAACAATGTAATTTGTCTGTGTAACACAATGAACATGTCTGGCTTAGGGAAAAGGCTGTACCTGTTTCATATGCTGCCAAATGACTGTTGCAGCAGAACCTTCTCATGAACACAGTTTCTGTTTCAAAGTGCTGCATTACTAAGAAGATTAGGATTTGTCAAATATGAATGGATTGCTCCTATAAATGGGTCGGAATGTACCGAAATTTTGAGGGCATTGCCTTTTAAAGAAGCCACGTTAAGTAGCGTCACGTAAGGGTATTAAGTGAATGACTGCATTAACGTCTTTAATTTTTTGTGTTCATTTTTGTGCCCTGAAAAGTGAAAACTAGGATAAATCTAATAATCTCAGGGTAAGAAATGCCTTTCTTAAAAGGAGATTGCCAAAGATACGTTCTCAGACAGATGTCCTAGACAGAGCCTGTTATCAAATAAATTAGGCTGTGCCTGCATGTTAGAAAGAATCTTGTAAACACACACAGAACCGTCACAACATGACTTCCTTTTTCATTATTAAGAATGGTCTTGTCAGAACAAGGCGCACTAGCTAAGTAGTGGAAAAGCTGCACAGTTGCTAACGTAATTGTACCTTTTCAGTAAAAGCCTGTCTTTGGTCTATTTACTTTCCCCAAAAAGTCAATTTGCTCTGTCTCTGTTCCTGTTCCTCTATCTGCCTCCGTTTTAATACCTCCTCTCTTTCCACTAAATTAAAGTATTAAACAGTACCCATAGACATAAAAAGGGATTGCCAGGATGTCATGTGCTTTCAGGGTCTGTTGTTCCAATTTGGAAGTGAAGGGGCTTCCTTTTCTGTTGTTTAATAACTGTTACTATATTTGGTATTTTGTTTTCCTAGGAAAGAAGCAGTGGACGCTCATTATCACTTCCTGGGAGACCTTCATTCATTTCTCAAGCCATGTCTCCTACTTCTCCTCTTATATTTCAGCCTGCCCCTGATCACTTCAGCAAGCCAGACACAGCAGCCGACAGGCCTGGCAAGAGACTGACTCCCTGGGAAGCAGCGGCAAGATCCCCTCTTGGCCTAGTGGATGAAGCTTTTGGGCCCCAAAATATGCAGGAATCCATTGCTGCTAACGTAGTATCAGCTGCTCGCAGGAAAACACTTCCTGAGCCACCAGATAAATGGAAGCAGAAAGTTTCTTATGAGCCTCCAGCCCCAAGTGGTAGTGTAGCCTTATTAGGAGGGAAGCAAGCGGGTATTATATCACCCTCCAAAAGCTCCCTGTCTGCCCCATGTGCCACCACACAGGCTGGCTCTCAGTTGCAGTATGCTTACTGCAGTCAACGGTCCAGAACAGATCCTGATATCATGTCCATGGATTCCAGGTCTGACTATTGCTTGTCAACAGCTGATTCAAACTACAATCCACAGCCAAGGGGATGGAGGCGTCCAACATGAGCAGCTGAAGGGCCTGGCGTATTTTCCCTTCTTCCAGCTTTACAAGCCTTAGATTTGAGTTGGAGAGGGAAAGTTTCTTGCTGGCCTGACTATCTCTGAACTAAAGAAATGAGGAGGCAAAATTGAATGGAGCACAGTTTTCACATGACTGCAGGACTAGCAGCCTCTAGAATAGACTCAGTTTTACACCTAACCTAAGATTGTTCTGTTCATCAAAAGGCAAAAATACACATTTCTTGGGGTGAGGGGTGGGATGAAAGTGGGGCAACCAATGTGCTCGATACAAAAATCTAGAAAGGATGTAGATGGAGACAGTACAAGTGCTTGCAGTTAAGTTAATGTGAAAAAAATAAGTAAAATAAGGGCATTTTAAAGGCAAGAAGTATTTTACAGGATGTTGTAGGTTTTCTGGGTATGTTTGACATCTGAGTTCCAAGGTACTAGGTATAACCAGACTTGGGAAAGTTCCAATGGAAGTGGAATACTTGGAAGCACTGGCTTATTTGCCATACGTTTTCTTTATCGCATTTTTAAAATGAGCTAAGAAAGTAAATCAATGAATATTTTCACTGTGGCAACAGTTAAAATACATCTGTGCTCATGGTACCTGAATACCTACAACATGTAGATATATGCAATCTTACACAGTCATCCATTTCAGATGGATTTCAAGACAGTTTTGATGGAGTTTTACATATTGTAATTAGTCAAATCATCTGAACACAACAGGGAGAAAGGTGTTATTACTAGAGAGCAGTACCACAATACTTGAACAACAAAAAGGATGAGGAAAGTAGTTAAGAGTGTATTTAAACTGGATTGCAAGTTAATTTTGTAATAAACTATCAAACAAGTCAGAGGCTGAACAGCCTTTATTTCTCTGTGAAATGCACTACTTGCTGAACATTCACTACTACAGTGTCTGGTAATCTGACTGGCTGGGCAGTTATTCTTAGTATCTAGGTAGCTCAATGTTTAGAAAGCTTTTGATTTGTATTCTCAGTTTGGAAGACATAGATAAGTTGTTTAGCAAGAACAATACCTGTTCTACATAGAAACTGGTATGTGAAAGAGGATTTATGACATGTGTTACATGGTATGAGTCTAGTACGAGTAGCAAATATTTGGATTGTTGGTTACAATTAAACTATCTTGATGGATCTGAAGAGATGGTAAATAATTTTTGCTGGTGATACATATCTTGCATTTACAGCTTATTTAAACAATAGAAATATGTGGCTCAAAATATATGTATTCCAAGCTTATTGGGTAGTTTAGATGTTGTTAAAGCATTAATTGAATACCCCAAGTTTTACCAGTGCTCTGCATCCTCCTCATTTTGTGGCGTGTTCTTCAAGGATCTGCCAAGCACAGTCAACTAAAATTACTGCAGAAGCACTGTTAACTATCCTTAGTTTCAATAAGGTTGTCAGCTGTGAGTAAAGTGGTTATTTTAGAAAGGACTAAAACATATACACAGCAAGAAAGATTACAAAATATTCCCTTCTGCAAAGAATTTTCCATTATAGCAATTATAAAATATAATTGGTATAAAGGAAAGAGGAAAATTAAACCCAGGCTCAGTTGAGCTGGACCTTCCCATAAGAGCAAATAATTACATGAAAAATATACCCTTGATGAGTTTAAGTTGCCAGTAATTTTCTAGTCAAACAGAAGCCTCCCTGAAATCAACTGATCCTTTTGATCAAGCAGGAAATTAAGACATGGGAGTTGTAAACCTTTGAACTAGGATCATATTGCTATATCACCTTACAGATTTATTTCACAAATTATGAATTTGCAAAGAAAAGATTATTTAGAAAAATTACATGAACAAGGCAGCCACGATATGCCTGAGAATGAGCTTTGCACCTCAGAGTCATACACGCACGTATCAGAGTAAATTTTCCTGCCACACAGACAAAAATACATTTTTCTCTGCAGAGTCCCGTAATGTCCCCTTTTATCATGACTGGGAATATTCCCACTGAAACCAATGGGACTGTGGTAGTCCCATTAGCCTTAAGGGCTTGTCTTTGGATCCAGGCCTATCTCCCTGGAAGTACATGTCAAGTTTTCACTTAATTTCAGTGAAACTATGATTCAAAGTGAAATTCAGTGGAATTCATAATTCAAAGTCATCAAGGCCTTAACTATTCAGTAAGTACTAGTGCATCTGTATTTCACAGAAGGCCTACATTCTGAAAATCATATAATGCTTACATATTTTGCTGAGCTGTGGTCCATATTACCCTAATAAAATGATTCCCTGTATCCAAGTCAAATTCAGGCTTCTGTTTTGAACTGTATCCTTTACATGTTAAACTGGAAACCAGATTAATGAGTTTGCAGTAAGGCATATGTTTACCCAATACAATTATTTTAATTCTCAGAATCAGATGCTTAACTTGAATTCTCATTTAAACTAATGTTGTGAATTCTAAGGTAATACATCTACCAGAAGGAAATGTGTGCTTAATTTCAAGGTACATGCAATTAAAAATTGCCAAAAGTATTTTTAAATTTTGATATTACAAAAAAAGTTATGATACAAAGTGATACCAAAAAGGATTTAATGCTGTGATCACATAGCAATACAGAAAAACATACTCTAGGATCAAGCTCTAACCCCCCCAAATATGCAACAAACATGTAAGAATGGCAGAATCAGAGTTTCAGACTGAATCACTGACTTTGTCAATGTCCCAAGAAAAACAAAGTGTAGCCTTATAATTTTCTTCTAGTCACAAGAAGGAATTCATCATTAAGTACTTCTGTGAACATGAGAATTACTGATGTTGAGTTTCACGTGGCTTCGTATTTTATCATAGATTAACTTGGGTGTTCAACGTAATCTACTACAGATTTTTTTTTCCTCCTGCTGAAGATTAACTAGCTCTCTTTCCCATATGGATTCTCTCATATCTAATAAGGAATGAGTTCACACTGCAGCATTTCCCTCAATAGCAACACCAGTAAGCATATCTGTCCTCCACCCAGCCGTCTATTTTTACAAAGTCCGTGGGCAATGGACTGTCTTTGAGATCTATTCCACTACCACACAGAAATGAAACAAACTTTTTCAAAGTTATTCATGGGAGGACAGACATACACACAGGCATGCAGATGACATAGCCTTGTTTACAAAGGAAGTCAGGCTAAAACCAGATTGAGATAATGTAGTGATTTCAACAGAAGCAGCAGGCCCAGACTACTAAATGAAATATTAATGCATACAGAGCTTTATGAAGAACCACATGGCATTTTTCACTTTCTGTTCTTCACCCCATTCCTCCACTAGCTAAGCATCTTTCTATCAAATAGTTGTGACTGTTGTGTGTGAGTTCTGAATATATTAATGCAAGTATTTCTTACATTTGCTTTTGAATGCACAGATCTGCTCAGTAAATGTGAGGAAAAAATTCTTTTGGTATTTTAAAAACATTGGTTTTGTGTTTACCCTCAGAGGTGTCTCTGTTAATATGCAGAGTATTTGAATACACAATATAACTGAAAATTTAGTTTCTTTAGTTATGTTAGATGATGATGTTCACAACTCTTGTTCATAATTTGTTTTCATTTTGGTTTGCTTTAACACAACCAAATATCTATTCACATTGCGTTTCTGCCTAGTAGCAAAAGACTGTATTATCTTTATAAAAGGCTTTTCACTTCTGAAGACTTTTTGTTCACTGCAAAGGACACTTTATTTGCGAGTGCATGCCAGAGATGTAAATTGTATCATTTAATAAAGTGATTTGACCAACCGGATGAGAAACACAATTTTGTTTTCCCTAAATTCTTGTCTGTTTGTTTAAATAATCTGAACCCAAGTAAAGCCTAATCTCTTTTTTCTGCATCATTTTTAGATTCACTGACTTTGCCTGTCGGTGACCTTGCGCTGATGAGGTTCTAGAAGCTTAAATCGACATCAGGTCAAATGGCAACTTGTCAAATTCACTAGAATTTCATTTTCATACTGACTAAGCAGAGAAAGGAAACACAGTGAAGCACAGTCTACCCAGGTAAAGTAATACGGCCAGAGCAGTTTTTGTTTGAACATTTTCATCCCCACCATAAAAGCTGGCAGCTAACATCTACTTACTATAATTACTTGTCTACCTTACATGCATCTAAACCTCTGGTTAGTTCCTGCAGGTTTGTTCATAAGGGCTGCATTGCTGTATTCGCTTGTTGTTTATTCTTAACTGAAACATACTATTTAAAGAAGAAATAAATATTGAGAATAAATTGCAAACCCAGTCTTTACACTATTCAGGCTATTTGGGTGAATAGCTCTTAAGGAAATAAGGACAGCATGTACAATCTATCTGTGAAAAGCCGGATCAAATTTCCAGTATTTACGTGAAATTAATCACAAAGCAGTTTTTGCATTCATAAAGCAAGCAGGATTTTGCCCCCAATACAAGAAAAATGATTGATGCATGTAAAACTTGGGGAACTGATAAAGCTTGACAATAGCATTTTAATAGCTTTGCTCTATGAAGGGTTTACAAGGTTATAAAAGACCCAGTATTATTCCTTTTAATGGTTACATTTTCATTCTTCTTTGGTAAGTTCTTACATACATCGTAAAGAAAGAAAGCGTAAGCCAGATTCACAGTTTAATGTAACTCCCTTGACTTCAGTAATTTGCAACAGATTAAGAATCTCACTACACAGGCGAACAGTCATTGGTTTTGTATGATGTTTTACCCTCCAGAGAATGTACTTTGGGCTTCTTGAAATGCCTTAGATCTTCTGGTGCATTCATCAACATTTAAGAGCGTTTAAAATGACTACACCATGGCAGACTG